>NC_054829.1:59346343-59946343 GCF_018345385.1 Vulpes lagopus
CACAGCTTGGGCTGCAGGCGGCGCTAAACCGCTGTGCTACCGGGGCTGCCCGTGAATTGTTTTTTTAACGTATTTTGGATTGGGTTGCTCTTTTAGTACTTTAGATACAGATTCCTTTATGATCATGCCTAAGTAGTTGGTACCATCTGTTTAGTAAATCTAATCTTTGTACTTCCTCAAGGAGAGTTTCTGTTGACTGTACTTTGTATATAGGACATACTTTTTCTGTGTCTTTCAATTTTTGTTGATAACTTGACATTTTAAATAATATAGTGACTTGGGAAACCAGTTTCTCCCTCCTCTCTGGGGTTGTTTGTTGTTTGTGTTTGTTATTGTTGCTGTGTGTGTGTTTTGAAGGTTTGTTTGTTTTAAAGAGATAGTGTGTACACGAGTTGGGGGGGAGGAGCAGAAGGAAAGAATCTCAAGCAGACTCCCTGCTGAGCAGAGCCTGATGCAGGGCTTGATCTCATGACCTTGAGATCATGACCCAAGACAAAAACTAAGAGTTGGACGCTCAACTGACCGAGCCATTCAGGTGCCCTATTGTGTGCTTCTTTAATGACTTTACTGAACTATGTGCAGTTTGTATTTTCCTCCTTCATGACCACTGACTTTGCTTGTTTGTTTGTGGTCTGCTAATGACTGAACACAGGCTTCTTAAAAGCCTAGATCAGTAAGTTTCCTCATCTTTGCCAAGGGGCTTTGTGTATTGGGGATACTATCAATATTAAACCAGACAGTTTACACTTCTGTTTTAGTCTTCATGTCCTTGTGTAGAGTCTCAAGGTCAGCCAGAGGTGAAAACTTAGGTCGTCCTCTTGTTTCTCCAGAACATATTTGCAGCCCTAATGCATGCACATGTCCTTCTGTATTCCCATTAATTTGTCAGACTATTTCAAAGTTCCCTGTGGATAGCTCATTCTCCAACTTTTTTTTTTTTTTTTTTTTTTAATTGTTATTTGGTTTTGGTTAGCTTGTTTGCTTCATCAGTGATCACTGCCTTGGCAGCTGTGGTATTAAACAGTTGCCACTGATTTTTTTTTCCACAAATGTTCCCAGGGAAGAGGTTGTTGCCTTGTCTGGGCTCTGAATTAAGTCAAATAAAGACCAACTTTGCAAGTGGGATTTTCCAGGGAGAAGCTAGATAAATCAAATAATGATCAGTCTCTTAAAATGAAGGTTTGAAAGAGCTCCATTCCTGTTCTGACTTCTCCAATGACTGATAAGTGGTTTTCAACTGTGATTGTGGACTGTTGGTTTTCAAGGCTACGAAGAAGATGGGAATAGGGTAAGTTTGAAATGACACAAAGCTCACTGTTCTTATTAAGGTTTATCTATTTTTCTTGAGCAAATGTCCCTGATTGTTACAATCCTTTGGTTAATTTCTAGGTTTTTAAAAGTGTGGGGTTGTTTTGTTTTTTTACTGTTTTGGGTTTTGTTTTCATTGCTTTTATGGAGGAGAAGATTTTTGGATTGCCTCATTCTGCAAATTCACTGATAATTACCTACTTCTAACCTACTTTTTAACCTATACTTTGTTCTTTTAATTTTTATTTCATATTGAGATATAGTTGACATACGGTATTAGTTTCAAGTGTACAAAATAATGCTTTGACAACTATATACATTACAAAATGTTCACCATGATCAATGTAATTATCATTTGTCACTGTATGAAATTATTACTGAGTTTATTTCCTATACTATTCATCCTGGTGACTTATTTATTTTATGGCTCGAAGTGTGTATCTCCTTATCCCCTTCACTATTTCACCCATTGCTCCCACCCTCCTCCCCTCTGGCAAACACCAGTTTGTTCTCTGTTTCTAAAAGTCTATTTCTGGTTTTTGTTTGTTACACTATAAATTCTTACCAACTTTTTTCATTTCATGAAATAATTTTTTTAATGAGTATTTTTAATGGCTTTCTATTCAGTTGTATGGATGCATCTTTATTTAGTGCCATAATTGGTTTATTTACTGTGTCATAAGAAGTTAGGGATGAAAAAAATAGGTTTGTATGTAATTTGAGCCTGGGCTTTATATTGTTTGCAGTTGGAAACTGGAATTATTTTAAGCAGATCAATGATACAGACGGTTGGAATTAAGTTCAGTTAAACTATTCTGGTAGTAAAATTTGGAGGATGGATAAAAAGGCTAGAATGGTGTGAGAGATAGTAGGTAGAAGACTACTAATTAAATTCAGGCAAGAGGGGATCCCTGGGTGGCGCAGCGGTTTGGCGCCTGCCTTTGGCCCAGGGCGCGATCCTGGAGACCCGGGATCGAATCCCACATCAGGCTCCCCGGGATCGAATCCCACATCAGGCTCCCGGTGCATGGAGCCTGCTTCTTCCTCCGCCTGTGTCTCTGCCTCTCTCTCTCTCTCTGTGACTATCATAAATAAATAAATAAATAAAAATTAAATTCAGGCAAGAGACCATGAAGTATAAAACTAAATGGGGGAGGGGTGGAGGATAGAGAGAAAGAAATGTATTGCAGTATTTAGGAAGGTAAACTTGGTAAGAAAATAAATGATTTGTTGAGGGGTAGGCAGTGGGATGAGTGGAGAGAGTAAGAGGGAGGAATGAATCTGAGAAGACTGTCAAGCTTGAGAGATAGATTTTACTACCAACATAGGGAATACAAGCACTAGAGAAGATGAGGAGAGGTGAATTTACTTTGGGGGCAAGTTGAGTGTGAGATACTTGTGGAGTTGTAATTAGGTAGTTTATAAGCTTGATTCTCAGGAGACGGCATCAAGCTATAGATTTCAGAGATATTTGTATGTAGATAGAGTTCAGCTTTGCAGTATTTAATGAAGGCTTTGGAAGAGGATATATTCCTGATAGACCTCTACATTTTAAAGGAAGGGTACAGAGGAAGAGAAGTTCGTAATGGAGATGGAAAAGCGTAGAGGAATAAAGAAAAGGGAGTGCTTATCCCATTTTCTGATCACATTGAAGTTTTAATTGGCTACTGTTGCTAACATTCTCCCAATAATTTTTCTTATACTTTACCTTTACCGTCCACTGTTGTGTTTAGCTCTAAATTTTAACATAACAGCCAATGGCATAGAGTAACATAGAATTTTTATCTTACACTTACACCAGCTTGGTTTTGTCTTGGTTTCCTTGAATCTTTTTAGTTTAGTTTTTATTTTTTTAATAAGCTGAGTGAAGAGGGAAGATGAAACTATTAGGGACTTACCCGTTAAAGTTTCTATAAGAATTAAGAAAACTAGGGATGCCTGGGTGGCTCAGCGGTTGAGCGTCTGCCTTTGGCTCAGGGTGTGATCCCAGAGTTCTGGGATGGAGTCCCACATCAGGCTCCCTAAGAGGAGCCCGCTTCTCCCTCTCCCTGTGTCTCTCATGAATAAATAAATAACATCTTAAAAAAAAAAAAAGAAAACAATGGATGTTCAATAAATATTACCTTCTTTCCTCCATGTTTTCATAACTATATCAGAATTCTTTGCTATGTGTTACAAGGAGAGCAGCTTGTACCAATTGAATGGTGTTTAACTCCTTACACTATGTATTGGAATGGTTTGCTTCCACAAATGAATTTAATGAGTAAAATTTTAAGTGATGAAGTGAAAGAGGATATATTCAGCCAATATAAGGAGAGAGACTTTAGGGCAGTATGCATACAAGTGAACTAAATCCTCTGAATTCTTGGTATCTTTGACTACTTATTTGTTCTGAATCTTCATTTTTTTTTTTTAATTTTTATTTATTTATGATAGTCACACAGAGAGAGAGAGAGGCAGAGACACAGGCAGAGGGAGAAGCAGGCTCCATGCACCGGGAGCCCGATGTGGGATTCGATCCCGGGTCTCCAGGATCGCTCCCTGGGCCAAAGACAGGCGCCAAACCGCTGCGCCACCCAGGGATCCCTGTTCTGAATCTTCAAATAATCCACCGCAGTCTCTGTGTAGCTTTCAAATAATTCTTTGAAAATACCATTCTTTTAGAATGAGTTTTATTTAAAATGGTTAGAAGATTATTTTAGGCTGTGGCCTATTGCTTGAAGCATAACTATTCTAGGTGTTGTTGATTGAGGGCACAGAATAGCTGATTTGGAGCCATTTAGTAGTTTAGGGTGACCTGAGCAAGTTCCCTAACCTTACGCAGACTTAGTTTCTTTATAAAATGGAGTTAATATACTTGTTTCAAAAACATATTTGTAGAGAATGAGTAAGAGAATGTATGTGTTACTGTAAAAGTGTTATCTCCACAAATGTAAAATATTAAGTAAACATAAGTGATTATAATTGCTTTTGTTTTACATGCACTTAGCTTATAGTATAGTGTTTGATAAAACAGAATTGCTTTTGTTCTTAAATGAGGCATTGTATCTGTGTAAATTAGATTCTTTTTCAGTATGTCTCATTTTCTCAATGCTCATTGTGGAATCCTTGAAGGCAGGAGAATAATCTTTATAGTGTTTTACTTTATAGAGTTGAATGAGACTTAGAAATAATTATTTTGAGGTTATGGTCACTTCCTAATGCTTCCTTTAGTGTTTTCTCTTTTTAGTTCTAGAAGTTATTATCTTGCTATCAATTGTAGCCAGAATCACATGTCAGGAGCTTTTCTGCAGTTATCTTGAAACATCAGTTTGATTAGGAGATAAGCTAGCTACATATCTTAAAACTATTATGCTTGCTTTGAAATTTTAGTAGGTTTTAAGTATGGTTTCTTCAGGACATATGTTATTTATATCTGCTTTTTATAGTGAAGTGAGAAGAAAAAAGTGTGAAGAAAAGAACAAACATCTTAAGCGTTTGTACAGGAAAAAGGTCCCTAGATTTATTTTGAATTAAATCACTTTATATTTTGAAAATCACTTTATAAATAGGGAAATTGGCTTGCGTGCCTGCTACATGGTAAAATACAAGAATGAGCTTGCCATTTTTATTTACTTTAATATTGGTTCATTATATAAAAATGAAAATCAGCTTTAATGATTATTTTCTGGGAGTCCCTATTTCTCATTGAAATTTTTGGTTAGTGTTGGGTCACTTGACTGCATTTGTGAAAACATTTAAAAATGGTCATTTTGGGATTTTTATGTTGCTTTAAATTCCTTCATAAATTTGTTATGAGTGCTTTCAGAGATTAAATTTTTATTTTTGTGAAGCATATATTCACATGTGCAACAGGTTTCTGTGGACACAGATGGTCATAGGTTTAGGTATTAAGGAAACATTCTGTGGATTATGGCATTTCCTAAATATTACTCCATTTTTGAAATTCCATTCCCTTTCCTCCCTTCACTACAGAAAGCATAATGGAATGAGAATGAATGGAAATTGTCTTGAACCTATATAATTTTTAAAGTAGGTTTGTTGAGGGCATAACTGATATATAGTAAATTGCATATATTTTAAGTGTACAATTTTTATGCTTCGGGTTTTTTTTTTTATCTGATCTGAGAGTCTGACATTTTGGGGGAATCATTTTTATTTAATGTGATTATTGATATAGCTAGATTAGAGTCTGCTATCCTTTGTTATCTACTTATCCCAGTTGATCATTGTTTCTCTTTTTCTGTCTTCATTTGGATCCATCAAGTATTTTTTTGTGAATTTATATTTTCTTTTTTGGCCATTGCCAGTACCTTTTCTGTTTTGTTTTAATAATTGCTTTAGTTTTTATAGTATACATCTTTAACATATTAAAGTTTACCTTTAAAGTGTGAATACACAACTTCTTGTGTAGGAGTTATAATAGTGGGCTTTTATTTTTTCCCTTTTCACTATATACTTTATTTTCATGCATTTTACTTTTACAAAATTATAAACCCATAATGCATTGCTAACTATTTTTGTTTGAACAATTATCTTTGGAAAAGATTGGAAAAATAATTTTAAAAAGCTTAAGCATTTTATCCTGTTGTTACTATTTTCAGTTCTATATTTCTGTCTGATAATATTCCCTTCTGCCTGAAAGACTATCATTTTTTTTTTTTTTTTTTTTTTAAGACTGTCATTTCTACTAGTGAGTCTGCTGCTGATGGATTCTTTCAGCTTTTCTGTCTGAAAATGGTTTTATTTTGCCTTTGTTTTTGAAAGATTTTTACTGGATATAGAATTCAGCTGGACAGGTTTTTAAAGATACATATTGTTTTTATTTGCATAGTTTGTGTTGAAAAACTGTGTCATCTTGATGTTAGTTACTATGTAACTTTTTTTCCTTGTAGCTGCTTTTAAGATTTTCTTACCGTTTTGATCAATTTAATTATTATGTACCATGGTGAATGGTGAATTTTTCTTCATGTTTCTTGTTTTTGGAGTTTTTTGAGCTTCATGCATATGTGGATTTGTGATTTGCATCAAACTTGAAGATTTTCAGCCATTATTTCTCCAAATATTCTTCTGCCTCTCCTCCTTGGAGTTTTCAGTTACTCCTATATTTAGAGCATTTGCAACTGTTTATTAATGTGCTTTTCAATTTTTTGGATTATCGTTTCTCTGCTGTGTTTCTTTTGGGTAGTTTTATTTATATGGCTTAATTCCAGCTGGTTTACTTTATACCATATACATTGAAGTTTTTATCTATAGAAGTTTAATTTGGATTCTTTTTTTTATGCCTTCCATTCTCAACTGTTTGGATATATGGAATACAGTTAGAACAACTATTTTAATGCCCCTTTCTGCTCATTTTAGCATCTTGTTAAAATCCAGCTTAAATCTGATTTAATGGGGACGCCTGGGTGGCTCAGTGGTTGAGTGTCTGCCATTGGCTCAGGGCATGATCCCGGAGTCCCAGGATTGAGTCGCTTATTGGGCTCTGTGCAGGAAGCCTGCTTCTCCCTCTGCCTATGTCTCTGCCTCTCTCTCTGTGTCTCTCATAAATAAATAAATAAAATTTTTTAAAAATCTGATTTAATGATTCTCATCATTACGAATTAGGTTTTCCTGCTTTGCATGACAGATAATTGTCAGTTATATATAAGGCATTGTGAATTTTACCTTTTTGGATCCTGGATATTTTGTATACCTATATATTTCTTCAGCTCTTTTCCTGTTCTGGGATTCAGTTATTGGAAACAATTTGCTCCTTATGTATCTTGTTTTTCTGATATATTGGATGGCTTTAAAGTAGTGTTCAGTCTAGGGTTAATTGCTATATGAAATATGAGTTTTTCTAGTCTGGTTTGTGGAAATAGGCACTCTTTTTGGCCTTTGTGAGTGCCTCAGACTTTTATCTGTATTCCTTTCTATGATATTCCTCCTTTAAGTGGGGATTAGCTTTCGTTATTCAGGCTTAATTTTTTTTTTTTTAAGATTTTATTTATTCACGAGAGACAGAGAAAGAGAGAGAGAGAGAGGGAGGGAGAGGCAGAGACACAGGCAGAGGGAGAAGCAGGCTCCATGCAGGGAGTCCGATGTGGGACTTGATCCCATGCCCTGGGCCAAAGACAGGGGCTAAACCGCTGAGCTACCCAGGGATTCCCTAGGCTTATTTTATTTCCTTTTGGTCAGAGAAAATAGTTTGTGCTATGTTACTCTTTGTACTTTTCTGTTTGTGTCCTTATTTAGTTTTTGTAAATATCCCACTTTTGCAAAGCGATTTATTTTCTATTGGATTTATAGTTTTATTTGTAAAGTACTAATTGTGTTGTTCAAATCTTCTGATTAGTTTTACTTCTGTTAAATGGGGAACAGATGTATAAATCTACCATGCAATTAGAGGGTTTGTTTCTCCTTAGAAATTTATTGGTCTTTGCTTTTTTTTTTCCTTTTTTTAAAGATTTTATTTATATATTCATGAGAGACACACAGAGAGAAACAGAGACACAGGCTGAGGGAGAAGCAGGCTCCATGCAGGGAGCCCCATGTGGGACTTGATCCCGGGACTCCAGGATCACGCCCTGGCCCGAAGGCAGGCGCTAAACCACTGAGCCACCCAGGCATCCCCTGATCTTTGTTTTTTCAATTTTGAAACTTTAAGTGTAAATTTGGAATTAAAGCCTCTTGATAAATGTCTTTTATTAAAATACATTGACTGTCTTTAATTGTAATTCTTGCCTTAATTTACTTTGATGCCTATCAAGGAATCAGCATAGGTATTTTTAGTTATATCCAAATGATTTATTTTATCCCTTTAATCATTTTGAGTTACAATTTTTGCTTTTAATACCTTAGTTTTTACAAGTGTCTTAAAATACAATGTGATTACAACTATATGTCTTAGCTAAAGCATTTAATTCATTAACTTTTTTTGGTAAATACTATATATTTATTTCTATCACCTCCTTCATCTTTATTGGGGTGTTTTTCTTTACTCATTTCTGTTGGCATAAACTTTTCTATATTTTCTTCTCCTAATGGTTAAAAATTTTGTGTTTTGTTACTTTTTTTAGAGGTAACTAAAAAATTTCAATAACATACTAATATTAAAGTCTGGAGTTCATTGTATTTCTATCATCCTTTCAACAAAATAAGATTTTTTTTTAATATTTCATTTATTTATTCATGACAGACACAGAGAATCAGAGACACAGGCAGAGGGAGAAGCAGGCTCCATGCAGGGAGCCCAATGTGGGACTTAAGTGATTATAATTGCTTTTGTTTTACATGCACTTAGCTTATAGTATAGTGTTTGATAAAACAGAATTGCTTTTGTTCTTAAATGAGGCATTGTATCTGTGTAAATTAGATTCTTTTTCAGTATGTCTCATTTTCTCAATGCTCATTGTGGAATCCTTGAAGGCAGGAGAATAATCTTTATAGTGTTTTACTTTATAGAGTTGAATGAGACTTAGAAATAATTATTTTGAGGTTATGGTCACTTCCTAATGCTTCCTTTAGTGTTTTCTCTTTTTAGTTCTAGAAGTTATTATCTTGCTATCAATTGTAGCCAGAATCACATGTCAGGAGCTTTTCTGCAGTTATCTTGAAACATCAGTTTGATTAGGAGATAAGCTAGCTACATATCTTAAAACTATTATGCTTGCTTTGAAATTTTAGTAGGTTTTAAGTATGGTTTCTTCAGGACATATGTTATTTATATCTGCTTTTTATAGTGAAGTGAGAAGAAAAAAGTGTGAAGAAAAGAACAAACATCTTAAGCGTTTGTACAGGAAAAAGGTCCCTAGATTTATTTTGAATTAAATCACTTTATATTTTGAAAATCACTTTATAAATAGGGAAATTGGCTTGCGTGCCTGCTACATGGTAAAATACAAGAATGAGCTTGCCATTTTTATTTACTTTAATATTGGTTCATTATATAAAAATGAAAATCAGCTTTAATGATTATTTTCTGGGAGTCCCTATTTCTCATTGAAATTTTTGGTTAGTGTTGGGTCACTTGACTGCATTTGTGAAAACATTTAAAAATGGTCATTTTGGGATTTTTATGTTGCTTTAAATTCCTTCATAAATTTGTTATGAGTGCTTTCAGAGATTAAATTTTTATTTTTGTGAAGCATATATTCACATGTGCAACAGGTTTCTGTGGACACAGATGGTCATAGGTTTAGGTATTAAGGAAACATTCTGTGGATTATGGCATTTCCTAAATATTACTCCATTTTTGAAATTCCATTCCCTTTCCTCCCTTCACTACAGAAAGCATAATGGAATGAGAATGAATGGAAATTGTCTTGAACCTATATAATTTTTAAAGTAGGTTTGTTGAGGGCATAACTGATATATAGTAAATTGCATATATTTTAAGTGTACAATTTTTATGCTTCGGGTTTTTTTTTTTATCTGATCTGAGAGTCTGACATTTTGGGGGAATCATTTTTATTTAATGTGATTATTGATATAGCTAGATTAGAGTCTGCTATCCTTTGTTATCTACTTATCCCAGTTGATCATTGTTTCTCTTTTTCTGTCTTCATTTGGATCCATCAAGTATTTTTTTGTGAATTTATATTTTCTTTTTTGGCCATTGCCAGTACCTTTTCTGTTTTGTTTTAATAATTGCTTTAGTTTTTATAGTATACATCTTTAACATATTAAAGTTTACCTTTAAAGTGTGAATACACAACTTCTTGTGTAGGAGTTATAATAGTGGGCTTTTATTTTTTCCCTTTTCACTATATACTTTATTTTCATGCATTTTACTTTTACAAAATTATAAACCCATAATGCATTGCTAACTATTTTTGTTTGAACAATTATCTTTGGAAAAGATTGGAAAAATAATTTTAAAAAGCTTAAGCATTTTATCCTGTTGTTACTATTTTCAGTTCTATATTTCTGTCTGATAATATTTCCTTCTGCCTGAAAGACTATCATTTTTTTTTTTTTTTTTTTTTTTAAGACTGTCATTTCTACTAGTGAGTCTGCTGCTGATGGATTCTTTCAGCTTTTCTGTCTGAAAATGGTTTTATTTTGCCTTTGTTTTTGAAAGATTTTTACTGGATATAGAATTCAGCTGGACAGGTTTTTAAAGATACATATTGTTTTTATTTGCATAGTTTGTGTTGAAAAACTGTGTCATCTTGATGTTAGTTACTATGTAACTTTTTTTCCTTGTAGCTGCTTTTAAGATTTTCTTACCGTTTTGATCAATTTAATTATTATGTACCATGGTGAATGGTGAATTTTTCTTCATGTTTCTTGTTTTTGGAGTTTTTTGAGCTTCATGCATATGTGGATTTGTGATTTGCATCAAACTTGAAGATTTTCAGCCATTATTTCTCCAAATATTCTTCTGCCTCTCCTCCTTGGAGTTTTCAGTTACTCCTATATTTAGAGCATTTGCAACTGTTTATTAATGTGCTTTTCAATTTTTTGGATTATCGTTTCTCTGCTGTGTTTCTTTTGGGTAGTTTTATTTATATGGCTTAATTCCAGCTGGTTTACTTTATACCATATACATTGAAGTTTTTATCTATAGAAGTTTAATTTGGATTCTTTTTTTTATGCCTTCCATTCTCAACTGTTTGGATATATGGAATACAGTTAGAACAACTATTTTAATGCCCCTTTCTGCTCATTTTAGCATCTTGTTAAAATCCAGCTTAAATCTGATTTAATGGGGACGCCTGGGTGGCTCAGTGGTTGAGTGTCTGCCATTGGCTCAGGGCATGATCCCGGAGTCCCAGGATTGAGTCGCTTATTGGGCTCTGTGCAGGAAGCCTGCTTCTCCCTCTGCCTATGTCTCTGCCTCTCTCTCTGTGTCTCTCATAAATAAATAAATAAAATTTTTTAAAAATCTGATTTAATGATTCTCATCATTACGAATTAGGTTTTCCTGCTTTGCATGACAGATAATTGTCAGTTATATATAAGGCATTGTGAATTTTACCTTTTTGGATCCTGGATATTTTGTATACCTATATATTTCTTCAGCTCTTTTCCTGTTCTGGGATTCAGTTATTGGAAACAATTTGCTCCTTATGTATCTTGTTTTTCTGATATATTGGATGGCTTTAAAGTAGTGTTCAGTCTAGGGTTAATTGCTATATGAAATATGAGTTTTTCTAGTCTGGTTTGTGGAAATAGGCACTCTTTTTGGCCTTTGTGAGTGCCTCAGACTTTTATCTGTATTCCTTTCTATGATATTCCTCCTTTAAGTGGGGATTAGCTTTCGTTATTCAGGCTTAATTTTTTTTTTTTTTAAGATTTTATTTATTCACGAGAGACAGAGAAAGAGAGAGAGAGAGAGGGAGGGAGAGGCAGAGACACAGGCAGAGGGAGAAGCAGGCTCCATGCAGGGAGTCCGATGTGGGACTTGATCCCATGCCCTGGGCCAAAGACAGGGGCTAAACCGCTGAGCTACCCAGGGATTCCCTAGGCTTATTTTATTTCCTTTTGGTCAGAGAAAATAGTTTGTGCTATGTTACTCTTTGTACTTTTCTGTTTGTGTCCTTATTTAGTTTTTGTAAATATCCCACTTTTGCAAAGCGATTTATTTTCTATTGGATTTATAGTTTTATTTGTAAAGTACTAATTGTGTTGTTCAAATCTTCTGATTAGTTTTACTTCTGTTAAATGGGGAACAGATGTATAAATCTACCATGCAATTAGTGGGTTTGTTTCTCCTTAGAAATTTATTGGTCTTTGCTTTTTTTTTTCCTTTTTTTAAAGATTTTATTTATATATTCATGAGAGACACACAGAGAGAAACAGAGACACAGGCTGAGGGAGAAGCAGGCTCCATGCAGGGAGCCCCATGTGGGACTTGATCCCGGGACTCCAGGATCACGCCCTGGCCCGAAGGCAGGCGCTAAACCACTGAGCCACCCAGGCATCCCCTGATCTTTGTTTTTTCAATTTTGAAACTTTAAGTGTAAATTTGGAATTAAAGCCTCTTGATAAATGTCTTTTACTAAAATACATTGACTGTCTTTAATTGTAATTCTTGCCTTAATTTACTTTGATGCCTATCAAGGAATCAGCATAGGTATTTTTAGTTATATCCAAATGATTTATTTTATCCCTTTAATCATTTTGAGTTACAATTTTTGCTTTTAATACCTTAGTTTTTACAAGTGTCTTAAAATACAATGTGATTACAACTATATGTCTTAGCTAAAGCATTTAATTCATTAACTTTTTTTGGTAAATACTATATATTTATTTCTATCACCTCCTTCATCTTTATTGGGGTGTTTTTCTTTACTCATTTCTGTTGGCATAAACTTTTCTATATTTTCTTCTCCTAATGGTTAAAAATTTTGTGTTTTGTTACTTTTTTTAGAGGTAACTAAAAAATTTCAATAACATACTAATATTAAAGTCTGGAGTTCATTAGTATTTCTATCATCCTTTCAACAAAATAAGATTTTTTTTTAATATTTCATTTATTTATTCATGACAGACACAGAGAATCAGAGACACAGGCAGAGGGAGAAGCAGGCTCCATGCAGGGAGCCCAATGTGGGACTTAATCCCTGGACTCCAGGATCAGGCCCTGGGCTGAAGGTGGTGCTAAACTGCTGAGCCACCGGGGCTCCCCAAAATAAGATCTTAAAATAATCTCTCTAGCATTCATTTCATCTTTGACATTATTGCCTATTATTTTATTTCCTCCTGGTTAGTAACCTTTTGCATTGATAGTTTTTTTTTTTAAACATTCAGTATTTGTTTAGATTTACCCATATATTTTCCAGTTTCTTCCTCATTTTTGCTTTTCTTGCTCCTATATGAGTTTGTTTCTCTTCTTTCAGAAATCTCTTGTAGGGATCCCTGGGCGGCGCAGCGGTTTGTCACCTGCCTTTGGCCCAGGGCGCGATCCTGAAGACCTGGGATCGAATCCCATGTTGGGCTCCCGGTGCATGGAGCCTGCTTCTCCCTCTGCCTGTGTCTCTGCCTCTCTCTCTCTCTCTCTGTGTGACTATCATAAATAAATAAAAATTTATTAAAAAAAAAAATCTCTTGTATTTTTTTGAGTTTGAGTTTTTTCAAGTGTTAAACTCTAAGGATGTTAGAGTTCATGTTCTTTTAATAACATGAACAGTACTTTAGCTGAATATAGAACTTTAGATTGACTATTATTTTTCTTTCTTTCAATTTAAAGTTGCATCGTCTTCCTGCCTCTGCCTCTATTGGGCTGATAAGTCTGCTGTTAGTTTTGATATTCTTATGTAGGTGATTTTTGTTGTTTTAATATTTCCATTTTGGCTTTGGTGTTGGAATGTGTTCATGTGTAGATTTGTGTTTGTCCTGCTTGGGACTCAATATGCCATTTTTAGTCTAGATATTTTGTATAGTTCTTAGATATTTTTTAATTTGTTTACATTTTCTTCTTGGAGCTTCTTAGGTAGTTTGTTATTCTTATCTTTATATTTTCCGTCTTGTTCTCTGTGTTACTTTTGAGTAATAGCTTCAGTTTTGTGTTCTAACTTCTCAGTTTTCTCTCTTTGTCCTTTTTTCTCTTCCTCCTATTTCTCAATTTCTTCTCCCTTTCCTGTATACCCCTTCCTCCTTTTTTGGAACCTAATGGTGTATTATTTATAATTTATCTGTTTGTGTTCTGAATCTCTCTGTCCTTCTTTATCTATTTTTGTTTTGTTTTGTTTCCCACCTGCTTTTCCCCCACCATGTAAATTTTGTAAATTGGTGATCAAAAATATTTTGTAATAGAGTTTTTATTTGCTGATTAGTCCATTATGAATAGGCAGAGTCAAAAAGAAATTAGCCTAATTTTGGTTCCATATTTTTTATTAGCAAGTACGTAGTTTCTGCCTTTCCTAACATGCTGTGTGAGAAGGAAATGAAGAGAGACTGTTTTGGCTCCTAAATTAGGTTGTAAAATCTTGAGTTGCTTCATGTTTGCTTTTGTTTTGTTTTGATTTGTTATTGTTCTCTCATTTTCTTCTTTCCTCTGGAACATTAGTTACGTTTGAAACCTTAATTTCAGGAAATGTAGAGCCAATTATAGTAGCCTATTCTAATTTCATAGTCTTTGTTACTCTAAACTACTGTGTGGGAAAAATAGAATACTCTTCCTGTTTTTCTCAGTTGTATGTGTTTTTATTTGGAAAGTCTATAAAATATGTTTAATATTTCATGACTATTCATATCTTCTCATAGGCAGATTAAATTACTAGTGCTGTATTCCTCTTACCCTGGAGGCTGTAAGGTTTAAATCCTTGTCTCTGCTTCTTAATAGCTACTTAAACTCTCTGTGCCTGTTTCCTCATCTATGAAATAGGGATGATTATAGTATTTATTTCATAGTGTCATTATGAGAATTATAGGAATTTCTGTAAATCACTTACAAGAGTGTCTATAGGAAACATTTAGTTTGTGTTACCCATTATGTTTTTCTAGTTCTGTGAAAAGTCACACAGGTAGTGTTACTGATAGGAGTGGAATCTGGGTGTTCTAATTCCAATCTAGATGAAGCAATATTTTGCCTGTCAGAAGGTTATGCAGTCTTTTCTAATATAAAAACTTAAAAGCTAATAAATGAATCTAACAACGTTAAAGTAACTTATTTTATCAATAGTACAACACAGTTCAGTACCTATGTGCTGAGTGCTGTGTTAGGTTTTTGGGAATACTAAGGTGGACACTATTATCTTATAAAAAAGCTATAGACTAGTTCTGGAAAGAAGACAAGAAAACATGTAAAACATAGTTACTTCTGTAAGATAGAAATGTATAGAATTCAAGGGACTAGAGAGGAGACAGCATCTCTCCCTTTCTTCTGGAGGGCAGAACAAATGGGAAAACAGTCTTGGGAAATTCCATAGACAGAATGTCACTATAAAATTATTACAATTATTCATAGAGTAAGATAATACATGAAAGAGAATTTGAAGTGCTCTGATAATACATGAAAGAGAATTTGAAGTGCTCTCTGTATGTTGTTACTATTTAACTTTATTCTGAAATCTTCTATTGAGCCTTAAGAGCATTTCAAGAAATGAACTGATACTGATACTTACCGTTAATTTGAATTTCATTACAATAGTTTAATTCTTCATTTTACTCCCAGCTTCAAAAATTTTTGTTTCTCAGTGCTTTTTTCAAATTTATTTTGTTATAAAAGAAATATGACCTTTTTGCAAACAAAGTTAAATAATATGAAGTATATATTAAAAGTTATCTATTCCCCTTTTTCTTCAACCTTCTCAATCTCTCTGAGAATAAACCAAACAACAAAATGCATAATGGATACTGCATTATACACACACACACACACACACACACACACACACGTCTGCATTGTTTTGAATAATAAATTCATGTCTCCTAGTTTGCATTCAGACATTTTAAACATACTTCGAGGCTATTTTTTTTTCAATTTTATTTTTATCAAAATGTTTAAACTCTAGCTAAAATGAATTATTTGAATTATTTTTCTGCATCCTGTCATCGTTTTTTTGTCTTATGCATAGAATGCCTTTCACTGCTTCATGTTCAAAGTCAGTCCTGTCCTTATAAAAGTCTTTTCAAATAATAAATTCTCTGTTAAGTTTTCCTTCTTTCTCTACTTTCACCTTTCTTTTAGCTTTGAAAGTAATTTTGTGTTTCTAAGTTGTCATTATACTTTGTTACTTCACTTTTAGTACCCAACACTTTCTAATGTGCATACTATGTTTGGTTTTTGTGTGCCCTGGACTATACTGACAATTCTTTTAAAGCAATGTTATCTCTATTTAAGCTTTGTAATACTTAAATGCTTACTTATAAGTCTGTTGTTAGGTACCTATTTACTGAATAAATGTATTTTAGATAAGATATAATTTCTTTTAGAAATACTGATTTTAGGGGCAGCCCGGGTGGTTCGGTGGTTTAGCGCCGCCTTCAGCCCAGGGCCTGATCCTGGAGACCCGGGATCGAGTTCTACTTTGGGCTCCTTCCATGGAGCCTGCTTCACCCTCTCCCTGTGTCTCTGCCTCTCTCTTGCTCTCTATCTCTCATGAATGAATAAAATCTTAAAAAAAAAAAACACACACACACACTTAAAAAAAAAGAAATACTGATTTTAAACTGTCTTGGGGATAACTTGAGAAGCATAGCTGTGAATTGGAACTAAAACTTCTTTCCTTGATTTGGTTAAATATTCAAAATAAGTTTTGAATAAATCTCTCTGAGACATTTTTTTTAAGGAAACAAAGATTATGATAACCTGATCTAACTTATTTTTTAAAAATTATTTATTTATTTGAGAGAGAGAGCAGAGCCAGAG
Source organism: Vulpes lagopus (assembly GCF_018345385.1). NCBI lineage: Eukaryota > Metazoa > Chordata > Mammalia > Carnivora > Canidae > Vulpes > Vulpes lagopus. Next base: position 59,362,953 of record NC_054829.1, read on the forward strand.
AGAGCACGAATGAGGGGAAGGGGCAGAGGGAGAGGGACAAGCTGCTGAGCAGGCAGTCTGTTGAGGCACTTGATCCCAGGACTCTGGGATCATGACTTGAGCTGAAGGCAGAGGAGGGGCTTAACTGAATGAGCCACCCAAACACCCCTTAACCTGTTTTTAAAATTAAAACTAAAATCTTTAAAAACTAAAGTTGTGAGAACAAGGATATAAATAAATACACATCTCAAATATTTTAATGGAATTTAGGAGCAGTTCTTAATTTTTTTTGAAGGAAACTCACCACTATGACTATTTGCTGAACATGATTTAAAATTTATGTAATCACTAAAAATTGTTTTCATTTCCTTTTCAGAGAACGCAGAGTCTATCGATCTTAAACAGTTTTTTGACCAACATTTTTCACATATATATTATGTGTTCTTCGAGAATTTTGTGACTATTGAAGCCAGTCTTAAACAGAAAGGTAAGATGTTAAAATTGGTTCTAACTTGTGTTGGTGTTTCAAATAATTGTCATAAGTATTCACTTAAAAGTAGACCTTGGGCATTGGAATTTTAGTACTATTTCACTTCTTTTTGTTAAATGTCTTTTAGATACCCTCTCAAAGTATGGGTTAGTAATACTGTCTTCATTGTTTTGAGAAGGCTTGGAAGATTTGCTTTTTGCCTGGTCAGGTTTATTTACCTGTTTACTTTTTTGCTTTGAAGATTTTTATTTATTTGAGAAAGAGAGTGTCCCTCATGCATGAGTGGAGGGAGGGGCAGAAGGGGAGGGAGAAGCAGACTCCTCACTGAGCAGAGAGCCAGCAGTGGGTCTCATCCCAGGACCCTGAGATCATGACCTGAGCTGAAGGCAGACACTTTTTACTGGCTGACCACCCAAGTGCTCCTTCACAGTATGTTGTTTTTAGACATAAATATGTACAATCTAAATTTAATTATTGAAAAGAATAGGGAGGGATGCTATAATATTGTCTGTACATTGAACAGAATATGCTTTAAACATTGTATTCAAGAGTCACTGAGAAAATAGTGTTTGAAATATTTTAAGCTTTTTTAAGTGGTTAACAGGGAGGACAAAATGATAATATTTAAAATATTTTTCTGAAAATGTTTTAGGTCACAAGTCTCAAAGGGAGGAATTGGATGCTATACTTTTTATTTTTGAGGTGAGTATCTGCCAATCAGTGTTTTTTTCCTCCAAAATAATTCTTGGAATATACAAAGGAACAATTTGAACTTATAAAACTTATATCAAAAGACTAAATTTGCCATGCTTTCCAAGAGCTGAATCACATTTTTTATTCTAAAAATATACCTGACTTAATTCTTATTTTTTGAGATACATGTGTTATTTTTAGGTAGAGATAGAATTATATTTTTATGCATTTGACACCACAAAATTGGTAATACTATAAAATAGTTCAGTGTTTTACAAATTATTGTTCTATATTACTTTGGATTGGGGTGGGACAAGTCTTTATTGTTAAATAAACAGGAAATAGCAACATTTGATGCTATACTAAACTTTACATTTTATTTTTGGCATACTGATAAAAATTAGGATCCCCTCACTTTTAAAATAAGTCTCTGCCTCTTCATTCTGTCTTTCAAATCAAGCAATGAAAGGAGCATTCTGATCTTTATCAAGAATTCAGAATTCTGGATAAAGCCAGGATTAGATCTTGTAATTTTAAAAGACAGTAAAGAATTGGAAATCCGTGTCTCAAGATTGAGTTGTCTATTGGTAATTAAAAATAATTCACTGTTTTATACTTTGGGTACTTTGATAGAGTTTAGAAGAATTTGAACACCTGAATTCTTTCTTAGGTGTTGAGTTATTGATTTAGTCACAGCTGAAAAAAGAAAGGTTTTTGTTTTTGTTTTTTTAAGAGTTTCAGTTGGAAGTAACTGGTGTTGGTACCTATTCTGCTTTATTTTCAGTAATGATTGTCCCTAAGGAATTTGCTTATATTTCTTTCTCCACGTGTTTGTTTGATCTGTTTACAATGGGAATGTTAAAAACATAGATGTTTTGAGAAAGAAAGTATCAGAAGTCATTCAAATTATGTGCTCTAATCTAGAATTAAATGAGGAAATCAGTAACAAGGAAATTTGTAATTCACAAATATGTGGAAATTAATGAACACAGCCCCAAATAATCAGTGCTTATAGAAAGTTATGACATACCATAACTTAGGGAATGCAGGTAACCAAGCACTCAGAGGAAAATTTATAGTTATAGACTTAAAGGAAGAATGATACCACATCAATTGCCTGAGCTTCCACCTTAAACTAGAAAAAGAAGAGCAAATTAAACCCAAAGCAAGTGGGTTAAAGGAGATAATAAAGATTATAGCAAAATAAATGGAAGAAAGATTTTAAAAATGGAGAAAACCAACAGAACTGGAAGTCAGTTCACTCAAAAGATCAAGAATACTAATATTTAGTCATACTGACTAAGTAAAAAGATTGAGGAATTAACCAAATTCAGGAATTAAAAAGGAATATTACTACCAACCTTACAGAAATTGTAAGGATTCTAAGAGAATACTATGACCAATTGGATGGCAACAAATTTAATATATAAAATTAATATGTTTTTATAAAGACACAAAGCAATGGAATTGATTCAAAAAGAAATAGAAAACCTGAAAGACCTACAACTAGTGAAAAAAAATGCGTTAGTATTTAAATAAAATCCCACCAAGAAAAGCCCAGACCCAGATGATTTCACTAGTGAATTTTAACCAGACATTTAAAGAAAAATACCAGTTTTTCACAAATTCTTTAATAATAAATAAGAGGTGATATTTCACAGTTCATTCTATGAGGCCGGTATTACCCAATGAAAACCACACAAAAACATTACAAGGAAAGAGAATTATAATAAAATATTTTCATGACTATTGATATAAAATCCTCAAAAGAAAGGTGAATCAAACCAAGATGCATATAGAAAGGATGATATAACATGACCAAGTGAGACTTATCTAAGAAATACAAAGTTTAACATCTAAAAATTAATCAACTAATTGTATATAATAAGTGTAATAATAATGGAATAAAAGACAAAAAATATGTTATCAACAGAGAAAAAGCATTTGGAAAAATCCAGTACTTTTTCATGATAAAACACTTAACAGGGATCCCTGGGTGGCGCAGCGGTTTGGCGCCTGCCTTTGGCCCAGGGCGCGATCCTGGAGACCCAGGATCGAATCCCACGTCAGGCTCCCGGTGCATGGAGCCTGCTTCTCCCTCTGCCTGTGTCTCTGCCTCTCTCTCGCTCTCTGTGTGACTATCATAAATAAATAAAAATTAAAAAAAAAAAAAACACTTAACAAAATGGGAATAAATTGAAACTTTGTCAACTTGATATAGGACATCTACAGAAGTAACACGTTTAAGACCATACCTAATTTTGGATACCTTGAATGCTCCTTTCATTGCTTGATTTGAAAGACAGAATGAGGGCGGGATCCCTGGGTGGCTCAGCGGTTTGGCGCCTGCCTATCGCCCAGGGCGCGATCTTGGAGTCCCAGGATCGAGTCCCATGTCGGGCTCCTGGCATGGAGCTCTGCCTGTGTCTCTGCGCCCCCCCCCCCCCCCTCTCTCTCTCTCTCTCTCTCTCTCTATTATGAATAAATAAGTAAATCTTTTTTTTTTTTTTTAATAAGTAAATCTTTAAAAAAAAAAAAAGAATGAAGAGGCAGGAGTTATTTTAAAAGTGAGGGGATCTTAATTTTTATCAGTATGCCAAAAATAAAATGTAAAGTTTAGTATAGCATCAAATGTTGCTATTTCCTGCTTATTTAACAATAAAGACTTGTCCCACCCCAATCCAAAGTAATATAGAACAATAATTTGTAAAACACTGAACTATTTTATAGTATTACCAATTTTGTGGTGTCAAATGCATAAAAATATAAAAATAACACAAAATAAAAAATATCCACCTAAAAATAACACAAAAATAAAAAATCAAAACGAGGGTATCCCTCTTGCCATTTCTATTGAATATTACACTTGATTCTAGTCATGGCCGGTAGCAAGAAAAGGAAATAAAAGACATCAAGATTGAAAAATAAGTTAAAAAAAATTATCAACAGAGTAGGCAAGATAATAATTTCTAGGAAACGTTCCTTCAGACATTCATGCTTGTCCCGTGTTCAGGAAACTGAGATGGATTGATTAGTTAATGGAAGATCTTTTAGGACCTTCCTTCTATTAAAAAATAATGTTTAGTTTCCTGTATATAATATATACTGATTAATTGTTTTTAGTAAGTGATTTTTGTTTTAGAATATAAAGATGTTAATTACAGGGCTTTCATCTTTTGGAAAAAATTATTTAACCTATGTGCTGATGTTTTTCTACTTATAATGGGGACAATAACATCTGACCTGTACCTTTAGAGACTAATGATGATTTTTAAAAATCAAGAAATTTATAAAAATTGAGTTCCTCTTTTTGTAGTAAAAAAAAAAACACCATTATGTAGTGTTAATAATATGATACAGGATTTATAATGTTTTCTTCCCTGGCTAGAGATGGTTTCTTTCATCTTTATGGTAACCACATAAAAATAAAGACATGTTTATTTACAAGGGGTTAAATCTGAAGTGTAATAGTCATAATTTAGGGATGTTTTTGATTAGTTTACAAACTTATCAGCTTATAATTTTGTCTCTTTCTACAACAAAATAAATACAATTACACAGTTGTTGTCTAGAGAAATATGAAGAGGCAAAGGTAAAGAAGTTTGTGTATCTCATCCTCTTGTATGAGATGGACTAAATAAATAAGATCATATCAAGTGGAAGATAGAGGAGTGTAAAACATGCATAGTATCTTTTGGACAGAATAGTATAAAAGTCACATTTTGGATTAAGCATATCAAGATTGGAATCAGTTTCGTCCACTTTCTACTTAAGCACATTACTTTAACCCATTTTCTCATTTTTAAAAAATGAGATTAATAAACTCTCTCTTTAGAATGGATTAATGAGATACTGTTATATTAAATGTCTAGTGTTTGGCCCTTATGAACATTTGGTTAATGTGATTTCTAAAGAATAACAGTAGTAAGCAGCCCCCGTGGCACAGCGGTTTAGCGCCACCTGTGGCCTGAGGTGTGACCCTGGAGACCCAGGATCGAGTCCCATGTTGGGCTTCCTGCATGGAGCCTGCTTTTCCCTCTGCCTGTGTCTCTGCCTCTCTCTCTGTGTGTGTCTCTATGAATAAATAAAATCTTTAGAAAAAAAAAATAACAGTAGTAAGAGCAGCAGTAATAAGAAACATACACACAAAACTCATTCAGCAAGCAGATAAGCACTGATAACATCATTTAGTAGCATAGTAAGGCAGTTTTTGAATTAGAATAATTCACACAGAAGAAATTTGTAAAGGGAATTAAAGGTAACGTTTTGAAAGCATTACCTATAAAAAGTGTTTATTCCACATTAATGGAAACCTGTATTAGCTTAATTGTAAGGATCCTGAATTTTTAAACATTGTTCTTATATACCTATAATCATCATAGATATAAGTATCTTTGGGTTCACACAAATCAGTATAAATATTTGATGTGATTTTTTTGAAATCAAAATATTTTCCCTACTTTTATCAAAATGAGGAAGAACTATTCAAAATGAGACAAAATGTCACAAATAATAGTGTCTGAGAGAATTCAAAATTTATCAGTAATATCCACAATACAGAAATTCTGAGAATAGTAAATGATCATTTTGAAATATATTAGAGTTGGTGTTTATTCCATAAAGAGAAATTTACTTTCCACATCATTTTAGACGATAACTTTTTATTATTTTTTTTCTCAAGTCTTCGTTAGTATAACTTGTTGGTTTTGTTTTTTTGTGGTTTTTTTTGGTGTTTTCCAATATTGATCAGTGTGTCCGTGCTGAAATAGAGCAAGTACTGTCAGATTAGTTTATTTTTTATTTATTTATTTTTTTAAAAATTTTATTTATTTATGATAGTCACAGAGAGAGAGAGAGAGGCAGAGACACAGGCAGAGGGAGAAGCAGGCTCCATGCACCGGGAGCCCGACGTGGGATTCAATCCCGGGTCTTCAGGATTGCGCCCTGGGCCAAAGGCGGGCGCCAAACCGCTGCGCCACCCAGGGATCCCTGTCAGATTAGTTTAAATACTATTTTGTGTTTGTGATGCTCTTTTATATAGAAACTATTAAAGGCATAAGCTTTTTGTTTAATTTTTCACATTGCACAGAATGTGGACTCATTATTTGCTTTTCATTCTTTTGTTTTATTCATACTGATTTTTAGAAAATTTTACAACTTCTTCCAGAAAGAATTCATCAGCGATGGCAGTTTCACAGTATTGGTAAGTAATTTGAATATGTATTTCACATTTGACATAAATGATAATATATGAAAATGCTCTGTAGTGAGTTGGTCAGTATTTGAAATGAATTTATAGTTTATGCTTTGGTAAAAACGATATAAAGAATGCAGGACTGTATTTACTGGGAGTGTAAGATAAAAATATAGATGAAGGATTTCCAGTCAAAATGGCATATTAAATTTCTTTGATCTGTCTGTTTCTTTACTTTAGTAATGATGATAAAACTATAAAACCAAAAAAATAAAAGCAGGAAAACAAAGTAAACATCTCAGAATAAAAAATGGAACAGAAATGTAAAGTGCCAAATAGAGTGAATATTTGGGCTCCGGATTCGAAAGCAAGCAGTGTCACCTGGCAGTTAGTTTGTTCCACAGAAAATAGTGGTGGGAACTAGAATTAACCTTTGCTTGAAGGGCCAGAGTAGAACTTTTGAGATCATGGAATGAAGCCAAAAAGAAAAAGGGAGGAAAAAAAACCCTGCTGTGGATTACTGTCAGAGACTAAGTAGAGAGGAGACCACAGACTTTCTGTTACCTTGAACTAAGCCAGGGTGCTTGCTGGCTTGGAGTCTGGTCTTTTAACAATAACAGTATCACCACAGGGCTCTTAAGCTCTTATTCTAAGACATTTCCCCCCTCTATCATTAGAAAGGAGTCTGCAGGTAAGCAATTGGTGGCTCTGGTTTAGGTATCCCAATGGTGTCAGGTTTGATTGCTAATGATTCTTCTGACCCTTCTCTCATGTGAAGTATGCGGATGGCCACCCTATCTACATCGTTTAAGTAGAATGTTATAGGCCTTACATTCATTGGTAAAATGTGTATTTGTTTCTCTTAAAAAAGAAAGTCATAGATTTTATTTAGGCCTCATATTTCTTAATCCATTATAGCAAGTGAAATATTTTCTGGACACAATTTAAAAACAGGCATGGGATTTGAATAGACATTTCTCCAAGATATACAAATGACCAATAAGCACATGAAAATATGCATCATTTGTAGGGAAAAGTAAAACACAACTATAAGGAGATATCACTTCACATCTACTAGGATGATGGTAAGCAAGAAAATAACAAGCATTGGTGAGGCTGTGGAGAACTTGGAACCCTCGAACACTGTTAGTGGGAATATAAAATGCTGCAGCTGCTTTGAAAATCTGTCTAGCCATTTCTCCAAAGAAGACATACAAATGGCCAACAGACACATGAAAAAAGGCTCAACAACCCTTGTCATCAGGGAAATACAAATCAAAACTGCAGTGAGATACTATTTTACACCAGTTAGATGGGCTAAAATTAACAAGACAAGAAGCAACAAATAATTGGCAAGGAAGTGGAAAAAGGGGGAACTCTCTTACACTGTTGGTGGGAATGCAAGCTGATATAGCCACTCTGGAAAACAGTATGGAGATTCCTCAAAGACTTAAAAATAGAGCTACCCTGTGACCCAGCAATTGCTCTAATGGATATTTACCCCAAAGATATAGATGTGGTAAAATGAAGGGGCACCTGTACCCCAATATTCATGGCAGCAATGTCCACAAGAGCCAAACTGTGGAAGGAGCCACAATGTCCTTCGACAGATGAATGGATAAAGAAGATATGGTAAATATATACAATGGAATATTACTCAGCCATCAGAAGGGATGAATACCTACCATTTACATTGACATGGATGGAACTGGAGGGTATTATGCTAAGTGAACTAATAGGAGAAAGACAATTATCTATCATACAGTTTCACTCAAAAGAAATAGTGTAGAGGATCATAAGGGAAGAGAGGGGAAACTGAATGGGAAGAAATCAGGGAGATAAACCACGAGAGACTCTTAAGTCTGGGATATAAATTGAGGTTTGCTTGCTGAAAGGGAGGTGGGTGAGGGGATGGGGTAACTGGGTAATGGGCATTAAGGAAGGCACGTGATATGATGAGCACTAAGTGTAATACACAACTGATGGATTATTGAACACTATATCTGAAAGTAATGACATACTGTATGTTGGCTAATTGAATTTAAATAAAAATAAAAAAAGGAAACCAGTCTGGCAGTTACTCAAAATATTAAACATAGAGCTCCTGTATGGCTCAGCAATTCTATACCCAGGTATATACCCAAGAGAAAGGAAAACATAGGTCTGTAAAGAAACATACTCTAATGTTCATAGCACTATTTTTCATAATAGCCAAAAGGTGGAAATAAGCCAGTGTCTGTTAACTAATGATTAGATGAGTAAAACAGGTTTTATCTTAAAAAAAAAAAAAAAAAAAAGTCTTTTGTGGGACTTTGAAACTGTAAGCCTTCCCAATTAGTTCCAGAAACAAAAGGAACTTTGGACATCTAGGAAGGATATTGATACAGGGGCTATAAAAGATAAAATCCTGAGTACTCAGTAAAGCCATTTAGAATAAACTTTTTAGATAGAGTTTGAGACTAAATATAATGTACCCATTATAAGTAAGGAACTCTTAGAACTCGATAAGACAAATATTTAAAAATTGGCAAAATATTTGAATATACTTTATATCAGAGAAGAGATGTGAATTGGTAATAAGCACATAATAAGGTACTCAATAAAATAGTGAAATACTGTTTTGTGTTTCATAATCATAAAAATGTCTTTGAAGGTTGTTTATGAAGAAACTTTTTTTTGATACATCTGAACTTCACAACTTTATTGTAGCTTCTAAGGAATGTAGCCTTAAATTTCCAAAAGAGCTTTAGGCTCTCTACTTGCTATGATTAATAATATTCCAATAATGCCTAACTTGAGAAGATACAGAAGTGGTCATTTTTCTTTGTCACCTAGAAAAATCCTAAAACTGTTTTCTTTGATTTCTGCCTTATATATGAAGGAAAATAAATCAATGACTAGTTTATTTTTTTAAAGTAGCTTTATTCAAGTATAATTCATAGAGGTAAAATTCATCTATTTAAATAAATAGTTCAGTGATTTTAAATAAATATTTAGAGTCACCACTGTCTAGTTTTAGAGCATTATCTCACCCTGTAGTATTCCTTCAAGCCCATTTACAGTTAGTACGTTTCTCACCACCACAGTCTGCTTTCTGTGCTCAATAAATGTCTTTTTTTTTTTGACATTTCATGTAAATGAAATCATACAATTTATAGTGGCTTGCATCTGGCTTCTTTCACTTAGCATAATTTTTGTTTGTTTTCCATATTATAGCATGTATCATCATTTCTTTTTTATTGCTGTATACTCTCATGGATATATCATGTTTTATCTACTCTCCAATTCATGGGCATTTGTATTATTACCAGTTAATTATAACTTCTTTATTCTATTTGTTTTATTGTAGATTCCTTTCAATTTTCTGTATATAGGAACAGGTCAGCTGCAATTTAAGATAGTTTTATTTTTATATTTCCAATTTAGTATCTTTTTAGTTCCAATTTAGTATCTAATTTCTTTTTCTTCCTTCCTTCCTTCCTTCCTACCTTCCTTCCATTCTCTTTTGTTTATTCTCTAGTATAGTGTTGACTAAAAGTGGTGAAAGCAGATAGATACTCTTGCATCATTCCTAATGTGTGAGAGAAAGCAGTTATTCTTTCACCATTAAGTATAGTGTTAGGTATTTTTATAGCTATGACAGAACCTTTATTATAGTATTCCTAGGAATAGCAAAAATTTGAAAACAAATGTCCTAACATAAAATAAGATTAATCATAGGGAATGGAATAGTATATAGCAGTTAAAGTGAATTAATGAGAGCTATATAGATCACTACAGATAAATTTCAGAAGCTAGTGTTGGATGTGAAAAGTAACTTCGGGCACCTGGGTGGCTCAATCAGTTGGGTGTCTGACTCTTGATTTTGGCTCGGATTGTGGTCTCAGGGTTGTGAGCTTGAGCCCCAAGTAGGGCTCTGTGCCGAGTGTGGTGCTTGCTTAAGATTCAGCCCTCCCCTGCTACCACCCTGTGCTGCTTTTGTACTCCTGCGCTTTGTTTCTCTCAAAAGAAAAGAAAAGAAAAGTAACTTATAGGCTCATTTTGTATGATAGCATATATAAATGTAAAGGTTTTTCTTAAACTATTAAATTTCAAACAATCAGATTTGATTACTTTTCCAATACATTCTTTTTTGGTTGTTGTTGTTCTAAAATCCAATCCACACTGCATTTAGCATGTATAGATCCTTTTAGGAGAGCTGATTAAAGACTGAGGTTTACATAGTATTGCTTTAAGAAATTGAATTTGTGCAAACAGAAGAAGAGGACCGAGACAAATCAACATAGTTTTATTTGAAATATTAAAGCTTATTTTTGTATGACAAATAAAACTTAACCAAATAAAATCCTGGCTTGATCTGTGTATATGTGTCTTGCATGTGTGTAATCTTGATATTAGAATAAAAAAAATAGGATTAGAACAAATAGCTATGGAAGAAATTCTTGTTCTGGTTTAGCACCTGCCTTTGGCCCAGGGCGCGATCCTGGAGTCCCAGGATCGAGTCCCGTGTCGGGCTTCCGGCATGGGGCCTGCTTCTCCCTCCACCTGTGTGTGTCTCTGCCTCTCTCTCTGTCTATCATAAATAAATAAATCTTTAAAAAAATACATGAATTCTAAATATTTTATTGATTTATAAATAAATAGACTTAATATAAAAATATTTTGGAAGTAATTAATACCAAAATCTGGATAATGTTTTTTTCTGGGGAAAGTAGGAGGAGATTGATTTGACGTGTTTTTTTTTTTTTTTTTTTTTTTAAGATTCTATTTATTTATTCATGAGAGACACAGAGAGAGAGAGGGGGCAGAGACACAGGCAGAGGGAGAAGCAGGCTCCATGCAGGGACGTGGGACTTGATCCTGGGTCTCCAGGATCAGGCCCTGGGCTGAAGGCAGCACTAAACCACTGAGATACCGGGGCTGCCCCTTTGGCGTGGTTTATAAGGAGGCTTCCATGATACTTGGTAGATAGAACATCATAGATAAGGTAAATAAATGAAATTTTGAAAGTATAAGAAACATAGGACTGTGCTTAGTAGGTTTCTTTAGACCAACTGGTGGGCCTTTGGATGTTTGTTAGTGTAATTTCAGTGTTTCATTATAGAGTAGAAATATTGTTAATATTGTTAATAATTTAAAAAAAGTATTAAAGATGACTTTGAATATTCTGAAAAAGCAAAGTATTACAATGAAAATGTTAGGAATTATTATAGAAGTTCATGTGGTTAATTAAATGGAAATTTCCTACAGTAGTTTTTATGTATATTAATGATATAGAAAGCGTTTAATTATATTCTTAGTCTTAAATAAGAGATATACAGAGGTGGTTATATTAAATGCAATTTTGAGATTATGGTTTGTTTCAATAGACTAAATCATGTTTAATTCCAATAGACTGTGTGTTGAAAAGGTGACTCTATATGCCCTTCTGGTCCCAAGATTATGGCCAGAGGGATATCAGGGTCACCAAGAATAATTTGGAGGTTGCCAAGGACTTGTATTAAAATGTTTTCAAGTCTGACCGAGAACTCTGACATTTGGAAACAACTAAGAAAATATGAATATTTTAAATCATGTTTTCTTTTCAGGATTGATTTTAAAGAAACTACTCCACACAGGAAACTCCTTGAAGGTATAAATAATTTTTTTCTATGACTTTTAAAAAACTATGAGTAAAGCATATAGTTTCTTGTTCTACCTTTTCTACATCAACTTTTTTCCTAAAGAATTTTGAATTGTCTTTAGTTCACTTAGTTGAAGTGAATTGACTTAAAATAGAGCAACATACTCAGTATGTGTGAAAATACATACTGGATTGACCAGGCTGTTGAAAAACTATCGTTTGCCACTGCATTTAGTGATTCACTAGGAATACTTTACTCACTGTTCCCCAGAAGACAAAGATTATTTGGTCATTCAAAAAATTATTCTTTATATTACCAGAACTATTCTAAGATGTAGGGAAAAATAGAGGATCTACATTTTAAAAGTTGGTTTTATTTCTTCTTCATTATCTCACTGTGCTATGGTTAAGAGAAGCTACCCAGTGCAAGCAAAAGTATCTTGTAGTTAAGTGAAAGTTTCAGATTGTGGGTAGGTTTGGTGTCAAGGCTTGATATAGCAGTACAAAGGAATAAGCCTTCCTAATTGTTTTCTTGTTATCTCTTTAAACCGTGAGGGTGACAGCTGTTTAACAGCTTTGGCAGTGGCCGTTTACCAAGCTGTGGTAGGGCAATTTCCAAAGCTGCCAGTGAAATTAGCTTAGTGAAGAACTTTGTGTTTTGTCTGTCAGATGCTGAATGTTTTTCTCTTTTCCTGTTCTCTTCCTGGGAGAGAATTTATTCATTGATTGGAATATTTGATGTCTTTTGTTCTAGGTGCTTAGAATATGGTAATAGGTCAGAATTTCTGCTTTGCAGTTTAGCAGCAAAAAATAAGTAGATGATAATTTCAGAGAGTGGTAGGTAAGCTTTTGAAGGACAAGAACATTGATTTAGCAGGACACCAGGATCCCCATAACGATTCCACTTTCTGCCAAGCTCATTGTACAAAGAACAGTTAATGCCCTCTTTCTTTTTGCTTCTTGGATTAGACCAGTGGTGCTGGGAAAGAGGGAGGTAAACAAGAAGGAAATAATTTTCTGATTTTTTTTTTTACAAATGGAAATTTTAGAATAAACATTACCTGATAGCTTTAAGTAGTTAGAGGTCAAGTTTATTCCGTATTTGTTCAAAATCCATGAATTTAAATTTAGAAATAATAAGGGCTCAGTACAAAAAGAAAAAAAAATTAGGGCTCAGTAAATGACATGGGTATTGTAGCCCTTCCTCTTTCCTTCTCACCTTCCTTTTCCCCTTTTCCCTCTTTTCCTTCCTCTCTTTTGCAAAGTACCATTCTCTAATCATCTTCTAGGGAATTTTGGTCTTAAAAGTAAGATAATATTTCCATTATAAGTAAAAATACTGGTTTTCATTTTATTTTATTTTAGATCAGACGAGAGGGTGTTCGTCTTTTCTTATTATGGTTGCAAGCTCTTCAGAATAACTGTAGCAAAGAACAGCTTTGGATGTTTTCATGCTTAATTCCTGGATTTTCAGCACTACAATCTGAATATGGACCTCGAACTTTAGATAATCTCATTAATCCTCCACTCAACCTTCAAGAAAGTAAGATTTATGAGATCTTATCCATCAGTACTTTAAATTTTTCTTTGTAGTTAATATAATTTTAAAATGTCTGTATGTTTATTAACTGGGTAATTCAAGGCCAAGTTTCAAAATACAGGTATTATTTTTCACTTATAATGAGTCCAGCAGATCAGAAGATGATTGCCATAAAGAAATAGTTATGTTTCCCAAGGGAAGAAGGCATGCCACACCAGGGAGGGTGGCTACACAGGGAAGTTCCAGGGTCAGTCAGGGGTAGGGCATCATAGGCAAGAGCCCTTATTATGATTTCTGTAGGTAGGAACATGGTGAGGCAGTGTGAGCAGTCCTATAATTGACTTGTTTAGATAATTTCAGCAGGCTTAGGTGTAGAGAGATTGTTCCTCATTGTCACCCAGTTACCTTGGGTGATTAGGTCAGGGGGATAGTGGCCTTGAGTAAGATAGCCCAATAGAAGTGGGGTGGAGGTATGGACTCTGGACTGGTTGGTTTGCATGTGAAAGGCATGTTCTCAGGCCCATCTTTACTGTCTCTGGGAATTACCTGTTTATCCCAGAGGGAGGGGGACATTCTCCCCTGGCCAACAAGGCTCCTGATGTCAAAGCATCAGAAACACATGGTTAATATAAGCTGTTTTACATTTATCTTTCACTTCTAATTTTCATGTGTTATCCTGTATCCTTGAGTTAATTCGGATGTACATTGAAGTACAAGAGTATTTTACTTTGTGCCAAGAGGACTGTAACAAAACCTATTTTTGTGAGCTTAATTACTTGGCTAATATTTACTGAGAAACCGGTTTAGGAACCTGCCTATACTAGTTGCTGTTTAGGAAATATTTAAGAGAATTTAGCTAGTTGGTGGTCAGTTTTCTTGAATTTACATTTGTTATAATGAATGTTTTTGACTATCTGAAAATTTTAGAAAATGGTCACGTTTCTTATTTTATACATGGATTTTTGTAATCAAGGAACTAAGATGCTGTCCTTTTTTTTTTTTTTTTTTTTTTTTACATTTTATTTATTTATTCAAGGAAGACACAGAGGCAGAGTGAGCCTGGTCAATACTAGAATAATATGTCCTTTATTTTTTTAAATTCTTTTTTTGAAGATTTTATTTATATATTCATGAGAGAACAGAGAGAGAGGCAGAGAAAGAGAAGTAGAAGGAGAAGCAGACTCCCTGCAAGGAGCCTGATACAGGACTTGATCCCAGGACCCTGGGATCACGACCTGAGCCAAAGGCAGATGCTCAACCACTGAGCCACCCAGGCGTCCAAGATGCTATCCTTTTTGAGAGGGAAATAGCATTTCATTCACTACTTTACAGAGTGAGCATTGAACATGGTCATTACTAAAATAATATGTCCTTTATTTTTTTTAATCCTTTTTTTTTTTTTTTAAGATTTTGTTTATTCATGAGAGACTTAGAGAGAGAGGCAGAGGGAGAAGCAGGCTCCCTATGGGGGCCTGATGTGGGACTCAATCCCAGGATCGAGGGATCACAACCTGAGCCAAAGGCAGATGCTCAATCACTGAGCCACTCAGGTGCCCCACATAATATGTCCTTTAATTGATAAATAGGGTCATTATTGTTCTTTCCCATCATACTATAGAATTTTTGTAATGGACACACTTAATGTAAATTTTAAAGTAGAAATTCTTTTTCAAGTAAGATTCACTCTTAAGCCCTTTACTATCTGTCTTTCCATCCCTGTTACATCTCAGTCAAGGGCTTATGAAACAGTTGATTATTAAACTTTATGGTTGTTGAATGGACTGTTAGATGATCTCAGGTTTGTTTCAAGTCAGTCGTTAGAACGTTTTTAAGCAGTATTTATTGCATATATGTTTTATAGTTAAATTTTATTTTCAATCACAGTATTTCATTGTTAAATTTGTTTTATAATTAAACTAAATTTTGTCTTTGTATAGCCCAAGTCACTATAGAGGAAATCACTCCTCTAGTCCCCCCACAATCAGGAGACAAAGGACAAGAAGATCTCACAAGCTATTTTCTTGAAGCACTTTTAAAATACATAGTAATTCAGGTATGTGTTATCTTCTTTGCTATCCTGCCTCTTACCATCTCGTGTGGGTAACTAATTTTTCCCTCTTTTGCCATTGTTCTGTTAGAGGAGATACTTGCTTATTTTCTTGAGGGAGGACAAATTTTTACTTTTGAAAATGTATATTTTGTATGCTTTTCCTGAAATAAAAATCAATGGAGGGATTATGAATCTCTTAGAAAGGGAGCTAATTGTTACTGTCATTATTATTACCAGTTTTTCTTTTTTAAAAAACAACTTTTATGCCTCATAGATTTTTAAAATTGTTTTGCTGGTTTATTGATATATAACTGACATATAGTAAACTGTAATATTTCAAATACACAATTTAATGAAATATATTACATATATATATATAGTCATGTAGCCATTCCCATAATCAAGATAATGATCATATCAATATAATGATCATATTACCCCTAAAAGTCCTCAGATGGCCTTGTAATACATCATTTTCCATTCCTAACCACTGCCTCATTCCCATGCAGCCGTAGATCTGATATATGTCATTATAGTTTGCATTTTCCATATTTTCATATAAATGGAATCATATGGTATTTACTTATTTTTGGTCTGGCTTCTTTTTTCTATCATAATTATTTTGAAAATCATGTTGTGTATCAAAGTTTGGTTCTTTTTATTGCTCTGTTTTTCATTGTATGGATATAACAACATGCTTTGTTATTTAGTCACCTGTTGATGGTGATATGAGTTGTTTCCAGTTTTTGGCTATTAAAATAAAACTGAATATTGATAAACAAGTCCTGTGGACATAAAGTTTCTTTTCTCATGAACACTAGATGTTCAAGTTTCTAAACATCTAGTAGTGGAATAACTGGGTTATAGTAGAAGTATTTATTGACTTTTTAAGGCATCGCCAAGCTGTTTTCCACATGTTTGTACCTTTTTACATTCCACCAGCTTAATTTTTTTACATTCACAGCTTAATCTGTGAAGCTTAAAAGTTGCTTCACATCCTCATCAACAGTTGGTATGGTCAGTATGTAATTTTAGTTATTCTAAAGGAGTAATGTATAGTGGTATCTCATTGAAGCCTACTCCGGGCTTCTACCATTCCCGTACTTAAATATCTTCCTCACTCTATTGGCATTCTCACACCCTATATTTTACTGCTCTTTCTCCTCTTATCCTCCACCCCTTCACTTCATGGACCATGTCTTCACCCTACCAGGCTCTAAGTCTCCACTGGGCTGCCACCTCTGCTATATCCTTTCATGGATGCCCTGCTTCTGCGGTCAGCCTCTGATTACTGCACTTATCTGCTACTGCTTTCACTCTTTCCCCCAATCCTATTTCATGTGACTTTTAAGGCTGAATTATTCAGGACAGGGCAAAGGGGGGAAGATCATTAGTAATTTGTCATTAGTAGAGCCAAGTTTGAGTCAACTTTGAAAATTTTCAGAGCAGGGATCCCTGGGTGGCAC
This sequence comes from Vulpes lagopus, assembly GCF_018345385.1. Classification (NCBI taxonomy): domain Eukaryota; kingdom Metazoa; phylum Chordata; class Mammalia; order Carnivora; family Canidae; genus Vulpes; species Vulpes lagopus. The sequence goes on from NC_054829.1 coordinate 59,379,988, forward strand.
AGCGGTTTAGCGCCTGCCTTTGGCCCAGGGCGTGATCCTGGAGACCCCGGATCGAATCCCACATCGGGCTCCCGGTGCATGGAGCCTGCTTCTCCCTCTGCCTATGTCTCTGCCTCTCTCTCTCTCTCTCTGTGTGACTATCATAAATAAATACAAATTTAAAAAAAAAAAAAGAAAATTTTCAGAGCACACTTCTAAGATTTTTAAAATATACATAATGCATTTACATGGCATTATACTAGTTTCTACAGTTTGCCCTTTATATATATTTAGCTGTATAGCTTTAGAGTATAACAAATTAGTGTATCACTTAAGTAACCTTTTATAGTCTTATTTATGATCACTGTTTTTATCTTGTGGAATGATTCTGATTGTTTTTTTTATTTTTAGGTAAAAAGCTTAGAATGGAAGAACAAAGAAAACCAAGAAAGAGGATTTTCATTTTTGTTTTCACATTTTAAGAAATATTACTTGCCTTATATTTTCCCAAACATCTGCAAGGAGAATAGTTTATATCATCCTGTACTTGGTAGGTAGTCTGTTGAATTTATAGAAGATTATACATAAGAATAAAATATACTTCATTGTAAAGTTGGCATTTGTTACCTACAGAAAACTGATAATATTTGATATTTGTAGTGATTGTTCAGAGATACTATACCTTGATTCATACAGAAAATAGAATTTTATTCGTAGGAAAGTTTCACTGAGAGTGAAGAGATTTTTTTTTTTTTTTTTTAATGTATTCTTTGGATCTCACTGACTGGAAAAGTTAAGCCACCAGAAATATTGGATATTATAAATTAAACTTAAATTCTGATATTGGTATGATCTTTAAACTATATTATAAATATTCTTTTTAAGGTCCCTCACAGGTTCAATGTAGTATGTCTTACTCAGATTCTGTATGAATAATAATGTTGTCGTATGTTTTGATGATGTTTAGTCCAGTATTTAGTGGCTTTGCCAGAATGGCTGAGTCTTGAAACTAGAACCTTTCTGATGAATCTTGGTTTAGAAGCAGACCTCTTCCATATGTAGAAGGCATTGGCAGTCTGTATGTGGAAATGTTCTTTTTACAGAAGAATGTTCCTATTTCAAGCTTTGCCAAGTTTAGATAGCTAATAGGCTTAGGCATAACCATTAAGGCCAGTAGAAAGGACTTAAATTAGAGTAGCAGATCTTTGCAATTGAGAATGATATTTGCTTTAAAAATATTTTTGCTCTAAAAATCAAGGAAAAATTCTCATACCTTGTATTCAAAATTTGTGTCTCAGTTTTAGGTTAGTTTTAGGTTAGTTTAGGTTAGTGAGTTCTCATTAATTTTTTAAAAATTTTATTTATTTATTCACGAGAGAGAGAGGCAGAGGCAGAGGGAGAAGCAGGCTCCATGCAGGGTGCCTGATGTGGGACTCAATTCCGGGACTGTGGGATCACACCCCGACCCAAAGGCACATGCCCTACAGCTGAGCCACCCAGGTGTCGCAAGTTCTCATTAATTTTAAATGGCTCTGGAAACTTCCGTGTACTTAGGATTCGCTGAGATTTTTCATGATATTTTGTAAGAAGACGTATTTCCGTGTATCGCGATACACGGTTCATTCTTTTAGATTACATGCAATATCTAGCAGATTATTTTAAAATGCCACTTTTGTACTAAATCTACTTCCCAAACAAGGATATCATCACAAGTGTTTTCTCAAATGTTTAAAAATGTTGATGTATCTAAGCATAATTCCTTTTTTATTTTGGTTTTTGTTTTCCTTTTATTTTTCATAGATATCCCACAGGTGAGACCAAAGCCACATTATGTTGTGATAAAAAAGGATGCTGAAACCAATGAAGCAATCTATTGTACAAAAGAACCTTTCATTAAGGCTCGAGTTATTGTCATCCGTTGGCTGGTTTCTTTCTGGCTTGAGCCAAAGCCACATACAGGACCTCATATTCCTGGGATGGAAGGTGAAGTCTTGCCAAAGAATATTCAGGTACTACAAAGGGCAAACTTGTGAAAAATGGCTTAAGAGATGTGTCTGTGGATTTCAATTACCTTAGGTGTAGAACACATTTAAAACAAATAATGGTAATATTTTCTTTGTACAAATGTATTTTATTAATCTGAATTCTAACAATTACAGAGTCAGTAATCTTAATAGAAAAAAACTTGGAAGATATAGGAGATAATTCCAGTCACGTATGAATCTCAGCTTCTAATTTGTTTCTGTAATTTATGTTAATTGTGCAGTACTAAAAATATTCTGAATTGTACACATGAATTCTTGCAGTTGGAAACAATTTGTAATCAGATGGTTGTAGGACATCATGGTTCTTTTTTGATTTTTAAGCATTCACAGAATCCTGATTTAAAGCCTTGTCTCCGAGGGTGCCTGGCTGGCTCAGTCGGTGGAGCATGCCACTCTTGATCTCAAGGTTGTGGGTTCAAGGCCCACATTAGATGTAGAGATTACTTAAAAATAAAATCTTAAAAATAATCTTGTCCCTATCTCCTTTCCCCTTTTACCAACAAGAGCAAGGAGTCTAGAAATGTGGTGTAAAATTATACATCTCTACAGTGGAGGGACTGATATTTAACCTTCTAGTATTTTTTATTAAACAGTTTTCCCTCTTTTTTACACTTACCACTTTCTTCTTTTCCCTTAATATGTGTTTTTTTCTGAACTTACCTATATTGCAGTGTTTATTTATTTACAGTTTTTTTCCTTTTCTCAGATTTTCTTCATTTAGTTTTAAAAATCTTAAACTGGGCAGCCCCGGTAGCGCAGCGGTTTAGCGCCGCCAGCAGCCTGGGGCGTGATCCTGGAGACCCTGGATCGAATCCCATGTCGGACTCTCTGCGTGGAGCCTGCTTCTCCCTCTGCCTTTGTCTCTGCCTCTCTCTCTCTCTCTCTCTCTGCATCTCTATGAATAAATAAAAAATAAATAAAAATCTTAAACTGTGTGTTTTTGTTATGACTTCTTAGATCTTTTACAAATTAAGTGGAGGTATAGTGTATGTTTAGTTGATTAGTGTTCAGAAAATTTAACTTATATCCCCCTTAATCATTTATTTATCTGCAGCCAACTATGGGTATGTTTTCCTTAAAACTTTGCTCTAAGGTCTCTACAAATAATTATTAAGTGTAGAAACTCAAGCAGAACTATTTTTCATGATCCTAGAACTTAATGTACTAAAATCACAGGGTTTTTGATTGGAAAGGTATGTTTGAGCTCATTTATTTAAACCTTTATGTTTTATAGGTGACAAAACTGAGACCAAAAATTGAGTAACTTACTGGAAAGTAATTTGCCATGCTACTATAATACCATGGTAGTAATTTCCTCATCACCAACCTTAAGACTTTTACCTTATTTCTAGGCTCAGTCTTCATCTTTAGTCATGGTGAAAATTCTTTTTAAGTAACTAGAATATAGAGTGTTCTCTTGAGTTTGCCTTCTTTCTTTCTTTTTAAGATTTTATTTTTAAGTAATGTCTACACTCAATGTGAGCCTCAAACTTACAACCCCAAGATCAAGAGTCATACTCTGTACTGACTGAGCCAGCCAGGTGCCCCATTCTTGAGTTTTCTTATGGCTTCCTTTCTATTTCTGTCATAACTTTGCTTCCATTCCTTTGATTTCTTTTTGTAACTTGTTTGTACTGTAAACATTCTAAAATCAAATTATGGGTGGATAGATGATTAGTGAGTATCACTGTATTACTTAATGTTGAGTTATTTGTATTGCCACTTAATTATTTAGATTCTAAATGAAATCTATGCCCGATTTTAAACAATCGTGTAAGTTATTTGCATTGCCACTTAATTATTTAGATTCTAAATTAAATCTATGCTCGATTTTAAACAATGGTGTAAGTTATTTGTGGAATGTTTTGTGTCCTACCAGTATTTGCTATTAGAAAGCAAAATACCAAGTTGGATGATATTCTCCCCCTTTCATTTTTATTTTAGAGAGCAGCTGCTAGCTTGGTATCCAGAGAAGAAAACAAAAATGATAATGCTGATAAAGCAGACAGAACTGCAGAACCAGAACAGTCTCATTCCAACACAAGCACTCTCACAGAGCGAGAACCTAGCTCATCCAGTCTTTGTAGTATTGATGAAGAACATCTCACAGACATTGAAATAGTTCGCAGAGTTTTTTCTTCTAAGAGAAGTAATGTAAACTTTGTCACGGAGATATTTCGTCAGGTAAAGTACCTCTCAGTAATTTTAATTTGTGATATAGACTTTGGTTTTTAATATTGAATATTACTGGCTTTCAGCTATTTAAAATTCTTAATAAAAATGTTTTTTTTAAGGGATGCCTGGGTGGCTCAGCGGTTGAGCGTCTGCCTTTGGCTCAGGGCATGATCCTGGAGTCCAAGGATCGAGTCCCAAATCGGGCTCTGCGTGGAGACTGCTTCTTCCTCGCCTGTGTCTCTGCCTTTCACTCTCTCTCTTTGTCACTCATGAATAAATAAAATCTTTAAAAAAATGTTTTTTAAAGTTCATATTTAATTTTTAAAATTTACTATATCTAATCCTTTACTGATTTCTGTTATTTCTATATTTTAATTTTTGATGATTTTAGTTATCTATCCACCTGCCCCTATACTCTTTCTATTTTTTTTTTTAAGATTTTATTTATTTATTCATCAGAGACACACACAGAGAGAGGGAGAGAAGCAGAGACACAGGCAGAGGGAGAAGTAGGCTCCATGCAGGGATCCTGACATGGGACTCGATCCTGGGACTTCAGGATCACTCCCTGGGCTGAAGGCAGGCCCTAACCTGCTGAGCCACCCAGGGATCCTCTATACTCTTTCTATTATTAGAACAAATTTCTTAGTTACTCACCTTATGGTCACTTTTCTTCCTACCATTTCATTAGTAAATTATAGTAAAATTATTTTGTCTAACATTCTCCAATAAAAAGTGGTTTTTGAACAGAAAAAGCATGCTTTCATTGCCTTCATCCTCCTTTCAGAGGCTGTTTTGTCCTCTAATGCATTCTGAAATTAAAATTGCTTAAGGCAGATATCTGGGGACTAAAATAAATAAATGGATGGAAAGAAAACAAATAAAAACTATTTCACTTAAAGATAGCTAGAAATTGATAAGTGCACATTCTCAATTACATAGAAATTTTGTGGAAAATAAACCTTATGAAAACTAATCATTTGCTCTTAATAGCAAAAGTACTTAACTTTTGCAGGTAAACATCATTGAGTTTTGTAGCTGAAGGGGGGGTGGATCATTCAAGTCTCACAGAAAGTAAGTTGGTAGATCCGAGACTAAAATTCCCAGATCCTAGTTCCCATCTCAGTGCTGTTTATTCTATACCACATACCTTTACATGCCAGGAAGATGTTTAGGCAAAGCACATCTTTGCCTTGTACACTTGCTTATTGATATGCAAAACAAAGCGTGAGGCAGCATTAGGTTTGTTAATGTAAGTTAAAGAAACAAACTTGCCTTGTGCTTTTATCAGCAGCACATATACTAAAAATTGGAATGATACAAAGAAAACTAGCATGGCCCCTGCACAGGGACCACAGGCAAATTAATGACAGGCAAATTCATGAAGCTTTCTTTTTGTGTTAATGAATACAAAATGTATAGTTATACACAAATGGATTTAGTTTCATACAACTCCAACAAAGTGAATATCACAATTAAAAAAAAAAAAAAGAAAGAAAAACCAATTTGCCTTAACATTTTGTCCAGCTTTAGCAGTGGTTTTAGTTGCCAGGTTTAAGGTTCGTGTTGATAGAATATTTGACGAATGGGAGAGGGAAGATATGTGGTAAATAATGTTGAAGTCCTTTACTTGTGGGAGAAAATTTTTTTTTAAGATTTATTTATTTTGGAGAGAGAGACAGCAAGCAAGGGGAGAGGGACAGAAAAAGAGGGAGAGAGAATCTCAAGCATATTCCCTGCTAAACAAGGAACCTGACACAAGGCTTGATCTCCTGACCCTGAGATCATGACCTGACCCGAAATCAAGAGTTGGACACTTAACCTGCTGAGCCATCTAGGCACCCCTTGTGGGAGAATTTATTTATTTTTAAAGATTTTATTTATTTATTCATGAGAGAGAGACAGAGAGAGACAGAGACTTAGGCAGAGGGCAAGGGGGCTCCCTGCAGGGAGCCTGATGTGGGACTTAATCCCAGGGATCATGATGTGAGACAAAGGCAAATGCTCAACCACTGGCCACCTAGATGCCCCCTTGTGGGAGAATTTAAAGCAGACTTTTATAAATATTTGGATTTTTGATTTCTTGAGTCCCTTTGTGTAAGTTTATTTTTCTAGGAATTTGTTCACTGCATTTGTTTTCAAATTTGACAAAATTCAAAATTCATTACATTCTCTTATAATCTTTTTAACTTCTGAAGCATTGATATTCTTGTCCCTCCTTTTCATTCCTGTTAGTTTTTATTCATCCCATTTTTCCCCCGTGATGAGTCTTGCTAGAGATTTGTCAGTTCTTTTTTTTTTTTTAATTTTATTTATTTATGATAGGCACACAGTGAGAGAGAGAGAAGCAGAGACACAGGCAGAGGGAGAAGCAGGCTCCATGCACCGGGAGCCCGACATGGGATTCGATCCCGGGTCTCCAGGATCGCGCCCCGGGCCAAAGGCAGGCGCCAAACCGCTGCGCCACCCAGGGATCCCAGATTTGTCAGTTCTATTAGCCTTTTCAGGAATGAGCTTTTGGTTGTTGTGTGGTTTTTTTGTTTTTTTTGTTGTTGTTGTTGTGTGTTTTATACTTGTTTTTCTCTTTTGTTAACTTTTGCACCTTGTTATTTCCTTCTTTTTACTTTTTTTTTTTTCTAGCTAATTAATTTTAGTCTCACATTTTTCTCATGAGGCTTTTTTGAGGCTATTAATTTACCACTTAGTATTACTTTAGCTACATTCTACAAATTTTGATACATAGCATTTTTGCTATTATCACTTTTAACTATTTTCTAATTTTCATGTTACTACCTTCTTTGACCTGTGACTTATTTAATAGTTTGTACTTCCAAACAAAGTTTCTTGATTTTCCTTTTTCTAACCAATTTCTGATGTGATTCTTTTGGACATAGAATACAGCCTGTATGATACTAGTTGTTTAAAATATTTTGAAACTTATGGCTCAGTGTGTAATCAGTTTTGATAAATGCCCTGTGTACTTTAGAAGAATATATTCTTCTCTGTTGAATCCAATGATCATTAAATTCTGAACTTTTCTATATCCTTACTTAAGGTTTTTTGTCAGCATGATCTCACAGTTATGGAGAGGAGTGTGTTAAAATCTTATACTGTAACAGTGATTTGTCATTTTTTTCTTTGTATCTCCGTAAATTTTTCTTTGTATATTTTTAAAGCTATATAATTAGTAAGTATATATTAGTTTAAAATTTTATATCTAAATGTGAATTAAATATTTTATTTATGGCCCTTTTCATCTGTGGATATTATTTTTGCTTAAAGTTGATTTTATTTATTATTAGTGGATTTATACCACTTTCTTTTTAAGAACTAGCCTGTGAGGCACCTAGCTGTTTCAATGGGTAGAACATGGGACTCCTGATCTCGGGAGATCAAGCGCTACATTAAAAAAAAAAAAAAAAAAAAAACTGGGATCCCTGGGTGGCACAGTGGTTTGGCGCCTGCCTTTGGCCCAGGGCGCAATCCTGGAGACCCGGGATCGAATCCCACGTCGGGCTTCCGGTGCATGGAGCCTGCTTCTCCCTCTGCCTGTGTCTCTGCCTCTCTCTCTCTCTCTCTCTCTATCATAAATAAATAAAAATTAAAAAACAAAACAAAACTAACCTCAGGTATTTTAAAATCTCTTAATTTTTAACCCTTTTATATTATTAGATTTTGCATGTCTCTTGTAAATATGGTTTGATTTTTTAAAATCTTCCTTTATAAGATGTTGAAGGAATATCTGATGACCTATAAGAATATAAGGGGATGGAGGGCCTAGGCCAACTCTTGAGATTTTTGTCTTGGGCAGCTAGGTACATGGTGGGAACCTTCACTAAAGAAAGGGCATCCTAGAGAAGGAACAGGTTTGGGGCAAAGGTTGGGGGGGAAGTAATGAGATCACTTTTAAACCAGCTGATGGGATGCCTGGGTGGCTCAGTGGTTGAGTGTCTGCCTTTGGCCCAGGGCATGATCCTAGGGTCTTGGGATCGAGTCTGACATTGGGCTCCCTCCATGGAGCCCATTCCCCCTGCCTTTGTCTCTGCCTTTCTCTCTCTGCCTCTCATGAATAAATAAATAAAATCTTAAAAAAAAAAAAAATAAACCAGCTGACACCTGGTAATCCAAGTGAAGGTGTCTGGTGGGGAGGTGGGATGATGGGTATAAGGTTCTGGGAGAGGGAATTTGGGGTTGGTAAGATTTGGAAGTCACTGGCAAACCTGTTGTACATGAAGCTATAAAAGTGAATGAGGTTGGCCTAAGAAACAGGCCAAAGACAAAGACCTTGTGAGCTCAAGGGGCAGGCAGAAAAAGGGGAGCTGGCAAAAAAGACCAGGGCAGAGGCAGTCAGATTGGAGAGGTGAGCTGGCCTTTTATTAAACTTCTTTTTGAATAATAATAAAAAAATATTTTTGTCTTTTGACTGGAATACTTATACTTATTATAGTTATGGAAATGTTTGGATTTGTCGATACTGTCTTCTTTTGTTCTGTATTTTTTTTTTTACCATGTCTGTATTTCTTTTGTTTTATTATTGTCTTATTTTTTCCTTTCTTTTTTAATTGATGTTTTCTCATTTTGTATCCTTTTTCTGTCACTTTGTTCAAAAGTTATAATTTATTCCTTTTTCTTTAGTGATAACTACATAAATTTTAACTGTATACTTCACTTCCCAAGGTCTAAAGTTATTATTATTATTTTTTTTTTCCCTTTTCTAATCAGTATTAAGGATCTTGGTACTTTATTACTCTAATTGCCCCCCCCAACTTAACATATTGTTGTTATCAAATAATTCAGTTCTATTTTGCATGTTTGTGTTTTAATCCTAGTGTTATTGTTCTGTGCATTCAGTTTTTATTTACATTTAGTTATGTGGTTTATCACTTTCTGTGATTATAGTATCTTTCCTCTCAGTCTTTCATTTAAAATTACTTTCTTCTACTTGAAGTTTATCATTTAGAATTTTATTTTAGTGGATGTTCATTGGTATCTAACACAATTTTTGCCTGTCTGAAAATGTCTTTATTTTTGAGAGACTTTTTCCACTGGATGTAGACTTCTAGATTTGTCAAAATAGGTCCATGGAAACCAAAGTAATTGGTTCCACTCAAAGTGAAAGTCAACTCTATTGCTCTTCATAAAACCTCTCTGAATTTGGATTTCTTAGAGACTTTTATTTTTGAGTATTTTTTTTCCTGCATTTTGGCTCATCAGTCAGTATGTTTAAGAAGATTAAATTTTTCTTTGAATCTGCTATTTTGTTTTTTTCAGTCAGAGGATCAGTTGGGTTACCTAGTCCATCATACTCTTGGAAACAATTCCCCTCATTGAGTTTTTAATCATGCTCCATATATTTTAATTTTTAAAATTGCACTTGGTGGTTTTTTATATCTGCCTACTCACTTTTTGCAGTGGCTCATTCATTCTTTATTCATATTCATTTTCATTTTCTTTTTTTTTTTTTTTTTTTTTAAATTTATTATTTATTATAGTCACAGAGAGAGAGAGAGAGAGAGGCAGAGACACAGGCAGAGGGAGAAGCAGGCTCCATGCACCGGGAGCCCGACGTGGGATTCGATCCGGGGTCTCCGGGATCGCGCCCTGGGCCAAAGGCAGGCGCCAAACCGCTGCGCCACCCAGGGATCCCTGTTTTCTTAATTATAATATTAAAAATGGGATGCCTGGTTGACTCAGTGGTTGAGTGTCTGCCTTCCGCTCAGGGCATGATCCTGGGGTCTTGGGATCGAGTTCCACATCAGGCTCCCTGCAGAGAATCTGCTTCTCCCTCTGCTAATGTCTCTGCCTCTCTCTGTGTGTCTCTCAGGAATAAATAAATAAAATCTTTAAAATAAAACATTAAAAATGCTCATTTTATATTTTTTATTCCACTAATCCACTAACTTAAGTTTTTTGCAGTTTTGTCCTTTTGTTATTTCTGTTTATTCACGTTTGTTTTGGGTTTTTGTGTTACGGACTTATATTTTTTTGGAATTTTGTGGGAATTACTTTGAAACCTGGGTTGAAAGCTGTGTCCCTCCAGAGAGGAACTGCTATTGACTTCTCCAGGTATTTGGTGTCCTGTCAACCTTAGTTTACTGTATTTATTTATTTAATTTTTAAGTAAGCTCTGTACCCAATGTGGGTCTTGAATTCATGACCCTGAGATCAAGAGTTATGTGTTCTACCAAACCTTGGTTTACTTTAAATTATAATTCTCAGGGATCCCTGGGTGGCACAGCAGTTTAGCGCCTGCCTTTGGCCCAGGGCGTGATCCTGGAGACCCGGGAATCCCACGTCGGGCTCCCGGTGCCTGGAGCCTGCTTCTCCCTCTGCCTGTGTCTCTGCCCCTCTGTCTCTCTGTGTGACTATCGTAAATAAATAAAAATTAAAACTGCCACCTACCAACCTGGAGTGGCCTCCCTCTTTCTTAAAAATCAATCAATCAATCAATCAATCAATCTCAATTTATGATTCTTCCTGCTTTGCAGCACTCAAAAGTCATGGGATGACCAGTGTGAGAATATGAATTTGCAAGAAAGGCTGTTCTTCCCTTGATTCGCATATCCCAAGTCTACTAGTAGACAAGTTTCCTCGTTGATTCTTCTCTGGGGTTGTTTTTTGCCTCTCCCTCCTGGCCCACCTTTGTATTGAGGTTATAGCCTTCATTGGTGTCAGTTTTACATGTAGGACTGATCTGTGTCTCACCTTTGTACAGGTGGTTATTTAAACCCAACACTCTCTAGGCTGTCCAAGGCAGCAGCCAACAGCTTCATTGTTCATTTTCCTCTCTGGATTAGTACTCAAATTTTGTTCTAGACTCAGAATATCCTTACAAACTGAGCCATTCACTTAAAAAGGTATATTGTATTTTTTTAGGTGTTTTATGCAGGAGATATTCCGGGGTATCTTTAAATGATATTGCTGGGAACTCAGGTTTTCTGAGATGTTTTTATTCTGATAATTATTTTTATTACTTATTTTTTAAAGAGGGAGAAAAAGTGTGGTGAGGGGCAGAGGGAGAGGGAGAGAGGGAATCTCAAAATCTCAAACAAGCTCCAGGCCCAGTGCAGAGCCTGATGAGGAGGGTCCATCATGGACCAAGGGTCCATCCTGCAACCTTTGAGATCGTGACCTGAGGGGTATCTGGGTGGCTCAGTTGATTAGCCGTCTGACTCTTGATTTCAGCTCAAGTCATGATGAATGAATCAAGAAGTTCTGTAAATATTTGGTGAATGAATCAAGAAGTTCTCTAAGTGTTGGGGTACCTGGGTGGCTCACTTGGTTGAGCATCCAACTTTTGATTTCAGCTCAGATATTGATCTCAGGGTCTTGAGATCAAGCCTTATATTGGGCTCTGTGCTGGATGTTGGAGCTTGCTTGGGATATTCTCTCTCCCTCTCCCTTTCCCCCTCCCCCAGCTCTCACAATTTTTCTCTCTCTTTCTCTAAAAAATAAAAAAGACATTCTGTAATTATTGAATTCCAGGTTCTTTATCATTGCTACCTGAGGGCTAACATTTATTTCTAGAAGCTAATAAGTCTTGAGATAATTTGTTAATATAGTTGATGATGTTATTTTCAGGCAAGTATAATGATTGAAGTCTATCTCAGTTGAAGGTATTTATATTGTTATATGTCTTTAAAGTAAAGATATAACTATAAAACATAAATCCCCAAATCATTGAAATGATAAAATTATTCTCCATATTCAATAGAATAGGCATAGATGCACTCCAGGCATTTACCCCTTATAAGAAAACCCAGTGTGCTTTATGTTGTCATGACTTGGAGTGTACAATGAGGAGCTCCCAGGTATTTTGATGTGAGGTAAATATAACACATCAATAGTTTAACCTTTAAGAACACAGATTTTATGTGTGTATATGTATAATTTTATATATAGATATTATATATATAATTTTTTTCCTTAAAGTCACTTTAAGGCAGTGGATCACAACTGTGGTCACAGGCTTCTGGGAAGTCTTCAGGACCTTTTCAGGTCCATGAGATCAAAACTACTTTCATGACAGATTTTATGTATTTTTTCTGCACTGTCATATTTTCACAAGTATGGTGAAGTTTTCCAGATACACCTACATGTGGTGGTGTATTAGATTGGATGCAGAAGCAAGCAACAACAAAATCCAGCCATCTTTTATTAAGCTAAACATTAAAGATTTTTGCAAAAATGTAAAGTATTGTTACTCTTATTTTAGAATACCTGTTATTCTTTTTGACATCTATGGAGTAGGGGTTCTGGACCAAAATGCAAACCATTGCTTTAAGAAGACAAAAAATTCCCAGGTCTGCCAAATGCTCACTGTACTTAATTAAATCTTAAGGAATGTGTCCATCACAGTCTGAGTTGGTTAATTATAAAAGAATATTAAAAATACCAGAGACCAGCTTGTTTGGTTTAAATGTTTTATAACTGTTTTTCACTGAAGAAGGTGGCATAGCTCCTGGTAAATCATATACCATTGGCGAACCCACTTGTTAGAAATCTGTATCAGATTTTCTTTTAATCTTTTTTTTTTTAATTTTTTTTTTATTATTATTTATGATAGTCATACAGAGAGAGAGAGAGAGAGAGGCAGAGACACAGGCAGAGGAAGAAGCAGGCTCCATGCACCGGGAGCCCGACGTGGGATTCGATCCCGGGTCTCCAGGATCGCGCCCTGGGCCAAAGGCAGGCGCCAAACTGCTGCGCCACCCAGGGATCCCTGTATCAGATTTTCTTAAGCTAATACCATTAATATTTGATTTTTCTGTCTCCTGTTATTTTGATTCCTTCTCCACATACTTTTTGGTTGTATAATAGTTTTATGGTCATAGAATCAGAATTGGAGATGACCTCGTCTACAAACAGAAAAATTGCTGAGTATATAGATGCAGAAATATTTTTTGAATGATATCTTAGCTTATTTTCAGTTAATATTGATGTCTAGTGGTGCTTCTTCATAAGGATAAGGTGTTAATGTATGGATTTGAATGTTCTGGTTTCTATGACAGTTATTTCTCATCGTAAATGTATAATTTGGCACTCTGGTTTTTATGTATCAATTTTTTTTAGCCATGGCTAATACCAGTTTCTTTAAGATGCATATTTAGTGTATTGGCAAAATCAGACTTTGGGGCTTATAAGGACAAAGGTTATATACACTCTGGTCTTTAGTAAATTCATCAAGCCACCTGGGATGTTGTATGACAATTTGTGCATTAATATCTTAGCCCTGGAGATCACTAATATTTTCTAAATAATTAAATTTTGTTTTAGATCAGCTTTAGGTCCACAGCAAAGGTGAGGAGAAACTGCAGAGGGTTCCCATGCTAATTTTAAAAAGCTCATTTTTAATATTTGAGAATAGAATTTCTTTGAGATTTTTTTTTCTTATACCTTGAACCTTTTAAAGGAGGGCTAAGTTGTTATGATTATAAATATTCTGGCAATGAATTGGTTGACTTTAATTCTTTAAAAATCATTTATATCATTTTATAAGAAGATAAAAATGTGTTAGTGGTTTGTGACAAAGTAAAATGTATCATATGTGTTCTCTTTTTTTTGCACTAGGCATTTTTATTACCAATTTGTGAAGCAGCCGCTATGAGAAAAGTGGTAAAAGTATATCAAGAATGGATTCAGCAAGAAGAAAAACCTTTGTTTATGCAAGAACCTGAAGAAATTGTGATCTCTTCTTCAGACTTACCTTGTATTGATAGTGTCACAGACCATGTTATTTCAATGGAAGAAGGAGAAAAGAGAGAAGAGGTAAACTGATAAGACTTCAAATATTTTAGTATAAGTTTAATATATTAGATTTTCACAAAAGTATAATAACATGTTGACATAAATACTTACTTTTTAGTATATTTGCAACTTAGGTGAAATAGCAGTTACCACAGTACTCTGACCCAAAGCTTTTTGATGTTACAACGTTAAAAATTAATAATGAGATCAGTATCCTGGTTCTTTAATCCATCGTATAGATCACAATTAAATGCCATTTTAAAAGGTGTGATATTTGAGACTGTAGGAGGATGGCTGGGTCCTGAGCTCACTTCTTCCCATGGACACACCAAGATTGTAACTACATAAGAAAGAAGTCATACTAAGAAAGATCTAAAGACTAGGAGACCAGCTCGTGCACAACTAAAGATAAAAAGAAAGCCACAGGGTGCCTGGCTGGTTCAGTTGGTGGAGCATGTGACCCTAAATCTCGAGGTTGTGAGTTCAGATATCATGTTGGACGTAGAGATTACCTTGAAAAAAAAGAAAAGAAAAAGCCACCTTGAGAAGGCAGAGATGTGGTCAGGTTGGGAACCAAAACCCCTAGTCTGGTGGCCCACAAGTGGTTTGGTATCACAGGCATAGAGATACTCCCTAAAGAGCAAGGAGATTAACCACCATGTCATTCACCCCCACCCTGGAGATCTGCACAGGAAAAATGAGGCCCTCGCAACATCTGACTTTGAAAATCAGCAGAGCTTAACTTTAGGATATTTGAAAATCATTGGGGCTAAAATCTGGGATAGCCAGGGGTCTATAGGAAACTGAGATAATGCTCCTGAAGGTCCCACACATAGTCTCACTTACTCTGAGACCCAGCACAGTAGCAGCAGTTTGCAGAGCACCTGAGACATACATAAAGGATATATTTTTTAAATTTTTTTTAAAGATTTTATTTATTCCTGAGACACAGAGAGAGAAAGAGAGGCAGAGATAGGCAGAGGGAGAAATAGGCTCCCTGTGGGGAACCTGATATGTGACTCAATCCCAGGACCCCACGATCACGACCTGAGCTGAAGGCAGACGCTCAACCACTGAGCCATCCAGGTGCCCCCATAAAGGATATTTATTAACTGATTTTAGAGCATATGCTGGAGGGGCAGGGTTCTGTAGGAACTTTTCTTTGGACATGGAAATACTAGTGGGCACCATTTTCTTGCCCTCATTTAGCCTAGGTAGTTTAATGCTGTGGGCTGTAGTTCTGACATTCTCTACCTACCTTGCTAGCATCAGTCTTCCCACCCGGGTATTCTCCTTCAAAATCAACCCACTCCTCCAGCAGACCTTCTCTTAAACTGCTCCCGCCCTGCCACATGCACTGGGTGGCCTTTGCTGGGAGTGGTGTACCTCCAAAGTGACTCCTGCACTGGGGGACTGGTCCTGTCCACCAGCAACCCACAACATCATGGTTGGGCTTTACAGCCCGCTGCACCAGGGTTTACCTCCTCCCACCAGTGCACCCATAGTAGTCCTGGTTAGGCATTGCAACTAGTTGGCCTGGGGGCCAGCCTGCCTACCAGAATGCCCAAACATCAGAGCTCATTCAACAACACAAGGATGCATGCTGCACATACAGAGGGCACCTAGTTTTAGTGACTGTGGGAGGAGGGAATTGTACTTCTGGACCCCACTGAACACCTTCCACATAAGGTTATTACCTTTGAGACCAGGAGATGTAGGTGACCTACTATCTAATACTTGGAAACAAACACAGAGAGTCAGACAAAATGAGGAGACAGGCATATGATCCAAATGATAAGAGGAAAAAAAAAAACTCAGAAAAATAACTAAATCAAAAGGAGTTACATAATCTACCTGATAAAGAGTTAAAAGTGATAGTCATAAAAGATGCTCACTGAACTTAGAAGTAGAGTGGATAATTCAGAACTTCTAAGAGAAATTATTTTTAAAAAATGATATCTGAAAAATACAATAATTCAAAAGAAAAATATACCAGAGGGAATCAACAGCCTGGGAAAGGATGCAAAAGAATGGATCAGTGACCTGGAAGACAGAAGTGGAAATCATCCAAGCCAAGCAGCAAAAGGAAAAAAAAAAAATTATGTAAGACAGGTGAGGGACTTCTGGGGCAACATCAAAAGTATTAACATTTGCTATATACGAGTCCCAGAAGAAGGGAGTGAGGAAGGGGCAGAAAACTTATTTGAAGGAATAACAGCTGAGAACTTTCCTAAACTGAGGACAGAAATAGATATCCAGGTTCAGGAAGCATAGATAGCCCCAAATAAGATGAACCTAAAGATGTCTACACCAAGACGCATAATTAAAATGTCAGAAGTTACAAAGAATTTTAAGAGCAACAAAAGAAAAGCAACTAACATACAAGGGAACATCTGTAAGACTCTCGACTGAGTCTTCAGCAGAAACTTTGCAGGCCAGAGGGAGTGGCTTGATGTATTTAATGTGCTCAAAGGAAGAAAACCTACAACCAAGAATACCCAGCAAGGTTATAATTCAGAACTAGAGAGAATTTCCCAAACAAAAATTAGAGGCATTCATCACCACTGCACCAGCCTTAATAGGAAATGTTAAAGTGACTTCTTTATGCAGAAAAGAAAAAGCCGTAACTAGAAGCAAAAATAAAATTATAAAAGAAAACATTTTATTGGTGTTAGAGGGTAGGGGAGGTACAATAAAGTATTCCCTGAGCTGAGAAGACCCTTTGAGACTGGAAATCAAAGAAGGCAACTCGATATAGTTTACAGAGTTTTATTCAGGATAACTTACTGATGAGATAGATGATCAGGCACATGATGATCCAGGTGCTGTACAGCTATATCCTCCACAAAGTCTAGACTTAGTTCACAGATTTTATAGGGCAAGAGATATTCAGAAGGGCATTATTAACGTGATCACAGAGTTCACATGTACCTAATTGACAGCTAACCTTTAATTAGATCTTGTGGAAGGCTAAAGACTGCATCATCTTTAATGGATTCACAGGTGGCCAAAGCAAGCTTCTCCCACCCCAGCCTTGGCAGGCATTTCTAAAGTATGTATATTAATCTCCAAGGGCCTGGGACATACAGCCCCACGAGGGGTCATCAAGCAAAAATGAACAAGAAGGAGGGCCAACAGTGGAGTCACTGTTTTTAGCACTCCTACAACTTGTAAAAGCAAACATATAATGAAGGTTGTAGGTCAGTCACTTATAAAGCTAGCATGAAGATTAAAAGAAAAAAGTAATAATCAACTATATTTACAATAACTATGTAAGGGATACACAAAGTAAAAACATGTAAAATATGGTGTCAAATGCATAATACATGACAAGGGAGAGGTAAAAATATAGTACTTTTAGAATGTGTTTGAACTTAAGTGACCATCAACTTAAAATAGGTGGCTAATACATAGGGTTTTATACATGAACCCTATGGCAACCACAAACAACCTGTAACAGATACGCAGAAAATAAGGGAATCCAAGCACAACACTGAAGACAATCATCAAATCATAAGAGAAGACCGCAAGAAAGAAAAAAGGAACAGAGAAGAACTACCAAAACAGCTAGAAAACAATGAACAAAAGGCAATAACTACATACCTATCAATAATTAATGTACATGGGCTAAATATTCAATCAAAAGTCATAAAGTAACTGAATAGATTTTAAAAAGACCCATCTGTATGCTGCCTACACGACACATACAGACTGAAAGTGATGAGATAGAAAAAAAACCTCTATGCAAATAGAAATGATCAATAAAGCTGGGGTAGTAGTACTTATGTCAGACACAATAAACTTTAACACAAAGACTGTAAAAGAAGGGCATTACATAATGATGAAAGGAGCAGTCCAGCAAAAGAATATATTTATAAATATAGATGCATCCAGCATAAGAGCATCTTAATATATAAAGCAGATAGTAACAGACAAAAGGAGAAATTACACTAATACAATAATAATAGTGAATTTTAACACCTCATTAAATCAGTGGCTAGATTGTCCAGATAGAAAATGAAAAGGAATAGTGGCTTTGAGTGAGATATTAAATCAGATGGACTTAAATATGTACAGAACATTCCATCTGAAACAGCAGAATACACATTTTTTTTTTTTTATAAGTGCACATGGAACATTCTGTAAGACAGGTTGCCTGTTAGGCCACAAAACAAGTCTCAGTAAATTTAAGAAGATGGAAATCATATCAAGCATCTTTTCCAACAAGAATATATGAAACTAGAGATTAGAAGGAAAAAAATTGGAAAAAATACAAAGACATGGAGACTAAACAACATGCTACTAAATAAGCAGTGGGTCAACAAAGAAATAAAAAAATACCTTGAGGAAAAAAAATACCTTGAGATAAATAAAAATGGCTGACATCATAGTCAATGGTGAAAAACTGAGAACTTTAAGATCAGGAACAAGACAAAAATACCTATTCTTACCACTTTTATTCAACATAGCATTGGAAATCCTAGCCACAGCAATCAGACAAGAAAAAGAAATAAAAGGCATCCAAATTAAGGAAGAAGTAAAACTCATTATTTGCAAATAACGTAGTATTATACGTAGGAAGCACTGTTAAAAATCTGTCAAAACTAATAAATTCAAGAGAGTCACAGGACACAATATACTGAAATCTGTGGCATTTTAATACATTAATAACAGTAACAGAGAAATTAAGAAAACAGTTCCATTTACAATTGTACCAAAGGAATAAAATACCTAGAAATAAATTTAACCAATGAAGTGAAAGACCTCTACAGTGAAAACCTTAAGACATTGATGAAAAAAACTGACGAAGACACAATAGAAAGATAAATACCAAGCTCATGGATTGGAAGAGTTAACATTGTTAAAATGTCCATTCTTTCCAATGCAGTCTACAGATTCAGTGCAATCCCTATCAAAATACCAATAGCAGTTTTCACCAAACCAGAGTCAATAACTCTAAATTTGTATGGAACCACAAAATAGTCTGAATAGCCAAAGCAATCTTGAGAAGAACAAAATTGGAGGTATCACACACTTCCTTATTTCAGACTATATTATAAAGTTGTAGTAATCAAAACAGTATGGTACTGACACAAAAAGAGCCACATAGATCAGTGGAACAGGACAGAGAGCCCAAAAATAAACTCACAGTTATTTGGTCAGTAAATCTATGACAAAGGTGGCAAAAATATATAATGAAGTAAAGACTATTTCTTCAGTAAGTGGTGTGGGAAAATTGGACAGCTACAAGCAAAAGAATGAAAGTGGACTACCTTCTTAACAGTATACACAAAAATAAACTCAAAATGGATTAAAGACTTAAGTGTAAGACCTGAAACCATTAAACTCCTGAAAGAAAACCTAGGCATTAAGCTCTTTGACGTTTGTCTTAGTAATATGTTTTTGAATTTGCCTCCTCAAGCAAGGACAACAAAAACAGTTGGGACTACATCAAACTGAAAAGCTTTTGCATAGCAAAGGAAATCATCAGCAAAACAAAAATGCAGCCTACTGATTGGCAGAATGTATTTGCAAATGATATATCCAATAAGGAGTTTATATCCAAAATACATAAAGAACTCTACAACTCTACACTAACAAAACAAGCAATCTGATTAAAAAATGAACAGAGAATCAGAATAGACTTTTTTCAAAAATGCAAACAGGGCCAACAGATACATGAAAAGATGCTCAAGATCGCTAATCACCAGGGAAATTGCAAATGAAAACTACAATGAAGGGGGGCACCTGGGTGGCTCAGTGGTTGAGCATCTGCCTTTGGCTGAGATCATGTCCTGGGGTTGAGTCCTGCATTGAGTTCCCTACAGGGAGCCTGTTTTTCCCTCTACTTGTGTATCTGCCTCTGTGTCTTCATGAATAAATAAAATCTTTAAAAGAGGGAACCCTGAGTGGCGCAGGGGTTTAGCGCCTGCCTTTGGCCCAGGGCGCGATCCTGGAGACCCGGGATCGAATCCCACGTCGGGCTCCCGGTGCATGGAGCCTGCTTCTCCCTCTGCCTATGTCTCTGCCTCTCTCTCTCTGTGTGTGACTATCATAAATAAATAAATAAAAAATTTTAAAAAATCTTTAAAAGAAAAAAAACTATAATGAGACCTCACACCTATCCAGAATGGTAGTATAAAGTTGTAGTAATAGGTGTGAGTCTCACACCTCACACCTATCCAGAATGGTAGTATCAAAAAGCAAGAAAGAATAGTGTTTGTGAGAATGTAGAGAAAAGGTAACTCTATTGTCCTGTTGGTGAATATGCAAATTGGTGCACTATGGAAAACAGTATGGAGATTACTAAAAAAAAATTAAAAATACTATATGATCAGCAATTCTACTTCTGAGTACTTATCTGAATGAAAACACTAATCCAAAAAGATAGTACACTCCTGTGTTCGTTGCAGCATCATTTACAGTAGCCATGATATGGAAACAACAAAATGTCCCATTAGTAGATGAATGAATCTCTCTTTCTTTCTACACACACACACACACACACACACACACACACACACGGATATTACTTAGCCCTAAAAAAAAGAACAAAATCTTGCCATTTGTGATAACATGGATGGACTAGAGGGCATTATGTTAAGTGAAGTAAGTCAGGGAAAGAAAAATACCATATGATTTGACTTATATGTAGATTCTAAAAAACAAAACAAATGAAAAAGTAAAATAGGAACAGACTCAGAAATACAGAGAACCTATTGGGAGTTGCCAGAGGGGAGAGAGTTGGGGAGATAAGTGAAATAGGTTAAGGGGATTAAGAGCTACAAACTTCAAATTATGAAATGAAATCACTGAGATATAAAGTATAGCATAGAGAATAGTTAATAGTATTATAACTTTGTAAAGTGATAAGTGGTAATTGCACTTGTCATGATCATTTTGTAATGTATATAAATGTTTAATCGCTATGTTGTAAACCTGAAACTGATATTATATTGCATGTCAATCATACTTAAGTAAAATGGTGTAATCTATAAAACTATGGTACTAGATAAAAATCAGTGTTGTATGTAGTACATATTTCTTAAGGATGATTATCAAACTACAGTTTCCCCTTACCTGTCTTATCCTAATAGTTGGGTACTTAAACTACTAGAATATTCTGGATTCTTTCTTGGAAAGTTTTGCACTATTGCTCATTGCAGCATTAAAAAAATCCTTAATTGTAGAATAAACTGGTCTATGATAAGAAAGGCTGGAGTTTAATCATAGAGGAGAAAGGATGAGGGAAGACAGAGTGGAAGTAAAATTTGGGTGTACCTGGTATCATTCTTCAAGTGTAAATTCTTGTTCTTCAGTTTTTTAATCCTTTTCATAGGCCATATTCTAATCAAAAAGTTGGAGAGTGTGACACTGACGTATATTTTACTAAATCTGGGTAGGAGTGATTTGGTAATTTTTGTTGTTGCTGATTAATCTCATTAGTGGATTAACAGGATATTAATATATGAATGAATAGACCACATTCTGCAGGGATTCATCGAATCAAGATTTACATATGCATATGTGTAATATGTTGTGGAGCATCCTTCCCTATTTCTAAAAAGAAAATGTAATTAAGAAATGTAACTAAGTGTAACTGAGAAATATAATTGAAGTTAATTAAGTTTACCATGTAAATTATGAAATAATTATAGTCCTATTTTTATGCGTCAATTAGAACATCCAATTTTTGCATCATTTTAAAAAATAAAGCTGGCAGTTTAAACAATTTACTTGCCCCTGATTTTTATTAAGTTTATAGTCTAATACTGAGCTTACCCTTTGTCATTTACTATCCTTAAATAAAAATGATAGATAAAAAATAATACATCTACATACCTAATTAAAGAGTGGAAAGGAGGGAGGAAGGAAAGGAGGAAGGTACAGAAGGCTGGTAATGTAGGTGTGTTTTATATATGTGTTCTTTTGATTACTCAAATACTGAAACTAGTTTTGTTATTAGAGACGTGAGTTTTCAGGATGCCAGCAACTCTTGCTAAAGGCATGAACAACAAAAAAAGATATATAATCAAAACAAAGATATGTAATCAGTCACTGATATATATTTCTGATAAATTTAATATATAAAAATGTTTTAAAATTTGGTTTTAATTATAAAATGGAGTTAAGTTATAGATTCAGATAATTATAAATGTGGCCTTTTATTCACTAAGTGTCTATGGGACATTTCAAAGACCTGGAATACAAGACAGTTTGTGTGTGTGCAGACTCTCATTTATCTTGTAGTATGTTTAGCATTTCCTGGCTCACCCCATTAAATCCCTAAGGTATTCTCAATTTTTGTGAAAACAAAGCACTTTGAGAGTGCCCTGTAAAAATATGGTAATGTCCACTTGGAGAACCAGTGTTTGAAATGGAAACATGAAAGGATATCTTTTCTACCTTCACATAACTTATAGTTTAGCAAGAAAACAAAGATGCAAAATAAGTATTACGGAAGAATATTGTTAGGATCTTAGAGTGTGAAAGACAGAATACCTAACTCTGTTGAGGCTTAGGGAAGTCTTCATGGAGGAGGTAGTGTAATACAAAGTGCAGGTAAATGGGAAAGGAACCACACAGTGTGAATAGCATCTACAAAGATGTGAGAGACCCTAAATTATTTATTTTATATGGCTCTATTTAAGAGGAGGTGGGAGGGAGTGCTAGGAAATAAGAGATAGGCAAGAACTAGACTCTGTTCAGAAACTTATATGCCATTGTAGTTAACAGTGATTACATTCTAGATAAATACTGGAAAGTCTTTGAAGGATTGTGAATAGAAGAATGGTACAGATAGTTACATATTTTGGAAGATCATATCAAGCCCAGAATGGAAGATAGATTGGAAGCCAGCCTTGAAGCAAGATGACTAGTTAGGAATTATTAGCAATGTTTGAAGGGAGATAAGTATCCAGGACAGTGGAAATAGAAGGAAGAAGACAGGTAAGAGCTGCTTTGATGGTAAAATCAATATACCTTGAAGATTAGTTGGGTGAGAGAAATGAGTTGGGAAGTGTCTGAAGTTTGTTTCTCTTGCAACATGGTAGCTGCCATTCATAGATGAATAGAATTTTTTAAAATGCAAGTTTGGTAGTGGTGACTGTGGTGGCCAGAGGGGTTGGTAAGAATGGATAGGACTTGGTTAATAAACTTAACTTTTAAATATTTTGAGTTGGATATGTTTTTGGGTCATTCAGATAGAAATGTTCAGAAGATATCCAATCATAGGAGTATGAGACTTAAGAGTATAATATACTGTGGTATATTATATTGGCTTGAGATAGAGCTGATTTCAGTACTTTGGTAAATAGCAGAGTAGTTTGTCTTAGACTAAATCTCCTGCATATTGCAATTATAACCTCTAGACAAAATATTTTTTAAAAAAACTAGCCAACTATTTGAAAATATTGCTGAGTGACCGAAAGCAGAAAGAAACTAAAAAAAAAAAAAAAAAAAAGGGAACAACTCTGGTGAAATGTATGTTTTTGTGGCTTTTCACCTGAGGGAACTCTGTAGTCCATAAGACTTTTAACAGCTAAAACTTAAGCAGAAAGATGCAGTCTTAGTGGTTTGAAGTACCTAATAGTCTTCTTCTCTCTTTGGGTAATAAGAATTTTAATACTTTAAAATAAATCTAAGCTATTTTCTGTTGTTTTATTTGCTTGGTTTCTGGCATTCAGTTTAATACAAAATTCATATTTTACAGACTTTTAGGTAACATTAATCTTGTTTTTATTTTTTTTTTAAAGATTTTACTTATTTTTTTTTTTTAATTTTTATTTATTTATGATAGTCACAGAGAGAGAGAGAGAGGCAGAGACACAGGCAGAGGAAGAAGCAGGCTCCATGCACCGGGAGCCCGATGTGGGATTCGATCCCGGGTCTCCAGGATCGCGCCCTGGGCCAAAGGCAGGCGCCAAACCGCTGCGCCACCCAGAGATCTCTAATCTTGTTTTTAAATGTGTAAGTTATATAAGGGAGATTTATTTACATAAGGGAGATTAGATACATAGAAAAATGTCTCTATATCTAAAATGTTAAAAATTTTATCTGACCCTTTGGATGTTTTAAAATTTTCTTTATATTTTTGTCAATTAGAAGAACCTTTTAAAAAAAAAAAAAAAAGAATCTTTTTTTTTTTTTAAAGTGAACATACATTGCTTTTCTAATCCAGTGAAATATCTTCTAAGAAGATGCTAAGCAGAAGGACCCGATAATTTCCAGTTTACTTCTTCAGCTTACTCTCTTGTTGCAGCATTTATAATGAAAATTAAAAACTTGATATTTCTCTTTAGGAAAATGGGACTGATATTGTTGATCATGTTCGAAATTCTTCTTGGGCAAAAAATGGCACCTACCAAGATGTTCTTCATAATGCCTCCGAAGAAATCATAGAACAAAACATACGAGCTGGTACCCAGGCAGTTTTGCAGGTGGTTCACTTTTTGGTTATTAAGAAAAAAAATTACAATAAAATCATTAAATATTTTAAATATATGGTTCAGTATTTCATTGTACAGTATAATTTTTTAATAAACTCAACATCCACATTTGTCAGTTTTCATTATAAAATATTAATTTTGTTTTTTCCTTAACTTTAACTTCCTAATAAATATGTATTGGTAAATATTACATATTACTTTTACAGACAAATTTGTGTAAATTGTATCATGGTGTCCCATCATCTGGTACTTTGTTTTTGCATTAACCGTTATGTTTTTGAGTTGTGTTGATATGTGTTGTTTTCTAGTATTTTATACTTATTTTATGATTATTTACTTATTCATTTTTCTGTTGACTTTTTTAAGTTTCCAGTTTTCCCTATTCTAAATAGTGCTACATTGAATATTCTTACCTATGTACTTCTTTGGCACATGTGGAAGAATTTCCTTAGGATATATACCCAGAACTGGAGTTACTGGGTTGGAGGAGTTGTACATTATCATCCTGACTTTACCAATATTGCCAAATTGTCCTCCAACATGGTTCTAATAATTTACATTTCCTTTAGTAATGTTTGTGAGTTCTCATTTCCTTGTATCTTTCCCTTTTACTTAGAGTCCATTTTAATTTTTGCTGCCCCATGTATATGAAATGTTTTCATTTTTTTTAGTTTGGGTTTCCTAGTTTTAATTTGCTTTTTCTTCATCAGTACTGAAATTGAGTATCTCTTTATGAATTGCTTATTCTATTCATATGCTTTTCCTATATTCTGTTGGGTTGTCTTTTTCTTGATTTGTAGGACTTCATTACAGTTATTCATTTTTTAAAATCGGACTGTTCCTGTTAAGGCCACATGTGACCTCCACGTTGTTAAATCAGATGTACACTTTTTTCTTGTTTTTAACAGAGAGAGAGCATGTGCAAGTAGAGGGAGGAGGGGCAGAGGGAGAAAAAAAGAGAATCTTAAGCAGGCTCCACGCTCAGCATGGAGTGTGACACTGGGCCTGACTGATCTCATGATCCTGAGATCATGACCTGAGCCAAAAATCAAGAGTCAGATGCTTAACAGACTGAGCCACCCAGGTGCTCCAAATGTACATTTTTCAATCTTAATGGAGTTGACAGGAGCGTTTTATAGAATAGAATATTTCCTCCCTATTGAAACTCTTCTTTACTAGGCCTTCAGAATAGCTTCCCTCCTGCTTTTCTCCTGACTCAGTGGCCACCTCTCAGAATCTTTTTACTGATTTTTTTTATGTCCCTGATCATTTCATTGTTAAAGTGCCCACAATCAGTTTTTTGATCTATTTTCTACTTACTCTCTGGCTCATCTCATTAATTCCTCTGGCTTTCAATGTCATCTATATGGTGGATCATCGACAATTTTATTTCTAGTCTGAGACCTCCTGTCTGAACTCTAGTAGTTGTCGTGTTTTGTTTTGTTTTGTTTTGTTTTTTAAGATTTTATTCCTTTGAGAGGGAGAAGTAGACGCCCTACTGTGCAGGGAACCCAACATATCCTGAGCTAAAGTCAGACACTTAACTGATTGAGCCACCCAGGCACCCCTGAGTCTTAAACTCAATTATTCAAATGCCAAGTTAGCATCTTCACTTGGATATCACACTTCACATCTCAAACTTGACATGTCTGAAACTAGCCTTAAACATGCTCTTACTACAGTTTTCCTTGTTTGATTTATAACACCTGTTTTCCAGATGTTCAAGCCATTTTGGTTGCTTTTATTTTTTATTTTTATTATTTTAAAGACATACTGATTTAGAGAATGCACAAGAGCAAGCAAGGGGGAGGGGCAGAGGGAGACAGAAATCCAAGCAGACTCTGTACTGAACGCAGAGCCCAACACAGGGCTCTATCTCATGACCTGATTCAAAACCAAGAGGCAGATGCTGAAGTGACTGGGCCACCCAGGTACCCCTCCCCCATCTTATTTTATATTGTACATCTAATTTATAACACGTCCTGGTCATCATCATCATGTATGCAGAATCTATTCAGCATTTATACCACCTCTTATGTCCAGGCCTCCATGATCTTTCATCTGGATTATTGCAATAAACTCCTAATTAGTATCCTTGCTTCTGCTTTTGCCCACCTATCACCGTGGTGTATTCTCAACACAGTAGCCAGAGGGATCCTATAAAGTGTAAGTCAGATCATAACATTTTTCTGCTCAAAACCCTCCAGTGACTTTGCATTATCACTAAGCATAAAAGCAGAAGTCTTTAATGGTCTATAAGGCTTTAAATCATTGCTCCTCAAGGTGTGGTCCAGACTAGTTCTGGCCTACAAGATAATTTCAAAATTGAGAGAGTTTAAAAACTAAGTCATTTAATATTCCTTGATTTTGATGAATTTTGTTTATATTTTTGTATGTCTTCATTTTCCTTTCCTTATTCATTTTTATCCTGTTTTACAATAGGATTGGTCTGCAAAGTTTAGGGGGAAAACATACTCTTTCACCACTGGCAGTGAGGCAGTCTGCCTCACATGCTCTGGTTATGTTTCTCAACATCATTTCCCAACTGCTTCCCCACTTTAGCACTCCTTGCTGTTCCTCAAACATGCTATGTAGGCTTTCACCTCAGGTCCTTTAAACTTGCTTTTTACTTTTTTGGAATAATTTCCTCCCAAATTGCTCATAATTATGTCCTTGTTTTATTTCTAATTATTGTTTTATTTATGCCTCATGTTTTTCTTGATCAGTGTTGGCTAGAATTACAGATTTATCTCTTTCAGTATTCTAAAGTTAGCATAATATTCTTTTCTCTCATGATTTTACAACTATGTTTTATTATGTAGTTCATCCAGGGATTTATATCAGGATTATGGGTATAGAAGATGTAAATGTCCTAGGTTCACAGTAAATGAAATGTTCTGTACCTCCAAGGTATTCGAGAACCTTTGTACATACCTGTCACCATTATAATTACTTTCTCTTCAATAACAGAATATAATTAATGATTTGATTATAATTTTTAAATTTTTCTATAATAGAAGATGCATATTAATGGCACCTCAGTAGTACTCTTTCTCTTCATGCAGTTTATTATTACTAAAGCAGATAAATACATAGCCTACAAACATGAAACAGAGGATATTGAACACCTTATTCTGAAAATTCTTCCTGATTTAGGTATCATCTTTTATCCTAAACTCTTTGTGTTTTTATTGTTCCTTTCATTTTATGACAGCAATTATATTAAAGCTCTCAGTTTTAAAAAATTATGTTTTCACTTGGTTTACTTTCCTTGGGTGCCTAGTAATGATTTTATATTTGTCTGGATAAACATAAAAACAAAATGGTTTAATGGGTTTAAATTTCACCTGTCAACCTAGTTGATAGAGATAGGGTCAGAATTAACCTTATATATAGTCTTATGCTTTTAAGTTCATTATAGATCACGTAGTGATCAGCATCTAAATTTATTTTTTCTTTGAGAAATTTTAATTTTATAATGAATAGCTAATCATTTCTTTTGTCTTAGGTGTTTATTATAAACTCATCAAACATATTTCTTCTTGAACCTGCAAATGATATTAAAAATCTTCTGGATGAGCACACAGATATGTGTAAACGCATTCTTAACATTTATCGGTTCATGGTTGTACAAGTATCAATGGACAAAAAGACTTGGTAAAAAATATTTATCCTTTATTTTTAATTGTGTATATATAATTATAGTAATTTTCAGAGGAATAGCGTCTGTAAACAGGGCTTGTCACAATATTGTAAAGGCTTCAATTAGTAAGTCTTTTTGTGTAATAGTTATGATGACAATAGTCTCCACTTTATCTCAGAAGACATCTTTGATCAGCCTTCTTGGATTATTTTTCTAAAGTGGACATATGATGCCCTCCCCCCACCACTCTCAGGAATGAATACGTGTATGAATAAATGAATTTATGCATGTGTAAATAAAAGAATAAGTAAATGATTGTATGAATGCCTGATTCCTCGACCTGGCATTCAGGGCCATGTACATTGAGGTCCCTGCCTACTTTTCTATCTTTCTCTCAAACCTAAACTTTACCATGCATAATGGGATTTGGCTTTTAGCTTAACAAATTCCTCTTTCTTGCACAGAAAGAGAAACTTTTCTGTTGAATAGCTTATTCTTGCTATCTTTTTCTTTTGTCACAATAGCTATCTTTAGATTCCACCTTCCTTTTCCCACATCATCTTACTTGAATTTCCCCCTCACTGCTTTCATCATGTATTTGTATCTGTTATAGCTCTTTTCAAAATTGACCTAATCCTTAAATTACTTGTATAAATGTCTGTTTACCTCTGAATTGAAAGGCCCTAAAATGTCAAAGTATGTCTGTTGTCTTTGTTTTCCTACATTTCTTTTTTCTTTTCTTTTCTTTTTTTTTTTTTTTTTAAGATTTTACTTATTTATTCATGAAGGACACAGAGAGGTAGAAACACAGGCAGAGGTAAAAGCAGGGTCCATGCAGGGAGCCCGACGTGGGACTTGATCCCGGGACTTCAGGATCATGCCCTGGGCCAAAGGCAGGCGCTAAACCTCTGAGCCACCCAGGGATCCCTATTTCCTACATTTCTTAGCATAGTATTTTATATATTGTATGCTATAAATGTATTTTTTAATGATTTTATTTTATTTATTCATGAGAGACAGAGAGAGAGGCAGAGACCTAGGCAGAGGGAGAAGCAGACTCCATGCAGGGAGCCCGATGTGGGACTTGATCCCAGGACTCCAGGATCACTCCCTGAGCCAAAGGCAGATGCTCAACCACTAAGCCACCCAGGCATCCCTGTATGCTATAAATATTTAATTGAATGGAAAAATAGGCCTTTTGGGAAAAAGAGCAGTTATTCTGTTTTTGTAAAAATTATACATTTTCATTATAAAAACCAAAGAAGAGTTTTAAAAAGAAAATTGAAGTTGCCCCAAAACTCACTCTCTGGAAGTAATCATTGTTTGCCCTTTGGTGAACATATATCTGGTTCCCCAAACCATGCATGTAGTCACATAGCATTATGCCATTTGTATGTACCATAATTTTCTTAACCAGTCCCCTTTTGATGAATGTGTAGTTTATTCATTTTGTTTTTGGGTGGAGGGAAAAAGAGTGATCATCCTTACACATACATAATTTTTCTCCTTTGACTTATTCTTAAAAAATGGAAGTACTTAGTGAAAGAGTATGCCTAATACATGTTTTGCTGCATATGAAAACATGGCTTTACTTTGAAAAAAATCTTTATTAGCATTGATATAATCCCACCAGAAGTAGTTTATTATTAGCTTAATTGGAATACTTTTCTATGCCAGGTATCTTGTTAAGCACTATACATGCATTTTCTATCTTAATCCTTGTAGCACTCCCTCAGGTGGATAACATCTCTATTTTATATGGTGATCCTTAGGTGCAAAGAAATTAGTTCATTTATCTTTGTTGACATAGCTGAGATTTGAATTCGTCCTTCAGACTTCAGAGCCTAGGTTATTATCTAGTAACTGTTCTACTTTGACCATTCTTTTGTTAGTCTCCACTCTCCTTCCTTTTTTTTTTTTTTTTAAATGTACTTTACATCAGTACTGTTGAGCCAGGTTAAAAGTGAGTGGCCTGCTATATGGAACACAATTTTAGAATTTAAAAAAAATTTATAAGTTCCCTTGAGGTCAATTATGAGAGATTAGGCATATATTTACATTGAATTTATGAGTTTTTATGAATTATTATTATGTTACAAAGTGAAAAGTTATAAATGAATGAGTTTTGATTTGACCACAGATCAGCTAAGATTTATTTGGAAAGTCTGTGCTTTATTGCATATGTAGTTGATTTCAAAAAGCTTTTCATTTCATACAGCTAAGCCAAAAGCCTAAGATTACAAATGTGGCAGCTTTAATTTTTATCTTATGAATAAGTGCATGTATTTATTTATTAATAAATTCAGGATATTTTTCATTGAGTGATACTTTTCTATTTGATTCTGCGTTCACTTCCCAAAAAATGATGACATCTAGGTCTTGTGATCTCTTGCTGCCTCTGGCACATTTCTCACATGGACTGTTCCACATATTACTATGCCTACAGTGGGTCTGCAGACGAATCAGAGAGAGGGCTGTGATAGGGACTTGGGCTATTAGCCTGGCTGTACACCCAAACTGAAATACCCTTTTTTGCATGTGGTTGAATCAGTTTCCAAATTATTAGGTATAAATAAGTACCTGGTCTTAATAATAAGCATCTAGGAGAAAGAGGCAGAGTAGAACTAATATTAGGATTGTCTTGATTTGGAGTACACAAGGAGAGTACAGAGCTTAAAACTGGCCAAACTTAAAAGAATGGAAAAAGGCAAAAGAGTGGTTGATGGTCCTTGATTACCTGTCAGGATCATTGTGACCTATTAATCTTAAAAATCTTACAGTTTTTGAAATTTCATCTGGTATACTTCTGGATCTGTGCTTGTTCTCCATATTATAAAGATGGATTAGATGTATAGGCATCATGGTAGAACTATATTGTATAGATAGAAGAAATGTTCTTCAAACAGCTTCCTAAGGTTACTACTTGATTTTGGGGTTTGGGTCGGGGGATTGGAGCAGTCTCCACATTCTCACTTGCCATGTCATCAGCTTTTGCATAAATTTTTAATTGATGAGAGGGTTTTGTAACTGAAAAATGGTTTAAAAATGGCTGGTATAGTTTATAAAATGGAATTTTAAATTTTAATATTTAAAGAATTCTAAAAATTTGAAAGACATTTGCTACTTGACTTATTGAAAGATAATATATTTTATAACAAATATTAATTTTAAAGTTATTCATTAACCAAAAACAAACCTATGTAAGAAGGAAACATTAATTAATTTTTTTACTTTAAGGGAACAGATGCTGCTTGTGTTGCTCAGAGTCACGGAGTCTGTACTGAAGATGCCATCACAAGCTTTTCTACAGTTCCAGGGGAAAAAAAATATGACCTTGGCAGGTCGACTTGCAGGACCACTTTTCCAGGCAATAAAAACAAACAAATAAATAAATAAATAGATAAAATGGATGGATATGTATTTTTATAAGATTCACTGGGCCCTGAACCTGTTACTTGGGGAAAAAGCTTTAAAATAAAGATTGTTTCATATTAAAGGATCTTTTGTAGAACTAAATTAAAAGTTGCTTATCTATAGGCTATTTGCCATACATAGAAACTCACAACCTAGTATGAGTGGAGGAAATACCAGGTCTGTGAAAAAAGCATTGAAACAAGCTGACGATATTTAACTTTTTCTCTTATGTGGCATACTTACATGATCTCAGAAAGCTGCCAGAGAGCTTCATGAGTAATGAATGGTCTGATTGTTTGCTTTATGAGTTTCCAAGTTTCTGGCATTGTTAGAAAAACAAAACTTTCTTTTAAGTTGTTCTGTAGTAATGGAAAAGTAGTTAATTATGATTCTTATCAGGCTGTTCTGTAAGACTTTATTCACTTCTTTAAGTATCAGTGGTAGTTTTAAATATATAAAAATTACGTATTGTGTTTCCTAACCTGACTTTAAATGTATTATGGATTCCTTGGAAAACAGCAAAATAATATGTTCTTAAGATGACACATTAAATACAAATACATGGATAAAATGGTTCTTAATATCAAAGATAAAAAGCTATTCAGATCTAATTCTTGGCCATAAGTATAGTTATTCAAATCATTTTTTAAAAAATTTTCTTGTTTGCCTGAAATTTTATGCTGGTAGTGAATAGTATTTTGAAACCCGTTACATTTATTATGTAAACTCCTCTTAACTTCATTAGCCCTTTTTAAAAAAATTTCCCAATTGTTAGAACTAATCCACCGTTGGAACCATAGGAAGGCAAAATTTTAGCTTGCTATATATGGAGTAACTTTTTTGTAATGTGAATGTTTAAAGATAGAATTAAGAATCACTAGTTATTACTTTACTGTACACTCTGCTCATTTTCATCTTACATTTAATATATAAATGTATGTGAATTCCGTAGTAGAATTTAGCGTTAAGCTTTTGAAAAACTCTTTGGTACTTGTTTGGTACTTGTTTCTTCAATAGTAGTTTTTTTTATCTTCAGTAGAAATCCATAAAGTCTCAGGGGTAATGGCTGATCACTAATTTCTGCCATTCAGTGAATAAGTTTTTTTATCCTATGATTGGATTTTTTTTATAGAACTTTTAATTTTTCTGGTATCTTCAAAATGAAATTAAATTTATTCTTTAACTTACATACAATTTTTCAAAAACATCTCATTAAGTATGTTTCTAGCAACTTTTGTTTTTAGAATATTCAAATCGTATACTGATTTTCATCTTCAGTTACAGAATGTAGGTTTTGGTCAATTTAGCTCAATAAGCATTCATAAATAATTTCAATGTAATTCAAATTTTTAATAGTGTGGAGACTCTTTAAGCAGTGTTTATGTAATATTAATGTAATACAGCATAAAAGATAGTTACAACTTCAGGGATAGTTCTTTTCAGTTTTGATATCTTGTCCTAATTGCTAGATTGTTGAGTGCGACAATTGTTAAAATGAAATTTATAGTAGATATTAATGATTTCATGAATTCCTTTATAAGTATTATGTACCAAGAAAGGATCATGGATATTATGTGATTTAAAATCCTGCTTGTTTTTAGTTTTTTTTTTAATAATTAAATATCTGAATTTGAACATATTTCATTTTTATTTGTTTGTCTTTATAGACTCTTATAGTTGCCTGGATCAAAGCAAATCTAAATGTATACATCTCTCGAGAACTATGGGATGACTTACTCTCTGTATTATCATCATTGACCTATTGGGAAGAGTTAGCCACTGAGTGGTCACTGACTATGGAAACACTAACTAAAGTCTTAGCTAGAAATTTATATAGTTTGGATCTCAGTGATTTACCATTGGATAAGTTGAGTGAACAGAAGCAAAAAAAGCACAAAGGGAAAGGTAAGAGTTGTCCATAGAGATGATTCACATAAATTTGTTTAAATAATTTGGTCTATGAAAATTAAGTTAGGAAGATGGGTGAGGGTAAAAAGTTGTTTTCTCTTAACTGTTCCCTACTTCATTTACCCTCTAGATTAAAAATTTTCAGTAATAAAACATGTAGGTACCTTGTAATTTTTCTTGAAATCATTTCTTAAAATCATTAGTAATTTTGATGAGAAATAAAATGTTCTGTATATATCTAGCTAAATTTAAATAAACAATTTAGAATCTTAAATATTTTTAATGATTAACCAAAATGGAAATTCATAAAATGCTCGTTTTTGTCATATGCATTTTTTTTTTTTTGGTTAGAATTTATAAGGTTATTTCATGTTACTCTATTTAAAGAGAATTATCTGAGAAATTCTTTTGAAAACATTTTCTTAGTTTTAACTAAAAGCAACATTCCCTAGATGTGGATTATGTCTTTCTTGAGTGTTAAAAAAAGGGGGGAGGGACAATAACAGTGACTATATTGCTAATACGTGTTTTTATAATGGGACAATAACATAGTGATTATATTGCTAATACGTGTTTTTATAATCTGATGTATTAGTATTTTTCATTTTTAAGTGGTTGCTAGCTAGAGATTATATCTGAGTCCACATTTTATATTTAACAGTAGTCCATCGATGTTAATTATGTGACCAAAATATTTTTTCCTGGACTATTTATTCTCAACTGGTATTATTGGCAGGTAGAGATTTAGTAACTTCCATCACAGGATGGCTTTGTTAGCTCATTTCTTAAATTTTTTTTGCTTCTCTATCCAAATGTTTCTTTTTTAATGGAATAAGTGGATGGCAAAGGATTTTAATAATAGTTTATTTCTGATGGTTGTATTTTAGAATTTCATATCAGTTTTAGAATATGATTTTTACGTAAATTGAAGTTCAGAAAAGCCTTACAGTACACAGA
Source organism: Vulpes lagopus (assembly GCF_018345385.1). Taxonomy (NCBI): domain Eukaryota; kingdom Metazoa; phylum Chordata; class Mammalia; order Carnivora; family Canidae; genus Vulpes; species Vulpes lagopus. Next base: position 59,414,304 of record NC_054829.1, read on the forward strand.
TGTTTAACTTGATACTTTATAATACATTTCCAGTAAACCTGAAAATCTGAGGCAAGGTAGCATGCATGATTTGAAGAGATTATTAATCAGGTGACAGTATACTGAGATTGAAAATCTGCATTTCTAGGAGTTGGACATGAATTTCAGAAAGTTTCAGTTGACAAGTCATTTTCTAGAGGATGGAGTCGTGATCAGCCTGGCCAAGCCCCAATGAGACAGAGAAGTGCAACAACCACTGGTTCCCCAGGAACCGAAAAGGCAAGGAGTATAGTACGGCAAAAAACTGTTGGTATGTATTCTTTAAAATAATGAGAATTGTACAGGGCAATATGTTTATAGTCCTTAGTGATAATGTATGTAAACGTATAATTTTCTTATCAGTTAGCTTTGGTCGTTAAAGGAAAAACTTCTATAGCAAAACCTTTTCTTCAGGGGTACTCGAGTCTGACAACAGGCTGTGTTATCCGTTGCTATTAAGATTTATCTGACATTACCGTTTTTATGTAGCTTATTTTACTGTAGGTATCAGTAATTTTAAACTGTTTTTTACAGAATCGAAATAGAACTCTGATTCACTTTACAGAACTCACACATTAACTGGTAGAGTTTCTACTAAGTGAATATACTCACAAACATGGAAAATAAGGGTAGCTGATTTTCAGTGCTGCAATTCTTAGATTGGAATTCATGTTTGCAGATAGCTAAGACCAAGTTAGAGTATGTTGTTAGGTTCCTTGCAGCTTTTAACAGACATGGAAGAAACTTCTGTAATCTTGGAAGTAGCAGCAATGAGCAATGATGGGAAGAATTTCTGGATATAGGATCACTCAGTATGCTTTGGACCTAGCTACTATCTTATTTCTCTTCCTCTTGGTCTGAATTGTAGTAGAAAGAATACTGCAATGAAAAATATAAAGGCTTTGTCCTATTTTTTTTTTCTTTCTTTCATCACTGAACAGCTAGGTAATCTTGAACTCTTCCTAGGCTTTATTGGGAATGATAATACCTTATATGCCTGAAACAAAATTGCTTGAAATTACTTTAGGCTTTACAATTTATGATTTTTTTAAAAAGATTTATTTGAGAGAGAGAACACATGTGTGCATGTGTACATGTGCACAAGTGAGCAGGAGGAAGAGTAGAGGGAGAAGTAGATTCCCTGCTGAGTGGGAGCATGACGCAGGGCTGGATCCCAGAACCCTGAGATAATGACCTGAGCTGAAGTCAGATGCTTAACTAACTGATCTACCCAGGCACCCCTAGAGTCTATGATTTTTGTGGCAGGAGCATTTTTTGTGGAAATATATCTATATTTAATGATAATCAGTGAAAGACACTATTAATTTTAAAGATTTAATAAAACAATTAAAAATAACAGTTAATTTTAAATCCTTCAAAAGCATTATATTTTCAAAATTGTTTTCTGCCTGTAAAATAAGCATAGAATTACATTGATTGTCTATGTCAAGCAAAAATAAGAAATGATACAAGGAAAAAGGGTATGGGTGAATTAAAATTATATATTTAAAGTTTTGGCATAGAATCACTTTTTGAGATTAAGATGTTGATTACATCTGAAATGCCTTCATTTTATATTAATGTCAGATTTAATGAAAATTTTTGTGTATTGGTTAGGACAGACTTCTTTTAAGTTTAAAATGTTACTTTGTTTTACTTAAAATATACCTTTTTTTTTTTTTAGAGTTCCTCATATAATTTTTCTGATTATAGAAGTAATTTATGCTTAATGTGGAATGTGAAATTTAAGGAAGCATCAATGAACTGTCTAATGAGAAATGATCATTAACATGTTGGCATATTTCTAATCTTTAAAAAACATAATAAGCAAAGTACTCATCTTAAATTCATACCTATGATTATTTTCTGGTACCTATGCCAAAACAACCTTGTCTGGCTTGGTCATTAAACAAACCTATCAAATAAAAAGTTGAAGCATTAAAAATTTTGTTCAGAAAAATACCTGCATAAGTTGGAAAATACTGAAAAGAGCAGCAGATTAGTTTAAGATGGTGTTTGAGTATATATTAAAATATTTTTAAAAATTTTATATCTGTAGTGAGTGTACGCAGGTAAAAATTCAGTCTATGATAAAGCGTATACATTCTAGTAAGTCCTTCATCACTACTCCTAAGATTTTGCTTATGCCAACACATTTAATAATGTGTTGGAAGATACATTTAGATACTTTAGACTTATTTAGAATGAGTTTGTAAGAAGTTAGTTATGATATTCATGTTGGAACAAATACATCACTGTTTCTGTTTTCAGATTGTCCTCTTAGTTTATGTTTTTCATAATATTGGACCTTAGTTTGGGGACTTATAAAGATATTTCTGCCAGTGGAGATACATGTATGCATGATATGAATTTTATTTAATGATAAATATGGAGAAGTATGTGTAGTGGTTTAGAAGTGAGAAAAGGCCAGACTTGCCTGCCTTCTATTTATTTTGTGTTTGGGTGTTTTTAGTGAATACATTTGCTGTTCATGAATTTCCTATGCTGCATGACAACTCTTGAATGAAGGTTACAGTTTTTGACATAATGCGTGTATTTTATGATCCATGATGAATTTATGTGGAATACATCTATTTTTCTTTTTTATTCATTTTTTGGGAAGAATAAAGATACAAAACCTTCAAAAATTGGCATGCTTAGATGCTTGAAAATATGTTTTTATTTTTTGATGTTATATTTCTTATACTGCCCTTTCATCTACGTAAAACACATATTACAGATTTAAGATCAGTGGTGTGTGTGGCTTAGTAGTGAATGTGGCAGTAGGAATTTCAGTGGCTTTCTGGAGATTTCTGACCTAAGCTTTAGATTAGTAAATCCCCAAAATTCCTAGTAGCTAATTCATTATAAGTAATTTTCTATAGTGCAGGTTACATGGCTGTGAGACACTGGACAGATTTTCAGGTGTGCATAAAGACCTGTAGTGAAAAAATAGGTGCATTTTTGTAGAATTCATTTAGGATCATAATGAACTTAAACCACTGTGATTATGGAAAGTTCCAAGGGAAATGCTCAAGTTCTTCCTTCAAGTTGGTGGTAGGAGAGAACAAACAGAAGGAATTGTTATTTCCAAGGAATTATGTAACTCAATGAAAAAACAGAAGAAAACTTGTAATCTTTCTATAGAATTGAAAATTGAATCAAATTCATTTTAAAAGAATCAATTTAGTTTTAAAACAAGTATTTTGTTTTGATTTTCTCCTCTATATGTTCACAACTAAAGCCTTTTTCAAAAAATTATGCTTGATTCCCCAAATACAGATATTCACTCAGTAAACATTTACTGAGCTCATATGTGCCAAAAACTAGGATTATAAAGGTCAGAGAATATAGTTGTGTTTGAAAAGTTGGGAGGCTGACATAAAAAACATACAGTCCACTTGTAAGCTTTGCAAAAGCAGGGATTCTTAACTGTTTTGTTCATTACTATATTGCTAATAAGTTAATTATGTGGCAGTGTCAGAAAAGCTTCATAGATGAGATGACATTTTGAATAAGGAGAGTCAGAAGGAAGACCAAGAATATTACAAATTTCACAAAGCCGTATTGTGAAAGAGCATGAAAAATTCAGGGAACAGTGTAAAATTCTCTGTGGCAGCAGCATGTGAGAATAGGAGGAGAAGTTGCAATTGCAGTGATTATTACAGACAGGTCACATGGGCCTTGTGTGACAGGTTAATGAATTTAGGCATCAGGGAACCAAGAGTTTCCATTAACGAGGAAAACCCAAGATTCTGAATTGATATTAATGCTCAGATTTTTTTTTTAAGCACTCCTATTATACTGGATGTTATCAATATTGTTTCTTTTAAGTCCTCTATTCATACATAACAATATACATACCTTCATTTGTTTAAGAATCTCTACACTAAAAGTTAAGTTTAAAAATTGTTTAGGAAGTATAAACTAGAGATCATTAATTTATTTTTGAGTGTGCTAAAGTTTGTCTTTAATTGTATGAACTGGTGCCTCCTTATAAGAGACTACAAAGTGCAACTACAAATATAATTTTTGAAAAGTAATCCAGTTTTTAAGTTATCTTTAAGAACTTAATCTTTAGAGTTTTTATATTATATGCTTAAGATTTGAATTAGCACTAACTTATTTTTCTCAGTGACTTAATTGTTCATCTAGATTGCAAATTCTATTTTCTGTAAATATTTCTACTTAAAATTTAAATTATACTGTTAAACTTTATTTTTTAAAATTTATCTGAAAGAGAGCAAGAGCACAAGGGGATGGACGAAGGAAGAGGGATAAGCAGGTTCCTATCTGAGAAGGGACCATATGGGGTTCCATCCCAGGACCCTGGGATCATGACCTGAGCTGAAGTCCCAATGCTTAACTGACTGAGCCATCCAGGCGTCCTGTATGATGTTACACTTTAATGTAAATAAGAGATATTAATTTGAGTAAGCATTCTTTTCCTCCCATGTTCAAATACTAACCATGAGATTTAGTCCTTTAGATTATGAATTTCATAAAATGTTTCTAAAATGATCTAGGGGTGACTTTGAAACTTTGTAGGGAAGAGTATGAAAGTAGAAATGATTTGTTTTTGGAATTCAGCTTCATTAAGAATGACTTGGAATTGCCTCATAATGGCTCAGAGAAATGCCCAAATATAGTACCAAAAATTTCTTTCAACTAATAATGTTGAGTTCTTTTTAGGGTTTCCATTCAATGAAATTTTCAACCCTTGGTTTTGAGAATATAAGCTAATTTAAAGTATCTACTGATTTTTTAATGCTATACTATTGTAACTGCAAATAATAAAAAGCATTTTCCTGCTTTACACCAAAAACTTTACATTTGAAATGTCATGTGTTCTCTGGTTTCTTTCTTACAGCTTGCCAGTATTTGCCGTGCTGAAATGTTTTAATTTAAAATTTCCTTCCTTTGTATCTTTTAGTTTTCTCTGTTGCTGCTTTTTCTGTGACACAATCCTTTCATTATAGTCACTCTTCTTTTTTCCTTCCCCACTTCTTTCTTTTCCTTTTTAAAGCCATGAGAAGCCGATCCATTGGTGAATGTGCTCTGCCATCGGCCTATATACGCAGTGCTAAAAGTGCTCCTGTTCTGATCCATACTTCCAAACCCTTCTTGCCTGATATTGTTCTCACTCCCCTTTCTGATGAGCTTTCAGGTAGTGCCACCTCTGCTAATTTCTGCACCACCTTTTTCACTTTTTAATCCTTCTGCTTTCAAATTTTGCTTAATCAAATAAACTCTTCAAAGTTAATTTCTTTGGGGGAGGTGTGGGAAATTGGGAAAGTGGTTGAGAAATCAACATTTTGAGTTATTTGAATTCTCATGCTATCCTGGCAGTTCATTCTGGAAGTGCTAAGTTTAGTGCTGTGCCAATGTCTAGTATTTTTGGTTGTAAATTTTTTTCTGTTTACAGTTGAGTTTTTTCCTTCTCAGGTGATTAAAAGAAGTAGTAATGTATGTTTATGTCATTATAGATGTTTGACAGAAGATGACTTGGAAGGTAACAATCAGAGCCTTGACTTTTAATTTCCCATTGTTTTGACTAATGATATGGTAAATCCTGAATATGCATCTGCATCGTCTGTAGTAATGGAAGTAATAATTGAGAAAACATAATCTTAGAGTTGCTTTGGAACAAATCTTTGTATTTCTATTTGATTATGATAGTATATAGAATTCTAAGAACTCATTTTTAAGCCAAGTAAACCATTCTGTGAAGCCCCAATTTTTTTTTAATTTTTATTTATTTATTTATGATAGAGAGAGAGAGGGGGGCAGAGACACAGGCAGAGGGAGAAGCAGGCTCCACGCACCGGGAGCCCAACGTGGGATTCGATCCCGGGTCTCCAGGATCGCGCCCTGGGCCAAAGGCAGGCGCTAAACCGCTGCGCCACCCAGGGATCCCTGAAGCCCCAATTTTTAAGGACCTTCGAAACCTGGTCAGCTTTTCAGCCTCAGGTCCTTGATTCCCAGTACTAGAATGAGTTGGTCTGTAAGGTTTAATTAACATATAATAAAATATATAGATGCTGGGTTTAGTTCATGATTTTTGAGACTTACACACACCTCTGTTAACTTTCATCCCAAACAAAATATAGAACATTTCCATTATCCCCCAAATTCCCTAGTGACACTTTCAAGTTAGTACCCCTCCTCCACAAAATCACTTTTGATTTCTATCACCATAGGTTAGCTTTTTTTAAGAATAATTTTGCGTGAATAAAATCATATAGTGTCTTGTCTTTTAGAAGCAAATATGTTGAATAGTTATGCAAAATGTGCTAGCTCTTAGAAAATTAGTTGTACATTTTTAAGTACTTTCGTATCACTCTTATGAGTGTTTCCCTGATGTTGCCACTTATGGTAGGGTTGATTTTTTTTTTCTTTTAAACAACCTATCTCTATCCTTGTTCTAATGTATTAAAGGCTTATGCAAGGAAAGGTGCTTTTTTTTTTTTTTTTTAAGATTTGTTTATATTAAAGGGTGGCGGGGGGAGGAACAGAGGAAGAGAGAATTGTGAAGCAGACTCCCCACTGAGCATGGAGCTGGATGTGGGACTCCATCCCAGGACCCCAAGATCATGCATGATCTGAACCTAAATCAAGTCAACTACTTAACTGACTGAGCTACCCACATACCCCAAAGGGAAGGTACATTTTTATTAATAATGATATTTCAGGTGAAGTGCTTTATAACACCCATAATTTCATTAAGATCAGAGATTTCAGCCAAACCAAGGGGGTACATACTGAGGGGTGAATATACATAAATACATAGATACTCTTGTTGGTATTTTTTGAAAATACTGTAAATGAAAAAACTTAATGTCTTTTCTAAAAATGAGAAAATATTCAATTATTGGATGTGATATGTTTGTGTTTTCTAGTTCAGGATACCTTGATTGATAATTACTTAGACATAATCTTTATGATGTTTTTGAGAAGTGTTCAATATTATTTTTTTGAAAATAATAAAGTGTGATAGAAATAATGAACCTTTAATGAATTTTGTAATGAAATTGGTGGTTGACTTTGCAGTTTTATGGATAACAATAATAAAATTATATATATATATAATACATATATATAATATATAATTATATATATTATTGTTGTTGCTTTTTAAAGATTTTATTTATTTATTCAGGAGAGACACACAGACATAGGCAGAAGGAGAAGCAGGCTTTCTGCAGGGAGCCCAGTGCAGGACTGTATCCCAGGACCCCGGGATCACGCCCTGAGCTGAAGGTGGATACTCAGCTGCTGAGCCACCCAGGCGTCCCATTGTTTTATTCTTACAACTAACTACATGATCTATAATTAAAACTCCTAAGTTGTTGTAAACTTCTCTTAGATATATTTTTTGCTTCTAGCTATTTTTTTTTTTTTAGTTTTTAAAAATATTTTTAAAGCATTTACTGGAAACCATTTTTGAAATGTTTAGAAAAATTGAAATGAGTTTTGGCCACTAATTTTTTTTTTTTTAAGATTTGTTTATGAGAAGAAGTGAGATAGCACAAAGTAGGGGGAGCGGCAGGAGTAGAGGGAGAGGGAGAAGCAGACTCCTGCTGAGCAGGGAACCCAACACAATGCATGGTTTGATCCCAGGACCCTTGGGATTATGACCTGAGCCAAGAAAGGCAGATGCTTAACTGACTGAGCCACCCAGGTACCCCTTGGCCAATAATTCTTACATGTTTCGATCAGACACTCTGCTACTGTGTCAAAACTGCCTGGAAGATTCATTTTTTTCTCAGAATCTTAACGGCTTTACAAAATTCCTTGCCTGCAACTTACATAATATTTTGGCAGATATGCATGTTAAGTGCTGAAATATTAAAATAAAGGTGAAGTATTCCCTTTAAAATGTTGTAAGGTAGCACCTTAACTGGGGTAAGTGCCTATTTCATAATTCTTGCTTCACTGTAAATGTATAATTCAGAAAGATTACTTTTTTTTTTTTTTTAAAGATTTTATTTATTTATTCATGATAGACATAGAGAGGCAGAGACATAGGCAGAGGGAGAAGCAGGCTCCATGCTGGGAGCCCGACGAAGGACTCGATCCCGGGACTCCAGGATCACACCCTGGCCTAAACCACTAAGCCACCCCAGGATCCCCGAAAGATTACCTTTTAGTAATGTAATGGGGGAGGTGTTTTAGGAAGAAGTTTTGAAAATAATTTTCTAAGTGGCAGTTCTAGTTGTTTTTATTTCCTTCATTTGGGATAACGTGCATCTTGTGATGGATTTAAAGAGATAAATAATGATGAGATATGGGTCACTAAATCAAAACAAGCTTGATATCTGATTATCAAAATAATATCATATTATAAAATATGGATTATTTAGAAAAGTATATGAAAAATATACGTAATCCTTCAACCCAGTGCTTATTTATTGGTAATTTACAGTTGCTTTCAACTTTTTGTGCATGCGTACATTTAAGACCTAAAAGCATAATTAGACTTGGTTATTTTTAGTAAAAATCATTTTTAAGACTTCAAAGGAAGAAGGAATATATAAAGTAGCAGCAAAAACTTCATTCCTGAAAAGGGACTTGTGAATGAATTTAGCATTTGCCATGCACTTGTATAAATTTACAACACTTTCTGGGAAATGTTAATAAGTATCTAATGGATTAAAGATTTATAGTATATATCAACATATTAAAGGCCCCCAGAAGTCAGGTTTTTTAAGAGACACACAAACACATACTCGCCCCCAACCGTTTATTTCTCAAACTTATTTAAGTATGGAGAACTTTTCCAGGTACACACATTGATATTCTATAGCATTATGTTTCCAGAGCGAACAAATTTGCAAGACGTTGAACTAACCTCATAGTTTTAAAAATTAGCTATGAAAATTGGACAGGATTATTCTTACACAAGCTTATATAGTAGAAATCTGGATTGTTGGAATTTTTTATTGCCTCTGTTGTTAGAGACAAATTGTGAAGGGCCTAGTGTTTGCTTCTTCAGGTGTTAGGTTCGTTGAGGGGGGGAGGGGGAGGGGAGACGGTGACGGGGAGAGATAGGAAAAGGAAAAAAGTTCTGTGAAGAGAGATTTTTTTTAAATAGTGCTAAATTTTTTTAAAATTGCCAGTCTTAGATTTTCAATGAAAATATTTGCTTATGTTTCCCTCCAAGGTTTGAGTAAATTTTACTATAGAATGTACAGAGAGAATTAATAAGAAAATGAACTACAAAGGAAAAATTTTTCATAGTTTTATATGTCTCCCTCATTTATGAGCAGACTAAATGAACTCAAAATATTTCCTGGGCACATTCATTTAAAATCAGGAGTTGAGGTTTCTTTAACTGCTTCACCAAAAAAACTGAAAATACTCATAGACAATCACTCTAGCTTTTGATTAGAAATAGAGTTCTCTGGAAAAGATATTTACCTGATACTCTTGAATACTTAAGAAGCTGTTTAATTCCTTTTTTTTCTTTTTTACACTAAGATTTTAAAAAACGGACCATCAGTTTTTAAAGGACCCTATTTGTGTCCAGCCCTTTTTTGTCCTCTAGTATTTTTGCTTAGTTGTCCATTCAACCTACACTGTTGTGTGATTCTTTGTGGTATAGCTTTGTACAGACTACACTATTTGGATAGCTGAATATCCTTAAAGAGTTTTTCTTAAATTCTGGGGACTAGTTCAACTGCATTTCTCTAAATGTCTCATTAGTTCTTAACAACAGACTCATGTATAACACTTGAAATATTTTTTCCCCAGGCATCTGCCTCAGGTTTTGATGTAGTATTCTGGAGGTTGCACAGACATCTAACATTTTTTAAAGCTCTACAAGTAATACAGGTGTCTGGGCAAGCATGCTTTCCCTGTCCCTTATTCTTTAACTGAATTATAGGGTTTTTTTTTTTTTCTTAAAAAGACTTTTATTTATTTTTAGAGAGAGAGAGAGAGAGAGAGGCAGAGGCATAGGCAGAGGAAGAAGCAGGCTCCCCGTGGAGAGCCTGATGTGGGACTCGATCCCAGGACCCCATCCCAGGACCCCGGAACCAGCAGACGCTCAATTGCTGAGCCACCCAGGTGCCCATGAGTTACAGTTTTAACATTTAATACTCTAGGCTAACCAGTCTTTCTGTTTCTGATAAATGGATTACAGAGAAACCAGAAATCTCAGTAATTGCTCTTAAACAATAAATTAGCTTTTATTGTCAAAAATAATACTTTAATGAAAGAAGTGATACAAAAAACATAGGGTGGGCATCTGACTTTGTTTATGCTTTTCCAACTGTTTCTTATTATTTTCTAATTAAGTAGTGTTGGTTTCTCACCCAGAAGTTTTACAGACCTACTTTCTTTGAACTGGTTCTCAAAACTGCTAACTTGTTTGTCATATTTGCTGTTAGACTCTAGTCTATCAAGGCCATATTAAATAGGCTGCTAATGTTATTTAACAGTGTTTCATTATTTGAATTCAGCTCTGTAGAGCAAAATATTTTGATCTCTCTACTTCTATTTTCTGAGTATCAGGAGAAAGAAGATGTTTCCTCTCATGTCCCATCCTGCTCCTAAATTCTACCTAATCAGGAGGAGAATTTTCCACCTCCAACCAAACAAGTAGGCTTCTACCTGTAATCTGCTGGTTCTAGCATAACTTCAGGTCAGATTTGTTTTGTTTTTGTTGAAATAATTTGTGTTAGTTTTTTTAAAGTACATCTTAAAGCTTTGAAGCTAACTTAAAATGGCATTACATAACATGTCCATAAACAAAATTGTAATTTTCTTAACATGAAAAAATATATTGGTTATTTGTTCATTTCCAAAATTTAAGAATAAAGGAAACAATATTAGAAGGATGAAAGAGTAGAAAATAGTTTAGTGGTTTAAATTTTAGTGGTCTAAAATTAAAATTATTTGGAGTTGATTTGTTGCTTTTAATTTTTTGTATGTGAATTAAAATTTCTTTATTAATTTCTCTAGCAAGAGAATTATGAGATTGGGGCATCAGAAGGACCCTTCCTGATTTAATGACTGGGTAAACCAAGTTGATAAAACTATTAGAATCTGTAAAACGTTCAGCAAAGTTGCCAATGCAAGAATAATTTAGAAAAATCAGTAGCATTTCCTAACACTGTCAATGACCAAAATACAAGCAATAGGATAATACAGTTGCAACAAAACATTAGCATAAAGTTTTTCCATGATTTCAGTGATGTAGATACTGCTTTGAATTACCTATAAATTGAACATCCAGTTTTAAAAAGAGTTTTTACTAGACTCTGTTAGAAATAAAATTGGAAACGTGGATGCTCTGTGGTTCTCACTTGAAAGTACATTGCCATGTTGCCCAAATAGGCAAAAACATTTTTTAGTTACATAAAGGACATTGTCATTTCCTTTAGATAAATCCAGGAAAAAACCTCAGCTTTAAAATAGCATAAATTTCTATGTAAACTAATATAAATGATGTTTATGAATTCAGGAGCTTTAAAAATATTACTGATAGCTAGTGTTTATGATTGAGAATAGAATTTAACTTTGGATAGAAGGGATTTGGCACTTAGTTCTGTACCTGTTTTCTAAAATTATTAAAATTTCCTAGTGGTATGTTAGTGTTATAACTTAAGAGATTTATTTTCCTGAGGAACCAGCTTGATAATTTATGAATTAGTAGCTACTAATTTTTAATATAAAGACATACTATCCTTCTACCAGTGTTAGTATACTAAGTTTCCACTATGTGACAAGAGTTGTTTCAAGAAATAAGGATATTGTGATGTTAATACAAACAAAAATCCTGAAGAAACATAACTGGTGGAAAGAAATTTATTTTACACGTTGCAAGGCTCTATAGAAAGCATTTATCAGTGTTCAAAAGCGTTTAAAAATTCAACAAAACTTTTTTCTCGTTTTGCTCATTTAATGGTTATTAATACTTTAAATAGAAACTACTATTTTTCAAAGGAAAATATAAGCAGCATAATTATTTTGAACACTATTTTTGCTTAAGCCTAAAACTATTAGTTTCAGAGATCCAATACAAAGTTTGTCAGTTGTTTTCTGTATAATTTACTAATGTTTGTATTTGAATAAGTTTTGACTTCTAAGATTCTTCGTAGAGATAAATCATTGTGCTGCTTTATAATTTCTTAATACAGTTAGCCTTTTCCAATTTAAAAGAATTAATGAATTATTTCATGAGTATATGACCTATATTATTCAGGATATTTAGAACATGGACTAATTTTTGCTCTCAAATCCCAGCTTTTCACTTTCCAGCTGTGTAACATCAGACAGGTCACTTAAATAGTTTCTTCATCTATAAAATGGGGATAACAACACCTACTTCACAGTGATGTTGTGAAGATTAAATGAAATATATCAGATATTTGTAACAATGCCTAGCATGTAGAAAAGACTGTAGAGTTTAGCTGTGATTTCGTCTTTTTCTCCTTGTGCTCGCTTCGGCAGCACATATACTAATCTTTTTCTCCTTAATGGAATGCAGGTATACAGGCATTTCTTTAAATTTAAGACTTACTTGAGTCAGTTATGCTCAAATGCTGACATTGATTTCCTGTCAGCAATTACTTTCTTTGATGTTATGCAGTTAGTATTCTTTTTTTTTTTTTAATTTTTATTTATTTATGATAGTCACAGAGAGATAGAGAGAGAGGCAGAGACACAGGCAGAGGGAGAAGCAGGCTCCATGCACCGGGAGCCCGACGTGGGATTCGATCCCGGGTCTCCAGGATCGCGCCCTGGGCCAAAGGCAGGCGCCAAACCGCTGCGCCACCCAGGGATCCCCCTTGGAGTGTATTTTAAATATAATCTCTGTTCTCTAGGCAAAGATTCTTATCTACTATGGGAGATAAAATAAAACCAAAATACTTATATTTGTTAAAACATAAATAAGCATTAGTTATCTGCTGTAATAATAAATAAATAAATGCATAAATGTTTAGTTTCTGAGGAAATGTTTCACTTTTCATTTAAAAGAATTTCTAAGTGGAGCGTATGAAGAAGAAAGCCAACATCATTTAAAAAATATTCCCCTCAACTTAATGATAAATTAATTGTCTTAACTTCTGGAGGTATTGTGTATTTGACCTGTGCTTGGAATCTAAATGTATATATTCAGGAATATAGTGGAATTTTATCATACTACAAACTTCCCTTGTTCTGAATCTATGTGTAAAATGGTTCCTTGTGGACCTTGTACGAAGAAGTTGATAGGAATAAAATAGCGGAAGGACCAGCTTCCTTTTATTTATAGCGTGGACCCCAAGAATATTTTGAATTACTGTCCCCATTTTATAAATGAGAACATTGGTCTCAGAGTCTGGAGTAAGAAACGTAAGTTCTAGACCGAGCACAATCAATAAGTTAATTTGTGATCTTGGATCAGTCACTGTTTTACTCTGGGATCTGAATCTTCTCATTTTCAGATACAGTTCTGTTACTTACAACCTTTGCATTATAAGCCTAATTAATGAGTAACATCTGACTTTTTGACTCTTTGTCTTTTTTCATTATATTTTGCTGGTTTACAAATTTTTTTTTTAGTTATTTCTTGGTAATATAAAGGCCAAGATGGATTCATAGACCATGTATTTTAATTCTAAAACTTCTAATTTGCATATATCTGTACAGTTTAATAGTATCTCAACTTGTGATTTTCAATTTCATAAATATTTTTGAGGATTTACCATATACTTAGCTGTGAAAACAATGCAGTGACATGGAACACTAAGCCTGCTTTTCATAGTTTATGGCTTTACCTCTTTGGGCCTCAATTTTCTCAGTAAGAGAATTAAATTAGATAATCTGTAATGTCTGTTTTGACTTTAAAATGTGTGATTCTTAGAAATGTAAGAAGACATAGATAGTGGTTTCTTTTTAAAAGATTTTATTTATTTATTTATTTATTTAGAGTGTGCATGCACGTGTGAGCAGGGGGAAGGGTAGAGGGAGAAGGAGAGAATCCCAAGCAGATTCCCTGCTGAGCATGGACCTCAATGCAGGCTCAATCCCATGCATGACCCTGAGACCATGACCTGAGCCAAAAACAAAAGTTGGGCATTTAACCTACTGAGCCACCAGAGTGCCCCAGGAGACATAGATACAGTTTTTAAGGTTTGATGTATGCTTAATGGTAAGGGCCAGTGAGAAAGTTTCTTCTAGTAGATTAAATGGTATTTGTGAGAAATAAAAGAATTTTTTTTAACACTATTTTATTTGATAGGGATGAATAGATTTTAATACAATAGAAAATAAAGCAAAACACCTCAGTAGCACAGATAAGTAGTTTTTGGACAAAGAGAACTTTTGGAAGAGGGTGGAGATTTCCATTTGTAATATGTGATCAGACGGGCAAGATTTGAAGAAAAGATAATGCCCCTTGCCTGGTAAGGAAGAAATGAGAATTTATGAGATCCTATGATTCTACAGTGGAATACTTAGATCAGCTTTCTATGGTTAAGATGTACTTTTTTCTTCTTGGAACTTAAGTAGGAAAAAATTGAATAGCAAGTTTAAATTGCTTTATTGGCACAGTTCTATCTTTAACTGCACTTCCAAATGTTTCATCACCTCACTGTTACTATGCATGTTAACATTTAAAAATATATTCTTATAGTTTTCTAATTCATTGACACTACATGCTATATTAGCTTGTGCCCATCATTATTTAAAAACATTTCTATTTTTAATAAATTTTATTTCATTGAGCTTACAAAAATGTCTCAGAATTTTTTTATTTTAAGCCTATGCTTAGAGTATGGTTGAAATTAGTACTATATTTTTCATGTTCATATAGTTCCTACTCTTCATAATTTTTCTTTTTTTACAGATATTGATGATGCTCAAATACTTCCCCGCCCCACTAGAGTCAGACATTTTTCACAAAGTGAAGATACTGGAAATGAAGTTTTTGGTGCTTTGAATGAGGAGCAGCCATTGCCTCGAAGTAGCAGTACTTCTGACATCTTGGAACCATTCACTGTTGAACGAGCCAAAGGTGCAGTTCCTGTCATTGACAGTTCATCCCGTCATGCGCCAAGCTTGCAGAGTTCCACAGAGGCTTCTTCAATAACTAGATCCACTGAAAGCCACATCACTGATACTCACAGTAGAGAGTCTTCTCTGGAAGTTGGTGATAGCATATATGACCATCTTTGTCACTTAATAGATCCAGTAGAACTTGCAGATTCAGCTTTTGAACAAATCCAGTACATTGACCTTGAAGGAGATGACGATCTTCTTACCTCCCTGAAAGAATATTTTAAGGAAAACCAGGAAAATCATAGTAAAAATGAGTTAGGTAAAGATGCAGCTTCTGAGGAAGTAATTATTGCAGTAAATAGGGATGAACGATCATCTTTAGATAAATTAGAATATGTAGACCAGGAAAGTAAATCAGAAAATATCACCTCTTTTGTTGGGACTCCTGAAAACATTCAGTTTCAAAAAGAACCAGAATCAGCTGCCTTCGTGAGTAGTGTTGCGCCTAACCAGTTAGACAGTTTTATGAGAACCAAAACTTATGAAAAACCCGAGGAACTAAAAAATGATAAACAATCATCAGAACCTAGCTCAGGTAGCCCTTGTGATAAAGAAAAAAGGAAACACCTGTATAGACAAAGAGCCACAGAATTAGATGCCTGTGTAGATGTAACAGTAGTCGAAAAGGTTAAGGGTGTGCAAATTAATGAAAAAATCACAGTCCCACATGTTATGCATACCAAGAAAACTACACTAAAAACACCTGTTAACCATAGACTGCCTCCTGTTACAAACACTAGCAAACTTTCTCCAACTAAAAGGAGCTTGTCTGAAACAGTAACTCATAGAGCCAAAATCATGAAAATTACTACTAAAAAACGAAATACTGTTCATGTTACTTTTAGACCATCTACTGAATCAGTTCAGTTTTATAATCCTCTGGAAAACAAAGAGGCTCCATGGAAGATGAGACTGCGGAAGCTTGGTGGCTTCAGTAGTAGTAGTGCCAGTAGCACCAGCAGCTCCAGCAACCTCCATACCAGCTCAAATAGTTTTACAGAGTTAGTAAAACCTGGTGTGTACAGGCCTCTAGATACACTTGGTACAGCATCAGTAAGTAAAACAACTAAGGAATCTACAGAGATTCCCACCACTATATTACAAAAAGAAGGAGTTGCAAGTAATCAGTTAGGTAGTCGTAGTACTCTTAGGTCATCAAGTCATGAGGCAGGACTACAGCAGGGCTCCCTGGGTGGCGTTTATAAAACTGTTGTACATGCTCTTTCGAAGCCGAAGGCAAATGTTTCCCCACAGAGGCAGAACAGAATGCCACCAGAGGCTCCACTGAGGGATCTGTACAGTCATGTAATGGGCTATTTTGGAAGGAAAGCTGCAGGTGAGCACTAACAGTGTGCAGAGCGCAAAAGGAGAAAGACAGCACCAGTTTGGCTTAATGCAACTGAAGCGAGCTATAAGCAATCAAAAAGCTTTGGGATGGTCACTGCTTTCTCTCTGTTTGGTTATGCATGCGCCTTTTCCCAGCTGTATTTTTCCCAGCATAAAATGTTTATTTAAATTACTAATTTCCCTTATAAGGCATTTAGTTAAACCTCTTTGCTGCTGAACAAGATAGGAAAGAGGAAGATACAGGAAAATTTTAATGACCTTTCAGAGGCTATCTAAATCAAATATTTTTCTGAGTATGTACTACATGAGCCGTGAAATTAAGTTTACTAAGTAGTTGGAATACTTTCCCCTGCCCCCTTATAGTTTATATTTAAAAGGGCATTGGCTATATCTAATTGAGTTCATTATTTTTATTGATGAGTTACATGCTTTTAGATATTTTCTTGGAAGAAAATTACTTTGGCATTATGTAACATAATGGAAATCAAGGTCTGACAACCAGCATCAACATTTTTAGTTATCCTTGAAGGAGAAATTCTTTCTTAAATCTCAAAGTGGATTTAGTTACTTTTCAAATAAGCCATTTCAAAATAAGCTGTAGGCTTTTTAGTTTTGCATTCATTTGTATAGAATGCAAGTCCTTAAAACACTTACCAGTACTTTTCTTTTTTCTGAGATTTTAGATGTACATAAAGGTTTCATGATAGCCAATCATGATTTAAATATGGAACCTCTATGGACAGATTACAGAAAGCAAGATTATGGTAACTCTCTTCTCTTATCTTGATTCAAATTTAAAATAACTTTACAGATCTAGAAAATTAACTTTCAGCAGTAAGGTAGGTTTTTATTTTGTTTGTTTAACATGGTTTTGTTAGCATGATTAACAGAATGCTGTATAATGCATCTTGCATTGAGCCATTAATGCCACTTGAGGGCAGTATTTGACAGCTTAGCAAAGCCTGGCCAGTAATATAAAGATAATGGTATTTCACAGTGAACTCTTGACCAGTGTATTTTCTTGACCTGAAGTCCTTTTACTTCGTTAGGAGTATAAGCAATACTGGTTTTCTTCTAGTTGCAGAGAAATTAATTTTTCAACAGCATAATAGTGAAATAAATATTTATTTCTGTAAGCTTTTTCCCAAGGTTGAAACTTTGTTAATGTAGTCATAACAAAATCAAAATAACTTTTGTGGGTTTTCTTTTTACAGAAAAACCTTTGTGAAAATAAACCTCTTTTTTCTTAAAGCAGTAATGTTAGACTTTGTAGTGAATATAAATGATATTATGTCACAATTATGGATTTTTTTATTTATCTAAACTGAAATGCATTTATATCCCACTGAGATGTACATAGATTTAAGGGATAGATTCTTTGCAGATATTTTTTTGAGGAGAATGGAATTCTAAGTTATTAAGGCTCGAAATAGAAGCATAGAGGCAGGAAGAAAGATAAATATACCAGTTTCTTTATAGGCAATATTAACCTAACTCCAACTAGTGCTTATCTATAAGCTTTCTTGCTGTTTAAGGTTATACTGAAGATTGACTAACATCTGCTTAGTTAAATAAAGTAAATATCAATTTACTAATTCTTGAAATTAAATCTAAAAGGAGAGAAATTATTCGTAAATGCATGTTTGGCAAATAATTGATATGGCATAGGTGATTTGTTTTGGATTGCTTTTGTTTGTTTCAGATTAGGAAATGCAGTTAAGTCTTTTCTCACTATATATAGTTATTTATTTATTTTTAGTCAATAAAGAGGACATGAGCCCAAAACTGCCTCCTCTTAATAGTGATATTGGCAGCAGCAATGTTAATGTTCCTGATCTGATGGATGAGTTTATAGCAGAACGACTTCGAAGTGGTAATGCCTCAGTAAGTGTTGTTTTATTTCATTTATTTGGTTTAGCAAGGAGAGTAGAGAAACTAAAGGATACTTTTGTGTGTATGTGTGTTTGTAAATTTTTATTCAAAATAATCTTCCGGGCAGCCCTGGTGGCTCAGTGGTTTAGTGCCGCCTTCAGCCCGGGGTAGGATCCTGGAGACCGAGGATCGAATCCCACGTCAGGCTTCTTGTATGGAGCTTGCTTCTCCCTCTGCCTGTGTCTCTGCCTCTCTCTCTCTCTGTCATGAATGAATAAATAAAATCTTTAAATAATAATAATAATCTTCCTCTAAATTTAACTCTTTTTTGAATTAAGATTTTTAAATTATACTTTTATAATATTTTTTATTTAGAGACATAAAACAAATAGGCTTATAGTTTTGACCAGGGTAAAATATGAGAATACCTATTTGCTTAACTACTTAGGTATAAGCCCCTAACTTCCTAGTCTTCCCTATGTTTTTCATATTTGCTCATAGGTTACCTTCTTACCCACTGCTGACCCTTAGCAAAAAAGATAACAATGGAGGTCTTCCAATCCAGTTCCCATAAATTTGATAGCATAAATATTTGATGTTTAATCATTGCAGCTAACTTCAGAATAGACTTTAAAGTTATCTTTGTTTTACTAGAATTACAGCAAAATGAAAATAGAACAATTTTATCCCAATAATGCTTAATTGCTAAGGAAAGATAAATATATGTGGAATTGCTTTTTTTTAAATAGTCGTATTCCAACTGGATTTTTTAAAAGTGTTTTTTGAAACAGAGAGTAAGGAACAGGACATAGAGAATCTGAAGCAGACTCCCTGCTGACCATGGAGTCTGACATGGGCTCAATTCCAGGACCCTGAGATCATTATCTGAGCCAAAATCAAGTCAGATGCTCAAGCAACTGAGCCGTGCAGGGCGTCTCCATTAGGATTTGAACTTGTCTTTAGTGAATGTCTATAGCTCCATTACATTTCCCTTTTATTTTTAGTTTAGTTTTTTTTTCCTTGAATGAGAAAAAATAATAGAATCATTATATATAATCATTATAGAGTAATCTCTTTGCTATCATTCTTTCTCCCTCCACTAGCTCTTCTATTTGCTGCTCATTTTTCCATTTGAATACTTTACTCTTTCTACTGTCCTTACTTCACTCCATGGATCCTTTTGAGGCTTAGAGTCTTAGGCCCAACATCATATGATAATTGGGTCTCTACTTTAGACAAACCAACAGTACTTCAGGTTATGGCTCCATGCAGTTACATAAATTGTTCAGTTAGTGTGTTTTCCCCCTCCTATGTTAGGCCCGAAGTCTGAACATTTATTTGATGATTGTCCTGGAAATTCAAGATTTCAGATGTTTAATGAGAATAAAATTTTTTTAATGGTAAGCTGTTTCTTGAATTTTTAGACTATGACAAGAAGAGGAAGTAGTCCAGGCAGTCTTGAAATTCCCAAAGACCTCCCTGATATTCTAAATAAGCAAAACCAGATGCGCCCAATTGATGACCCAGGTGTGCCCTCAGAATGGACTTCTCCTGCCAGTGCAGGGAGCAGTGATCTTATCAGCTCAGATAGTCATTCGGATTCATTCAGCGCTTTCCAATATGATGGCCGAAAATTTGACAGCAAGTATCTTTTTCTGTTTGAGCAATATTTTTTTTGTTGATTTTTTTCTGTTTGAAACTGACTTATGGATTATGTAACCATTAACTTTCTCTCTAATGTTATTTAGACAAGAGTTCCTACATATTTTGATTTCGTTATTCAGTGAAATTCCAAAGGAAGTTTTAGGGAATTACTTCAAGTTTATTTTATTTCACCAAACTTAAAGCACTTGAAAAACAAAACAAAAAAAATCACTCTCCTTTCCTAAAACAAATGATATTTTAAGACCATTCAGAGGAAAAAAAACATTAGAGTGGACTTGACATTAGAATAAAGGACAGTCATGGTTATGAGTTGGTACTACTTCATGCACTTATATTTGGGAACCACTGTTAATAAGTTCAGTGCTTCAGTAGTATGTTCAGTACAGTTTTATTCAGTGTTCCATTACCAGAGCCACTCTTGAATAATCACTTCATGTTAAAAGACAGCATTGATATTATTTGGTGCTGTATCATTACCACATAGCTTTTCTGCTATAATTATGTATTCCACATGCAGTGAAGAGTACCAAAATTTAAACAAAAGAACATGAAAACCTTGGGAACTAAGTTAGTGAAGAGCTAAGAGATGCATTAGAGAAACATGTTTTCTGTTTTCATGGATTATATACTACCCTGATCTCAGAATGGAATATATGATTTAAGACAAAAATGTCTTTTACCATACCAGATTATAAAGTTCTTCAAAAGCATACTACCAGCTCTGAGAAAACCTGGATAAGAATATTGATGATACATCATATGTGTCTGTTTTTTGTCCTTATTGTTGTTATTAATAAACTGTGAGAACCTTTAAAAATTTGTTTCTCATTATAAACTTCCTACTGTTAACATTATTTGCATTTACCTGAGTGGTATGTAAATAGAATAGATTTAAGAGGAATGTTAATGTTTAGTCATTTTGCTGAAGTAGCTGTGTTTCTTTTGTAAATATTTTTGTTTTGTATTTGAGACTTCTATGTCCTAGCATTTCTTCTTCCTTTAGATTTTGGCTTTGGAGCTGATACTGGGATTATATCTTCTGCTGATGTGGATTCAGGTTCTGGCCATCATCAGAGTGCTGAAGAGCAAGAAGTGGCTAGTCTAACTACACTTCAGATAGATTCTGAAACAAGCAGTCTTAATCAACAAGCTTTCTCTGCTGAAGTTGCAACGGTTACTGGTAAAGTTACTAAAGGGGAATATCTTCCTTAAGTGCATTTTTTTTTTCTTAAGTGCATTTTTTAAGCCACCAAAGAATCTGTTTAAGATTTTATTTGATAGATTTTAAGTATTTCTTACTACAGTTTAAGCATTGTTTTTTCATTCATCTTTATGTAACAATGGAGGAAAAAAAATACATTGATATAAGAGTTTCTTGACCTGGAGTCTACATGCTAAGTTTCAAGGGGCTAGGTGAATTAATATTGTATATAAAATTTTAAATATTTTTGCATCACTGCATTTCTTGCAGCAGTTTTTAAATCGATAAAACATAGTTAAGAAGTACTTCCTTCTTTTCATTGTCTTTCAGAGTTAGCCCAGATTTTTATAGATTTCTTTGGCAAAGTATTATAGAAACTGTAGAGAATACTGCCTAATAGAAGACCTATGTATCAATATACTAATATTTTATATTTATACAGTAAATTATGCTTTTCAGCAGGTTTTTAATGTGGTCAAATATATGATGGTTAGGATCCAAGAAATCCAGTCATGAAATGGAGGGTCACATTATTGCAAAGTTAGTGCAGTGACCAGAGGGATCCTGAGCAGCTAGTAACCCATACTTTAGTGGTTCCACAGTGTGATCCAAAATTCACTTTGGTTTTCACTGTAACTCAATTCTCTGATGGGTGATTATCCATTCCAATTTAGAGATTAGTAGTTTGCATCCTGTGTTTTCAGAAACTTGTAAGACTGGACATGATTTCTGCATGTCTGAATTAGGCACATTTCCTCAGCCAAATCAAACAGATGAAATTTGCCCAGTGGAATCTTTGATGGGCAGGAACCCATTCTTTGTTTTCACATTCTACCTCTTCTTTTCCACCTCTCTTCTCTTAGAGGATAAGTAAGAACTATAGCCTAACCCATTGCAAAATAGGAGCTCAGTGGACAGGAGCCAATTGGGTGAGATCACAGTTCTGTTATTACAGAATTTAAATTACTCAAACAGAAATACTAGAGAAAATCTTACTTCATAATAAATACCTTTTATTGTAGCTGTTCTTAAAATAAATGTAGATGAGAATATACTCAACATTACTAATAATCAGAGAATGTTGATAACCATGAGATACCGCTACACACATATTTAACTCAAGGTAAAAATACTGACAATACCAAGTATTGAAGAATGTGGAACAGTTGGAAATATCATAATATCAGTAATGGGAATACAGAATGGCAAGGTCACTGTGCCAAAATATGGCAGTATCTTTTAGAAGTAAACATGCATTTACCTGTTGACCATCACTAGGTATTTATTTACCTCAAGCAGCTGTATGTGAAAGTTCATGACAGTATTGTTCACGTAGCTAAAATTTGAGAACAACCCAGGTGTATCTACCAATTAGTGATGAATAATCAAATTGTAATGGAGTCTTTCATTGAATATTTATTTATTGGAATGTACTCAACAAAATATGTATTTTAGTATATGTAAAACCATAGCTGATTCTCAAAAACATACTAGATGAAAGAAGTCAAATACAAAAGACTACATACCAT
Source organism: Vulpes lagopus (assembly GCF_018345385.1). Lineage (NCBI taxonomy): Eukaryota > Metazoa > Chordata > Mammalia > Carnivora > Canidae > Vulpes > Vulpes lagopus. Next base: position 59,436,984 of record NC_054829.1, read on the forward strand.
ACTTTATTATTCCATGTAAAGGAAATTCTAGAGAATACAAAACTGTAGTGGTAAAGCAGATCAGTGATTACTTGGGGCCAGGAGTCAGTGGAGGATCAACTGCAATTGGGCACAAGAAAGCTTTTAATGTTGATGGACAGTTCTCTATTTTGATTGTGTTATTGATTACAGGACTATGTACAATTGCCAAATTAATGTAATAGTATACTTAAAATGATTGACTTAAAAGGCGTTTGTTTTCTACTGTAACACAAATTTTAATACTATCAAAACTCTAAATTTTTGAACAGTGTAGAGAATTTAATGAACCTTGAAAAGGGTGGAATTTCAAAGTAGAAATAATAAAAAGGCTGAGAAGTTTTCTAACTGGTTTAGGGATCTACTGCATAACCCTTCCAGGCTGTGAGTCCAAAGAATCCCACCAATATGTGTCTTTGTCTTAATCTGGGTACCAACTATTCTGAAGGAATAAAGAGTTTGTAAACATTATTTCTAGTAAACTACATGGGTTTCTTCTAGTTTCCTTAAAGCCCTCAGATTATTAATTAGACTATGATGTTTTCAAAAAACAATAATAGGTAAAAGAAGTATGATCACTTTTTATTTCTCTTTAGTCGTCAAAAATGGAATTCTAGACAAAAATTCTAAAAATAAAATTTAATATTCAGAGAGAATTTGTTTTAGGGCTTTTGCCTCTATGATTTTTATTAAGTGATTGAACTTCCAAGAATTTTTAATGTATATGTAACCTATTTTTACCACACATAGTAACTATTTCTAAACTCTACTAGGAAGTTTTATAAGGAATTGTAATCTTGATCACTGTCATTTGTAATTGTGTAGGGGTGTTTATCTAAAAAACTAAAGCAGTTCGTGGATTGATTTCTATTTAAAAGACAAAATTCAGCAAAGAGTACAACTCTGTATAATATACAAACTATTCAACACACCTTGATTATTTTCTCAAAGTATATTTTGCATATATTCTTACATTGTTAACTTTTTAAGAATAGCTGTGTTCTATCAAAGGGATGTTAATAGTTCTGAAATCTTTCATTTTCCTGTAATATATTCAGAAACTATAACAGAAATTTAATATAGGAAATGAGAGCAAAAATTTAATGGATAGTCTCTGCACATGAATATCACCATAGCAATACTTTGATTTTAAAAATATATTCTTTAAGAAGAGAAAGCCTGTAAGTCAGCTGTTCTTGATGGTTATTAATAAAATTAAAGACAGTAATGATTCTAGAATACCAGATCTTAATAAAAATCACTTAAAGTTTTAATTCTGAAAAATGAATCAGATTTTTATGGATGAAGATAATACATGGAGATAAGAGAAATAGATTTGTTTTACAAAGCATTTGACTAAGACTGATGATTTTTTGGTCATATACTTAAAGTTTTTGATAAGTATTAAGGAGATTATTTTCATTATGCCCTCAGCAGTTTGTGTTTATGCTAAAGAATGGAATTCTTAAGTTTCTGAAGCTATCTTTTAACATAGGATTAGTTTCAGATGTACAACATAGTGATTTGACAAAAGTTAATACAGTGTTACGATTTTCCTCATTCTGTACATCCTCATGACTACTTATTTATTTTTTAACTAGAAGCTTTTACCTTTTTTTTTTTTTTTTAAAGATTTTATTTATGGAGAGAGAGAGAGAGCGAGAGAGAGACAACGCAAGCAGTAGGCAGGGGCAGAGGGAGAAAGGCAGAGACTCCCTGCTGATCTGGGAGCCTGACTCAGGACCTGATCCTGGGACCCTGAGATCATGACCTGAGCCAAAGGTAGACATTTAACTGACTGAGGCACCCAGGTGATCCTAGTTTTTACTTCTTAATTCTCCTCCCATTCCATACTGCTCTCCCCTTTGGCATGGCAAACACCAGTCATTCTTTGTATCTGTGAGTCTAGGTTTTATTTTGTTTTGGTTTTTAGACTCCAAATATAAATGAAATCATATGGTATTTGCCTCTTTCTCTAACTTACTTCACTTAACGTAATATCTTCAAGGTCCAGCCATGTTGTTTCAATTGGCAAGATTTCATTCTTTTTGTGACGGAGTAGTATTCCGTTGTATACAAAAACCATACCTTCTTTATCCATTCATCTGTCGATGGACACTTAGGTTGCTTCCATACCTTGGCTATTGTAAATAATGCTGCAGAGAACTTTTTTTTTTTTAAGATTTTATTTATTTATTCATGAGAGACACACACAGAGAGAGAGAGGCAGAGACACAGGCAGAGGGAGAAGCAGGCTCCATGGAGGGAGCCTGATGTGGGACCTGATCCCGGGTCCTCAGGATCACACCCCGGGCCAAAGGTGCCGCTAAACTGCTGAGCCACCAGGGCTGCCCATGCAGAGAACTATTTGAATTAGTGTTTTGTTTTCTTTAGATAGATACCCAGCAGTAGAATTTCTAGATCATATGGTAGCTCTACTTTTAATTTTTTGAGGAGCCTCTGTACAGTTTTCCAGAGCGGCTGCACCAAGTTACATTCCTACCAACAGTGCACAAAGGTTTCTTTCTCTCCGCTTCCTTGCCAGTACTTGTTATTTTTTGGTCTTTCTGATTATAGTCATTTTGACAGGTGTAAGGTGATATCTTATTGTGGTTTTGATTTACATTTCGTTAATGTTTAGTGATATTGAGCATCTTTTCATTTCATTTCTGTTGACCATCTGTATGTCTTCTTTTCAAAAATATTCAGGGACACCTGGGTGGCTCAGTGGTTGAGCGTCTGCCTTCAGCTCAGGGCATGATCCCAGAGTCCTGGGATCGAGTCTTGCATCTAAATTTTATCTATTTATTCATGAGAGATGCAGAGAGAGAGAGACATAGGCTGAGGAAGAAGCAGGCTCCCTGTGCGGAGCCTGATATAAGACTCCATCCCAGCATCCCATGATCATGACCTGATCCAAAGGCAGATAGATGCTCAACCACTGAGTCACCCAGGCATCCTTTTCCCCCCCCTTTTTTAGTCTTGTTGAATTTATTGAGACTTGTTGTGTGACTTATATTTGATCTTTCTTGGAGGATGTTCCATGTGTACTTGAGAAGAATATGTATTCTGCTTTGGATGGATTGTACTGTGCATATCAATTAAGTCCATCTGGTCTAATGTATCATTTAGGGCTCATCCTTCTTTATTGATTTTCTGTTGAAAAGACATAATATTTTAGTGGCTTAGTTAGTCCTAGTAGCACTCCCATACAACCACCACAAATGGTGGTTCACTGTAGTATTAATTTATGCTATACGTAAATTAAATTATCAAAAATTCCTGCTATGTGCCAGACATTGTACTAGGCACTGGCGATAATACTTCAGTATGTAACACGACTACAATCCCTGTTCTCACAAAATATACGTACTAGTGAAGATATTTAAAACTATCTCCAAAACTAAAAGGTTCAGGTCAGTGCAATATAAGTAGTATAATGGGGAGGTATGAGTGCAAATAGCAGAGACTGCTTATTCACCCTGAATACTTATTCAACCTAGATACATCAGCACTGGGTAGGCTTCTCTGGAAGAGGTGTCGAAGATGAGACCTGAAAAATAAATTAACCAGATCTATAAGACCAGGATTAGGGCTCCAAGCAGAGAAAAACATAGGGAAAAAGGCCAGAGGTATGCTACGTTTAGATAAATACCAGCAGTTTACTTTCTATGGCTAGAACTTAAAAGTACTAGGGGAATTATGGAGTGGTTAAGAAAGTTGCAGAAAGACTGAAAAACCACACACTAAGAAGTTTGGACTTGTGCTGTGGCCAGTAAAGAGCCATAAAATCCATAAAAGATTTTAAATGAGGGAGTACTATGGATTAGTTTTTTGTTTTGTTTTTGTTTTTTGTTTTTGTTTTTGTTTGTTGCCTTATGAAGAATGGACTGAGAAGGAATGTGTGGGGGGGTGGGGACTGAAGGTGCGACCACCAAGGACCACAGTACACCAGGCTAGCAATGATAGTAGCATATAGAGCCGCAGTGAACAAGTTCCTCTTCTCTTAAATTGCCCCAAGTCTGAAGTAAGTGAAATAGAGTAGCAGTGGGTCCTAGAGTTTCCGTAGCTGGACCAGGAATGGGAGTAGACATTCTCTCACTGATGACTTCTGTCAACTGGTATTGGTATGTCCAGTTCTGATTCCATATGAATCCCATGGAAGAAATCAAATGACACTCCTAAATACAAAATCTTATACCATATTACGATTTTTTTTTACTACTTTGGCCAATTTATTACCTGTTTTATTGTTTGATGCTTTTCAGTTGTTTAATAGAGTTTTATTTATTTATTTTTAATAGAGTTTAAGCATTACATCTTAGAGGATATTGAATATTCTCTTTATGGTAATTTTTATGAAATTGTCTTTATAGGTTCAGAAAGTGCTTCTCCAGTCCATTCAGCTTTGGGATCCAGGTCACAGACACCTTCTCCTTCCACACTGAATATAGATCATATGGAACAGAAAGATCTGCAGCTTGATGAGAAGCTCCACCATTCTGTTCTTCAGACTCCAGATGACCTAGGCAATATTTGGAAATTAGATATTTGCCATTTTTTTCTTTCAGGGCATTAGTGTTAGGAGATCTTACTATTTAAGTTATTTAAAATTTTATTTTTGAGAGGGATAAGTTAGTGACAAATCAGTTGATTTATTAAAATATTATGAATCGGGAGATGTTAACAATGATGGTTAAAACTGCAGTATTTTTTGTTTTCTTTTATTTCAGTGGGCTTATACCAGGCTCTTATTTTTTTATTATTGTGAAAGACAATTGAGTATCTTTTTTATAATACAATCAGTTATTATAGACTTTAAGCACAAAGAAACAGGCTCGTGAAGACTTCCTGTAGGAACTGCCTTCAGCCTGAGATTTTCTATTAATTGATGATACAACCTGAAGTAGCCATTTGATGAAAGAGAGAGTATATACTTAAAAATATGATCTTTATATCAAACACAAATTTCTCTCTCTGGTATCTACATCATTTTCTCCTTAGGTAAATCCTGGTACAGGTGGTATTGAATAAGTAATTATCGCTGTAATAAAGAATTATGAACTGGTGAGGTTTTGATCTTATCAGGAAAAAATAGCACTAATGCATGTTGACATTTTTAAAATTCACTTTTGTAGATATTTAAGATTGTTATTTTGGCTCCTTTGTGTTTTTGTGATCAATTCTTTAGAAGAATTACTGACACTCATGTATTTTTTTCTATAGAAATCAGTGAATTTCCATCTGAATGTTGTAGTGTGATGGCAGGGGGTACACTTACAGGATGGCATGCTGATGTTGCTACTGTAATGTGGCGAAGAATGCTAGGTATTTTGGGAGATGTCAACGCTATTATGGATCCTGAAATACATGCTCAAGTTTTTGATTACCTCTGTGAACTTTGGCAAAATCTAGCTAAGGTAAAAAAACAAACAAAAAACCATACATACATATGAGGAGAAAGAAAAGTGTTAAGAAGTAGAAGCCTTAGATCTCATTGCCACCCATCACCCTCCTTACTATAAACTGGTACCTAGCAAAGTGAAGTCACTTAACCATGTTTGAATATATAATTAGTGATAGGAATTGGACTTGAACCTAAGTTAAAGGTAAAACAAATTGGAAGAACACTTTATAGGTTTGTTGCATTTTATTTGAAAATTACAGATTAGAGATAACCTCGGCATTTCAACTGATAACCTGACCTCCCCTTCACCTCCAGTTTTGATTCCTCCACTGAGAATTCTTACACCTTGGCTTTTCAAGGTAAGCTTAATATATAAAACATGAATTTAAAAGGTTCATTTAGTAAATACATATGTAATTGGTGTTAAACATTTGATAGATTCTTTAGCTTTTGTATAGTCTTCTAGAACACTTTCGTTTTTAACTAGTCATTGAGGGTCATATAAAGAGAATGGGTGTACCAAAATTGTACAGATGCATCATTTTTACTTATTTAATAAAACAAAAGTGAATGTAGAAATTGTGTTTTATATTTAAGTGAAGTGTTAATCTCAAATTTAAGATTTCTTTTAAGTATTATTTAATATGTTTGGTGTGTTTCCCTAAACAAAACAATATGTGGTTATCCATACTCATGTTGTTTTGTTTTAATGTTAACAGTAATTTCAGGAATCCTAATAATTGATTCATTAAGAACTTGGGCCAACATAGAAATAAATGAAAACAAAAATATTACTTGCTGTATTCAATTTTACAGTATTTGTTTTTGAGTATTAAAATGAACACTTTTAAATTGTAGGCAACCATGTTGACTGATAAATATAAACAAGGTAAATTACATGCTTACAAACTTATTTGTAATACAATGAAAAGAAGACAAGACGTTTCTCCAAATAGAGATTTTCTAACACATTTCTACAATATAATGCATTGTGGATTACTTCATATTGATCAGGTAAATAAATATATACTCTCTAACCAATTGCTTTATAAGTTTATCTTTGATTCCTGATTTTTTAACTCTTAACTTTTAAGGTCTAAAATTAAAATAATCTTTTATGTAGTCATTTATTTACAAGTTTCTTCCATTTTATATAACTTCATTTGTTCTGGAACCCTGGTTGAATGGCTATTATAGTTAGGGGGTCAACTTGTTTATTAAATGTATCTTTTCTCTAATGTTATAGCAACTAGTTAGCTTTCTGAAGATATTAAACCATCTTTTGCTTAGACTGACTGCATTCCTTTAATGTAGTAATATACTTATTCCTTGCATGTTTTGTAATTGTTACTTAATAATTGACACTTGAGGCATATGGATTTGCTCCTCTAGTCATGCAACAGTCAGATTTTTTCCAAACTAAGAGCACATCGTATTCTCTTATTTCCATAGTTTGTATTAGCATAGTGACAATTCTATTGACTTTGCATTTGTATCAATACAGTCATTATATTCAACAGTCATAAATGTGACTCTAGAACACTACTTTAGGGGTTCTTGATCCTGGCCATAAAACTAAAAAAAAATATCCATGTGAGATTGTAAGTCATATGTAAGTCAAATGTAATGAAACATTTTAATCATAATGTTAAATTTCACTTGCAGTTCATTTAAAGAACATTAAACTAATGTTTAAAGAGGTAATTATACTCTCTTCCTGAAAAATGAAAAGACTTCTTGCATTAATTTGAAATAGTTACAATGTCCTACCTTATAAACATTTCTCAAACAAAATGATACCCGCGATCCCTGGATGGCGCAGCGGTTTAGTGCCTGCCTTTGGCCCAGGGCGTGATCCTGGAGACCCGGGATCGAATCCCACATCGGGCTCCTGGTGCATGGAGCCTGCTTCTCCCTCTGCCTATGTCTGTGCCTCTCTCTCTCTCTCTCTGTGTGACTATCATAAATAAATAAAAATTTTAAAAAATGATACCCTTGGGATCCCTGGGTGGCGCAGCGGTTTGGCGCCTGCCTTTGGCCCAGGGCGCGATCCTGGAGACCCGGGATCGAATCCCACATCAGGCTCCCGGTGCATGGAGCCTGCTTCTCCCTCCGCCTGTGTCTCTGCCTCTCTCTCTCTCTCTCTCTGTGACTATCATAAATAAATAAAAAATTAAAAAAAAAATGATACCCTTAATTACTGGACAAAGAGACCTTTCATTTAAGATAAATCAGATTGAGTAAAACAGCAAAACACTGCATCCTCATGTTGAATTCCAGAGGCAAAGTGAATGAATAACCAAATTAAGAATACTCCCTCAAAAATGCCTAGGTTTATATTTCTGAGGCTAGATATTTGTCATCAAAGGACTTCAGTTTATCCAGTAAAGGGAATCTCTCCAGCCACATGGTAGGTCATATAGCTTTAGAAATCAGAGATCTCACATGGAAGCAAGTAAATGAGAGAAGGAACCACACTGCAGTTCAGTTTTATGACACATGGAACTTATATTTTCAACCCTCTGAAGCAGAGAGCCTTCCAACTTGCTCTCTAATGTGAAAAAAAAATGCTTTATTGACGTCAGTTAAACAAATGTGTTTTAAGTTTACCTTCCTTTGACAGAGTATGATACTAAACATGGATATTTAGAAGAATTAAAATTGGTCTTGCCAATTAGACAGTTATTGCCTGTTATACTGTTCCATGTTACCTATTTGTAAGGATATTGATTAGCTAATGCTCAAGATTAACTTATGATATTCTTTTTCCCTTCTTTTCCTACATCTAAGGATATTGTCAATACAATCATCAAGCACTGCTCACCTCAGTTTTTTTCACTTGGTTTGCCTGGTGCCACAATGCTTATTATGGATTTTATTGTAGCAGCTGGTAGAGTGGCTTCTTCAGCTTTTCTCAATGTAAGTTTTTATTTCCTGCTCTTCATAATATAACAGACTATAGTGAAACAGGACTCAACAAAGTAACAAAGGAGGAGCCCTTGTTAATAAATTTAACAAGCCAATGTTCAGGAAAATTTACAGTTTAATTGAAATAGCTTTTTTTAGGGCAGCCCCGGTGGCGCAGCGGTTTAGCGCCGCTTGCAGCCCACGGTTGGAGATCGGGGATCGAGTCCCACGTCAGGCTCCTTGCATGGAGCCTGCTTCTCCCCCTCTACCTGTGTCTCTGCCTCTGTGTGTGTGTGTGTTTCTCATGAATAAATAAATAAATAAATAAATCTTTAAAAAAAAAAAAAAAGAAATAGCTTTTTTAAAAATTAAGTTTTGAAGTACAAGTACTACAATTAGTTGATAAATTGACATATGAACTATAAAAATGGACTAAGTCTGATTACAAAACAAAATTTAAAATTGAAGATATCTAAGGAAACAAGTAGAGGGAGGGAAGAAACTAAAGAAAGGTCAGTGGGCCATAGCAAAAGAGAAGGCCCAGTGGTGAGATAATCCAGAAATATGCTCTAGAAGTAAACTCTAAAACAGCATATGAGGATTTTTCTTAACATTTATGGGACTATGAGACAATGCCAAGTAACTCATCATAGTTGGAAGATGCACACATTTAAGTAGCAGAGGTAAACTGAATAGGAAGACAGTAGCTGGTTTATAGTACTAAAAAGGTTAGATTTCATTCCAAGGAGAGAATGAGTAAGCATTGAGGGATTTTATATAAGGAGTGACATCAAATTTCTATTTGAGAAAGATCACTCAGGCAAATATAAATGAGAAATAGCAATCAATTGGAAGTCTACTAGAATAAACTAAGAGTATTTGGGAAAGAAAAATCAGCCATACTTGTCCATTACTTTATAACTTAGAAAGCAGTTTAAAATACATTATTTCACTCAAAAGCTGTGCAAAAGACCAACAGTGAATGAGAAAGAGTTCTATTCAGAGCATAGTAAGCTGCTTATTAGAGATCCGTGAGAAGATATCAGGAGAGCCATTGCATTGGGAGCTCAAAGGAGATGTCAGGACTGAAGTGGAAAGCTGGGAGACATTAGCTTATACATTACATGTTATTGAAGGCCATGAAACTAGATGCAGTCACCTAGAAGAAATGATCAGGTAAGGGAAGAACTTGTATTTATAGCTAGTTATTAACTCTCTTTCTCCAATTTCATAAGAACAGTGATCATGTCTTACTCATCTTGGTACCTCCAGGACCTAGGGCAGCACCATGCTGATATAGGTGTTTTTTAATTGATAACAACCATAGAATGTAGGGCATAAATAAGTATCAATAGGAGGCAGTTAATATAGTGGTTAAAAAGCATGGAATCTAGGGGCACCTGGGTGGCTCAGTGGGTTAAGCATGTGACTTCAGCTCAGGTCATGATCTCAGGGTCCTGGGATTGAGCCCCAGGTCAGACCCCCTCCCCTGTTCCTCCCCCTCTGTTCCTTCCCCTGCTTGTGCACACGTGCACGTGCTCTCTTTCTCTCTCAAAATAAATAAATAAAATCTTAAAAAAATCATGGAGTCTAGAGCTGGGCTAACTGGGTTCAAATCCCACCTCTGCCACTTAGTAGACGTGAGACTTTATGCAAATTACTAAATTTCTGTGTTTCTCAGTTTCTTCATCTATAAATTGTCCTCATAGGGTAATTTTATAAGGATTAAATTAACATTTGTAATATGGTTTGAATATTATTTGGACACCTTGTGTATGTGCAGTATAAGAGTTTAATAAATTCAGTTGATGGGATCCCTGGGTGGCGCAGCGGTTTGGCGCCTGCCTTTGGCCCAGGGCGCAATCCTGGAGACCCGGGATCGAATCCCACGTCAGGCTCCCGGTGCATGGAGCCTGCTTCTCCCTCCGCCTGTGTCTCTGCCTCTCTCTCTCTCTCTCTGTGACTATCATAAATAAATAAAAAAAAATTTTTTTTAAAAAATAAATAAATAAATTCAGTTGATAATTCAGATGAAAGACCTTGTGTAGGGATATCAGGAGTATTTCATGGAAAAGATATTTGAATAGGCCCTTGAGGGATCCCTGGGTGGCGCAGCGGTTTGGCGCCTGCCTTTGGCCCAGGGCGCGATCCTGGAGACCCGGGATCGAATCCCACGTCGGGCTCCCGGTGCATGGAGCCTGCTTCTCCCTCTGCCTGTGTCTCTGCCTCTCTCTCTCTCTCTCTGTGACTATCATAAATAAATAAAAATTTAAAAAAAATTTTTTAAAAATGAATAGGCCCTTGAAAAATTATTAGTAATTTTAGAAGTGAAAATGTTGATGAGGGAAGGTATGCTACTAGGGAAACAGGCATGAGTAAGCTGTGTTTTAGGAATGACAAATACCCCGTCTCTTTTTGAAGTAGGTTAATCTATCTAGAGAGTAGTGGACAGAAAGAACAGAAGGGTAGTTTAGGTCCTAGCTACGAAAAGTATGATCTGCACACCAGAAACATTTGGCATGTTCTAGGTGCTTGTTAGAAATTCAGAGTCTCAGGGCAGCCTGGGTGGCTCAGCGGTTTAGTGTTGCCTTCGGCCCAGGGCATGATTCTGGAGACCCGGAATTGACGGGCTCCCTGCATGGAGTCTGCTTCTCTCTCTGCCTGTGTCTCTGCCTCTCTCTCTCTGTGTGTGTCTCTCATGAATAAATAAAAAAATAAAATCTTCAAAAAAAAAAAAAAAAGGAAATTCAGAGTCTCAGACCTCATTCCATACCTATTGAAACAGAATGCATGTTTCAATTATATTCCAGATAATTGGTATGGACATTGAAGATTGAGAATCACTGCCTAAGACTACCTTTGGAAGGTCTTGAATGGGAGGGATCAGGTGATAATGCTATATTAGAGAAACAGTTAAATTTTTTAAAGTAAAGAGATGTTTGAATCTGTGCTTTGACAATATTAAAATAAGTGTATTAATCTAGGGAAACAGTTACATTTTATAAAGTAGAGAGATGTTTGAATCTGTGCTTTGACAATATTAAAATATGTGTATTAATCTAGGAGTAAATTAAATGGAAGGCAAATAAAGATGGTAAGTTACAAGGCTATTTTTGTATTAGTATACACAGACTATCAGTCTTTTGGGTACTATCATAAATTGGTAGAACTCAGAGGAGACTGATACATGAATTACTGTAATTTTTCATCAACTTACTGTGAAAATAATTACTATTCTGTAGGCCAGTTATTCTAGGTGACTGATCAGCACATTTCCTGTACTTTTTCAAGATTCTGCAGGAGAATTATTAAGCCCTGATGTCCTTGGGCATCCATTTTTTTTTTTAAGATTTTATTTATTTATTCATGATAGACATAGAGAGATAAAGAGAGAGAGAGGCAGAGAGAGAAGCAGAGAGAGAAGCAGGCTCCATGCCAGGAACCCGATGTGGGACTTGATCCCGGGACTCCAGGACCATGTCCTGGGCCAAAGGCAGGCGCCAAACCGCTGAGCCACCCAGGGATCCCCCGGGCATCCATTTTTTGTGACTAAATATACCTCCTATGCATCTAGAAGGATACTAGTTCTGTAACATCCTTGCAATAATTTTAAGAATAATCATTTCCGTGGTTTATATGAGGAACACTTGTTGAGAAAGACTGCATGGAAGAACAAATTATTCCAGAAATCAAACATGACACCTCATCTCTCTCCTATAAGGTTAAAGTTAATGTTTTCTCTGGATTATGTTGGAGATACACAATTCAAATCTTCCTCTTTGGATTCCATTTTAGATCCCACACACATCCATCTTCCTTTTGTTAACCAGTAGCCTCCTTTCTCCCCCTGCCAGACAGATCACAAAATAATTTATTAGATTTGCCTTTCCTTATTATAATCACTTTACAGTTATGCTCCCATTATATCCACATAGTTCTTAGTTACCTTTTCCAACTTTAAAGAAAAACCCTTAGCTAATCTCTTTCATTAAATACTGGGTGGGTTTTTTTTTTTCATCAGTTTCATTTTTATAGCTAGTTTTACTTACTTTCTTTATTTAAAGATTTTATTCTTCTAAATAATCTCAGTACCCATTGTGGAGCTTGGATTTACAACTCTGAGATCAAGAGTCACATGCTCTACGGACTTAGCCAGTCAGGCACCCCTGTCGCTTATTTTAAAGTGGGATAGTGTCTACAAGCTTACCGTCTCCCTTTATAGTGTTGTCTTTTATCTGCAGATCTAGATTACTTTTTAAATATGGAAACGAGTGGTTTTGTTGATAATCATAATAAAGTACTACTCCACATTTAGAAATGTAAGGAAATTTTTTTGGATACAAATTCTTGTTTTATGTGAATAGGAGTATTATATTTCTAGCAGACTTGTTTTAGCATTTTTGTTAGAGATCATTAAACATAAAAATGAATATTATAGGTATTTTGGTAAATAGTGTATTAGTAGGGAGGTGTTGGTGTTTGGTGGACATGCAAGAAGGTAGAAGAAGGAAAATACTCAGTGCTGATACTTCAGAAATGGCTTAATACAGCTGAGAAAGAAAGATGAAAAGTTACCTTCATCTGTAGGCCAAGTATAAAGTCTGACTGTTTTTAGTAAGTAGTAGAGGCAATGCTTTTCTCATGTGCAAAATACCATAAACATCATCTAGACTAGTGCCTATTTCTTGAAGATACAGTTAATGTTTTTATCCTTAATTACTTTTTTATCCCTAGGTAGTAACAAATACAATCTAGTGACATAGAGTCATCTAGTCATAAGTACAATATGTTGTGGTGTGTGAGTTGTCTTTAAAATAAAAGTATTTATATTTATTCTCAAAATTAGGGTAATTTAATGCTGTTAGCTAAGCTATATTCCTATTTACAATCCCGTTAACTGTGGCTAATTTCTGCTTATTTGCTGCTTTTAAGGAGAGCTCTGCTCTTTGTTCATTATACTTATTGAGAATAGCAGTAGTTTATGTGGAAAGTAGAAGTGAAAACCTGAATCTTTAGGTTTCCTCTTTCCTTTTTAATTTTGTCTTTTGTTCTCACTTCTCTTTGTAATATGGTTAGGTAATAAAGTAACTTTTCTGGCAGTTTAAATGACATAATCAAATACATTTTAAAGACTTAAAAAATCTAATACATAGGCACCACGAGTGGAAGCCCAAGTTCTTCTGGGATCTTTGGTTTGCTTTCCTAACTTATATTGTGAACTGCCTGCTCTCCATCCCAACATTCCTGATATTGCTGTGTCTCAGTTTACAGACGTTAAGGTAAGAAATCAGATGCTAATTTTTAGTGTTTAAATGGCCTTTTAATAACCGTGTATGTTCCATAAAACTTGTATTCTTTTCCTTTAGAAATTCACATAATTGTGAAAGAGCGTTAACCAGTCATACACCTCAGACATAAGACTAAAATGTCCAGTAGGAGCATAGTCTTTTTTGTGTTTATAACTTCTTTGGAAACATTTTCTCATTATTGAATTCATTCATGTGTCAGTATCTTAGGATTTTTTCATTCACTCACAGAACATTTATTGAAACATCTTATGAGGCAGATACTATGCTACTTCTAAGGCTTCTAAGACTGAGATGAAACTGAACCTACAAAAAATTTGTCTCTCTTTCCTAATTTCCCAATGTGATATATCAACCAATGTAATGGAATATTCCATTTTGCTGTAGGAAACTGTGAAATTGCGGTGAGGATGCTGTGTACCTGAATCATTATAACACCTCAAAAGTCATGCTGATAATTTTTTTTTAGACTTTTGCCTTCTCTGAAAGAAATTTTTTCAATCCAGTTTTCTGGATTTCTGCATGTACCTTTCATACCAGCTATATTTCTCTTTACATTTGTAATTACTTGTTTAGTGTATGATTTATACTTCAGACAAATAAACACCACAAGGTCTTATTTACTCCTATATCCTCAGAGCTTAACATGCTGCTTTGGCATCTGGTACTCTAGAAACGTTTGTTAAACAAGTGAATTTCACTGACACATAAAATTGTATAGGTCAATGCAAATTTGCAATGAGAGTTAATAAAAACTATACAAATTGAGTTTTGGTCTTCACAGATGTAATATCTTTGGGTTCTTCTATTTTCAGAAGATCCTGAAGGTCAGGGATAGGTAATAGTTTTAATTTGTTTGGGCAGTTTTGAATTTATTAGGGATTAGCCCTGTTTATTACTTACGATCTGCATTTCAGAGTAGCCTTATTATCTTCTGGCCTTTGTATAGGTATTAATGGCTGAAATGATTTAAAAAAATCAAAAAACTTTGGTAAAGGGTATCTCCAAAATAAAAGGTAATTCTAATAATCAAGAAAGCAAAAAGCCTAAGAAAATGATGATTCTCTGTCAGGTAACTGAAGATTTAAGGGGAAATTACATGTCATAGTGGTCATATTTAATTTTCACATTTTCACTGAAACCAGTTCCCTGTGTACTCTAAACTGCAGCCACATAGCCATATGGACCGTACCATGCTGTTTTTTGATTTTGGGCTTTTGAAAATGCATTTCTTTCTGCCTAAAACATCCATTATATAGAGGTGTTTTCCTCTTTTTGTCTCTTAATTACCAAACACAAAAAATTTTAGTCTTTGACCTTGATCATTTGTCAAAATCCTGTTTACCTAAGACCCCTTTGTGAAGTCTCTATGACTTTCTGAAGTTTTATTTATTCACGTAGAACCTTGTATACGTCATCTTATTTTGTAATTGTTTACAAGTTTGCCTCCTTCCCTGGAATGTAAACTTCTTGAGGATAGGTACTGTATCTTAATCTGTTTCTTTCCAGCATTTAAGACAGGATCTCCTACATAGAAAGCTCTTGGGCTTAAACAATACCTGATTAATTGTCAGCCACTGGGCTAGATACTAGGTTTACAAAGATGTGTAGAAGGTTACTTCTTCTAAGGAGCTTACAATCTGTGTAGCTGATAAGTGCTTTTTGGATAAATGAATGAATGAGTGAATGAATGATTTTTAAAGAAAGGAACAAATAGATTCTTAATTATCAAACCTGGTGGCATTCTTGTTTTCCTCTCCTTAATTAGCCACTAGAGTATCTGTCTCATGTTGGTATTAC
The DNA here is from genome assembly GCF_018345385.1 of Vulpes lagopus. Taxonomy (NCBI): domain Eukaryota; kingdom Metazoa; phylum Chordata; class Mammalia; order Carnivora; family Canidae; genus Vulpes; species Vulpes lagopus. Next base: position 59,452,422 of record NC_054829.1, read on the forward strand.
AGACCATCCTAAATCTTTTCAACTTTGACTTACATTACACAGATTTAGCTTGATTTACTTCTTGCTTCTCAACATATTCTAGGACTCCCAAATACACTAGTGTTCTTTATCTGCCTAATAAACACAAACTTAAGATCCTCTCTTTAGACAATTACTTTCTGTTTATTCTCCCTTTTGAATATTTTATTCATTTACATAATTTTAACTATTATTTAGCACTTATCCTCAAACTTACACATTATAATTTTTTACAAATTATTCAAAAAAGGTTTGCTTTTCAATGAATATTTCTCAGAGTTTTGAAAAGATGCTCATACTTTTGAGCAATTAAATCTGTTTTAATTATCTTATAGTGAGCTTTTTATTAATCTTTTAATCAGGAAAAATTCCTTTTTTTGAATATATATATATTTGGTTATAAATTTCAGAAATTATTTATTTTTGTCTATTTGTGCTTTTATAAAGTACTACCAAAAGAAAATACTACCAACTAGGTAGCTTATAAATGACAGAAATTTATTTCTCACAGTTCTGGAGGCTGATAAATCCAAGATCAAGGCTCCAATAGAGTTGAATTCTGGTGAGGACCCTCTCACTGATGCATAGCTGGCATCTTCTCGCTGTGTCTTCACAGAGTGGAGGGAGCTAAGGAATTCTGTGGTAGTCTCTTTTATAAGAGCATTAATCTCATTCATAATGTCTCCATCCTCATGACCTAAGCACCAGCTACTACCATCCATTATATCTGGGGGTTCAATTTTAGTATAAGAATTTGAGGGGAATACAAATATTCATACCATGTTATTATTTATCTAGCTAATTTTATGAGTAATACTAGACTCTATTATTAAAGTCTGCAGCTTGAGAACAAAGATTGTTTTATTTCCCCATTGTATCCCTAGCACCTGGGGCAGCGCATGAGCCCATAGTGGCTATTTATAAATATTTGTTGAATGAATGAATGAATGAATGAAATCTTAATCATTACTGGTTTTTACCCTTTATTTTAGGAACTTATAATCAAAACTGTATTAAGCTCAGCAAGAGATGAGCCTTCTGGTCCTGCACGGTAGGTCAGATGTTCTTTTTTTTTTTTTAAGATTTTATTTGAGAGTGAGTGAGTGAGTGAGAGTGCTTGTGTGCACATGCACACAAGGTGGAGGGATAGAGGGAGAGGGAGAAGCAGGCTCCCCGCTGAGCAGGAAGCTGATGGCAGGGCTCAATCCCAGGACCCTGGGATCATGACCTGAGCCAAAGGCAGACGCTTAACCAACTGAGCTACACAGGCACCTGGGTAGGTCAGATGTTTTAAGATTTGACATGACTATTATCTTTTTGGAATCTTATTGTAGAAGTTGATTGAATTATTTGGCAGTCCCCATCGTTTCAGATGTACAAAAGCTGTTCTGAATTATAAATTTAAATTATTAAGATGATTAAATATTTTTTCATGATTTTATAAACCTTCCTTCATTAAAAAAATAAAATCCTGTTTACCTTTTTAAGTATTTTTATTTCCTATATCTAAAATAATTTTGGAGGGAGGTGCCTGGGTGGCTCAGTCTGACTCTTGAGTTCAGCTCAGGTCATGATCTCAAGGTCATGGTATCAAGCCCCACATCACCCCTGTGCTGGGCATGGAGCCTGCTTAAGATTCTTTCTCTTCATCTCCCTCTGCCCTTGCCCCCCACTGCTCACTCACATGCAGTCTCTTTCTCTCTTTAAACAAATAAAAATTTTAAAACTAATAAAATGATTTCTTTTAATTTTAAGTATATTTTGCTTTCCTTTCAGGTTATATTTGTCACTATCTGTTTTGCAATACCTTGACATGTAGTCAATGAATTTTTGTTCAATTGAATTAAAAGATTTATTTTGTAGAAAAAAATACTTGTAGGAGGATTTATAAATATTTTATCAGGATATTTTTTAAAAGTACAATATAAATAATAAGATTTTAGAATGTTTTCCCTTCTAAATGCCTTGTTAAGAAGTGAAAACTGTCATTTTCTATTTAAAATTTTCCAGAAAGGCTGAGATTTAAATCAACAGGTTGCCAATAGCACACCATGTTCCTTTTTTTCCTGAAAATATCATTAATTTATATTTTATATTTCTTGAAGCTAATTCTAATAATATGTCATTAGCCTCAACAGTAGTCTATGTTACTACTTTTTTGACCTACATGTCTAGAAAGCTTCCTTTTTTCCTAACACCTGCACATTTTTTTTATTCAAGTTTCATAAAAATACAGATTATGGCTTTGACCATTTTGATTCTAATTGTAATTTAAACCTTTTAACAGCAACTAGAATTAATGTAAAATGAGCAGTTTGCTTAAATGAAATAGCTCCAGCCTTTTTTTTTTTTTTTTTTTTTAAGAATTTTATTTTATTTTATTTATGATAGTCACAGAGAGAGAGAGAGAGGCAGAGACACAGGCAGAGGGAGGAGAAGCAGGCTCCATGCACTGGGAGCCCGACGTGGGATTCGATCCCGGATCTCCAGGATCACGCCCTGGGCCAAAGGCAGGCGCCAAACCGCTGTGCCACCCAGGGATCCCTAGCTCCAGCCTTTTAATTCACTTGGCATATTTTTCTCAGTAGCCAAGTTAACTAAAAACAAATCTCTTTGAGTAAATCTTTCTTTTACATTAGTTTTAATACTAGGCAGCTATTCCAGAAAACATTGTGTTTTCCATTATTCCCATATTTATATTTCTGGTAGCCTTAACTCCAAATTTGATGATTTTCAATATTATTTCTTTAACATTTTCTGTGTTAATGATTAATAATGATAATCTTTTAAGTTCACAAGGATTTTCCTATCATTGTTCCCTTTAATCCTCATAACAGTTCAGAAATTATTGGAATCATTTTTATTCTTCCAGCTTTGCTAGCAAAAAAACTGATGGCTTAGAAAACTAACATTTGTTATATACCAAGCATTGTTCTGAACACTTTATTACCTCATTTAATCTTTGCAGCAGCTCTAGAATATAGGTATAATTTTTGTCTTCCTTTTTATAGATGGGAGCCCAGAGAATTTAAATAATCTGCCCTATCATCCAGAAATAGCAGAACCATGATTAAAACCCTGGCAGTTTGTCTTCAGAGCCTTATTAGATGCATAAATAATAAGTGGCAGAACCAGATTTGAACCTAGAGCTTCAGAATCTAGATCTTCTGCCTTTTTTTTTTTTAAACACTATGTTGCCTCTGAAATGAAAGAACACTGAAGCCTAAAACATATAGCTGCCTGTAAGTAGACTTGGAAATCATTAACACAATAGCTTGCTTGAAAATGTAAGAAAATCCCAAAGTTGAACAGAAGCATTTTCTAAACTTGTTTTCCTTTCAGGAATGTAAGGTCTTAGAAGCTTATCCCCCAAAATTAGACCAGGAGAAGAGAGTTGAGTCATTCTAGGAATAATCTAGAATATTTTGCTATCTTGAGGAATGTAGGAAACACACACAAATTGATCTTACCCCTCTATTATAAAAACGTGTTAATAAAGCATTCTACTCCCAGTCTGTGCTGGTTAGTTACATCCATGGAGAGCTTTGCTTCACTTCAGAGTTCATAATTACTTTAGGATTATAGCTCTTTCCACTGCCAAACCTGAAACCTGGTTATTTAGATCTGTAATATTAATGGGTAGGTAACAGTAGGGAAGAATAAAGTAGTAGAATTAGCCTAGAAGACCGGTAGTTTTGCTAGTAAATAATTTATTAGCATGAACACTGTGATAAACTGAAAGATGAGACTTACAAACTTCTGGTCCACTATGTTCAGGATGAAAGATACTTCTGCATTCAATTATTCTGGAATTGAACATTCTACAGAATTTAAGAATGTCGGTAAAACAGAGCAAAACAAAACAAAAAAAACAAAAACAATGTTGGTATCAGGACATGCCAAAGTATACCAGGATACTACAAGGAGTTGACTTGTTTAGGAGTTGAGGGAAACCAGTATGTGCTTCATTAGAAGCTAATACTTGAACACACTGATAACATTTTTAATGATTCTGATCATCAATTAATACCTTTCAAGCAAAAACTCGGTTGAAACAAGGAAATGAAGTTTCATAAGACATTAGGGAATAGAAGAAATTCTACCGGTTCTATTTCTGTTGGAAATTGTGTATAAAGTATATGAATTTTATTTGTATTGCCAATTTGTTTTACAAAGAATTTGTAATCAGCTTTGTTAAATTTAAGAGTTATTAAAATAATATTTAGGGGCACCTGGGTGACTCAGTCACTTAAGTGTCCAGCTATTAATTTTGGTCAGGTCATGATGGAGTCAGGCTCTGTGCTGTACACGGAGCCTGCTTAAAATTTTCTCTGCTTCCCTCCCCACCCCTCACCTTCTCTCAAAGGAAGAAAGATGGAGGGAGGGAGGAAGGAAGGAAGAAAATGATATGACATCCCATCAGCTTCATGTTTTTGCTAAAGTTCATTTTGTGCTGTCAAAATCATTCTCTTTCCTTTTTTGAAAGTTACAATTTTTGTTTGGGAAGCTTTACGGCAATATCAGTTTGTTAATACGGGTTTGTTACAAAGGTCCTGTGTGTTATCCCCACCTTAGTAGTAAATTATAACTGAAAATTAATCTTTGAGTTTGGGGTCATGTGCTTTCCTCCTTCTTTCACTTGCTTAAGAAGAAATAATGTGCAGAGTAAGAAATTGATTCACTTAAACAGTGCTTGTTCATTCTAGATTGGTTGTCGGTATTTTGGTTGTCGTGGTGGTTTCATTTTGTTTAAAGGCTCATCTATTTCTGTTTATATCATTTTTGGTTGCCTTTTTTGCAGCTGTGTAGCACTGTGCAGTTTAGGTATTTGGATTTGTGAAGAACTGGTCCATGAGTCTCATCATCCTCAAATCAAGGAAGCTCTGAATGTAATTTGTGTCTCCTTAAAGGTAAAAAAATGTATTTAGTGGAATATATTATTAGTGGAATATATTAATAAAGAATGCAGGACTATTTTTCTCCAAATGTTAATTATATCTTTTGTCATTACATTATTTCTTTGATGCTGACTTTTTCCTTCAGAGTTGTTCTACTCTTGAATTTAGGATATTTTAGTATCTCTAAGATATAAGGTTATCAACCTATTTTATCTCAACTTTTGGTGTCATTTAACAACATATATAGGGTTGTTTTTTTCCTAATCAGTATTTTTGTAACCTACTTTTCATTCCTTAATACTTCCTGAATTCTTGAGCTATTCAGTATTTTGGCTTTATTATTCAAGTTAAGTGCTGTCTTTGTAACCAGAGTAAAATTTGTTAAAAAATAATAACCTGATTTTTTGGACAGTCTGAATGAGTAAATTTTTTGCTTGTGAAAGTATGCATATTAGTTTTGTTTTAAAACTTGTTTTAAAGTATCTATATAGAATTCTAAACATAAAAGGTACAAATATAAAAAAAAAAGGTACAAATATTGCTTACTTGACAAGTATTTCTGAATATGTACTATGTTTGAGGTGCTTTGCTAGTCACATTGAGGTATACCAGTATGAAAAATAATTGTAAATACTAGACTCAAGAGATTAATAATATGATGGCTAAAAAGGATTAAATTAAATAAGAGTAATAATAAAACAAAGCTAAGAGAACCAAATGAGTGATGCATATAAAATGTTGATTGAGGTCAGAGGAAGCCGTGATTACTTTGATGTAGGTAATGGAGAAGACTTGGAAAGTGGAGACATTTGGTCAGGGCTTGAAGAGTTGGGGAGATTTGGTCATAGAGAGCTAAGCGTAACAAGTTTGAGTTTATGCCATAACAAGTTTGAGTTTATGCCACTGGAGAGTCATCCAAGAGCTTTAAGCATAGACAACGTCAGCATCAGAGCAGTTCTTTAGAAGATTAATTTGAAAGTGTTGTTTGTAGCAGATTGGAATGGGGAAACGATTGATAAGGAAATGAGCAGTTTGCAGGCTGTTGCAGAAATCCAAGTAAGAGAAAATGGAATAAAACGTTAATTGAGGCAAACATTCAAAATTAAAAATAAACTTAATTGGGATCCCTGGGTGGCGCAGCGGTTTAGCGCCTTCCTTTGGCCCAGGGCGCAATCCTAGAGACCCGGGATCGAATCCCACGTCGGACTCCCGGTGCATAGAGCCTGCTTTTCCCCCTGCCTGTGTCTCTGCCCCTCTCTCTCTCTCTCTCTGTGTGACTATCATAAATAAATAAAATTAAAAAAAAAAAAAACTTAATTGTGTTTTTGGAATGTGTTGTCAATTTTTATTTTACAGCTGTGTATTATTATTTTAATATTTTAATAAACAAATATACAATGACAAAAATGTATAAAATTTAAAGGTTTTCAGCAGCTAATGCATTAATGAATATTTTAAAATTGTTTTTACTGTTACAGTTTACTAATAAAACAGTAGCCCATGTGGCTTGTAACATGCTTCACATGCTGGTTCATTATGTACCTAGACTTCAGATTTATCAGCCTGACTCTCCCTTGAAGATTATTCAAGTGAGTATTTCTCATTTATTGTGGCCCTGTTAAAGATCTTTAGATTTGGATACCTTGAAATATAAAATTATTTAATGGTTTTCTTTAAATTTTGCATGGCTAAGTTATGGCAACCCAGGCAGCTTTTTTGAGATATCAAAGTTCATGATAATCTCCTTGTATTTTATGTTAGGAGACTGTGATCTTGGTTTTTTAAATGCTACCTGCAAATTTATAATTGCCATTGTCTTTATTAATATATATTCTTTATTCAACCTCTCTTAGGTGAGAAAATATACATCCCTACAGTTACCAGAATCAGGATATTATTTTGATTCATCCCCTTTACTTTTCAGTTAATCATAGATGGAGTTTGCGTTTTAAATTTTTTTTTTCATTTTAATTCTGTGTCTCCTATACAACACCTGACCTCTTTCATTATTTCTTTCTTGTGATACTGTGGTAGCTTTCTGGTTGATCTCTTGGCTTCTGAGGTTTTCTCCTTCAAATCATCCTTCACATTCATATGACTTATGTCAAAACCCAACAGTATTGCTGAGTGGTTTTCCTTTGCTTATAAAATAAGACCCATGTTGTTTATCTGGGAATTTGAAGCCTCCGGATGAGGACTCAGCCCATCTTTTCAAAATCATGTAGAGATTCCTTTGAAATATCCTGTTGTCCAGGTACCTGAGTCAGTTTACTATCTTCTGAACATACCTTCACTCGACCTCATAGATAGAGTTACTTTGAAGACTAAATGAGAAAATATACTTTAGAGTGCTTAGAACTTTTTGCCATAAAAATTACAGGACATGAATTTTAATAAATGTTGGCTGATAGCTATTATAATTATTATGTAGGATGTAAGTGTGAATGTACAGATTAAAGTATTAAAACTTTTGAAAATTTCTGAAATTTTAAATTTAAAAATTTTGAAAATTTTACCCTTTAAGATTGATTGTTTGAAAATTAAGATCGTTCTTTAAGCAGATTTTTTTTTCATTTAGGAAAGCCTGAAAATCCTTTCCCTTATTTTCTTTATCAGTTTATATATTAATACTCATCTAATTACTTCTTAAGTATGCAGATTTTTGTAGATTACTTCATTATACTTTATAGTGGTCAGTGGCTACAGATGAAAAGTTATTACATTATTCAACTTCTAGTTGAATGAAGAAATGAAATCCCAAAATTGTAGAGCATTTCACTAATGGTTTACCTATTTGCATAGTTAGAAAAGGAAGCCCAGTTCTACTACCAATATTAAGCAGATGCATCTAATATACTAAATTCTTTTTTTTTTTTAAGATTTTATTTATTCATTCATGAGAGACACAGAGAGAGGCAGAGGGAGAAGCAGGCCCTGTGCAGGGAGCCTGATGCAGGACTCAATCCCGGAACCCCATGATCACTCCCTAAGCCAAAGGCAGATGTTCAACCGCCAAGCCACCCAGGCATCCCTAATATACTAGATTCTGTTAGTGAATAAAGCCTTTTAATATGTAAAGTATATTCAGAGGAATTTTTCTACTTGATGGAATAACTTACAGAAATATAATAGCATACAATAAAAATATAATAAATTTACCTATGTATTTTTAGTATGCACATAAAAAATTTAATGAGATCAGGAAATTTCCAGAGTAACACTGTGTGCCTTTTTTGCCATCTTTTAATAATTTTTTATTATTTCATATTTTTGTATCAAATTTATTCATGTACTATTCAATGTATAATATATGTTAATTTTAAAAACCACATAATAAAAATTAAAAAAAAAACATATTTACCCACAAATACGTACACAGATACATGTCTGGAAAGATGAGAGTAAATTTCTTTTTCTTTTTCTTTTCTTTTCTTTTTTCTTTTTTTTTTTTTTTTTTTTTAAGTAAACTATGCCCAACACCAGGCTTGAACTCACAACCTCAAGGTCAAGAGTCACATGCTGTACAAACTGAGCCAGCCAGGCACCCTGAGAGTCAATTTCCTTATTTTCCCCCCAACTTAAATGAGAAATAGTTGACAAACATGATTGTTTATATTTAAAGTATACAACGTGATGATTTGATAATTGTGGAATGATTACCAAGGTCTAGATAATTAACACATCCATTACCTCACATAGTTAACTGTTGTTTGTTTTTTTATGGTGAGAATGGTCTACTCTTAGCAACTTCCAGATATTCAGCATATGATTAACTATAGTCACCATGCTGTACATTAGATCTTACTATTTTTATAACTGAAAATTTATACCTTTTGACCTGCATCTCCCTGTTTCCCTCCTTTCCTCTGAGCCCCTGGTCATCACTATTCTATTCTCTTTCTATGAAATCAGGTTCTTTAAGATTCCACATATAAGTGATACCATACAATATTTGCCTTTCTGTCTGCTTATTTCACTTACAGTAATGCCCTCCAGGTTGTCATAAATGGCAGGATTTCCTTTCTTACAGCCGAATAATAATATTCCATTGTGTGTGTGTGTGTATATACACACACATATACATATTTTTTGTATTCATTTATCCAAAGATTTATATTGTTACCATATCTTTGCTATTGTGAATAATGTGGCAGTGAACATGAGTGTACAAGTATCTCTTTGAGATACTGATTTCATTTCCTTCATAACTGGGTTGCTGAATCATATGATAGTTCTTTTGGGGGGAGCTGGGGGGGGAGGGGGAAAATAGAGTGGGTGGGAATCATATGGTAGTTCTATTTTTAATATTTTGAGGAACCTCCATATTGTTTTCTGTAAAGGCTGTACCAGTTCACGTTCCCACCAACATTGTGTATCAGTTTCTTTTCTCCACCCCCTTGCCAACATCTGTTATCTCTTGTCTTTTTGAAAATAGGCATTCTAACAGATGGAAGGTAATATCTCATCATGGTTTTGATTTGCATTTTCCTCATAATTAGTGATATGGAACACCTTTTCATATATCTATTAACAATTTGAATGTCTTCTTTGGAAAAATGTTTATTCAAGTTCTTTGCCCATTTTTAAATTGGATTATTTGCTTTTTTGCTATTGAGTTGTAGGAGTTCTTCATTTAGTTTATGTATTAACCCCTAATGCAGATATATGGTTTGTAAATATTTTCTCCCATTCCATTAACTGCCTTTTCAAGTCCTTTTTTTTTTTCTTTTTCTTTTCCTTTGCTTCCTTTGCTGTGCAGGTGCTCTTGATATGGTCCCACTTATTTATTTTAGCTTTTGGTGTCTTATCCAAAAAATCAATGCCCAGAGCAATATCAAGAGTATTTTCCCTCTGTTTTCTTTTAGGAGCTGTATGGTTTCAGGTCTTAAATTTAAGTCTTTGATCCATTTCAAGTTAATTTTTGTCAGTGGTATAAAATAGGGGTCCAGTTTCATTCTTTTGCATTGGATATCCAGTTTTCTTAACACCACTTATTGAAGATACTGTACTTAATCTTTCTTAATTTATTTTTCTTACATTTCATTGTTAGTGTATAGAAATGCAATTGATTTTTAACCCTGAAACCTTACTGAATTCACTAGTTCTGACACTTTTTTGGTGAAATGTGTAGGGTTTCCTAAGTATAGGATGATGTCACCTGCAGACAAATATCTTACTAATTCCTTTCAGATTTGGATGCCTTTTCATTCTTTTTCTTCTCTAATTGCTATGATAGGACTAAAGTACTATGCTGAATAGAAATGGCAATTGTGAGCATCCTTGACTTGCTCCTGACCTTAGAAGAAAAGCTTTTAACTTTTCACCATTGAGAATCATGTTAGCTGTTGGTTTGTCATATATGGCCTTTATTATGTTGAAGTACATTCCTTCTATAACTAATTTGTTGAGCAGAGTAGATTTCTTGAGTGATAGAATTGCAGATGATTTTTATAAATCTTTTGCTTATCTATATCCTCTCATTTTTCTGTGAACACATATTATATATGTTTATGTATATTGATTCCTGAATTGAATTTGTAAGAAATCTATAGTTGATAGAGTTTATATGATTTTGGTTCCATACACATGAGGATTATAAATGATTGAAAAGCTTACATATTAAAAGTTACTTTGCAAAAAAAATAAATAAAAAGTCTTTGCAATAACATTGATAATGTCTTTAGAATTAGAAAATGTATTTAGGATAAATTTCCATCAAATAGATTTTATGTCACTTTACCATTAACATTTAATGGATGTATCATTAACATATTTTGAACTTTTTTTTCTTTGCTGACAGATTCTAATAGCCACCATCACCCATCTTTTGCCAAGTACAGAAGCTTCATCTTATGAAATGGATAAGAGGGTAATTAAAATTTTGTTTGATATTTAATATATGTTTAGTAAGGTATTTATATTTTAAATTTGCAAAGCTAGATATTTACATGGCAAACAATTCATCTTGTGCTTAAAATTCACTTTACATTATTTAAGTGTAACCAAATTATATTTTAGTTCAGACTTCAAGTTAGTCATGGTCATTTGATAAAGTCTTTGAATCTCTTAGATGTGAGGAACCTCGGAGGATATTTTATTTATAATTATTTCACTTTATCTTGCCAAATTATGGTCTTGATTATGCCTGAAAATAAGTAATTCTGAGAAATTCATCAACTCGGAAGGCAACCATACATCTTTATATAGCTGTTACTGGTAGAAAATAACGAAATTTCCATTAAGGAGAGTATGTATAATAGAGATGGCATGTAGAGGAAAATCTACCCTCTGGCCACAAAAAGTTCTACAGGATTGCAATCACCTTAGTAAATTCATTCTGAGATTCCTTTAATTATTTCAGGTACTGTATTTGTAAGTCTAAAGTTTCTATTTGGTTTCTTTTCATAGTTTTCCATATCTTTCCTGAAATCTGCATTTCTATATCAATTATATCTATTAGATTTTTAACAGTTTATCATAATTATTTTAAATTCCTTGTTGGCTAAATTCAATATTGGTGTTATTGCTAGGTCTGTTTCTATTGAAATCTTTTCTTCTTGATTGTGGATTCCATTTTTCTGTTCATATGTTTGTTTCTTAAAATATATTAGGCATAGTACATAACATCTTATAGAGATTCTAGTAGATCTGTGCTGCCTGGGATACTAACTACTACCCACATGTGACTTTAAATAAAATTAAATTAAAAGTTTATATTAAAAATTTAATTCCTTATTTGTGCTAACCATATTTCAAGTGCTCAGTAGCCACATGGACAAATATATACCATTTCCATCATTGCACAAACCTCTATTAATCAAGGCTGCTCTAGATTCTGTTCCTCTGAAAATATTCTGTTCCTTTCCATTTTTACATCCTAATCTTGCATTTTATTCTCCGGATCTCAGTGTCATCATCTCTTAATCATACAGTGTTGAAATCTCAAAAGAGCAAAGTTGTTGGAGAAAGATGAATTTCAGTTTTCATTGTGTTTTATGTGAGGAATAACGCCAACAAAACCATGAGCAAAACAACTCTGTATTCCTAAAGTAGTAAGTTTGAAGCTCGAAACAAAATTACTGGTATCATCAACACATGAGTAGTATTAAACTCTGGGAATATATGTAATCACTTGAGAAGTTATAGAGTAAGAAGAGTTATTAACAAAATAGAACACTTTGAAGAAAAACAGAGCAGGGGGTCACCAAAATAGAGACATAGCAGGCTCCTGAATTTTCTTCCTCCCGTGGATGTGCCAAGGATACAGCTACACATGGAGCAGTTCTCTCTGAGAGAAATCCAGCAACTAGTTGAATGATCCTATGCATCAGGAAATACCCACATCAATACATAGGAAACATTGAGGCACACTCTTGAGATAAACCCATTGACACAATCAGGAGAGAACTCCCAACTGCCAGGGTCTTTCGGAGGCTGCTAGCACCCCAGCTTTTAAGCTTTTTAAGCCTATCCCCAGGGATAGGCTTGTAAATCACCTGGCTCTGAAAGCCAACGGGGCTTGTATTCACAAGGCCCACAGAACTATAGGAAACAAAGGAGCACTTGTTAACAGGAGTGTGAGCACCTGCCATCGCTATTCCCCCAGTGTTCAGCACAGAGGGGACAGGCATTCTTTCTCTATGAAAGAGTTGACTGCATACTTTCCCAGCTGCTGCCTGAGAGTCCAGCTTCTAATCAGCCTTCATCCAGGTGCTGACTGGAGTCCTTCTGGAAGCTCTTAAGAACCAGTGGGCACTTCCCCTTGTATTCTCCCTCTGACTGGCTCCAGCAATAAAATCAGGTCTCTACCTTTCCCCTAGAAAGAGTTTGTCAACACTAAGTGAGTGGCTCCCAAATGACCTACTTCTGGGAGTGGACAGAACTTCGCATTCATGTATTCTCTGGAAACACACAAAACAGGGGTGGTTCTGTTTGCACCAGCACTCCCAGCGACTGTTTCCTCTGGCTTAGCACAGAATGAGTAAGCAAAAATAGCTCTCAATTTCTCTGTTAGGGGCTAGACTGCATACAGCTAATGTCCCAACTTTTCCAGCTGCTCCTGAAAGTCAGACTACCGATTAGCCTGCATCAGGAAGCTGAAGGAGTAGGCAATTAGTAGTCCTTCAGGAGCCTGATTAGGTATATTGGCATTTCCCACTCTTTTAGGACACAGTTTGGATAGTCACAGAAGTTTGATGAGCAGCTAAGAGCTTGAGCCAGGCTGCTAGTTTACCTTTTCCAATTAATAAGTATCTTTTAGGAAGATACTTTGAGATTATATAAATAACCTGTTATTCCTTAAACCTTTTATTAAATAGTTTTGCCAGCCATTTATAACTCTTATCAGAATTAGATGTTAGGATAGTTTCCTAATTCTGTCATTACTTTTATATTAATGTCATTAGTTAGTTTTCTATGATAAGGAAGAGCTTTCTCTTCTTACCTATCCATCTTACCAGTGTGGGATCATAATTCTTATTTTATGCAATGGATTGTAATCCTTAGTTTTTTACTATCATTATTTATTTCAGAGCTCAAAATGTCCCAGACTTAGCCAGTGGGAATGCCCTTTAAAATGGCTTCTTTATCCTTTTGTCATATCTTCCTCATTATTCTTTCAGCATATCCTTAATTTCTGTCACCACAGAATTTTTCAGACTCATTTTGTATTTTTCCTGCCTCAGTACTGAAATTAGCCATTTCCCCAAGGAACTCTGGTTCTGTTGAGTGGGAATAGTGTTCTCAAATAAAGATCTGGGAGCTAAGTGTTTACATTGTCATTGGGTTGTGTGTGTGTGTGGTTTTTTCCCTTAGGCCCTCTCACTAGATAAAGCTAAAAAATAGATAATATGTACACACAGGTAAATAAATAGTATGTGTTTATGTATATATGTATACATAAGTATATGTATTTCTTTGTGTGTATTAAAATACCATGAGTTTACCTTGACACCTCTGGTTCTAATCCAACACAAGGGTCAGTCTGTCCTCTCCCTTTACATATTTGTAACCACCTGCCCCAATAATGAGAACCTAACTCCTTTATCCACATTTATTCACAGTATATTTACTTCTTTGTGCAGTTTTAGAAGAATAAAAGGAGTTTCAGAATATACTTATGCCTGTATATAGTTACCAAAAGAGTATATAGTTCAAAAGCTGTGTTTAAAAGTTACTTGAGTTACTTTTCCCTCCCCTTAGCCTCACTTTAGTATGATTATAGAATTCATTTGAATATAGTTCAGGTTATTTTTTCAGTTTGTATTCTATTTTAGTGTTTTCTCCCCATCCCTGTTGGTTTTGTTTTTTAGTTTATGTTTTATCCATTCTTTCTGCACAATGAACAGATACGATATTTTTTCCCCTCCTTGTTTGTTAAGAGATACATATTCTAGATATTCTTTGGTATTTAGATTTTTTTACTTGCAGGGTATCCTGGAAATTCACAATACATCAATTCATGAAGATGTTCTGTGTTCTTTTTTACAGCTGTATAGTATCATTACTACAGTGTATGAATGTACTGTCATTTATTCAACTCACTCTCCTATGTATGGATATACAGGGTTTTGGGTTTTTTTTTTTTCTTTTTCCAGTATTTTGCAATTGTAAAGAATGCTGCAGTGATTGTAGCAATTCAGTCACACCTGCACATTCCACTTCTAATTCTAGTTCTCTTGCTATTTCTATCAGTTTTGCAGTTACTTCCTTAATTGAAATCTTCCAGCTCCTCAAAGTCACCCATGAGGTTTGGAATCACTTCTTCTAAACTCCTGTTAATGTTGACATTTTCACCTTTCCCATGAATCATGAATGTTCTTTATGACATCTAGAGTGGTGAATCCTTTCCAGAAGCTTTTCAGTTCACTTTACCCAGATTCTAAAGACAAATCACTATCTATGGGAGCTGTAGCTTTATGAAATGTATTTAAATATGACTTGAAATAAAAATTTCTCCTTAATCCTAATGAGCTACAGAATGGATGTGTTAGCAGGCATAAAAACAACATTAATCTCATTGTGCATCTCCATCAGAGCTCTTGGACTTAAAATATTCAGTAAACTATGTTGTAAATAGATGTGTTATCATCCAGGCTTTGTTGTTCCATTGTGGAACACAGGCAGAAGAGATTTAGCATAATTCTTAAGGGCCCTAGGATTTTGGGAATAGTAAATAAATGCTGGTTTCAACTCAAAGTTACTAGCTGCCTTAGCCCCTACCAAAAGAAGCAGCTTTGAAGCCAGGCATTGACTTCTCTCTAGCTACAAAAATCCTAGGTGGCATCTTTTACAAATACAAAGCTGTTTTGTCTACAGTGAAAATCTGTTGTTTAGTGTAGCTACCCCTTTGGATAACTCGCCACACCCTCTGTATCAGCATCTGCTGCTTCATCTTCTACTTTCATGTTACATTGATGGTTCCTTTCCTTAAACCACACGAATCAATTTCTTCTAACTTCAAACTGCTCTTTTGTAGTTTCCTTACCTCTCTCAACCTTCACAGAATTTAAGAGAATTAGGGCCTTGCTCTGGTCTAGACTTTGACTTAAGCAGCTGGTTTGATCTTCCATCCAGACCATAAAACTTTCTCTATATCAGCTGTGCAGCTGTTTTGCTTTCTTAACATTCATGTGTTTCCTGGAGTAGTACTTTTACTTCCTTCAAAACTTTTCTTTTGTATTCACAACTTAGCCATTTGGCAAAGAAACCTAGTTTTCAGCCTATTTGGCTGAAAACTGTTTGGTTTTTAGTTTTCAGCCTGTTTGGACTTCCAACATGCCTTTCTCATTAAATTTCTAGCTTTTTATTAAAGTGAGAGGGCAGGGGGATCCCTGGGTGGCGCAGCGGTTTGGCGCCTGCCTTTGGCCCAGGGCGCGATCCTGGAGACCCGGGATCGAATCCCACATCAGGCTCCCGGTGCATGGAGCCTGCTTCTCCCTCCGCCTGTGTCTTTGCCTCTCTCTCTCTCTCTGTGACTATCATAAATAAATAAAAAATTTTAAAAATAAATAAATAAATAAATAAATAAATAAATAAATAAATAAATAAAAAAGTGAGAGGGCAGCCCCAGTGGCTTAGCAGTTTAGCACTGCCTTCAGCCTGGGGCGTGATCCTGGAGACCTGGGATCGAGTCCCACGTCGGGCTCCCTGCATGGAGCCTGCTTCTCCCTCTGCCGTGTGTCTCTGCCTCTCTCTCTCTCTCTCTTTTTCTCTCTCTCTGTGTCTCATGAATAAATAAATAAATAAATAAATAAATAAATAAATAAAGTGAGTCAGTGACTCTTCCTTTCACTTGAACACTTAGAGGCCATTGTAGGATTATTAATTGGCCTAATTTCAGTAGTGTGGTGTCTCAGGGAATGAAGAGGCATGAGGAGAGGAAAGACAGATGGGGGAATAGCTGGTTAGTGGAGCAGTCAAAACACATATGTTTACTGATTAAGTTTGCTGTCTTATATATGGACATTGTTTGTGGTACCCCCAAACAATTGCAGTAATAACATCAAAGATCACAGATCACCATAACATATAATAATAATGAAAAAGTTAGAAATATTGTGAGAATTACCAAAATGTGACATAGAGACAGAAAGTGAACAAATGCTGTCAGAAAATGGTGCTCCCATAGACTTGCTCAACACTGGATTGCTACAAACCTTCAATTTATCAGAAATGCAGTACCTGTAAAGCAAAGCACAACAAAATGATATAGAATCTTTAGATTCACATTTACTTTCCTTAAGCTATTTTCTTTTTAATGTTACCTTGCTTTGTGTATTATTTTTGGGAAGTCTGTTGTCAGTTTTATTCTTTTGCCCTTATAAATTATTTCATCTTTTTTCCAGGAGGCCCTAAGGATGTTTTGTCTTTATATTTGAAGTCTTACTTTTAAAGCTTTATCAGAAAATGTGTTAGAGTTGATTATTGCAGGTCAGTTTGTCCTGGCTTCTGGTGAATCTTTTTATTTTTTATTTTTTTAAGATTTTATTTATTTATTTGACAGAGGGAGAGAGAACAAGTGGGAAGAGCAGCAGGCAGAGGGAGAGGGAGAAGCAGGCTCCCTGCTGATCAGGGACTTGATCCCAGGACCCTGAGATCATGACTTGAGCTGAAGGCATATCTTAACCAACTAAGCCACCCAGGTGCCCCCTGTGGACCTTTTTTAATGTGTATATTTCAGAGATTCCAATTCTATATAAATTGTATATTCTTTTTCTGTCTTCTATTTCAGCCATATTCTCCCTGACACTTTTTGTTGTTTTAAAATTTCATTTTTAAATTGTTATCCACTGTTGTTCTCTACCTGTATTATATTTTGTGGTTTTTTTCAAATATATTCTTCATTAGGCATTTATATTTAGGCTTCATTTCTAAATTTTGTCCTTTTGCTTCTTGTACTGACTTGATATAATTCTTCATTTCTTGGTTTATTCTTAGTTTTTAATTTCTGATTTAAGATGGATTTTCTTTGTCCCTATATCTAAATGCTGATAAATGTTTGATAATATCTAATTTAGGTTAGAATATTGTGTTATAGTGTTCTTCTGCTTCATAATTGAGTTTTTTGGATGGGGGTTTCAGCAGCCGAATTGCTTAGATTCTCATTTTTTTTTGTTTTCTTTTCATAATAGTTTTATTTCTATGGACGAAGTTGGGGAGGGTGAGGGTGGTTTACAAGATTCCTACTTCAAGAGCTCCCCCTTCTGGTGTTTCAACAAAGTATAGTGTCTTTATTGTCTTTTTAAGGAGAGGAATTGTAAGACCATAAATTTATTGGATGATGTTTTTTAAGGAAGAGAGAGATTGCAGGTCCATCAGTTTTTAAAATTTAAGTCTTGCAGGATCCTAAATTTCTCTTTTTACTACATGTTTTCCAGAGGTCGTTTCCTCATATCTTCTTAACATTCTTTTTCCCCAAAGCATTACCTTCCCTATGTGTACTTTTAAGTCCTTTTTTCCTACTCAGTATCTGTCTTCCAGTACATTTTTTTCAGTATTCTCACACTTAGGATGACTTTTTCTTTCTTGCTTGGTTTTTAGGTTTGTACCTTGTACTTTTCTGTCTTTTACAATTTTTCTCAAACTGCCCTTGCTCTTCATGAAAGTTTATAATAGGAGAATGGGGAAAAGCTTGCTGGGATTTGCTGCATACTTTATACTTACAGATAATTTAAAGTTTAGATGTTCTGTTTTCTGTGTTAATACTGAGGATGTTGGTTTTGTGATGTTTTATTGGTTCTTTTTGTTCTTTAAAAGGAATGTAGAAGGTGACTGTAATATACATAAACTTAATCTTGCATTTGTGTTCCATTCCTTAAAGAGTTTTAAATAGTTGACTGATATCTGTTCTCATTTAAGCTCAGTATTTTTATAGTAATTTAAAGTAATTCTGGCAGTCCTATTTTTATTATGTTTAAAGTTTCATTGTGTTGGCTCTAAAATATAAAGAAGAAACCCACAATAATACTCATATACAATATTTTAGAGTCACCTAGATCTAAGTAAATATTCATGGTAGAATTAGGGTTGATAGTTCCTGAAATAAATTTTGGAAGAAAAAAATAAGTTGATGAATTTCTGTTAAAAGTATTAAGGTCAGGATGCCTGAGTGGCTCAGCGGTTGAACATCTGCCTTTGGCGCAGGGTGGGATCCTGGGGTCTAAGATGGAGTTCCGCATCAGGCTTCCTGCCTGGAGCCTGCTTCTTCCTCTCTCTGTGTCTCTGCCTCTCTCTCTCTCTCTCTCTCTGTGTGTGTGTCTCATAAATAAATACATAAAATCTCTTTTAAAAAGGTATTAAGGTCTTATTTTATGAGTTTACAATAATAATCTTTTTTGTTGTTGTTTCAGTTGGTAGTATCCTTACTTCTGTGCCTTCTGGACTGGATCATGGCCTTACCTTTAAAGACACTGCTCCAACCAGTCCATGCTACAGGAGCAGAAAATGATAAAATAGAAAAATCTGTCCTCAATTGCATTTATAAGGTAAATTTGTTTGCTTTATTTATTTTTTTTTTAATTTGTTTGCTTTAACCAACACTTTTAAAACTGAAAAAAATAGCATTTCTTAGTATTACATTTTTAGTTTTTTAGAGCCAGGTATTTTCTAAGAATGTAGATTTATCTTACAGTGTCTAAGGCTAATTAAAATTTCCTCCTACAAAGTACAGTTGTTTCACTGCAGATTTTTGAAAGGAGTCAAATCTTTGTTGAATGCGAGAATGATTAGTTAAATTTTATTCATTCTTCTTTTTAAGAAGTATTAAGTTTTACCTTGATTGAAGAACTAAGTTTTAAAATACTTAAAAATTTTGTCAAGCTCTTATATTCCAGTTGGCATTTTTCTCTTTTTGTTTATCTTCACTGAAAAGGAAAACTATATTTTTCCCTCATACTTTCAGGTATTACATGGGTGTGTTTATGGAGCTCAGTGTTTTAGCAATCCAAGGTATTTTCCAATGAGCCTCTCCGATTTGGCATCTGTAGATTATGATCCTTTTATGCATTTGGAAAGTCTGAAAGAGCCTGAACCTCTGCACTCTCCAGATTCAGAACGATCCTCTAAACTTCAGCCAGTGACAGAAGGTAAAAAAAAATTCCCAAAGGACCATATTATTTCTTGGGTTCTCTGAAAATATGATTTGAGGGTGTAGGTAGAAATAATGGAGATGAATATGTCTTACTTTGTAGATCTTTACCTCACCATGTGTATTATAGCAAAGTTCATTTTTAGTTTAGGAAATAACTTCAGAAACACAGTTACTAAGATTACATGTGATGACATTCCCTTTATACTTCTAGTTAAGGTATTCTGATAAGTTCTTTTTGGTATTTTATTTTATACATCATAGAATTTGTATAATAGAATAACAGATTTAGCTTTGGAGACTAACAGATAGGGTACTGACTATTATTTACTAGCTGAGTGGCTCTTTCAGTTTCCTTATTTGTAAAATGGGGATAATAATATCCATTCCCTTATGGTTGTTTTGAGTACTCAATAAGATAATATGTGTAAAACCCTTTGCACATTTCTTGGTGGGCAGTGAACTCAGTAACATTTTTTTAAGCCACATTGTGTCTACATTCATAAAGTTTACTTTCTGATATAAGGAAAAGATGTAAATAAATAACCTCTAAATATGAGTATAAAAGTAAATGTACATTTAAGATAGAAGTAGCCTAGAGGAACCCAGCAATCATTGAAGGGTTTTAAGGAGGTTATATACATGATAAAATTAGTAGTAAGAGCGGTTTGGCAACAGTATTTTCTAGGAGTCAGAGGATTATGGCCCATGGCCACCCCTTGTTTCTGTAAGTAAAGTTCTTTTTGCATCCATGCTGTTCATTTACATATCATGATGGCTGCCTTTGTGCAACATCAGCAGTGTTTGTTGTACAGTTGCAAAGGAGATCATGTGGTCCATAAAACTGAAAATTTTTACTATCTGGCTCCTTTTATGCATTCTGTAGAAAGAGTTTGCTGATCTCTGTTATGTTAGATTGGTTTTAGGGAAGTTAACTCGGGAACAGAGAGACTAATCGTGAGGCTGTTGCAAGGTCTTTGTTAGGAATATATATTTGTGTGTTTGTGCACATGCATACACACACCTGTGTGTGTGTTCTGAGAAAAGTTGGAAAGGAAGGAAAACTGGAAGAGTAATTTCTCTGAAATAAGACAGGAAAAAGATAATTTAAAAGATGGGGTAATGATTTTAAATGATAGGTCCAATACAGAAAGTCTGAAAAATATGTCCACTTTAATTTCAGCAAAGATGTAGGAGGGAAAAATGGATGGCTGTGGGTTGTAGAGTAAGGAAGAGTTAAAGAGCCATTTGTCAAAAGTACTCTTTAAAGAAGTTTGTTTAAAAAAAGAGAGAAAAGCAGTAAGACAGTGGTGAGCTAGTGGATGATTCAGGGGTAAGGGAGTTCTAAGGATGAATAAAGTTGAACAAAATTATAAGTTGAGAAGGAAGATGGGAAGGGGATCATTTAGTAGGGTGAAGTTCCTGAACAGTAGCTAGAAAGTATTGGTGCTGATATTAGCCCTTATTCTGACCCAGAAAGAAGCAAATGGAAGTAAATTAAGGGGATTGGCAGAAGTCACTGAGAGTCCAACGGAAAATGGAAACAACAAAGTTTTGGTTGCACCAGTCAGCATTAAGTAAGGTGGATGTGGCAGAAAAACACAGGAGCTATGGCTTTCAGAATATTGGTATATGGTTTAGCCATGGAATCTGGGCTTGGTGAGGATTGAACTGATCCTTGGGAATGGCTAATAAGTTAGAAGAAAATGGAGTGATCCAGTGAAGCAGTGATTCTCAGCTTTGGTTGCACATTAAATTACTGCTGTGCTACTCCTATCCATAGAGATTTTGATTTCTTCATTTGGGAGAGCTAGGATTTTTTAAAGCTTTATAGGTAATTAATATGCAGCCGAGGTTGACAATCATGGAGAGTGTCACTATGTTAAGACGATGGGTTTTTATTTATTTGTTTGTTTATTTATTTATTTATTTAAATTCAATTTGCCCACATATAGTATAACACCCAGTGTTCATCCCATCAAGTGCCCTCCTCAGTGCCCGTCACCTAGTCACCCCATCCCCCCCACCTTCCTCCCCTTCCGCAACCCTTTAAGACAATGGCTTTTAAAATGAGTTTTTAAGCAGTAGAACCCCTTCAAATAAATTTCACAAGGAAACCCAATTTGTAAAACTTTCAAAAGTAGAGCTGCAACAGAGTAGAGGCCTGGGATCCTACTGACTTCTGTCCATCTCCAAGAGCTTTCTCCAAAGGCTCTAAGAAACAAGAGTGGGGAATATCACTAGACTAAGAGATTGTGGTCAAAGAGTAAGCTGTTAAGGAAGAGTTTGATTTTTTTTTTCTAAGATTTTATTTATTTAATCATGAGAGTCACACAGGGAGAGGCAGAGACAGAGGGAAAAGTAGGCTTCTTGCAGGGAGCCTGATGTGGGACTTAATCCCTGGACCTGGGATCACACCCTGAGCCCAAGGCAGATGCTCAACTGCTGAGCTACCCAGGCATCCCAGGAAGAGTTTGATTTTTAAAGGTGGAATAGTTATAAATGATTAAGACATCTAAGATGTGGCCATGATAATAGATTGGTGATGTAGACTGCAAGTGAAATAGGAAGTTACACATCAAAGAAATAGGGCTAGGGTTTGGGGTTGACCACAAGTTACTAATAGTTTGTCTGAAACACAAATACAGTTGACCCTTGACCAACACAGGTTTGAACTGTGCAGGTCCACTTATACATGGGTTTCTTTAAGTTTTTTACTATATATTTTCTCTTCCTTAGCATTTTCTTTTCTCTAGTTTATTTCATTGTAAGAATACAGTATATAATACATATAACATTTAAAATATGTGTTAATCAACTGTTATGTCATTGGTAAGACTTCCTGTCAACAGTAGGCTATTGGTAGTCAAGTTTTTGGGAAGTCAGAAGTTAAACATGGATTTTCAACTGCAAGGGGGTCAGCATCCCTAACCCCCATATTGTTCAAGCATCATCTATATACAAGTGAAATAGAAATGTAAGATTTAAATTAAAACTCACATATAGTAGAGATATACTGGGAAGTATGGTATAGCAAAATAATTTAGACCATAATTGATATATATATAGGCATTTTATATATTATTTCTTTAGATTTGGTATAGTAAACCAGAGTGTTTATTTTACTTTAAAAACAAAGTTATGTGAAAAGATTAGTTGCTTTTTGCACTTTTAAAAGGGTAAAAAAATGATAAAGTTTGATTCAGGGCATTATAACACACTTCATAAACAGTGAAATAAGTAGTTTACTTATGTAAAGAGAGGTTTTAATGTATTTCAGATAAAATTTACTATTAACAGTCACTGTAGAAGATACAGAAGTAAAGATTTAAATATATGAGTTTTATATTGATATCAAATGCTCTGTGGAGTATTCTCTAAATGTATTAAGTTGTTCCCTTTGGACTTCCTTAAAAATATAAAAGACCAGATAAATGCAGAACCTTTTAGGAACAGCTGTAAGCCAACAGCAGGTGATTCTGTGGTCTGTAGTGACTACATGCTGTGTTGTTGTGTTTTTTTTTTTTAATGTGGCAAAGTGACTAATCACTGTGCCCTTGTCTAAGGCATGCTTCATCATCTTCAAGTACTTTTTTGGCCCAAGATTTCTAAACATAGAGTGTCCCTAATAAGCTCAGTATTGGATTGAACAAGTCTGATTTGAGAACTATTGGCAGGAGTAGCCGTAATTATTAAATTTACTAAATAATAAAGCAAGGTAGTGAAGTTGGCTTTTTGTCAAATGGCAGTAGTCTTATTAGCAAAAAGTCATCATTTGCAGGGTCAGAGTGAAAGGAGGCTCTAAAGGACTCATTCTGTCCTAATTATAGTTTCACCTATACATATTATGCAAAGCTAATATTTAAAGCATTTGTCAAAATTAACTTCCTCTGCATGTTCTATTACAGTGCAATGAATTGCAGCAGCTTTTTATGTCTTGCTGCTTTTGTATGCCATAATAATCTGTAATTATGGGTTTGCTGCAAATGCTGTAGGGTTTGTTTAATCTGACAATCTGAAAAGACAACCTTGAATAGACTTATTTAAATGAATGCTAGTTACACAAAGCCTAGAAGCATCGATATCTTCATGTTGCATTTTCTTACAAGACTAGTTATTTAGAGTTTCATTTTGAATACCTAAATTAGAGAATTTCCTGTGTTTTCTTTATATCTAAATAGATATGTAGAAGATATATATATATATATTCTATAGCTTATAACTCAAAAAATCTAAATCAAATTGCCCAATTAACAAGTTGAGAGATTTTTATCCTCTCATATTTATAAATATTTTAAATCTAGAGAAGCAACTTCGAGAAGAAAATTATATTACCTGCATTTAAAATCTAAATATATTCTTTAAGTATACTCGTTAAGAATTATGACAGATTTGTGAACAAGCTTATTTGAACTGCATTCTCGGGATCCCTGGGTGGCGCAGCGGTTTGGCGCCTGCCTTTGGCCCAGGGCGCGATCCTGGAGACCCGGGATCGAATCCCACATCAGGCTCCCGGCGCATGGAGCCTGCTTCTCCCTCTGCCTGTGTCTCTGCCTCTCTCTTTCTCTCTGTATGACTATCATAAATAAATAAAATTTAAAAAAAAAAAAAAAAGAAGTAAAAAAAAAAAAAATGAACTGCATTCTCACTATCTCTTCCTTTAAGAAGAGGATATATAGGATGGGCAGGGTACCTGGGTTTAGAGGTTTGTTTTAGGGAAAGAGCTCGGTTCATTCTTGCAGGTTATTTATAAATAAGTTTGAAAAAGGAATTCATAAAACCTATTACTTATAATACTCTCAAAATCGAATGGTTTGTATTGCTTCTTTCATATCCAGCTCTGTATATGAGTTTTCAATTCATCTTTATAAAAAACCTGTATTATTCTTAGAAAAAAATGGGGTTTAAGGTGTTTTATGTGATTTGTCCATGATCATAGCTCAGGTCAGAGATGAAGTTAGGAATTTGTCTCTCTTTTGTCATCTGCTTCTATTAAATTATATTCTTTCACATCTTCAGAAATGCCCTGCAAAAAGGATACATTGCTTAGAACAAGTCATTTATTTAAGCTTATCACTCAAAAGAAGAAGAATAAAGAACAGAAATTTTTTTCATACATCAAAAAAATTTTTAATGTCTAATTATATAATTTTTTATTACCATTTAAAATGTGATTTAGTCTTATTTAAATGAGCTTTTCAATTGATCTGGCCCTTTTATATAGCAATTTATGCCACGTAATACTATTTTGAAGTTACTGTACAAAGAAAAAAATAAATTTTGAATTCATTGTTTCCATATGTCACAGTGATTTGCCAAAACAAAAGAGCATTTTAACAAAAGAGAAAAATACGAAAACTAGAGTTGTGGTAAAGATGGAAATAACACTGAACTGGGAAAAGACCAGTCCTGTTCTTCTATGGCAGTTATATCCCTTAACACTTGTGTCCTCATGTTCAAAATGATAGGTATTGGCTAGATTGTCTGTAAGGCCCCTAATAGCGTGAACATTCATTAAATTTTAAGTTATAATAAGGGAAGGGAAAGCAGACACTAGATTTAAGCCACCCCTCTGTTTTTCATCATCCAGTGACATATCTTTTTACTTGGCTTGCATATGGTTTTAAAAATGTGGGATTGAATTAAGGTTAATCATTTAATGTTATCTCGTGTTGAATAGCTGATTTTCAGAACTAGCCATCTTTATAATTGAAAAACAACTCAGTGTAAC
The DNA here is from genome assembly GCF_018345385.1 of Vulpes lagopus. Taxonomy (NCBI): domain Eukaryota; kingdom Metazoa; phylum Chordata; class Mammalia; order Carnivora; family Canidae; genus Vulpes; species Vulpes lagopus. The sequence goes on from NC_054829.1 coordinate 59,477,656, forward strand.
TGGAACTTTTTAAGTAAACTGAAAAATATTCATATATATATGTATGTAGTCCTATAATTTGATTGATAATAGAAGAAGATGAAAATTTTGATACTCTAACATTTCAAAATCAACCAAAGTCCAGAGAAAACTGGTTTTTTTTAGAACTGGAATGATGGAAGAAGATGTTTTTGCTATTAATGGTATAGCTGCTGGTTCTTGCTGATCTTTGCCTGTAGCCAGTGTGTTAGTTCTGAAACTTGAGGGCTGTGGGCTTGAAAATGTAACACTATTCTTTCCTCTTGCCCCTTTTTAAGTATGTTACAAGCTTTGCACAAGGTACTGTCTTTTTAAACTTTTAAAGTAGAGTTTACTTATTGAGATATAATTTACGTAAAATTTATTCTTTTTTATTTGGAATTTTACTATATATTATGTTGGTGGTTACACAATTCTATACAGTTACCAAAATACATCACAAAGTTCACTTAAAACTAAGAAATTTATTATATGTAGATAATGCTTTGATCATCAGGACATTCTCAAATCTAAATTTATTATGGCAGGTAGGCCATTGTATTCCCAAATGATTAAAATCCTTGCAGAATATAAACCATACTAAGACAAGATCTTTGACTATGGTAGAACAATACAAAGACACAGTCATTCTGTAATCATGTCTGTAATTGTGTAAGACAAGAACACAGTAAACACAAACAACTAAATATCCTAAGGTGAATGATGAATACTTTCTTACCAATGACAACTCTTTCCCTGCCTCCTGGATGAAAAGTATCAAGATAATCCTCACCAAATTGTCCTCACTTCATGACACCATTTACTTCAGAACTGGCTTCCACATCAACCCTGATTTAGGACTACACTGGCAGTCTTTGGCTAGTGGGCTTTGACAAGTTATTGTCTATCTCCACTTCTTCCTTCCTTCTTTTATTCCCTCTCTGTTTTCTGCCTGCCTTCTCCCTTTTCCTTGTCCTTGAGGTCCTGACATTTCAGGCCCCTAAGTGCTATATTCTTTGAATTTTCTTTTTTTACTGTTTGGTATGTTTTGTTTTTTTTTAAGTTACTCATATGGAGATGTTTCTTATCTATTTGCTTTTCCTAACATGCTTTTTTTTTTAAATATTTTATTTATTCATGAGAGACATACAGAGAGAGAGAGGCAGAGACACAGGCAGAGGGAGAAGCAGGCTCCATGCAAGGAGCCCGATGTGGGACTCGATCCCGGGTCCCCAGGATCACACCCTGGGCTGCAGGCGGCGCTAAACTGCTGCGCCACCGGGGCTGCCCTGCTTTTCCTAACATGCTTAAGGAAGAATAGAAAAATGCTTCTTCCATACAAGTAAATGCTCAGACTAGGCCACAATGACCCAGAAGAATATCTTACAAAAGTATAATACATAAACAGGCCCATAAGATATGTTTTTCCCTTACAATAAAGTTTTTTTGTTATACACTGGCTATACCGACTCACTGTTTAAATTGATCCTGATTCCTAAAGTTTAGTGAAAGATTGCTTTTCTCTGAAACTTTTATATCATCCATAAAAGCCATAATTAAATGACATTTAAGGCATGCTTCTCTCTGAATCTACTCATGAGATAAACTTATCAGTTGGATTTCATTGGCTTTCTAATCCATATGCTAAGTGATTTATAATACTTGTGATTCTTCTTTGAAAATATGATTTACATTTAAAGGCTTAAGTTTAAATTGTGCAATAAGCAAAACTTTGAAAAAGGGCTGTTTTATAAAATTAACAAAACTTCATCAAAGAGAGTTTACTTCTTTGCCATCATTCCTGTAGTACAGAATCTAAATTGGAAATATTCATATTTACTCTAATATTTGAATGTGATTTTGAAAATGTGAGGAAATCTCCTTTTGTTGTTTTACAGTATCATTGTTATCATGACTTCCTAGAAAGCAGCCGTATTCCCACTGACTTATATTTCTTATTTCTAGTGAAAACTCAAATGCAACAAGGATTAATCTCTATAGCTGCCCGCACTGTTATTACACATCTGGTAAATCACTTGGGCCATTATCCAATGAGTGGTGGTCCTGCTATGTTAACAAGTCAGGTGTGTGAAAATCATGACAATCATTACAGTGAAAGTACTGAACTTTCTCCTGAACTCTTTGAGAGCCCAAATATCCAGTTTTTTGTATTGAACAATACAACCTTAGTGTCCTGTATCCAGATCAGATCAGAAGAGAGTATCCCCGGAGGAGGTTTATCTGCTGGCCTTGCGTCGGCCAATTCAAATGTCAGAATCATAGTACGTGATCTGTCCGGGAAATATTCATGGGATTCTGCCATCCTGTATGGACCACCTCCTGTGAGTGGCTTGTCAGAACCTACGTCTCTTATACTTTCATTGTCTCGCCAAGAGAAGGCAGAAGAGCCTCCTACATCTAATGAATGCTTAGAAGATATAACAGTAAATGATGGGATTTCCCTCCAGTTTAAAAGAGGTTTTAGAGAAACTGTACCAACTTGGGATACCATAAGAGATGAAGAGGATGTTCTTGACGAGCTTTTGCAGTATTTAGGTATAACTAGTCCTGAGTGCTTACAGAGAACTGGAATCTCACTTAATATTCCTGCTCCACAACCTGTGTGCATTTCTGAAAAACAGGAAAATGATGTTATTAATGCTATCCTTAAGCAGCATACAGAGGAAAAAGAATTTGTTGAGAAACACTTTAATGACTTAAACATGAAAGCTGTGGAACAAGATGAACCAACACCTCAAAAGCCTCAGTCAGCATTTTATTATTGCAGATTGCTGCTTAGTATATTGGGAATGAATTCCTGGGACAAAAGGTAAGAACAAAAGAGAAATTTTTCTTTTACATTAGTCTTATTCATCTTTTGCTCAAGCATTTTAGTCTGTCTTCTCGTCTTTACTAATTAGTTCCTTGGCTTTGGGACAGATTTTTTTTTTTCCTTTTTGAGACCACTGAGTTTTATCAGGATTCAAGGGAATAAAAAGATAACTCAATAAATTAACTATTAACATTTTCATAATAGCGAGTAGAACTCTTTGACTTAGAAATTATAGCTCATAAAATTGAAAAAAAATCTTATTTTTCCAACCTTCATGTAAGCTAATAGGAAAAACTGTTTTTCTTATAATACTTCTGACACCAAATATGTGGGTTTTCCACACCAGGCAGTTCCAGCATTAATTAGAGTTAGCACAAACAGAGTAAAGGCTCAGACCCACAAGACTGACACCAGTTGAAAGTCCATGCTTCTGACCAACTGTCTATAAATCAGATAACTATCTCCTCAGGTTTGATAATTAGCTATAATGGCTCACAAAACATTTACTTATGTTTAGCAGTTTATTATAAAAGGTAGTTAAAGGACCCCAGACTGATGAAGAAGTACAAAATATGAAGTCTGGAAGTCTCGCAAGCACAAGTGCTTCTGTTCCTGTGGAGTTGGGGTCTACCACCATGCCAGCATATTGAATTGAGTTGACTATCCAGGAAGCTCTTTGAACCTCATAGTTTAGGTATTATTATGGAAGCATTTTCTCATAAGCATATAGGGATGGCTGAAAGTTCTAAGCTTCTAACCATGGTTTGTGCTTTCTGATGACTAATCCCCATCCTGAAGCTACTCAGGAGCCCACCAAGCATCACCTCATCAGAACAAAAGATTCTCCTATTACCAAGGAAATTGCAAGGGATTTAGGAACTGTATGTAAGATGTTCCTGTTATGTTCATCACTCAGGAAGTTAAGGGTTTCAGGAGTTCTGTGTCAGGAACTGAGGCAGAGCCCAAATATATATTTCTTATTATATCACATAAACGTAACCGATTTTTTAGCCATATAGCAATATGATCTCTTCTTGTTTGTATCAGAGAAGTTAACTCAAGATTTATCATCTAATCAAGAAAGGAATCTGTATCTCATTTCTAAAATTTTGTTTTTTACACATGTTGCAAAAGCCTCATTGAAAGTTTGCAGTAAGCACAAATTTATTCATGTAAGTTGGATAAGAGTTAAACCAAAAGGCTTTGTTTAGATTTAAATCAGAAATACTAGGTTAGAGTCATTTATTCTTGTTCAGTTTGTAGTAGGAGGGGAGCTCAGGTATCAGTGGACAAATAAATCTTTAAGAATTTAAATGCAGGTGAAGCACTGAAATGGAGTTCTACTTGCTTGACTAGTGTTTAAATCTTATTTAATTTAAACCCTTCCATTTATTAGAAGGGAGTATTCTTTGCTTTATGAGGAAGACGTGTTATGTCAGGAACACAATTTGCCTTATGGTACGTCCAAATGTAGGTAATTGCCACTCATGTAAGTGCATTCTACTCTCTCTTGATGTAGGATGGCCCATATATTGTCTTGAGAAAAATTAAAGGTGGGAAGCTATGTTTTACCACAACAAGCATTGATTTCATGAATATAATTAGTACATATTTAGCACGTATTGAATGTTTTTGGTAAAAGTTTTACATTGCTTCATAGCATAAAAAATTGCCTATAAGGTAAAACAAGGAAGAGAGCAAATTCCATCTGGATTACATATGCTTACTCAGTAATGATTTAAATTTTGTGAGTATTTTATTTCTCATTAGGAGCAACTTTCTTAAATATTTTTAGGAAACTCTTTAAAAGGAACCTGCGGATACTTCTATTTTCCTGGTTGTAAGTTTCAGAAGCTCACAGTATCTGCAGGGAAAAATTGGAAGTGACTAGTGGATCATAATCCACTAACAGAAATCTATTTAGAAATTGGTAGAAACAATGATAGATTTTTTACGTTTTTTTTAACGGCCTGTTCTCCTTTGTGTTACAAGTATGAAAAAGCAAGAAAAGTGTTTAAGGGTTGCATGAGTAGAGTGGAAAATATTTCTGGTATCATCATGTCATTCACTGCAAAGGTGATGAAAATCTCTTTTTAGGAGGAGCTTTCATCTCCTGAAGAAAAATGAGAAACTTCTTAGAGAACTTAGGAACTTGGATTCAAGACAGTGGTAAGTTGTTGGGAAACCTTCAGATTTATAACTAGCAACTGACAGCTATTTCTATTTATGTGTAAATAATACTGTATTGTTAACTTTCTGAGCAGAAACTATATTTCATTTCCATATACCTTTAAATAACAAACTTTTTGAAAAAACGCAGGGCTACACTAAAATGGTATCTTTGAATTGTTTATACTTTTTTATGCATTTCAGAATTCTTTTGATTGTAGAAATCTAGTTGAACATATAAAATGTTCTTTGGTTTACCCATACTAAGATGTTCCAAATATACTCTTTTTGATTAGTGTTAGAGGTCTCAAGTGAAATGACTGGTGAATATAAACTAGTACTTACAAAAAATATTAATGTAACAAAGAAGATAGATTTAGGTTATTATATTACTATAAACCTGATTTCTCATTAAGCTTTTGGGTGTGTATCTATTTACATGTGGTTTTTTATGTGTAAAATCTTATTATATCATAATTTTAATGATATCTAGTTCTTGATGTATATGAACAAGACTTCTGGGAAACCAGTACTAGATACTGCAAAATATTACTTCACTGGAATTTTTGTGAGGTTGACATGTATATTTGCTACTTTCTTGTCTAGTCTCTAAATAAAATTTATGGATAAGTACTTTTTTGGCAGTCTAACTAGAAACACATTAATAAAGCAATGCTTTTTCTCTCCCTGTGTCTCTCATGAATAAACAAACAAAATCTTAAAAAAAAAATAAAGCAATGCTTTTAATGTTACCATTATGAAGAATGTCTGTATTTCTGAGATCTCAAATCCACAACCTACTTAATATCCATATCTTACGCTCTCACATCTTAGTTGATGTTTCATACTTTTATGTTTCCAGTTTTTTGCTTTTTCCATTCCCACAGTCAATCTGCCACTTATCTCTGATTTCACTAGTCCTGTCAGAAGCTTCCATATTGTCAACTATAAAAATACCATTTCTGGCATCTTCAAAATGATTCTTCCACTAAAGTTTTTATATATACATATATATGTATATATATATGGCTGGAATCAATTCTCTTCAGAATCTTTTTTTTTTTTTTTTTTTTTTTAGATTTTATTCATTAGGGAAAAAAAGATTTTATTCATTAGAGAGTGTGCACACGTGTGAGTGAAGGAGTGAAGAGCAGAGGGAGAGAATCTCAAGCAGACTTTCTGCTCAGTATGGAGCCTGATGTGGAGCTCCATCTCATGCTTGAGATCATGACCTGAGCCAAAACCAAGAGTCAGGGGCTTAACTAATTGAGCATGCAAGCAGCCTTGATCTGAATCATTGATATCTACTTTATCCACTCCTAGGCAGTAGTGTATTACTAGAGAAAATGATCAAACCAGTGTGGTGTAGGGAGTGACTGTAGATTCATGCTCCTTTACTTCAGCAGTACCTTCTCTGCTGTCTGACAGATTTCTTATTCCTTTTTCACTTCTTACTTTGCTTCTTAGAGTAATTATTATAAACCACTTCTTTACTCTCCAAGCCCTTCATTATAGTCAAAAGATGATTTCTACACTAACCTCACTGAGGATTCAATTCAAATGTTTGACCTCCTATATGAAAGCCAATCTGGTAGACGACTAGTTCCTAACCTCTCTTCCTCCACACATCAATCAGAAAAAGCAAAACACCTTGCCAACACTATTGTATAGGATTGCAAAGTAAACAAGATCATTCATTCCTTTCCCACATCAAACAGCTCCACCTTATAAGTCTTTAAAATTTCTATATTGAGACATCTTTTCTTGCTCACCTTCAGTTTCAGAAATCACCTGCCCCCAACCTGTACTACTTCCTCCATTCTCTGCTTCTCTAGGATCTTCAAAAAGCTAATCGTTCTTTATCTTGTATTTCTACTTACCCCTTTACCATAAGCACACTTGTTACCTTCCTTTAAACAAAACAAAATTATCCTCAGTTACTGTCCTTTCAAGGTATCCCTTTCATGCATTTTTACTACCAAATTTTATGAGAAAATAGAATCTTTACTCACTTCTTTGGTTTTGTGGGTTTTAGCTTTTCTCAGAATAATCTTTTAAAAATAATGTTTAATTTCTCTAGTTATAATAGAAAATATACAATATAAAAATAAACCATATACTTCTAACACTATTCTTAACATTTGTTTATGTATTTTCAGCCTTTTCTTTTTTGATATGCATATGATTTGTTTTACAAAACTGGAATCATAGTAATATATATGTATACAGTAAATTGTTATCTTTTAAAAAGGACTTTATCATATTGTGAGCATTTTTCTCAGGCATTTTGATACTTTCCAAAAATAATTTTTATGGTGCCAAGTTTCACGATTATTGGACATTCATTTTTAATGTCTTGCACTAGGTTAGATTCCTAGAAATAGAATTATTACATCAAAGCATAAGAACTTATTTCAGGCCATACATATTACAAAATTACTTTTCACTAAGTACTAATTTCTAATCCTACCAACATTATGTAAGAATACTTGTATAACTTCAGCCAGGCCAATGTAAGGTATTAGTCACATTTTCTAAACCTTTCCTAGCTTGAGAGGCAGATCATGTTCTCTTTAATTTATACTTCCTTACCCCTAGTGAAGTTAGTATTTTTCATGTATTTATAAGAAATTTTAATCTTTTTCAAATACTTTCTTAGTGTCCTTTTTCTGTTTAAAAGGAAATTTTTCTTAATTGCAAGAGCTCTCCTATATATGTCTATCTAAGGATTAACTTTTATACTTATTGTGAGAGTTTTCCCAATTAGTTGTTTGGCTTTCGGTTTTCAACAACTTCACATTGTTCATTTTTATGTAATTATATTTCGCAATCTTTTTTCTTTGGCTTTTTTTCAATTGTTTAGTGTGCTTTTTTGAATTAATTCTGTCTTGAAATCAATTAAATGTTCTATATTTCCTTCAAGATCCATAATTACTTGGTTGAAATGGTAATTTTATATTTCTTTTTTCTGGAATACATTTTAGTTTATGGAATAAGAAATGGAACTAGCTTGAATATTGAAGAATAGTCTATTTCTATAATTATTGAATAATCCATACTTTTCTCATTGAATTGATGTGCTTCCTTTATCAAATATTAACCTGTTTATGTTTATTTCTTTTTTCTTTTTTAAGATTTTTTATTTATTCATGAGACACAGAGAGAGAGGGAGGCAGAGATGTAAGCAGAGGGAGAAGCAGGCTCCATGCAGGGAGCCCAATGTGGGACTCAATCCTGGGTCCCCAGGATCATGTCCTGGGCTGAAGGCGGTGCTAAACTGCTGAGCCACCTAGGCTGCCCCCTGTTCATTTCTATTGAATTGTTTATCAATTTTATGCAGATGTTAGTATTTAATTTATTATGGCTTTACAAGTAATATCTGATAGACCCAGTCTTCTTCACACTATTCAGACATATAGCTTCTTTTCTTAGATATTCTCACCTGTTTATTCTTCTGTATACATGTTAGAATTATGCTGCTGTTTTCCAGAAAAAAAATCCCATTGATAATTTGGTCTGATTTGCAATAAAACTTTCATGTGGAAAACTTTCACACTTGCTATCATCATTCTTCCCCTTCATAATCATGGCATGTTTTTCATTTATTCTGGCATCCAGACATTACTTTTAGAGGTATTGTTGTGATGCTATTCTAAATAGAGTTTTCTTCCCATTATATTTTGCTATCTAAGTTCTTTAGTGAATTCTCTTATTTATTTTAAGCATTTTATAGTTGTCTATTAGGATCTTTTTAGGTATAAATTTTTTTTGGTATAATTATCTTACTGATAATCTCTTTTCTAAAACTCATGCCTATTTTATATCCTGTTTAATTGCATTGACTAGAACTTGGACTACAGTGTTAGTTATTGTAAGAGTGGACACCTTGTTATTGTAATCTTTTTCATCATCTGTTCAACTTTTCATATAGTTTTGCTTTTTTAACCACTTGATGTATTTTGTACTTAATATCACTAGATTGCTAATATTAAATAATTCTTGCATCCTTGGAATAACCTACTGAGCCATTTGACTTCCTATTGTGTTTAACTTGCTAGACTTGAATTTTGAATTAGGATATACTCCATTTCTAAGCATATTCTATGTTTATTTAATTTTTTATTTGTTCTTACTATGTTTTTAGAATTAAGGTTTTATAGCCAGCTTCATGAAATGAATATTTTCTGTTGTTTAAAAATTTGGAACAACTGGCAAAATTTCTAATTCTTTGTTCCATTGTTATTAGGCTCTGGGTTTTCTTTAAGTTCTTGAGTCAGTCTCAGTGTTTTTTGGTTTTTGTTTTTTTACAAAACTCCTTTTATTAAGATTTTCAAAATGCATACTATTAATTCATTCGTACATACATACATTTCATAATTCTGTTATATTCCTTTTCTCATTTTAGTTTTTTGGGGATTTTTTTTTGCTCTTTAAAAATTAATTTATGTATTCCCATATCATCCCCTTAGAGTTTTTTTACCTTAGTTTTATTGAGATAGAATTGACATGCAACATTGTGATAGTTTATGGTTTAAACATAATAATTTATAGATACATATATATATTGCAAAATGATTACCACAGTAAGGTTAACACATTCATCACCTCACATAGTTAATATTATTGTGATGAGAACTTTAAAAATCTGCTCTTTCAGCAACCTTTAAATATATAATATGTTAACTGTAGTTACCATGCTGTACTTTACTTCCTCAGAACTTACTCATCTCACAACTGGAAGTTTATACCCTTTGACCACCTTCACCCATTTTGCCCATTCCCCTCACTCTTGGAAATAGTCTGTTCTCTGTTCCTCTGAGTTCACTTTTTTCAGACTCAGTATGTAAGTAAGAACGTAACAGTTATTTGTTTTTTTCTGTCTGACATCATTTAGCATAATGCCCTCAAGGGCATCCAAGTTGTCACAAATGGCAGGATTTCCTTCTTTTGTCATGGCTGAATTCTATTGTATAGTTGGCTCTTGAACAACACAGGAATTAGGAACACCAGCCCCACAACAAACATCCCCACTCAGTTCAGTATCTTCATATAACTCTTGACTCTCTAAAACCTTAACTACTAATAGTCTGCTGTTGACTGGAAGCCTTTCTTCAACATAAAGTCAATTAACATATATTTTGTATGTTATATGTGTTATATATCGTATTCTTAAAGTAAGCATAGAAAAATATTAGAAAATACATTTACAGTACTGTGCTGAATTTATTGAAAAAAATTGGTTTATAAGTAGACCCATGCAGACCCTGTTATTCAAGGGTCAACTATACATGTATACCATATTTTCTTGATTCATTCATCTGTTGTTGGATGCAGGTTGTTTTCATACCTTGGCTATTACAAACAATGCTGCAGTAAATATAGGGATGCAGATATCTTTTCAAGATATAGTAATTTTGTTTCCTTTGGATATATGTCCAGAATTGGGATTGCTGGATCATGTAGTAATTCTATTTTTAATTTTTTGTTTTCCATAAAGGCTGCATCAATTTACATTCCCACCAGCAGTTTACAACAAAGGTTGTCTTTTCTGTATATCCTCACCAACACTTGTTATCTCTTGTCTTTTTGATAATAGCCATTCTAACAGGTGTGAGGTGGTATTTCATTGTGGTTTTGATTTTTCATTTCTCCAATGATTAGTGATGATGAGCACCTTTTCATGTATCCTGGTCATTTGAATATCCTCTTTGGGAAAATGTGTCTTTGGGTCCTTATCCTTTTTTTTTTAGGCCCCCATTTCTTTTTTTACCCATTTTAATTGGATTATTTGTTTTATTGCTGTTGAGTTGTATGAGTTCCTTAATATTTTGGATACTAACCCATTATCAGATACATATATATATAGTTTGCAAATATTTTCTTCCATTTCATAGATTGCCTTTTCACTTTATCATTGTTTTGCCATGCAGGAGCATTTTAGTTTGTTGTAGTCCCACTTGTTTTAAGTTTTGGTTTTGTTGCTTGTGCTTTCATATCTAAAAAATCATTGCCAAGACCAGTGTCAAAGAGCTTACCCTCTCTTTTTCCTCTAGGAGTTTTACAATATTAGGTCTTTAATATGTTACATGTTAGTTTTTGTGAGTGATATAAGGTAGGGGTCCAGTTTCATTCTTTTGCATATGAATATCTAGTTTTCCCCATACCATGTATTGAAGAGACCATCTTTCCTCAATTGATAATCTTGGCTCCCTTGTCAAATATTAGATGACTATATATGCATGGGTTTATCTCTGGACTTTCAGTTCTGTTCCATCTGTCTTTGTGTCTATCTTTATTTCAGTGTGATTTTGATAACTAGAGCTTTGTAGTATAGTTTAAAATCAGTAAGTGTGTTGCCTCTAGTTTTGTTATTCTTCTTCAGAATTGCTTTGGTTTCTTGAGGTCTTTTGTGGTTCCATATGAATTTTTGTATAGTTTTTCTCTTTCTGTTAAAAAAAAAAAATGCCATTGGAATCTTGATAGGGATTGCAGTGAATCAATGCATTACTTTGGATAGTGTGCACATTTTAATATTAATTCATGAACCACAGATTATCTTCTCTAATTTGTATCTTCATCAATGTCTCATAGTTTTCATTGTGGAGGTCCTTCATCTTGGTTAAATTTATTCCTAAGCGATTTTTTTTGGATGCTATTATAAATGAGATTGTTTTCTTTTTCAGATAATTCATTGTTAGTGTATAGGAAAACAACTAATTTTTGTGTATTTTGCATTCTACAACTTTACTGAATTTCTTTACTAGTTCTAGCAGTTTTTTGATGGAATCTTTTGGATTTTCTTTGTATAAGATCATGTCATGTGCAAAAAGAGATAGTCCTACTACTTTTTTTCCCAGTTCAGATGCTTTCTGTTTCTTGCTTGATTCCTCTGGCTAGGACTTCCAATACAATGTTGAATAGGAGTGATGAGAGTGGATGCTCTCATCTTAGAAAAAAAAAAAAGTCTTTCAGCTTTTCACCATAGAGAATGATGTTAGTTGTGTGCTATAAGATATGGCCTTAATTATGTTGAGGTTCATTCCTTCTATGTCCACTTTGTTGAGAGTGTTTATCGTGAATGAATATTGAATTTTGTCATATTAACATGTAATTTTCTTTTCTTGTAGTATTTTTACCTAGCTTTGGTATCAAGGTAATGCTCTCCTGGTAAATGAGTTTGGAAGTATTCCTACCTTTTCACTTTCTGGAAGAATTTGAGAAGAGTTGGTATTAATTCTTTGAGTATTGGGTAGAAATCTCAGTGAAACCATCTGGTACTGGGCTTTTCTTTGTTGGGAAGTTTTTGATTACTGCTTCCATCTACTTACGTGTTACTGGTCTGTTTAGATTTTCAGTAGGTTGTAAATTCCTAGGAGCCTATCCATTTCTTTTAGGTTGTCCAGTTGTTTGGCAAATAGCTTCATTGTAGTCTCTTATTTGCATTTCTATAGTATCATTTGTAACATCTTTCATTTATAGTAATATTTATTTGGGTCCTTTTTTTTTTCTAGCTAAAAGCTTGTTAAAATTGTTTCTATTTTCAAAGACTCAGCTCTTGGTTTTGTTCATGTCTTCTTTATTTCATTTTTTCTTCTGTAATTTTTATTATTTCCTTTCTTCAGTTGTTTTTGGGCTTAAGTTTGTTCTTTTTCTAATTCCTTTAGGTGTAAAATTAGTGGTTTATTTGAGATACTTCTTTTTTTCTTGATGTGTGTATTTATCACTATAAGCTCTCCTCTTGAAACTGCTTTTGTTGCATTCCTAAGTTATGGTTTGTTGCATTTCCTCTTTTGTTTATTTCAAGATGGTTTGAATTTCTCTGTTGATTTCTTCTTTGATCCATTGGTTGTTCAGGAGTGTGTCGTTTAGTTTCCATGTATTTGTGAATTTTTCAGTTTTCTTCCTGTTTATTGATTTCTAGTTTAATTCATTTGTGTTGGAAAAGATATGTGATACAATTTCTTTCTTCTTGAATTTGTTGAGACTTGTGTGTTTTAGTATATGATCTATCCTAGAAAATGTTCCAAGTGCACTTGAGAAGAATGTGTATTCTGCTGCTGTTGGGCAGAATGTTCTGTATATGTCTGTTAAGTCCAGTTAGTCTGAAGTATTGTTTAAATTCATTTATTTGATTTCCTATCTGGATGATCTGTCAGTTGTTGAGAGTGGGGTATTAAAGTTCCCAACTGTTATTGTATTACTATTTTCCTTTTCTTCTAGTATGTTGTTTATATATTTAGGTGCTGTAATGTTGGGTGCATAATTATTTATAATTGTTATATTTTTGATGGATTGACCCTTTTAACTTTATGGTAGTGACTTTATTTTACCATTTTTAACTCACAGTCTATTTGTCTGATATAAATATAGCTACCTTTGCTTTCTTTTGATTACCATTTGCTTAAAATATTGTTTTCTGTCCCTTAGATTTCTCATTCTCTATATGTGCTTAAAGCTAAAATGAGTCTCTTGTAAGCAGTATATCATTTGGATCTCATGGTTTTGTCCCTTCAGCCATTTTGTGTCTTTTGATTGAAAAATATAATCTATTTACATTTAAAGTAATGTTGAGAGGTTGTTGAGAGGTAAAAATACCATTTTTCATTGTTTTCTTATTTGTAGATCCTTTGTGTTTTGTTTTCCCTCTTGGTGTCTTCATTTGTGATTTAAAGACTTTTTGTAGTAGTATGTTTGAGTCCTTTATCATAGCCTTTTGTGTATCTACTACAGATTTTTCCTTTGTGGTTACCATGCAAGGCTTACATAAAATGTTATGTTTATAACATTTTAAGCTGACTTTACAACTTGATAGATGGCATACAGGAAGTTTATACTTCTTCCTCACATTTTTGGTTATTAATGTTATATCTTTTTAATATTTTTTATATTATGTATCCAAACAAATTATTATGCTTATGGTTATTTTTTTAAGATTTTATTTATTTATTCATGAGAAATAGAGAGAGGCAGACACATAGGCAGAGGGAGAAGCAGGCTCCCTACAGTGAACCTGATGTGGAACTCGATCCCAGGAACACGCCCTGAGCCAAAGGCAGTCGCTCAACCACTGAGCCACCCAGGCGTCCCTATGTTCTGTTTTCTAATTCATTAATTTTTGTCTTTTTTTTTATAAGCTTATCTTCTTTTTCTTCTAGAATTGAATGTTTTTATCTTAGTTTTAGTCTTTATTTTTTAACAATAAAATGGTCTTAGGCTTTAAAATTTTTCAGAGTATAATTCCTGTCCATTTTTTAATCTCAGCTTAAACATCATTTTTTCTTAAATCCTTTCTCTAAACTACCTGTAACATTTTACCTTCCTCCCCCGTCTATGTTTGGATCATCCATGTGCTGTCACAGAGCCCTGTAACACACTTCCCTGTCATAACATTTATCATACTATTATTATTACTATTAGTATTCTTAGATATTCTTATTCTTTCTAAAACAATTATAATAATTCTCTAAATAGGGCAGCCCGGGTGGCTCAGCAGTTTAGTGCCGCCTTCAGCCCAGGACATGATCCTGGGGACCCAGGATTGAGTCCCACATCGGGCTCCCAGCATGGAGCCTGCTTCTGCCTCTGCAGGTGTCTTTCTGTCCCCTCTCTATGTCTCTCATGAATAAATAAATAAAATCGTTTAAAAAAAAAACTTAAAAAACTAATTCTCTAAATAATATGTGAGTTCTCATATCCTAACTCTTCCCCATAATAATTTATCTTTGGTCCTAGATGGTAAAGTCCATGAGGGCAGGAATCATAACTCTTGCTGTCTTATTCACCATGCGTTCTTGGACCTCAAGGCTCTACTGAAACTATCCTTCTGACAGTATCTTGACCATCAGGTCTAAAATTTTCTCAGTCCTCACCAGGCCTTTTGATTTATCTAATTAACTAAATTTAATTTAATAAGCATTTTAAAAGATTATAGCAGTTTTAGATTTACAGAACAATTGATTGCAAAGTAGAGAGTTCCCACATATCCTTTTTCCCCTACACAGTTTTTCTAGCTGTTATACCAGTGTGGTGACATTTGTTAAAATTGATGAAACAGTATTGCTATATTAACTGAAGTCCATAGTTTACATTAGAGTTCATTCTCTGTGTTGTACATTGTATGCATTTTGACAAATGTATAGAAATAGGTATCCACTGTGATAGTATCCTATAAAACAGTTTCACTGCCCAAAAAAAACCCCTGAATATTACATCCCCAAATTTTAATACTATTGTCTTGTCTTTAAAATGTTCTTCTCCCCTGTAACACTGTAGTTACTGTATTCAACTCCTAATTCTCTATTCCAAGTTTATCTTCACTGGCTCATCTTTTATCTCCTAACACCCTAACATAGTTATCCCTCTCATTGGGATATCTCTCCCTATCTTATCAACCATTCTTTCCATGTACTTTTGTCTCTCAATTCTCAGCATGATTTTCCAGCTACTTATTGCAAATTTTTAACCTGCCTCCGTATTACCATTTCCAGGTCACCATTTCATTCCCGAGTCAGATCCTCATAATTTTCTTGATTATGTTTAGAAATATTTCAGTCACCCAAGCTTGACCATTTCCTTTCTCTTGCCCTTAGATTTTTATAACCATTGTACCAGTTCTTATTATCTCTTCCTCTCTCTTTTCTTTGCTTTCCTTCCCACAACCCCTTGATTCATGTCATTACTTTAAAGAGATTGTTAGAAAGTGGGGGAAATAAAGTCTATCAGCAACATTTTTCCAACAGTATTTGCTTACTTTGAGTCTCTGTCACATTTTGGTATTCCTCGCAATATTTCAAACTTTTTTATTGTATTTGGGGTTTGGGGGGGGGGTTATTTTAATGAAAAAAATTTAGATTTATAGCTGGCTGGACTCAGTTTAGATGAATTTTGTTGGCAACATCCAAAGCATCATAGTCAGGAGCTGGTCGAACATATGCTTTCTTCTCTCCATCAGGCCTGATCAAGGTGTTGACCTTGGCCACATCAGTGTCATAGAGCTTCTTCACAGCCTGTTTGATAGGGTGCTTATTGGCCTTGATATCCACAATGAACACAAGTGTGTTGTCTTCTGTTTTCTTCATGGCTGACTCAGTAGTCAGGGGGAACTTGATGATGGCATAGTGATCAAGCTTGTCTCTCCTGGGGATGCTCTTTTGAGGATATTTAGGCTGCCTTCAGAAATGCAGGATCCTGGGTTGTCAGAATGTAGGTGATGTGTGGATCTTTTTTTTTTTTTTTTTTTTTTTTTTGGTGACTCTGCACACCTTTCAGCACCGCTTTCTTAGCTTTCAGAGCCTTTGCTCTGGCTTCGACTTTGGGAGGGGCAGGGGCTTCCTTCTTCGCCTTCAGCACCATCTTGTGAAAGGGCAATTGTATTTGTTATGGTGATCTATTATCAGCGGTTATGACTTGCTGAAAGCTCAGATGATGACTAACATTTTTTAGCAAAAAAAAGGTTTTATTATTATTTTTTTTAGACATAATGCTATTGCACACCTAATAAACTACAGTACAATGTAAACATAACTTTTATATACATTAGGGGAAAAAAACTCATTTGATTTTATTGCTATATTCGCTTTACTGTAGCCTAGAACTAAAGCTGCAGTATCTCTGAGGTATGCCTGTACTTGTCTGATGGACCTAGGGAGGAAAAATGAAAAGTTACATTGTTTATACTCTTTTCTCCTTGTACCATTTATAGATCCTTTATTTTCTTTGACTAGATTAACTGATTGCTGTTGCTTGTGGTTGAACCACCAGATATTTTTATTTCAGATCTCAAAATTTATATTACTATTTCTATTGCTGTGTATATCAGGGATTTAGAAGTGCTAATAACTTAGCTGACTTCTCTTGGAATTATCCAATAGTAAGCTCATAATATTTTGTCATTTCTATACATATTCTTATATGGTTGCATGTAAGTTGCAAGTTCATTAATTTTCTGGGGTTTTTTCTGGTATCTTTCCCTTGGTATTCATTATTGCACATATTAAGCTAATGGCAGTATACCAAACATTTTAGCAGCTGTAGCTAGGTAAGTAGAAAAATATAAAGGAATGGTAAAGGATTAAAATTTGACATGAAGGGCAGCTGAGCTCTGCTTTTACAAATTGTAGGAAGGTCACAGATAATATAAAGGTGATTTCTCTTTTATTTTTGCATTGTAAAGATTTATGTTCTATTTTTTTTCCTACATGGCACATATTTCTCCCAGCTTTTAAATTTATATAGTATTAGGTGAACATTTTTGAGTCTTTTCAATTTTAAAAATTGTGATTCATGAGTTCTAATTGATAGCCCTTTACCTGAAAAAAATGAAAAAGTTTGAAATATTGCAAGAATTACCAAAATGTGATAGAGACACAAGGTAAGAACATTGAGAAGTTCCCTTTCTGTTAGGATCAGGATTTACATATAGTGGATCATGCTTCCAAGTTAAAATCTTAACAGCTTTCTTGAGATGTACTTCTTACACCATATAATTTACTCCTTTTTAAAGTGTACATGTTTTTAGTATATTCACAGGGTTGTTCAACTGTCACAACAACCTGATTTTAGAATATTTTAGTCCCTTCGAAAGGAATCCCCAGTAACTCCTCATTACCACCACTTCTCCTCCCCCACTCCCCAGCTCTAGACAACCCTAATCTACTTTCTATTTCTATAGATGTGCCTATACTGGACATTTCATATAAAAGGAGTTAAATAACATATGGTCTTTTGTGGCAGGCTGCTTAGCATAGTGTTTTCAAAGTTCATCCATATTGCAGTGTTCTCAGCACTTCATTTCTTGTTGCAGAATAATATTACACTGTATGGATATACTACATTTTGTTTATCCAGTCATCAGTTGGTTGGTTTCACTTTTTGGATATTATGGATAATAACTGCTTTTGAACATTCATGTGCAGTTTTTTGCCCTGGATGCTAGTTTATAAACTTTTTGAAAGATTTTTATAGATTTAGACCTTATATTAAGATAGATGATGCATTTTGTTTGTCATTGCTGGTGTGAGGTAAGAAGTGGCAAGGTAAGAATCTACCTTATTCTTTTGCTTGTACATATCCAGTTGCCCTGGCACTATTTCTTGAAAAGACTCTTCCAATGGAATTGTCTTGGTTTCTTTGTCAAAAAAGCAATGATGATAAATATAAGGTTTTATTTTTAAATCAAAGATTCTGTTCCATACAGATCTATTTGTCTCTTATGACACTACTGCAGTACATTGATTGCCACCACTTTGTAGCAAGTCTTAAAATTCGGAATTATGAATCCTACAGTTTTGTCTTCTTTTTCAAGATAGTTATGGCTATTCTGGATCTTTTGTATCCAGATAGATGAATTTTAAGATGAGCCTGATAATTTCTACAAAAATAGGAGCTGGGGTTTTGGTAGGGATTCCATTAAGTTTGTAGATCAGTTTAGGGGTATTATCTTAACAATATTAAGTCTTTCGGTCCATGAATGGGATTTTTTTTTAAGATCTTTAATCTCTTTTGACAATGTTTTATAATTTTCAGAGTATAAGTTTTGTACTTTAGTTTTTACAGTATAAGTTTTATACTTTTTATTAAATGCTTTTGTACTTGTTTAAACAATTTATTATTTTGGGGTGGTATGGTATTATAAAAATAATTTTCTTAATTTTGCTTTGTTCATTGTTGGTATATAGAAATACAATTCATTTTTTCATGTGGGTATTGTATCCTGAACCCTGCTGAACTCATTTAATAGCTCTAAAAACTTTTCAGTGGGTTCCTTAGGATTTTCTGTATATAAAATTATCTCATCTGCAAGTGGAGGTGGTTTTACTTATTCCTTTTTAATCACATTACTAATTCAGTCTCTTTGTAATTGATCTACTCAGGTGTTCTTTCTCCTCTTGAGTTGGATTTAGTAATTTGTGTCTCTCTAGATATTTTTCCATTTAATCTGTTTTATCTGATTTGTTGGCATATAGTTCATGGTTTTCCCTTATAGTCCTTTTTATTTCTGTACCATATGTATAGTGATGTCTCTTCGTTAGTTTCTGATTTTAGGAATTGGGCTCATCTCTTTTTTTCTTGTTCAGTCTAACTATAAGGTTATCAATTTTGTTTATCTCAACCAATTTTTAGTTTCATTTATTTTTCTCTCTTGTTTTCTGTTCTTTTTGTTGTTTCCTGTTCTTTTTTATTTTATTTCCACTCTAGTCTTTATTATTTCCTTCTTCTGCTTGCTTTGATTTTAGTTGCTGTTTTTCTAGTTTCTTAAGGTGGAAGGCTTAGTTATTGATACAAGATCTTTTCATCTCTTTTTAACATAGGCATTTATATCTATAAATTTACCAGTCAGCACTGCTTTGCATGCATGCCATCAATTTTGGTATGTTATGTTTTCATTTTCATCATCTCTGGGAGTTTTCTTATAACCCTTGACATTTATTCTTTCAGTTATTTAGGAATATATTGTTTCATATCTACATATGTGTGAAATTCCCAGAATTTTTTTTAATGATTTTAATTTCATTGCATTGTGATTAGAAAATACCTTTTGCATAATTTCAGTCCTTTCAAGTTTATTGAGGCTTGTTTTCTGACCTACCATATGGTCCATCCTGTAGGATGTTCCTGTATTCTATAGAAGAATATGTGTTCTGCTACTGTTTTGTGGAGTGTTGTATAAATGTCTTTTAGGTCTAGTTCAATTTACACTCTTACTGAAGTCTTTTGTTTCCCTGTTGATATTCTCTTAATTGTTTTGTCCATTATTGAAAGTGGGGTATTGAAGTCGTCAACTATGATTGTAGAAATGTCTGTTTCTGCCTCCAGTTCTATTTTGGCTTCATGTATTTTGAAGCTTTCTGTTAAGTGCATGTGTATTTTTAATTTTCATATCTTCCTAGTAGGTTGACCTTTTAACATTATGAAATGTCTCTTTATCACTAATGTTTTTCATTTTAAAGTTTAATATTAATATAGCCACTCCAGGTTTCTTGGTTACTGTTTGCATGGTGTCTTTTTCCATTTATTTTACTTTCAGTGTTATTTGTGTCTTTGATTCGAAAGTGCATTGCTTGATCATTTGTTTGTCTTTTAGTGATTTGGCTGAACTAATCCTGCAAAGTCTATTTCCTTACAATGTGTGCAGCCTTGGCTCTCCCTGCTCAAAAATTGTAAAATGTTTTTTATCTTTTAGCAGGGCTACCACAGGTTCTCCTCGGGGTTGGCATAATCTATCATTAATCAAAGTTTGTACTTTGGCCCCCTTAACCAGTTAAGTTTTTGGTTTTGGATGTATGTGTGGCTTAGAGGCCACTGTCATATTCAGAGTGTTTGTTTGTGTGTGGGTTTTTTTTTTTTTTTTTTTTTTTTTTTGGTCCCATGTTTACCCAGAGACTAGTGGCTTAGAGGTTTGCTCTCTGGTTGTTCCAAAAAGGGTACAATATTGGATATACACAGTCTTCTAGACTGCCATGGTTGACTGGATGTTGTTTTTAAGTTGTGGCTTCCTAGGAGTTAACCCTGAGTTCAGGTAGAATATCTGTGAGACTTTACCTTGTGTTGATAGGTCTACATGCTTTCATGTCTGTCCTGTATCTCTCATGTGGGTACAAGGTCGTACTTGTGCATATGCTTCTTGACCCATAGACTTCACTGTGTTCCCAAGAGGACCCTTCTTGGCTATCTCTTCCTACTTCTCTCCATTAAAACTTCAGGCCACTCTGCTATTTTACTTGTGTCTGGAAGTGCTAATTTCTCTTAATGGCTTTCCACCATGCTCTTTCTTGTTTTTGACAAACCCACAGGCACGGGGTTGTCCAAGCTCTGTTTCAAAATCAAATCATTCCCCCTCGGGCAGAGCTGCTGCTGAATTCTTTGTCTTTATGACCTGTTTCACCCTAAGCAGAACACAAGTAGTGGCCAAACTCTGCCACTGTACCTCACCTGGGGTCAAGGACCAACTTCTCTTGGAGTATAACACTCTCACTCTAAAAGTGAACAGTTAGAGAGGGATTGGCAGTTCTTCATCTTCTTAGCTTTCCTCTACTGGTGTGAAACCTCTAGCCTACTGGTAAGCTAGCATGGGGAAGATTGGGACAAACTCAGCCTTTTGCACCTAGAGCTTCCATTGTAAGAGAGGAAGCTGGATGAGTTAAGGGAGACATGGTTCTCTTAGCCACAGCTGCCTGGAATAGATCTTATGCAGCATGGAGCTGAGGAAGATGAGAAACACAGCCAGCAGCCTGTGTCTGCCAGGGTGAAACCATATTCCCAGTCTGGGAACTGGAGGGGAGAGGGAACCCTTATCTTGGCCTGAGTTGAATGCCCAGGGTAAAGGTATAATGTGGAAGTAAAGAGGTGGGGTGAGCAGTTGTGGCTCAGATACCAACAACTCACTCTGTTCTTAGTAGATTGGTAGATTTTCTTGAATGAATGTTTTTCCATTTGCTATATGTCCTAAGGATGATATGCAGAGACTTAAAATGATTTTTCTTAAAAATCATTTTCACTACTTAAATTGATATTTTGCTTGGGAAAGGGTCCACCAAGATATTTAATCTGTAATTCTGGAAGTTTCCCTTGCCCCCCAAATTATATTTTATTACTTAGATTATCCTAACAATACATTGAATATACCAAAAGTTACCCAAGTTTTCACCACATAAAGTGAAATATTGCTATTAGTGAAAGCAGCTAAAATATCTTTGTTCCTGTTTTTAAGTTGCTGAAATTGAAAACCACAACCATGACCTTATAACTTCCTCAAGATATGTGGGAAAAATCTGGTTATCTGACTAACTTTTTAAAGTAATTTCAATTCTTACTTACTTGTTGTTGGATATGGTTTGTTTGCTTACTTTTTAATTTATACATACTATAGTAGTGAAAACATTACCTCTGATCATAAAGTTTATTAGCCCATGCTTTGTTAAATCAATCACTTGGACCAAATGTAGTGTGCCCTAGTTAACTTGGAAAGCCAAATGGCATACAAAAAAATTTGTTTTTATGAACATTTTTAATTTGAGGGAGATCTAAAAAAAAAAATATCTGAGAACTTGTCACTTATTCCATCCAGTTCTGTAATATTTGTGTATAAATTTCTTATTCTGTACTTTGAAGAAAGGGATCGTTTCTCAGCCATCTCTGTACTTCTACTTAGTTTTATTTCTAAAACACATCTGTTTATCTCTGAGATTTGACCACATTGCACAACAGATAACTCCTCAGATGCTTCATGCATTCACACGTCTTTCTTGATACTCTTACTCCTCTTCATTTGTCAGATCTCACTTTCCTTTACCCAATTCATTTGTTACTTTCTCTCCTTTAAGTGTGTCTCTGTTTCTCCAGTCAGAAGTAATCACACCTTTCTTTTGTTCCACTGGCAAGTTTAACTTTTTTAATTTTTTACTTATAATTGCATATCTTTCTCAGTAGATTATAAGATTTAATGCATCTTCATCTTTTAATTGCCACATACTTTGTACATTGAACTTAATTGGATGAATGAATAGATAAATTAATGATTAAATGAACGATGTAACCTTTTGTTTTACAGTCGAGAGACTCACAAGATCGCAGTATTTTATGTTGCTGAAGGACAAGAAGATAAACATTCCATTCTCACTAATACAGGAGGAAGTCAAGCATATGAAGATTTTGTAGCTGGTCTTGGTTGGGAGGTTCGTTTTTAAATTCTATCAGACATCATTGTATTTTTATTTAGAAGCAATGATTTTCTATTTCTTTCTAGCTTATTTTAGAAGAATTACTTTAAGATACTCAACACCTTAATGCCAGGTTTGTTATTGTTTCTGCTTTATTTTTCATCTTCATAATTTTTTAATTTTATTTATTTATTCATGAGAGACACAGAGAGAGAGAGGCAGAGACACAGGCAGAGGGAGAAGCAGGCTCCATGCAGGAAGCCCAACGTGGGACTAGATCCCCGGTCTCCAGGATCATGCCCTGGGCTGAAGGCGGCGCTAAACCGCTGAGCCACCTGGGCTGCCCTATATTTCATCTTCAAAGACAGGAGCAGGTCAGAGTTCGAAAGGAAAGTTGTTAACTTTTTTTTATAAGTGAGTATATTGTTAAAGAGTACTAAACTTATTAAACTCATAGGTTTAGGAGATCTGGATTTTCCTCACAACTGTGAACACTAGACAAGGGGTCTTCACACTAAGATATGAACATCTTTAATACTATACCAAGGCTTTTAAGGGTCACATTGGCTTGGTTAGTTTTGAGGAGATTCATTTCCAGATCCTAAATTTAAAGCCTAAGAAGGCTTTTTCAGTCTCTTGCCTCATCTTTTCTGTTCTTCAACTCTGTAAAAGAAAGGCATACCACATACCCATCCAAGTCCCACATTACCCCCAGAAAGGTTTGTCACCCAAAAATAAAGTTCATTTAAGAAGGCATGTTCTGAGAGGGTCTCTGACAGCAAATCAAGAAATATTCAAAGGCACTGCACTTTATGTCATCCTGATAACCAGCTCATGTCAAGGTTCCTGTACCAAATATGTGTATCTTAGTATCGTAATTCAGAAGGGAGGTATTTGTCATAGAGACTTGTGTTAATATGTTTACTTAAATTGACACATGAAGTGTCATCTAGAAGTGTCAAACATTTTCTAACAAAGTGAATTTGATTGATATATCATTAAGTTAATAGCAGACATTTTATATATATTGTATCAGCCAAATCTGTAGCTCTACAATTTTGATGAATCTATATTTAAAGCACATATACATGTAACATACAGTATACTAGAAATTATAATTTTTGCAACAGTTTAAACTTGTGATGAAATGTTTCATTATAGTTGTCAATTTAATACACAGTTTCTTAAAATTCTTGTAGAGAGTACATGAGCAAAATTGTTGAAGACCACTGTACTAGACTAGACTATAAGACCTTCCTAGAGGGCATGCACTTTTATCTCATCGATTTTTCTTTTTAAAAGCTATCTAGATGCCCTGTACAGTGTTTAGTACATAAGCTTCTAGCATTCAGTATATATATCTTTATGGCTTATCCAACATGCTATTTCCCTTTAAGTGAGTTTCTTGGGGTCTCTGTTGCTATTTGCTTATTTGTCAAATGTAATATATTTTTTACACAGCAGATACAATGTGATGCTCAGTTGAAATTAGATATGTGAAACTGCTTTAGAAATACTAAAGAAAAATTATGAATAGATTTTCTGCTTAAAAAAAACTATTACTAAAAGCAAGAAACATTTGAAAAAGAAAAAAGTAGTAGTACTTACGCTTCCATATTTTACAACTTAGTACAAGACAATAATAAACAGTATGGCACTTGCACCAAGGATAGACATATTGATCAGTGGAATAGAATTGAGATTCTAGAAATAAACCCATACTTCTGTGGTCAACTAATTTTTGACAAGTGCCAAGACCACCCAGTAGAGAAAGAATAGTCTTTTCAATAAATGGTGCCAGAACAACTGGATAGCCACATGCAAAAGAATGAAGTTGGACTTTTGCTTCACGCTGTATACAAAAATTAACTCAAAATAGATCAGGGGTACCTGGGTGGCTCAGTGGTTGAGTGTCTGCCTTTGGTTCAGGTTGTGATCCTAGGCCCTGAAATGGAGTCTCACATCATACTTCCTGCACGGAGCCTTCTTCTTTCTCTACCTGTGTCTCTGCCTCTCTCTGTGTCTCTCATGAATAAATAAAATCTTAAAAAAAAAAAAAAAAAAGAATTCATACAAATCATTAATTAGAAACAATTGAATTTTAAAAAATTAGTACCTGAATGGACATTTCTCTTAATAAGATATGCAGGTAACCAATAAGCTCATGAAAAGTCACTTGACATCATTATCAGTGAAATGTAAATCAAAACCACAGAGAGATACTACTTCATACTCATTAGATTGGCTGGAATCAAAAGGTCAGATAATTAATAACTATAGGCTAGAATTCAGAGCAATCTGAATGAACCCTCTTAAACTCCAGTAGGAATGTGAAATCGTGCAACCTCAGTGGAAAGCAATCTGGAAGCTCATCAAATAGTAAAACACTGGGGGCACCTGGGTGGCTCATATAAGCATCTGTCTTCAGCTCAGATCATGATCCCAGGGTCCTGGGATTGTGCCCCACTACATAGCAGAGAACCTGCTTCTCCTTCACCCTCTGCCTGCCACTCCCCCTGGTTGTGCTCTCTCTGTGTTAAATAAATCTTTGAAAAAAAAAAGTAAAACACTGAATTATTATATGATCAGAAATTCCACACTTAGGTAGATATCCAAGAGAAATTAAACTGTATACCCGGACAAAAACTTAAGCATGGGTGTTTATAGCATCATTATTCATAATAGCCAAAAAGGTGGAAGCAACCCAAATGTCTATCAATGGATGAATGGATAAAATGTGATATATTCATATAATGGGATATTATTTGGGCATGAAAAGGAATGAAGTATTTACATGCTCCAATGTGGATGTACCTTGAAATCATTATGTTAGATGAAAGAAATCAGTCACAAAGAGATGTGTTATGATCCATTTATATGAAATAACCCCATATATACACAAACACACAGACACACAGAAAGTAGATTAGAGGTTGCTTAGGACTAGTTGGAGGGATGAGGGAAGATCAGGGTGATCGTTAAAGGGTTTCTTTTTGATGTAAATGTTCTAAAATTGACTGCGATGATGATTCTACTTACCTGTGAATATAGTGAAGTCCATTAAGTTGTACAGTGGGAGCTTTCACTTCGAGGAACATCAAAGAGACATACTCTCCTTATTCTTCACACTAAGTACAACAAAAACTCTGGACATTACATATAAAAACATAAAAAAAACTCCAAAAGGTGGAGAGGAAGAGAGGCCAATTCAGGACCAAGGATGACATGATGATGGGTTCTCAAGGTTTTGTCTCCTGTATCAACTTGGATCTAAAATAGTAACCTAGAAACATTAACAAGCACTGACCAAAAGAACCCCAACAAAAAGCCCACTTTTTCTAGCCAAAGGACCAGGAAAGGAATGACCTAGAAAGACAAAAAACATTTAGATAATAACTGCTCTGCTCCAGCCAAACACAAAAGACTCCCATCCCCATCCCTGACAACAAAGGTCAGTTAGGTCAGTTAGGGAGCCGCCTCGCCTGCCACCCTCATGAGACTATAATGAGACATCCCCAACACCACACAGGAATAGTATCAAATAGTGTTAGAGAAGGGCAACCAGAAAGCCAAGACTTTCATCTCTGTCAGCTGGTCAAGTCCCCCATTCACACCTCACACCATAGTGTCAGTGGAGACTACATGAGGAACCTGGAATTCTATCCCTACCTACTATAATGAGGTGCCCCTCTATCCTCCACTGGGATAGATCAGAGGAGGCCTAGTGGAGAAGTAGTTCTTTTACCATCACCCAGCAGTAATGAGACTAACCTTACCAGTAATAACACCTTTCCTTAATGGACACCACATAGGAAGTCAGAACTCCTTCCTCCACCTAACAGTAATGAAGATCTCCCCTCTGCAGTTGTCAGCAGAGGTTAAGTGGGGAACCTATACTTTGCTGTCCACCTGGCTAGAGTGAGGCAGTATCCACCTTGCTTCTTTGACAGAGCAGTGTGACAAAACAGCCTGCTGAAACAGAAGGTTTAAATAAGATTCATAGTCTTTTAACATAATCCAAAAATATCCAAGCTTTGATCAAAAATCATACCAAGACCCAGTAAGGTCTCAAACTGAATGAAAAGATGACAAAACATACTAACAACAAATAACAAAGATTCTGAGATAACCATAATAGAAATGCTATGACTAGCAATTAGGATCATAGTTGACATAAATGAAAAATAGAAAGTTTCAGTTAAAAAAAAAGGGAAGATACAAGAAGAACTAAATGAAAATTTGGAAATGAAGATTTAATTGCTGAAACAAAAAACACAGTAAATGTGCCCAGCAAGAGAGTCAGGTAGAGATGGGGGTACAAAAGAATCAATAAACTGGAAGATAGAACAATAAAGAATGTAAACAACAGAGAGAGAAAAGACTTAAGGACAATGAAATTTTTTTTGATGCTTTGAAATGTTTTATTGAAGGTTTTTTTTTAAAGAACAGTAAATTATGCAGTCTTCCAACCCCGCCCATCATCCCCAGGGATGACCTACTGACATGTTTCATGGTCCACCTGGGAAAGGGACAGCAGGGCCTGGGCTAGGACCCTAGCAGGAGGCCTGTGCTTCTAGGGCAGCCACTGCAAGTGGCTGAGAGCCCTGGGGTTTCTTCCTGGCAGTTAGGAAGGGGACCTGACAAACCAGCCCCTGGGGACCCAGCAGAGACTATGACAAAAGATTTAACATTCCTCTTATCTGAGTCCCAGCAGAAAAGGTGAAATGAGTTGGGTCTGAAAATTACTTGAAGAAATAATGTTGAAATTTTCCCAAATTTGTCAAGAGAAATAACCTTAATAAAGCTACAGATTGAAGAACCAGGGTGAAACCGAAACAGGATTAATTAATTAAAAGAAATCCATATAAGACACAATCACAATTAAGCTTTTGAAAAATAAGTCTCAAAAAAATTTTTAAAGCACATGGACAAAAATTGTTCTTTATCTTATAAGGGGAAAACAATTAGAATGATAGTGAATTTCTCATCAAATCTATAGTAGCCAGGGACACCTGGGTGTCTCAGCCAGTTAAGCATCTAACTCTTGGTCTCCACTTAGGTTTTGATCTCAGGGCTATGAGTTCAAGCCCCACACTGGGCTCCAAGCTGAGCATAGATCCTACTTAAAACAAAAAACAAACTATAATAGCCAGAGAAAGAGGCAATATTTTACAAGTGCTGAAGAAAAATTAATGTCAGCCAGAATCCTATAGCTAGTAAAGGAATGAAGCAAAACATTTTCAGATGAAGGAAAACTTAGAGAACCTGTTGCCAGCAAACCTACCCTAAAAGAACTACTAAAATAAGTTATATTAACAGAAAAGAAATGGTAGAAAGGACCTTGGAACACTAGAAAGAAAGAACATGACAAAGAATATGGGTAAGTATATTAGGCATTACCTCTCCTTTTGGGTTTTCTTAATTATGTTTGCTGGTTGATGCAAAAATTATTTCTGATGTATTTCTAAATGTAATGCCATGAAAATATTCATGGCAATTATATTACAAACAAATGAAGGTAAAGGGGCATAAAGTGAGGCAGGATATAGACAAATCCACACTTATGGATGGAGACTTCACCTCTTTCTCAACTAAGAGAAGAGCCAGACAGAAAATCAACAATACTATATAGAAGGACTCAAAAGTACTATAAACTGACAGGATCTAACTGACATTTACAGAACACTCTACCCAATATCATCAGAATACATGTTTAAGTGTCCATAGAACATATACCAAGATAGACATATTGGGCCATAAAAAAAACCTACAGCAAACTTAAAATAATTGAAATCGTACAGTGTATTCTCTAACTACAGTGGGATAAAATTTTAAATCATTAATAGATAACAGGAAAATCTTCAAATTCTTGGGAAGGTTACATACTGTATAATTCTATTTATACAACCTTGAAATGACCCATCTTCGTGGTGAAGAACAGATTACTCATTGCTAGGGTTTAAGGGGGTAGAATAAGAGGGAAGTGGTATAGCTCATGTAACAGGATAACATAGGGGACCTTTACGGTGATGAAAATGTTGTTTCTTGAGCATATTAATGCCAGTATCCTGAGGGATTTTTTGTTTGTTTTGCATTTTTGAGAGAATACAGGCAAGGAGCAGGGAGAGGCAGAGGGAGAGAGAGAATCTCTCACGAAGTAGACCCCATGCTGAAGCTTAATCTCATGACCCTGAGCTCATGACCTGAGCCGAAATCAAGACTCTAATGCCCAACCAAGTGAGCCACCCAGGAACCTCATCCAGTATCCTGATTTTAATATAGTTTTGCACTGGAGAAATCTGGGTACAGAATACATTGGATCTCTTTTTATTATTTTTTAAAACTTATGAATCTCCAGTTAAAAAATTGAATAAAAAAAGATCACCAAGTATTGCAGAAGTGTTTAGAGCAAAGGAATACTGGAATGAGACTTGTTCTCCATTACATGATCAGAGAGTTGACCTGAAAATAAATAACCTATTCACTAAAACGAAAGGTCTATACTTAGATACCATTTTTCACCTATCATATTAGCAAAGATCATAAAATTTGATAATATATTTGAAAGCTATGAGGGAAACAGGCATTCTTAAACACTGTTGTTGCTATCTATAGAGAGCCATTTTACTGAGTTTCATGAGAAGAGTACATGCCCTTTGACTTACAGTTCCACTTTTAACTATTCTATAGATCTCCTTTTACAAATGCAGCATGACATGTATTCTGTGTTATTCACTGCAGCATTGACTATAATAACAAAAGATTGGAAACAGCCTAAATACCCTTTAAGTAGGGAACTAGTTAATTATTGTACATCAAGAAAATGAACTTCTCTGAAGCCATGAAAACAACAAATGAAGAAGCTCTTTACTTATTAATGAGTACTTTTCAAGGTATTTTAAGTGAAAATCAAAGTGCAAAACATTGTATGTGTACACACATACATAAAAGAATTTAATTGGATATATAGAGAACATTTTTGGAAGGATAGTTAAGAAATTGCTTTCAGGGGGCACCTGGGTGGCTCATTTGATTAAGCAGCCAGCTCTTGATTTCAGCTCAGATTATGATCTGAGAGTCCTGGGATTGAGCACCAGCCACATTGGGTTCTGCACTCAGTGGGGAGTCTGCTTGAGGATTCTTTCTATCTCTCTCCCCCTCTTTTTGCTTGCTCCCTCTGTCTTTCTCTGAAATAAGTAAATTTTTATAAAGGAAAGAAGAGGAGTGCCTGGATGTCTCAGTCAGTTAAGAGTCTGCCTTCAGGGTCTCAGAGTCCTGGGATAGAGCTGCAAGTCAGGATCCTGGTTCAGTGGAGAGTCTGCTTCTCCCTCCCTCTGTTCCCCCAATGTGTGTTCTCTCTCTCCCTCCCAACCCCTGTCAAATAAAATCTATAAAAAAAAAAAAAAAAAAGAAAAAGAAAAAAAAAGAAATTGCTTTCTGGAAGGGGCACTAAGTAGCTAGAGATGAGAGATGGAAGTAAGAATTTTGGTAAGCTTTTGAAAAAAAATTCTTTAAAAGATTTTATTTATTTATTCATGAGAGATAGAGGCAGAGGGAGAAGCAGACTCCATGCAGGGAGCGTGTTGTGGGACTTGATCCCAGGACTCCAGGATCACGCCCTGGGCTGAAGGCAGGTGCTAAACTGCTGAGCCACCCGGGAATCCCCAGCTTTTGAAATTTTAAATACATGAGTATATTACTGAGTCAAGTTTTAAAAAATAAATGATTGAGGCAATCTTATAGTAATGTTGTAAAAACTAATTTGTTATTCAGATGTTTAGCCATTATAACTGATACTGATAGTTGAGACATGTTCAAGGTCACATGGTGCAAAAATTGGTTTTTATAATTCACTTTACCAGTTATTCAGATTTTTAAATTTTTTAATTGAAGTATTAACACACGGTGTTATATTACTTTCAAGAGTACACTATAATGACTTAATTCTATACATTACTCAGTGCTCATCATAAGTGTATTCAATCACCTTTAGCTATTTTACCCACGCCCCCACCTACCTTCCCTCTGGCAACCACCAGTTCTCTGTGTTTAAGAGTATACTTTTTTATTTTTTTTCTTTTGTTCGTATATTCTTTTAAATTCCACATATGAGTGAAATCATACGGTATTTGTCTTTCTCTGACTTATTTTACCTAGCATTAATTATTCCCTCTAGGTCCATCCATATTTCAGATTTCATTTTTAAAAACATATGTATAAAGTGGTTTTTCTGAGTAAAGAGATACAGTGTTTAAGTATCTTTCTTCTTTTGTGTTTCTTTTTGCTTTCTAGTATTTTCTTTAATTTCAACAGTGAAGTCAGGTTGCTTTGTGTATTGCACAAGTTAAGGGAATATGACCCAATGCAATGACCCTGATATTAGTATGTGTGTATTTTATTTATAATCAGGGAAAGTATGTGTAAAAACCTTAGCACAGATTAATTTGTAGTTTTTTAATGCATTAGAAGTTCAGTTCTGCATTTTTGTATTTCTGTTCTGAGCTATGTGATAGGTACTAAATATTAAGACAATTTCCATGAGTAAATCTAACACACATGATTAATCATCTTATCAAAGTGACATTACTGTTTAAACTTTCCCCCACATCACTTCCAGTCTTGATTTTTGCTACTTGATTTTTCACTCTGGCTTTGGTGTCCTCCCATAGCCTTTATGATTTAGTATTAACACCTAGTAGCCTAACAAAAGATGCATAGTGTACAGCAGTGATTTCTTTCCTAATTAACTCCTCCTAATTAGAGATCACAAATACTTAAGAAAAAGTTCCAGTATAAACAGAACAGCTCTAACTAATAATTCTGAATCAAGCATTGGTTGATAACATGCCAAAGACTTTCTTCTCCGTGTTTTTTGCAAATTGAGAAATTTGAGTCTATTTCAATAGTAAGTTGTTGAGTTTTGTTTAGTTGATTAAAATGTGTATCATTGCTCCCAGGTCAATCTTACAAACCACTGCGGTTTCATGGGAGGACTACAAAAAAACAAAAGCACAGGATTGACCACGCCATATTTTGCTACCTCTACAGTAGAAGTGATATTTCATGTATCAACAAGAATGCCTTCTGATACTGATGACTCTTTGACCAAAAAAGTAAGTGCTGAGAAAAAAAATGTTGAGTTAAAATCCTAGTAATTAAGAAAATAAATACATAAAATACGTAAGTAATCTGACCAAAAAGCACTATTTCTGAATATTCCACTCTTCATCTAATACTGTCTTGAGAATGCTGTTTTCCTTAATAATAATATTGAAGGTTATTGTCTTAACAAAGGATTTGCCTTCAAAGAAATGGAGGTATGACTAATTGAAAAACATCTGTGTATGTTCAAATTGGTGAAACTATATTTCAAGTCTCTTTACATATGAATAGACATAATGGTTATATAGATTGAGGGAGAGCAAAATATATATTCATCATTACAAAGCATTTAAAATATAACATGCTTTATCATAAATTTTAACTAAAACTAATTGAGCAGATAAAATAAGCCTTAATTAATGAAAAAAATTTTACTCCGAATTTATGAGAGATGTGGTTTTGATGGCCCTGGTCCTTTAAAACCTACATCACTATTTTTCTGTAGGCAGCACTAGTATTCAGGAGTCATTCTTAAAAAAAAAAAAAAAAAAAGGAGTCATTCTAGTGACTATAAAGATACATCAGGGTACAGTTGTATGTATTCAGTCCACTTTTGGTTTTCTTAGGGAGAAATATTTTTAAGAGTAAAACTTTGTCCAACATTTCTTTACCTTCTCTTTCACCTCCTTCCTCAATTTATTCAAAACCACTAAATGTAACCAACTTAATATCATTGGTCATTTTACTTGATATTCTTTTGCCTGATATCAAAACACTTTATAATTTATTAAGCTATAAAAACAGTGTATTCTCTCACTCTTGTAAAAGAACTTTAGAACTCCTCTCAAATATTTGATAAGATTGAGTTAATAACCCTTGATGCCTTTTGTTTACAATTTAAAATACTGTTGGAACTTGCCTACTAAATGAGTAATAGTTGATAAAACTAATATGTGGATGATAATGAGGTTGGAATGAGTAGTAAAAGTGGAGGTAATTGATAAATGTAAGAAAGTATATTCAGTACAGATTTGCTATAGAATTCCTTGTCAGGAATCCGTGGGTGGCACAGCGGTTTAGCGACTGCCTTTGGCCCAGGGCGCAATCCTGGAAACACGGGATCGAATCCCATGTCAGGCTCCCGGTGCATGGAGCCTGCTTCTCCCTCTGCCTATGTCTCTGCCTTTCTCTCTCTCTCTCTCTCTGTGTGACTATCATAAATAATTTTTTTTTAAATTAACAAAAAAAAAAAGAATTCCTTGTCATGTAGTTTTTAGAAGTAAAAAAATGATCTATGAATACTGACAAGATGATGATGAAGAGGTGAATTGGAGTAAAACTTCATTTAAACTTCAACTAAGCACATTCTTCCATCAATTCATTTTAAAACTCTATGAAATAAGACATACCTAAATTAGAGACAATTGTAAGTATAGTGCAAAAAGATAATTTAAGGGGTGCCTAGGTGGCTCAGTCTGTTAAGCCTTTGATTCTTGATTTCAGCTCAGGACATGATCTCAGGGTCATGAGGTTGAGCCCCATGTGGGGCTGTGTGCTGGGGATGGAGCCTGCTTTGGATGCTCCCTCTGTCCCTCCCCCACTCTGTCTTGAGCTTATGCATGCATGCTCTCTCTCAAAAAAAGAAATTAATTTTTGAAAAGATCATTTAATCATTAAGAACTTAGCTGTGACTCATATTTATCATTATCATTTTCATGGCTCCATGGATACAAACAACTTTTTAACCCCAGAACAGAGTCTAAAATTAATGATGTCTCATATTACAAACAGAAGAGAACAAAGTACATGATTTTTTGTTTAAAAAAATTTTTTTGTTTTTTTAAAGAAAACTATGGCAGGATATTTTTACTTCACTATATTAAACATGATGATTATATGGTACTTGAAATTTTATTCCTGTGACCTTTATAGAAATGTCAATTAAGATTTCTTATTTTTTTCAAAACATTCATGAGGGTTTGTCCTTAATTTCTTAAGAACTTTCTGAAATGGATATTTAACAATTCATTATCACAAAAAAAAATTAATTTTGGAGAGGATACCATCATTTAAGAATTGTTAAATGGTTGAATTCTAATTAAAATTAAATTGTTAAATGGTAAAAATTTTAAGTACTGGATTTACTAGAGAATTTTGAGGGATTAAACATTGAACATAGTTTTTTCATCTATACACATAGGAATTTTTTTCCTATGGTAAAAATTACATATATTACATATTTACCATTTTCACCTTTTTGAAAAATTTTTTATTTAATTTTTTAGAATTTGGAAATTGTTTTTCATTGATGTGTAATTAATATACGGTGTCATATTAGTTTCAAATGTGCACTGTTGTAATGACTGAATAGTTCTATACATTACTCAGTGCTCATCATTATTAATAAGTGTGCTCTTATCACCTTTGTCTATTTCACCCACCCCGCAACTCTTCTCACCTCTGTCAACCACCAGTTTTGTTTTTTTGTTGTTTAAAAGTCTAATTTTCTGTTTGCCCATTTTTTCTTTGTTTGTTCATTTGTTCTGTTTCTTACATTCCACATGAGTGAAATCCTATAGCATTTGTCTTTCTCAGACTGACATTTCACTTAGCATTACATTATACCCTCTGGGTCCATCCATGATATCACAGATGGCAAGATTTCATTCTTTTTATGGCTGAGTAATTTTGTATTGTAGGCAGTATATATACACACACACATAGAATACAATATTACTTTATCCATTCCTCTGTGATGGACATTTGGGTTGCTTCTGTATCTTGGCTGTTAAATAATGCTGCAGTAAACATAGAGGTGCGTATGTCATTTCAAATTAGCATTTTATTTTCTTTGGATAAAAACTCAGTAATGGAATTACTGGATCATATGGTAATTCTATTTTCCTTACTGTTTTCCACAGTGGCTGCATCAGTTTGCATTTATACCAATAGTGCACAAGGTTCCTATTTCTCTACATCCTTGCCATTACTTGTTATTTCTTGATAAGTTTTTTTTTTTAATTGATTCTAGCCATTGGTGTAAGGTGATATCTCATTGTGGTTTTGATTGGTCTTTCCTTCATGATTAGTGATGTTGAGCATCTTTTCATGTGTCTGTTGGTTATCTGTATGTCTTCTTTGGAAAAATGTGTGTTCAGGTCCTCTGCCCATTTTTTAATTAGATTATTATTTTGGTGTTGTATGTTTTAGGTATTAATTCATTAGATATATCATTCGTAATTGTTTTCTCTAATTCAGTAGGTTGCCTTGTCCTTTTGTTGATGACTTTCTTTGCTATGCAAATTCTTTTTATTTTGGTATAGTCCCAATAGCTTAATTTTAGTTTTGTTTCCCTTGCCTGAGGAGGCATAGCTACAAAAATGTTTCTATATGACTGATGTCCAAGAAATTACCGCCTGTATTTTCTTCTAGGAGTTTTATGGTTTCAGGTCTCACATTTTGATCTTTAATCCATTTTTAGTTTATTTTTGTATGTGGTGTAGGAAAGTGGTCCAGTTTTAATTTTTGCATGCAGCTGTCCAGTTTTTCCAGCACTATTTTTTGAAGAGATTGTCTTTTCTCCAGTGTATCTTTTTGTCTCCTGTGTTGTAGATTAATTGACCATGTAAGCATGAGTTTATTTCTAAGCTTTTCTGGATTATTCCACTGATCTATGTGTCTTTTTATGTCAGTACTGTATGATTACTACAGCTTTATAATATATCTTGAAATCTGGAATTATGATACCTCCAAGCTTTATTTTTTCTCAAGATTGCTTTGGCTATTTGGGGTCTTTAATGGTTCCAAACAAATTTTAGGATTATTCTAGTTTTGTAAAAATTGCTGTTAGTATTTTGGTAGGGGTTGCATTGAATTCATAGATTGCTTTGGGTGTATGGACGTTTTAACAGTGTTGGTTTTTGCAGTCCATGAACATGGAATACCTTTCCAGTTGTATCATCTTCAGTTTCTTTCATGAGTGTTTTATAGTTTTCAGAATGCAGTTTATTCTTAGGCATTTTATCCTTTTTGGTGCAGTTGTTAAATGGAATTGTTTTGTTAATTTGTTTTTCCTTTTTTATTATCAGTATAAAGAAATTCAGCTGATTACTGTATATGGACTTTGTATCTTGCAACGTTACTGAATGCATTTATCAATTCAAGTAGTTTTTTGGTGGAATCTTTAGGGTTTTCTATATATAGCATAATATCTGCTAATAGTGACAGGTTTACTTCTTCCCTATTAATTTGGATGCCTTTTATTGTCTGATTGCTGTGGCTAATACTATGTTGAATAGAAGTGATGAGGGTGGATATCTTTGTCATGTTTTTTATCTTAGAGGAAAAGCCCTGCTTTTCAACATTGAATATGATGTTAGCTGTGGGTTTTTTATGTATACAGCCTTTGTTATGTTGAGGTATGTTCCCTCTAAATCTACTTTTTTAAGAGATTTTATCATGAATGGATGTTGTACTTTGTCAAATGCTTTTTCTCCATCTCTAGTGAGATGATCATAGTTTTTATTCTTTTTTCTTATTAATGCAGTTATGTTGATTGATTTGTGGACATCAAACCACCCTTGCATGCCAAGGATAAATCCTGCTTGATCACGATGAAAGATTTTTTTAAATGTATTGTTGAACTCGGTTCACTAATATTTTGTTGTGGATTTTGCACCAGTTTTCATCAGATATTGGCCTGTAGTTTCCTTTTATGTTTTGTTGGAGTTTTTTGTAGTTTATTTCTCTCTGGTTTTGGTATCAGGGCAATGCTAGCCTTATGGAATGAATTTGGCAGCTTTCCTTTCTCTTCTGTTTTCTGGAGTAGTTTGATAGGAATGGATCATAACTCTTCTTTATATATGTGGTAGAAATCACCTGTGAAGCCTCTGGTTCTGGATTTTTTTTTTTTTTAAAGATTTTACTTATTTATTAGAATAAGCACAGAGGGGGAGAGGTTAAAGCAGAGTCCATACTGGGATCAAGATCTGAGCTGGAGGCAGATTGTTAACTAGCTGTGCCACCCAAATGCCCCTCTGGACTTTTGTTGGGAGTTTTTTGATTGCTGATTCAAGTTTCATTACTAGTAATTGGTCCATTGAAATTTTCTATTTCTTCCTGATTCCATTTTGGAGGGTTGCCTGTTTCTGCCAATTCATTTCTTTTAGGTTGCCCAATTTGTGGGCGAATAATTTTTCATAATCTCTTATAATCCTTTATATATTTGTGGTGTTGGTTATTTTTCCTCTTTCACTTCTAATTGTGTTTATTTGGGTTCTCTCTTTTTTTTTTTTTTTTTTTTTTTGGAGTCTGGCTAAAGATTTATCAATTTTCTTGATATTTTCAAACAACCAGCTCCTGGTTTTATCCATCTTTTCTGTTGTTTTTTAGTTTCTATTTCATTTATTTCTGCTCTGATCTTTATTATTTCTAATACTGGCTTTGGGTTTGTTGTTGTTCCTTTAGGTATAAGGTTAGGTTGCTTATTTGGGATTTTTCTTATGTTTTTGAGGTAGGCCTGTATTTCCTATAAATTTTCCTCTTAGAACAGCTTTTACAGAATCCCAAAGATTGTGGACCCTTGTGTTTTTATTTTTGTCGCCATGTATTTTTTATTTCCTCTTTGATTTCTTGGTTAACCCATTTATTGTTTAGTAGCATGTATTTTAGTCTGTTTTTTGGCCTAATATGATTTATTCTAAGGAGTATTCCATGTGCAATATTTATTCCATTGTTTATGGTTTATTTTTGTTTGAGAAAGAGGAATGGAGACTGCACATGCACATGCATACAGAGGGAAGACAGGCAGAGGAAGAGGGAGAGAAAGAATCCCAAGTAGGCTCCATGTTCAGTGCAGAGCCCAACATGGGGCTTGACCCCACCACCCCAAGATCACAACCCAAGTTGAAATCAAGAGTCTGACACTCAGCCAACTGAACCACCCAGACTCCCCTGTATTTCACTGTTTGGTGATGGAATGTCTGAATATATCTGTCCATCTGGTCTAAAACCACTGTTTCCTTATTGATTTTCTATATGGACAGTCTGTCCATTGATACACACAGGGTGTTAAAGTCCCTTACTGTTATTGTATTACTGTCAGTTTCTTCCTTACATCTGTTAATAGTTGCTTTATGTATCTGAGGGCTCCCATTTTGAGCACATAGATATTTAAAATTGCAACTTCTTGTTGGATTGTTCCTTTTGGATTGTTTCCTTATTGTCCTTCTTTGTTTCTTGGTACGGTCCTTGTTTTAAAGTCTATTTTGTTTGATATAGGTGTTGCAACCCCAGCTTTCTTTTTGCTTCCATTTGCATGGTAAACATTTTTCCATCCCTTCACTTTAGATCTGCATGTGTCCTTTGGTCTGAAATGAATCTCTTGTAGGCAAGTTATAAGTGTGGATTTTTTTATTCATTTATTTATCCTGTGTCTTTTCATTGGATCATTTAATCCATTTACATTTAAATTCATTGACAGGTGCATACTTACTGCCATTTTTGTCACTGGTTTTGCAGTTCTTTTTTTAGCTCTTTTCTAGTCATTCTTCTCTTGCTCTCTTCCTTCATGGTTTGATGGCTGTCTTTAGTTGTATGCTTGGATTTTTTTCTCTTTATTTTTTGTGTAACTATTACAGGTTTTAGATTTGTGGTTATCATTAGGTTCATATATAACATTTTATGTATATAGCAGTCTATTTTAGGTTGATGTCACCTAAATTAGAATCTATTACTCTTTGCCCCATGTTTTATATCCTTTTGTTTTGTGAATCCCTTGACTGATTTTTATAGATATAATTGAGTTTACTGCTTTTGTGTTTTAACTTTCATACTTGTTTTATAAGTGAGTGATCTATTACTTCTATTATATGTTTGCATTTACCAGTGAAATTTTTTCTTTTCTTAATTTTCTTACACCTATTTTGACCTTTTCTTTCCACTCAAAGAATTCCCTTTAATATTTCTTGTAAGACTAGTTCAGTGGTGATGATTTTGGGGAGCTCTGGGGAACTCTTTACCTCTCTTCTGTGCTGAATATAATCTTGATAGGTAGAGCATTCTTGGTTGCAGGTTTTTTCCTTTCAGAGATTGAATATATCATTCCACTCCCTTTTAGCCTGCAAAGTTTCTGCTGAAAAATCAGTTGACAGCCTTATGGGATTTTCTTGTATGTAACCAATTTCTCTTATTGCTTTAAAAAATCTTTTTCTCACAATGTTTGCCATTTTAATGATTTTTGTTTTGGTTTGAACCTCCTTGGGTTAACTTTTGGAGGGTTTCTGTGCTTCCTGGATCTGGATTTCTGTTATCTTCCCCAGATTAGGGAAGTGTTCATCTCTTATTTTGTGAGTCAATTGCTCACTTCTCTCTCTCCTCCCTCTGGGATCTCTAATGCAAATGTTATTATGCTTGGTGATGTCACTGAGTTGCCTTCACCTATTCTCATTTTTCTTACTTTTTTCTTTTCTCTATTCAGTTTAGTTGCTTTTTTTATTACCCTGCCTTCCAGATCACTAATCCATTCTTCTGCTTTTTCTAATCTGCTGTTGATTCCCTCTTGTGAATTTTTTATGTCAGTTTTGTGTTCTTCATCTCTGACTGGTTCTTTTTTATATTTTCTTTCTCTTTTTTGAAGGTCTTACTGAGATCCTTTACTCTTTTCTCAAATCCAGTGAGGATATTTACAGCCATTACTTTGAATTCTTTATCAGGGCTATTGCCTTATCTCTGTTTCATGTAGCCTTTTTGCTGTGGTTTTGTCCTGTTCTTTATTCAGGACCTAATTCCTTTGTTTCCTCATTTTGTCTGACTCTCTGTTTATTTCTATATATTAGGAAGGTCAACTATGTCTCCTGCTCTTGAAAGTAGTGGCTTTATGAAGAGGTTCTATGGTGCCCTGTAGCACAATGTCCCCACCAGAACCAGACATTTCAGCAGTGTCTTCTCTGTGGACTGTGTGTTCCTTACTGTTGTGACTGAGCTGCATTTGCATTTAGTCCAGTCAACTACAATGTGGCCCACTATGCCTACAGTTGTGAGCACACTAGACAAGGGTTTGGTCCCTGTTAAGGGGCCTGTCTGGGGCCACCACAGGCTTTTAGTTGACTGGTGTCAGCAGTCAGCCCAAGCACTGCATGGCTCTCTCCCCATTCTGCCTCTAGAGGTTTCCGTTGGTGAGTAGGGCCTATAGTCAGACCAGATACCTCCCATCTGGGGCTGCAGTGACACTGATCAGCAGTGCATTGCCAGCTATAAGGTTTAGCTGCTTGAACTGTAGACACACTGGTGTGTGTGGTTATACTCCCCTGTCACCAGGGCACAAATCACTCTGGAGTGATGCAGGGTTTTTCAGGGCAGGAGCCACATAATGGAAGTAAATAAATGCCTGGAGGCATTTATGTGGAGTAGGGCAGGTTGGATGAGGTGGGGACCATAGTGCTAACAAGACAGATGGAAAATCTTCACTCTGCTTCCCACAGGTATCTGACTTTATATAGGCTGCAAGGGAGGCAGGCAAGGAATGGTCAGCCAGCCAGCACTTTTGTTCTTGGAGAATTCTCCTAAAGACTCCTGCCCAGTGCACATTTTGAAATTAGTAAATAAATCTACTTCTCATACCCAGTTTGTCCTCAAACTGCTGATTCTATGCTGTCTCTCCTGGGTTATTTGTTATGCTGGCTTTTTAAGGGTGGAACTCAGTTTTAAGGTACCCAGAGTAAAACCCTTTTGACTGTAAAAACTCTCAAAGTTAAGCCCTACTGGTCTCCAAAGCCAAAGTGTTACGGGTATTCCCATGCCTGGGATGCCTGATGTGAGATCTGATCCTCTTGCTCTTCTTCATGCTTATAGTGTCCCTCTCATTTATGATTAGTCTCATGTGGAATGGGGAGGTTGCTGAAAGGGGGAGTTCCCAGCCATATTTCTACTCCTACCTTTTTTGATGGGGTCTCCTCTATACTGTTAACTGTGGAAAATCTGTTCTGCCAGTCTTCAAGTTATGAGTCATTTTCAGAGTTGGTTTCACTGATATGGCTACTGTCTGTCTCTGTGTGTCTGTGGAATGAGGTAAGTTTAGGATACTTTAACTCCACCACCACTCAGGACTCGTATCTTAACCATTATTAAATGTGCATTGACATAGACGTGTAATATACAACCATCACGAGTATCCATTTTCAGAACATTTTCATTTTCATTTAATTCAAAATATGTTTTATTTTTTCTTGAGAATTCTTCCCATTTGTTATTTAGGAGTCTGTTTAATCTCCCAAGTATTTGGGGGTTTTCCAGCTATCTTTATGTTGTTGACTTCTAGTTTAATTCCATTGTGTCCTGAAAACAGACATTGTGTGATTTCTATTCTTTTAGATTTGTTAAGATGTGTTTTATGGCCCAAATGTAGTCTATCTAGTGAATGTTCTATGTGAATCTGGGAAGAATGTGTAATCTGCTGTTGGAGGAAGTAGTCTATAAATGTCAATTATATCCAGTTGATTGATGGAGCTGTTGAGTTCAACTATATCCTTACCAATTTTCTGCCTGCTGGATCTCTCCATTTCTGATAAAGGAGTATTAAAGTTTCCTGCTATAGTAGTGGATTCTTCTACATGCACTTCTATCAGTTTTTGCTTCATGTATTTTGACACTGTTGTTAGGTACATAACGTTAAGGATTGGTTATGCCTTCTTGGAGTACCAACGTCTTTATCATTAGATAATGTCTCTCTATCCCTGATAACTTTCCTTGCCCTGAAGTCTGCTCTGTCTGAAATTAATATAGGCACTCCTACTTTTTTTATTGGTGTTCTCATGGTATATCTTTCTCCATCCCTTTACTTTTAATCTGTATGTGTCTTAATATTTTAAGTGGGTTTCTTATAGCAACATATAGGTGAGTCTTACTTTTTTGATCCACTCTAACAATCCTTGTCTTTTAATGTGTAGTTAGATCATTGACATTTAAAATGATCATTGATACAGTTGGATTAACATTTACCACATTTGTTACTTTTTTCTATTTGTTACCCTGTTCTTGTTTCTGTGTTCCACACTCTTGCTGCCTTCTGCAGTTATAAATGAGCATTTTATATGATTCTATTTTCTCTCCTTTTTTAGTGTATCAGTTCACTACTTTTCTTTTTTAACTTTTTTTAGTCACAACCCTGGATTTTGTACTATACATTTAGAACTAATCCAAGTCCACTTTCAAATAATACTATACTGCTTCATGGATACTGCAAGTACCTAATAAATCACACGGTATATTTAATCTTTCCCTTTGAACAAACTGATCTGTTAAATCAGGTAAAAATAAGAAAAATAGAAGTTTTTCTTTTCCCTTCAGTTATTGATTATTTGATGCTTTTCTTTATGTAGATCTGCATTTCTAACCTGCATCATTTTCCCTCGTCTGAAGAACTTCTTTTACCATTTCTTCTAAGTAGGTCTACTGGAAACTAATTCCTTCAATTTTTGAGAAAGTCTTTATTCTCCTTTACTTTTGAAGGATAATTTTACAGAGTACAGAATTCTAAGTGTTAGTATTTTCCCTCAACACTTTAAATATTTCATTCCATTCTCGCTTGCATGGTTTCAGGGGAGAAGTCAAATGTTACTCTTTATCCGTGATTTTCTGAAGTTTGATGATTTGTCTAAGTGTAGGTTTTTGGGCATATATCTTGCTTTTAGTATTCTCTGAGCTTCTTGGATCTGTGATTTGGTGTCTGACATTAATTGGGGGCAATTCTCAATGTTGCTTCAAATCTTGCTTCTGTTTTTTCTTTCTTTCTTCTCCTTTTATGTATGCTACAGTATTTGTGGTTGTCCCATAGTTCTAGGATATTGTTTTAGTTTTTTCCACTCTTTTCTCGTTGCTTTTCAGTTTTAGAAGTTTCTATTGTTATATCATCAGGCTCAGAGATTCTTTCCTTAACCATTTCTGGTTTACTGATGATATCATCAAAGACATTCTTCAAATTAGTTACATTGTTTTTTATCTCTGACATTTCTTTTTTTTTTTAAGATTTAATTTATTTATTTGTTCATGACAGAGAGAGAGAAAGAGAGGCAGAGACACAGGCAGAGGGAGAAGCAGGCTCCATGCTGGGAGCCTGATGCAGGACACCATCCCGGGACTCCAGGATCACGCCCTGGGCCAAAGGCAGGTGCTAAACCACTGAGCCACCCAGGGATCCCCTCTGATGTTTCTTTTTGATTCTTTGTGAGAATTTCTATCTTTCTGCTTACATTATTCATGTGTTCTTGCACGTTGTCAACTCTTTCCATTAGAAATTAGAACCCATAGTGTGTTAATCATAGTTGTAATTCTGTCATCCCTGCCATTTCCAACTCCAGTTTTAATGCATTTTCTGTGCCTCCAGCTGTCCACACTAAGTCTCCAGGGATTTGCAATTACAATTTATGTTTTCCTACCTTACAACAAGTTCCTACAGAGGTTTCTGCTTCTTTGTCATCCTCCATTTTTGTCTGTCTGTCCAATTTGGGGGCAACAGTTTACCTGTAACCTAACTCTTCTGACCTAAGATGAGTATTTGGTTCTTCAATTTGTTTAGCCTTTTACTTGTTGTTAGGAGAGAGTGGCAACTTCTAAGCTGCTTATGTACTAGATTGTAACTGGAAATCCCAGAACTTTATCTTCCCAAATGCAAACTCTGTACCCATTAACAATAACTCTATTCCCCACTCCACCCATTCATTGGTAACCTTTAATATACTTTGTCTCCATGAATTTGCCAGTACTAGGTACCTCATTTAAGTGGAATCATACAGTATTTGTCCTTTTGTGTCTGTCTTATTTCATATAAGGTTTTTAAGGTTCATCAATGTTGTATCAGGTGTCAAAATTTCACTCCTTCCTGTGGTTGAATAATATCCCATTATGTGGATATACCACATTTTGTTTATTCATCTGATAGACATTGTGTTGTTTTTACTTTCTGGCTATTGCAAATAATGCTGCAGTGAACATTGTCATGTATTTGTTTGAATCCCTGTTTTCAGTTCTTTTAGATATATACCTATGAGTGAA
The DNA here is from genome assembly GCF_018345385.1 of Vulpes lagopus. NCBI lineage: Eukaryota > Metazoa > Chordata > Mammalia > Carnivora > Canidae > Vulpes > Vulpes lagopus. Next base: position 59,521,462 of record NC_054829.1, read on the forward strand.
ATTCCTGGGTAATAATGGAAATCATATGTTTAGCTTTCTGAGAAACTGTCAAACTATTTTCCACAGTTACTGTGCCAGTTTTACATTTCTGCTATGAATGCACAGGGTTCCAATTTTTTCATATCCTTGCCAACACTTGTTATTTTCCATTAAAAACAAATGTAGCTATTCTAATAGATGCATAGTGGTATTTCATTGTGGTTTTGAATTAGAAATGCAGGGATCCCTGGGTGGCGCAGCAGTTTGGCGCCTGCCTTTGGCTCAGGGCGCGATCCTGGAGACCCGGGATCGAATCCCACGTCGGGCTCCCGGTGCACGGAGCCTGCTTCTCCCTCTGCCTGTGTCTCTGCCCCTCTCTCTCTCTCTCTGTGACTATCGTAAATAAATAATAATAAAAAAAAATTTTTTTAAAAGAATTAGAAATGCAAATGACTAGTGATGTGTATCTTTTCACTGCTTATTGGCATTGGTATATCTTCTTTGGAGAAATGTCTATTCCATCTTTAACTCATTTTTAATTAGGTTGTTTACATCTTTGTTATTGAAGTATAGTTCTATGTATATTGTAGATGTTAATCCCTTATCTGATATAAGACTTGCAAATATTTTCTCCCATTTTGTGGCTTGTCTTCACTCTCTTGATAGTGTCCTTTGATGCACAAAAGTTTTAATTTTGATGGAGTCCAATTTATTTTTTATTTTGTTGCCTCTGCTTTTGGTGTCCATTCTATAAATCACTGCCAAATCTGATGTCGTAAAGATTTTCTCATATGTTTTCCTCTAAGATTTTATAGTTTTAGCTTTTACATTTAATTTTTGAATCCATTTTCTTTCTGTATCAGATTGGGACAGTAATGTTTTTATATAGTGTGAGATAAAGATCTGACTTCATTCTTTTGCATGTGATAATCTAGTTTTCCAGTCACTATTTGTTAAAAAGATTGCACTTTCTCTCATTGAATGATCTTGGCACTCTTGTCAAAAATCAGTTGGCTTTCTATGCAAGGGTTTTTTTTCTGGACTTTATTATTTTCCTTTGGTCTAAATGCCTGGTGGGTTTTTTACTTTAATTAAATGCTTTTATTACTATAGCTTTATAGTACGTTTTGAACTCAAGTAATGTGAGTCCTACAACGTTGTTCTGGGTTTTGTTTTTTTTTTTTTTCAGTGTCATTTTTACTATTCAAGTTCTTTTGAGAGTTCAGATGAACTTTAGGATGAATTTTCTATTTCTGCCAACAACCTTTTTGGGATTTTGATAGAGATTGCATTGAATTTTTATATCAGTTTGGGTAATATCATCATCTTAACAATATTAAGTTTTCCATTCCATGAACATGGGATATCTTTCCATTCTCTTCTATAATCTTTAAAATTCTTTCAGCACTGTTTTGTAGTTTTCAGTACATGAGTCTTTTTCCTCCTCAGTTAAGTTTTTCCATTGTTTTATTTTTTTATGCAATTGTAAATGGAATTATTGTAATCTCCTTTTTGTTTTGTTCACTGTTAGTATATAGAAATGCAACTGATTTTCAGGTGTTAATTCTGTATCTTGCAACTTTACTGAATTCACGTATTAGCTCTAACAGTGTTTCTGTGGAATCAGAGGTTTCTGTATATAAGATCATGTTTTTTCAGTGTTTCTGTGGAGGACTAAAAGCTAAGAGCTTCCTTGGTGCACCATTTTGGTGACATCACACCCTAGGAAAACTTTTGACTTTTTTTTCTTTTAAGCTAATTCTAAATTTAAAATTTTTGGTAATTTACCAACTGGAAAAGTGCTGGTATTTTTTCCAATTATTTAGTAAGGAGAAAGGACATATTTACATGGCATAATATTCCAACTGTTTAATATTGAGATGCCAGGAGTATTGTGACTTTTTCAAATGTAAGCATGTTTGTAATTTTTAAAATTTTTATAATGCAAGCATGTATATTATTTCAGTTATAATAATTATACCTGTTGGGTTTTATTTGGGGGGGGGTGTTTCTTTTTCATGCCTGTTTTATTGAAGAAAATTACCATAATTAAATGGACTCTTTTACTTAAAGCAATATAAAGGCTTGGTTTGTTTTAGCAAGAAAGCAATGTCATTGCTTTCACATGTATAGGACCTACCTTATGAAAGTGAAGTCCATCAAAATTATAAACAATTTGTAATAAAGCAACATCATTTTGGAAGGTATAGTTCTCAAGTAATTTAAATCAGTTTAAATAATATCTGTATCAGATTGGGGCTAAATGAGGCAACATCTTTTAATCCAGGAGAAAGGGAAAATATACCTGGTCTCATAATTCAGTATAACTATTCGAAACCCTCTTTTTATAGGAGGAAAAAAAGAAACCCTTATCATTTACTTTTCTCTTTATACTGAGTTTTTCATTTCCCAATTCACTATGAATGTTGCCCTTAATCTGCTCTTCAGAGTCCTAGTATGTAAGATTTTTCTAACGGGCTTACATTTTAGCTCTATTATAGTATCAATTTCTTTTTAATAAAAGGTTAAATATTTAAACATAATCATGGAAACCAGTTGTCTTATACCAGTTCTCCTTAATAAAAAAATCACTTTCTGTATTGGTATTTTTTCTCCTGAATTTAATAAATTCCACATTAGTGGTAATAAGTTGAGGCCTAGAACATGTGTCCTATTACAAATGAACAATTGGGTATCATTAGGTTGTCCCCTTTCCTCTGTAGATATATCTTTAGGTGTGTTAATCCATTCAGTAGACACATTAATGAGCACTGGTTGAAGTGTAATATTGGAGGAAGTAAGGCTCGTTGACCTCAACATGGAGTTTAATACCTCTAATTAAATTAGGTAGTCCACAGTCAGTATAAAGAAATAGCCGTGCCTCTGGCAAGCTAGAATTATTTATGACTCTGGTTCTTTGTTTTAAACTTGATAGAAGAAAATCATTTATATCTATTTTATAGAAACTAATTTTAGTTCTCACTTTTTATTTAAAATATGGTGATTTTGTAAATTATTTTTAAGCATTTTATTTTCTCAGAATGAGAGGTAAATATCCTTGAACCTGTTTAAGTATAGTGTTTTATTTCTTGTGAAGAGAAGCTTTTTCAGGCTCAAGACAGTAGCAGCAGAATTTTTAGAACATAGAATCTACTTTTTGAACAAAAGAATCAAACATTCAGTTGAACAAAGAACTCTCTTAGAAATATTATACTACCATATCAAAAATCCTCATATAACCCTAGACAAAGCTATCTGTTCTATAAATTATCTGCGGAAGATTGATGGGAAAAAAAATCACTTAACTGAGTTTATTTTGTTTACTCTTAAATATCAAACATACTGCAAGCATTAGTATAAAGTGTTCACAGGAGCTTGTCTCGTTTCTTTGGTCTCCTTGTTCTGGCCACTTAGTGATACTCTGCTTCATAAGTAGCTGAATCACCCTTTTAGAACTTTTATGAAGATCAAGTTGAGATTATTGTAATCCACTTAGAGTCTCCAGTCTATCATTTCCTTCACCCCCCCCCCAAAAGAAGAGAAAGAGGCACTTAAGTCAGTTTCCTCTGAAATATTGTTAGTGTAATAGCACTTCATTTTCTGTTTTGTAATTTGGTCACAATAGTTTCCCAAATAAACGAGCTTCAATTGAACTAATTGGTCTGATTTTAATTTTAAATCTATTTTTATTTTGTCTATAAATAAAATTGAAATATATTCTACTTTCCAAAGAACTTTTATGCTAAATATAGTCTGGAAAATGAATTCAAAAACAAATTTAAGAAATAATAATAAAATTTTCATTATTTTAATAAAAGTATAGTTAGTATAATTGATTAATGAATGGAATTATAGTTTTAATCCCAAAGTAACAGCCTTACATAATATAATTCTATTTTAATATCTTAGACTCTGTCCTTAACCGCAATTTCTGTAAATATACTTTTATGATGAGAATAGAGGATAGGAGCACCTGGGTGGCTGAGTGGTTGAGCATTTGTCTTTGGCTCAGGTCATGATCTCCAGGTCCTGGGATCGAGTTCCACATTAGGTTTCCCACAGGGAGCCTACTTCTCCCTCTGCCTATGTCTCTGCCTCTCTTTCTGTGTCTCTCATGAATAAATAAATAAAATCTTAAAAAAAAATAAAAAAGAATAGAGGATAAAGAAACCGGGAAAATAAGTGGTTCAGAGTAAATTTATCTCACCATTGCAAATGGTATAATTTGGATGCTATAGCAGTAGGTTTCTATTGTATGTGGAATAAAGTTCTAATTCTTCACTATAGCCTTCAATGCCCTATAATTTGGCCACCTCCCTGCCTATCTCTCTGATCTCATCTCATCTGTTACTTTTCATTTAGCACAATCTAGCCTCACTGGCTATCATCCTAACCTGCCAGCTTGTCAAGCTTATTCCCATCTCAGAGGCTGTGCACTTACTGTTCTTTCCATTTGAAATGCTCTTTCTCTACATCATCAGGCTTTCTGTTCTCAGATTCACATCACAGTTTCTCAGACCTTTCCAAACCATCCTAGCTAAAAGAATCCCCTTCACCCAGCAACACTACCACATTACCCTATTTTATTCTCTTTATAGCACTTATACCTCTGGTCACCATCGAAGTGGAATCTTTAAATGGATACCGTAATTTCAGATAATTCTGTTTTCATGCTGTGTGCTATGTAATAACAAAAAAGTTACCTAGATAAGTACTGCGATACTAGAACTGGATTTAACCTGATCATGTCTTACTCTAGTTCTTTCTCTGAGCCCTTTCTTAAGTCTCTTTCTTCTGTCATCCTTTTTCTTTCCCATCTGTGTTTCTCCATTTCTTCAACACAACAAGCATACAAATTTGAACCCCCTCTGGTGTTCTTCCAAGAACTGTAAAGTTCTCATTTAAGTCTAAGTCTAACCAAAAAAGAAGTCATCCCACATGTCTAAAACCTGTTGCTTCTCCTTCTCTAAAACTTCAGATTCCAAAAATTTCCCAATATAATAGCTTTGTTTTTTTGAGTTTCTGTGATGGAAAATATTTTAAAGGAAAATTTCATACCAGGCTTCTGATTATACTAGAAGTCAAGTCCAGTAGGGATTTTCCCTTTTTTTCAGTTGGTTGGTGAAACATTTTAAAACAGTTTTCAAGCTACGGTCTTCTCAAACACATCTTCTGCACATAAGTCACACATTTCAATAGCATTTTCAAGCTATCTTTTTAATACTTAGCAGTTTGTATCGAGTGCCCACCCCGTTAAGGTAATTATATCCTAGACACCATGCCTATTTCAAGAAGCTTTACTTAATTACTAAAAATGAATGATCCGGACAGCAAGTGAACATATGAAAGTATGCATAATCCTAAACCTATGAACCTAAAATCAATAACATGACTGAAGAGTATATGATAGTTTCTCTTTTGCTACATGTGGGTGTTTGGAAGATGAGGGAAAGAATGAGTACTTGAGGCAGTATTACTTAGTTTCAGTTTCTACATGTATACCACTATCTCATAAATTGCCTAACTTAATTAACTTCTGTGCATTCTTCAAGTACCATTATACATCACTTTTCTTTGTTATTTGCATCCAGAGAAATATATTTAGAGGATTATCTGTCTCATTAATTATTCATTTATTAATTATTTTACTCCGTCTCCTCCACTGGACTTGAAGCTTTGTGAGAGCAGACTGTGTCTGGTTTGTTTGGGGTTTTTTTCACCATCGTATCTACACTCTAGGCAGCACAACACATTTAGTCAGGTTTCAGTATTTGCTAATGTATGGAGAAAAGTGGATAGGAGGAGGAAAGGCTTTTTAAGAACTCATGAACTACTTCAGGTACGTAGGATGACTAACATGACCTAAGGCAACAGGAGAGGAAATAGGAAGGAAAGAAAAGAAACAAATGTTTTTTTTTTCTTTTTCTTTTTCTTTTTTTTTTTTAAGTGAAGACCTCCCTAGAAGATATTATAAGGACAACAGAAATTGGAGACTTCCAGATTTTGACCCTCAGTAATTATAATTAGTTATTTGGTCCTTTTAATAGAAATGGGGAAGTCAGAGAGTAAGCTGATGGTGGTGTAGTTACTAAATATGAAATCTAGTCTCCAGCTCCAGATCAATGATATTTTGAGGCATTGAGGAAATCTAGAATTGAATGTAACCTCTGATAATCATGGAAAATGAAAACACGGTCTTAAGATAGACAAACATCTGATTTTCATGAAAGAGTATGGAACAATCAACTAACTACAAAAATTACTAACATTCATGAGCTCCATGTCAATACTTGACAAAATAGGATTATTCAACAGATGGTTTCTGAGCACTTAGGTAATGAAGTAGTGATCACTAGGAACCACCATGAGTTCACCATAACAAATCACATCAAAGTAACTTAATTTGTTTTAATAGGATTAGTAGATCAGGGAAGGCCATAGAGTATAAAGCATTTAGCTAAGTTGTTTGTTGTGAACAAGTTGAAGAAATGTGGTCTTAAAAATAGTTCAGTAAGTATATTCATGACTGGTTATATAATCTTACCTAGAGACATAAATTAATTATTAAAGAGACATATAGGAAGGTGGTTAAAGTATGGTTTCTGAAATTAGACTGCCTCGGCTTCATTTCTGACTCTGCCACTTACTAGTCATATGACATTAGGCAAGTTAATTTATCTTTTTAAGCTTCAATTCCTCACCTGTACAAACAGGGGTAATAATAATTGTACTTACTCTGTAATATTGTTGTTAAAACTAAATTATGCCAAGGCACTTAGAAGAGTAAGAATTTAATAAATGTTGGCTATTATTCCAACTAGGAGGAACATTCATGATGACTTGCTGTATAAGGCTCTTTGTTACCCAGACTTGTCCCACTTGACATTTTAATCCAAAATCTAATGAAGACATAAGAAATTGAATATAAGGGTAACCCAAATCTGGGAAAAGATACTGCCAACATATTGAATAGCAGAGTCAGGCTAACAGAAGACTTTGATAGGTTTAAAGATAATCTGAAACTGGCAAGGTGAAATTTGATAAGAATAAATATGAGGGATCCCTGGGTGGCGCAGCGGTTTGGCGCCTGCCTTTGGCCCAGGGCGCGATTCTGGAGACCTGGGATCGAATCCCACGTCGGGCTCCTGGTGCATGGAGCCTGCTTCTCCCTCTGCCTGTGTCTCTGCCTCTCTCTCTCTCTCTCTGTGTGTGTGACTATCATAAATAAAAATTAAAAAAAAAAAAATTTAAAAAAAAATAAAGGCTGATCCTTTAAAAAAAAAAAAGAATAAATATGAAATTCTCCCTTTAGTTCTAGTAGTCAGTTTTACTTGCTTAGAACTTTGTAATAACAAGACTTAAGAGTTTGAATTGACTACAATGTCTATTTGAGCCAACTCTATAAAAATGTAAAAAATAATTTAGTTAACAGAACAAGGAAGTGATCCTTTGTTGACTGATTGTATTAGAGCATATATTAATAATATGTTCAATTCCGGATACCACAATTTAATAGAAACATCAGTAAACTGAGGTAATAATCCAGGATAATGAACAGATTTGTAAGCTAAAGAGTAGGAACTAAGGACATATTTAACATGGAAAAGAAATAATTGAGATGTATATTAGGCCATTCTTCAAATATCTGGAAATATAATATATAGAATATAGACTGGATTTACTTGGTCATATTAGAAGAACTAGCTTTAGGAAGCAAATTTTAGCTCAGTATAAAGAATATTTTGATTGTAGCTCTTTAAAAATGAATGGGCTGGTTCATGAAGGTGTAAATTCCCAACTAGAAGTATTCAGACAGAAGCAGGATTACTTGTCAGGGATACTGCAGTGGGAAATCAGAGCTTTAGGGTCTCTTCCAATGCTGATATTCTATAGTGTATTGAGGACTTCAGTTTTACACATGTTGAATTTCATTTAAGTACTTTATCTTTATGAATTGATTATGGATAATCTCAGCCTATATTACATGCCCTGAAATAAAATTATTTCAGCAGCATTTGAAGTGAGTTGGAAGAATCGTTTGGTTGCCAATCATTTTAACAGATTTATCCCAAAGTCTTGTACTCCATTTCAGAAGTGACTGGCATCTGGGTACAAAAACATATAGGTAGGAATTCTTTGAGAGTCCTCAGAGTATAGAAAAACCTGGAGAGTTATACACAGGACACTTGTAAGTCCATAAAAGATAAACATGAAATAATAAACATGAAATATTATATATATTTATGTTAAATATGTTAAACATACTACTGAAATTTCTCTTAATTTCTGTTAATACTCAAAATTCATTCTTTCAAAAATTCCTAAGATAATGCATAGCAGTGATTAGCAGTTTCTCACTTTGTGTTTATTATATAGCAGGTTTTAAAGACCTAAGGTTACAAAAACATGCCTAATCAGAACAACATAATTACTCTTTCAAAAATGATACGGATGTTCTTGAAGCTTTCCCTTCAGAATGCTTGAACATATTTAGAATGACTTTGTTATATGTGTGGTTCTTTGCCACAAGTATCTGTATTACAGCATCTTAGTAAAAATATATTGTTTTTTTCCATGAAACTTCTATAACAGACTTTTAATACTCTGTGGTAGATATTTGAAGACAAGCTGGGTTATAAGATAAAACTTTAGTTGCCCTTTCTCTCATTTCTTTAGATAAGTGGACACTAGAAATTATAGATAGCTTTGGCAAGAGTTCAAGGGTTAATGTAGCAGATAAATAAAAGGAATTTTCTGTAAATTGAGACCTGCATTATTTCAGTTGTCTTGTCTTTCCTAACCTAACTCATTTAATTTTAAAAAGTAAATACTTAAATTCTTCCTGACAGTGTGCTCAGCTTTTACTATCGTTTATTACTTCAATTATACTTGATATCACTTAGAACAATCTGCCATTTGGAAATCTCAGTATAGCCTGGAGCTTAGTATTAGATCTGGCTGCTATTGTAACATGTACAGCATATGACATTAATGTATCAAAATTAGATTGGATCATCCCTCCTGGTTAAATTTATTTCACATTTCTTTTGTATTCAGTTAACATAAACCTATTAGGGAAGCTGACACATGGGGATGGCTGTATAGGAAGGATATTTTTAAAGTATTTTGATTAAAAAATGAAATTAGAGAGCCATGGCTCTTCTAAGTTGTGTAATCCATTTGGTTTTTAAAAATGTCCCAGAGCTCAAGTACTAAATTTTAAATGTATATTATTCAAGGGGTGTGTGTATCTACACATGTGTGTGGCTTGGTGTAAATAATGACAATTAAAATGTAAACAATATTTTGATAGTTAGGCCTAACATCATACAGTAGGAACAATAAGCATGTTTATGGTTTCCAAAAAAGAAAAAAAATTAATATGCTTAAAACTAAAAAAAAAAAAGTCTCCTTAAAAGAAAATAAATATTTGTATACTGTATTTCTAAAATAATAGATTCTCTTCCCTAGATTTAACTTGAGTCCTGTCTCACAAAACTTTGAAGTGTCTGAGGGGGGCATTTCTTGCTTAGGAATACAATGTTAGAGTTCAGGAATTTGCCTCGTGTTTTCAGATATTTTAATGACAACATTGTGATTAAGATTTTCTAGATAGACTTCCATGAGGGACTTTAAAAACCATTAGCACACTGGTTCTTGGCTTTCTTTGTTATGTATTCCTATTTGATAGACTCTCTTCTCTGAAAAATACACAAATAAAATTGTACACATAATTTTCAATATTCATACCCCATGAGCCCAAGTTAAGAACTCCAGGGTTATGGGGTACCTGGCTGGCTCATTTGGTAGAGTGTGCAACTCTTGATCTCTGGCTCATAAATTTGAGCCCCACATTGGATGTAAAGCTTACTTTAAAAATTTTTTAAAACAATTTCAGGGTTAAGGATAACAGAAGAGAGCCTTTCATTAATTAGACTTCTTGTTTATTAGTTGAAATGACACATTTAACTTTTTTCCTACTCTGTGGTCTTAAAGCCAAGTAGATTACATACTTTAAAAATTGCTTGTATGTTAGCTCATACAGAAAATATTGATGGCACTTATCCTAGTTCTCTCCTCCAAAGCTTCTAATAAACCTTCAATGTGTCACACATACAGTATGTCAATTTATCTGAAAGTAGTAAAGAAACCCATGTGAGATAAGCACCAAAAATGGACTCAAGTGTTTGTAGTGACAGAATCAATTAATCTACTAAGATAACCAAATTTTATATTAAAATACATGTTTATATGATAATTTCTGTGAAGAAAACTTTATAATTTATTGAAACTCATTACTAATGGGTAATGTATTCATTTTTCTAGTAACTTAGAAATCCAACTTTTGGATGTTTTAAATTTTTATAATTTTAATTATCATAATGTTAACTCTTTCTGATTGCCAGAAGCACCTTTGTAAGCAGCACAAAATATATTTAAACAATATCTTGAGAGTCTAGCACATTTTAAGAAGTCTGTCTGCCAGAATTTTATACACAACATTTCATAGGCAAACCCTGGAAAAAAAACCTGTTGAACCATATACAGTCAACTTCCTCTTACTCAATAGATTATTTACCCAGTTTATGAATTATCTATTTCTTTTCCCTTCTCTTCCTGTTGCCTTCTTTAGGCAATTTTACTGCTCATTAGCCCTTTGAAAGAGTGGTTAGAAAAAAGAAGAATCTTGTATTGCTCATTTTTTTTTAAAACATTTAAACAATCTTTTAAAAGGTTTTGTAGTGGGAAACTAGTATGGTTACTAGTTGAGTGTCTATGCTGTATGTGAATATTTTTTATTCTCTGCTTCTCATTGACAGGAGACAGCTGAAAATTTTCTCCTGCAGTGTCTCCAAATATTTTGAATGTTTGTGTTGCATGTGAAAAATGATCAAAGGAAATTCATGAGTTTTTTTTAATTTCTTTACTTTTTAATCTTTTTATAGTATGTTGTCAGTAACTGTATGAAAAGCTATATCTTTTTTCTAAAGCACTATCAACTATTTTCTTGGTTTTCCAGTTGAGACATTTGGGAAATGATGAAGTACACATTGTTTGGTCAGAGCATACTAGAGACTACAGGAGAGGAATTATTCCTACAGAATTTGGTGATGTCCTTATTATAATATATCCAATGAAAAATCATATGTTCAGTATTCAAATAATGAAAAAACCAGAGGTAAGAACTCCTTATCCTACACTTCATTCATGTATCTTGAGCTCTTTATGGGTTTGTGAGTTTCTCCTTTCAGAAGAATTAAACTAGGCATATCAGGTTGTAAAAACAGAGAGAAATGAGACACAGACTCTGGAAACTATGTAAATTGTCTAGTTCAGAAGGAGCTAAAACTGGAAAAATAGCAAAGAAACTGTGTTCAAATGGGAGAAGGCTAAGGTGATACAGAGTAGAAATTCCTCTCTACTATGCTCACAAAAGGATTACCTTTTATTAAGAGGATGATAATAGTTTCCTAAAATATGCAATAAGAAGTAATCATTCCCTTTAGGATAGGAATGTATGATTCCTGTGTTTTTAGTTGATATATCTTACTAAGGATGTCATGATTATTTAGTCATGTTCTGTAATAAATGAAAGTTCTACAAAGTAAAAAAAAAAAGTTGTTCTAGTTGGATCTCTTATAGCATAGGGTTGAAACACAGTTGCAGTAGTCTTTTCTTTCAAAATAATAATATAAAAAAAGTATGGTAGTGTTTTGGTGTCTTTCTTTTTTTAATTGAATACTTTTTGAATTTTTGGAAAACATATTTTTTGACAGTTGATCATGAATCTTTAGAATTTCTTGAATTGTACTAAGTTTCCCATGTGTGAATTTAAATTTATAGTCAGATTGTTTTAGGGTTTATCTAAACCAGAGGTCAGCAAACTATGGCCCACTTCTATTTTTGTATAGCCTACAGGCCAATAATGGATTTTACATTTTTAATGAGTTTTTTCCTCCTTGTTCTTTCGTTTTTGTTTTTGTTTTGTTTTCAGTGTCTTCCCCCCCCCCCCCCCCCCCCGCCAGTTTTTCTTTTTTAAAAATCAAAGAAGATGGGTTGCCTAGGTGGCTCATTCAGTTAGGCATCTGCCTGTGACTCAGATCATGATCTCGGGGTCCTGGGATCAAGACCCATGTTAGGTTCCCTGCTCAGCAGGGGGAAGGGTGGAGGGGGAGGAGTCTGCTTCTCCTCTCCCTCTGCCACTCCCCCTGCTGGTGCGCTTTCTCTCTCTCAATCTGTGTCAAATAGATAAATGAAATCTTTCTTAAAAATTTAAAAAATACATATCAGGGACAATATATGGCCACAAAGCCTGAAATATTTACTGTATTCTGTATTATCCACAGCTCCCATCCTTGCCTTCAGCTGTCATTTGTCCCAACCATATGCAAATAGAATAACTTTGAAACTGTCAGTCATCTGGTAGAAATGACAAATATCAAAGCATAGATATTTTCTAATAAATGTCTCTTAGGTTCTGAAATAGAACTGGCATCACACAAAAATAATGAAAAACTAACTTGCTGCCTATAAGAATATATTATCTTTACTAAATTTATGCAGTGGAGGAGAAGGAATTTATTTCCAGTATTAGATTTTTGTGTACAATTGAGGCTATGAAAATTTGAAAACTGTCAGAGAATATGAATTATTTAGTCAATTAAATGAAGCACAGTTCTTTTGAATGGGAAACTCTATAGACCTTCAGCATTTTTTGTTTGTTTTTTAAGTGTGAATCATGGAGAAGAAATTAGTTTGAATACTATTTCTACTGAAGGAAAAACTAAAGAGGAAGTAAAACCATTTTGTGTACAGTGTCTTGATTATTTTAATTTTTAATCTTTCTCCAATATGAATATAAAATTATGTTCTAAATTCTCAACCAGGTTCCTTTCTTTGGTCCACTTTTTGATGGCGCTATTGTGAATGGAAAGGTCCTACCCATTATGGTTCGAGCAACAGCTATAAATGCAAGCCGTGCTCTGAAATCTCTGATTCCATTGTATCAAAACTTGTATCCTTTTCAACATTATGGTTTATTCTCTAATACATGTCTACTTTCCAAGGTAGGTATTTCTTATGTGTTAGGTGAATTTGTGTTTATTGATATATAGATGATAGAGTTCCTCCCTAGTATTTGAGCAGTTATATTTGAGTGATGTATTTTCTTTTATACACTACTAATGAGTGCTTATCTTTTGGTTAATTATTAGGGCCCCATCAGGGGTACTTTAATACTCTAGAGTTCTGCGAGGTACTCTTATACTCTAAATGTATAGAAATAACCAGTCATCATAAAGTATTCAATCTAGTTGAGGAAATAAACTGTTTTTAGTGTATATGTGGTAACAGAGTTACGTACAGTGTTCCGGATATATAATGACAAGCAGCCTCTCAGCTGGAAGAGGGATAGTGGTGTCATGAAATACTTAGGAGAAATATGAGTATTAAATACTGAAGGATGATGAATAAAGAGTTAATTGGGTGGATGAAATGGAGAGGAGCATTCCAGGCAAAGGGAACAAGACAAAGACATGGAAGTAGGAAAGGATATGGAGTGTTTAAGAACATGGCTTCTGGAGCCAGATTTCTGGACTCAAATGCTGGCCATTATTTCTTTAGCTGTCTAGCCTTGAGCAAATTATTTAACCTCTCTGAGTCTCAGTTTCCATATCTATAAAATGAGAATGATAACATCTAGTTCATTGTGTTATGAGAACTGAATGAATCAATACGTATAAAGCTCAGAGCAATGCCTGGGACATAATATGTATACAATTTTAAATTATTTTCTGATATTCCTTTCTAAAACGAATTTGTGTTTCCATGTATCTTTTCTATATGATTAAAAGCATTTCAGTTATTTTTCTTTTACTTAATAAATTGTTAAGCTTTATAGGGAAGGTTTTTTAAAGTATCCTATGTTTTGTTCCACATGAAATGGATTTATTGTAAGTCTGCCACATATATTCTCTTTTGATGATGAAAATTGACTTAAGCAGTCTGATTCCTATGTAATTTCTCCTGTATTCTGACACTGTGAAATGGAATTATAGGTGGACCATGGCATTATTATACATTGATTAAGCTTAAGGACATGGATATAGCATTTATTAGTGACAGTTATATCTTCACTTTAAGTTGAAAGCTCAGGTTTGAAGTGTCATTGTTGTAAAATGTAATGATTCTATATTATTCCATAATATCTCTAGAGAGTTATATACAGATTATATAGCTACATACAGATATATACAAGGAATATACAGATTATTACCCATAAACTAATTTTATTCACATTGTCAACTCCTCTGAGGTTGTCTTCTTTCAGATCTTTGCCTCCTTACAGTTTGCCTCATCCTGATGTTCACTTAAGGTTAGTGTCCTCCACCATTTCATTTAAGACACAGTTGAAAGAATGCCTTAAATCTTTTGGGAAAATGGGCAGTCCCGGTGGCGCAGTGGTTTAGCGCCGCCTCCAGCCCAGGGTGTGATCCTGGAGACCTGGGATCAAGTCCTGCGTCGGGCTCCCTGCATGGAACCTGCTTCTCCCTCTGCCTGTGACTCTGCCACCCCCCTCTCTCTCTCGGAATAAATAAATAAAATCTTTAAAAAAAAAAAATCTTTTGGGAAAGTGATGAGAGAGATTAGATTGTAGGACAAAGCTGTATTTGCCTCTTGTGTCATAAAACAGGAACTCAATTTTTTTTTAGCAAACACAAGCTATTTCTGGCCCAAGGTACAAACATTTAAGATGCATACCTTACCAAGTAGCAGAATTAAAAGTATTGGGGCTATGGCTTAATTTCTTTTTCCTGCACCTAAATTCGTACTCTTGAGAACTACTTCCGATTTGCATGTTATACTAGAGGTATGGTGGCTGGATTTGCAGTTAGAAAATAATTGATTTTAACTCAAGCTCTGCCTTGTGATCTTGGGCTAGTCACAAAATTTCTAAACTTCACTTCCTTTATAAAAAATATAATACCCATCTCAAAATTATTCTGAAGATTAAATGAAGTAATGAATTTAGATGTGCTTAGTAAATGAAATAAGGTACATTATTTTGTGGAGAGATTAATTCTGTTATGTGTAAAAATTACAGTCAGTATTAAAACAACTCTACCCAAAACCAAGGAATTTTTTAATTGAGTTTTTATGTTTGGTTGGTTGGTAGGTTAATTGATTGAATTGGATTTTCAGGCCTGTTTCTTGAAGTTTTTTAATAGTTAGTTAATCTTGCTGAGACATTAATAGATACCACATTGGAAAAAATTTCTAAGATGAAGAGAGATAATTTCAGATGAAAAGAATAAACATGAACACTTCATTTACACAGCAAATACGAGCAAATTCCTTCAGTGAGACCATTTCTGGAACACTCAGAATAAAAACATAAAATCAGATCAAAGAAATTTTTCTTGACTCAGAAGCTTGAATTTAGAAGGTATATGGAAATTATTTCTCCATACTATTTAAAGATATAATAAAGGTGCTCCTAGCCTTTGCTAATCTGAGAAATATATAGTCACCTTTTACAAGGATTCACAAAGTTCTATATTAATTCTAAATGTCAGGGGAAATGATCTCATACAGGTAGATTACTTGATTTTTAAATGCAACCTTATATACTAAATTACAACTCGGTGTTTTTAAGATTTTGAAATATAAATGTCTTTGACTTTTAAATAAAAAATACATATCAGAAATATCTTAAAATGTATGTTTTTGAGGAATCAGGTAGCTTTCCATTAAGGAAAAAAATCATGTGTTCTAAAACAGATCAATAGAACTTAACAGAAATTACGACAGAAATTGAAATAGAAGTAGGCTTTGAAAACCACCAGTTACTACTTTAATCCTCATAAGAGAAATAAAGGGATAAAAGAATATATAATAAACTCACTTATATTTAGATAATTGTACTGCTGTGTTAGTTATTTTATGCCCAATAAAAGTACCCACTAAGATTCCACAGCATAAATTGTGCTATTTATGATCATTAAATACAGTTTAAATTTTATCCTGGGAACATCTTCTGTAACTATGAATCTAATGTTGTTCACTAAATGAGGACAATATTGATTGTCATATGCTGTCCAAATCGATCATGCTGGCAGCCAGAATTACAGTAATCTGTCAGTATTGATGACTGTCTTTCAAGCTTTGAAACCTCTCCTTCACTTCACTTGTCATTTCTTGCATTACTTGTACTTGAAAAGCATTTTCTTGCAACCTCGGTCTTTGCCAGCTGGGTGATTTTTTTTTTTTTTTTTTTTTTTTTTTTTGTCTCGAGCCCAATTTGTTGGTTTGATCATGCAATTAGAATTGAAATGCAATGCCTGGGAGGAAGAATAGACAGGTTCTAGGCAGGTTCTGGGTAACCAGTGGACCTGAGGGGTATTTCAGGTTGATCTTAGACATCATTTGTTAGTTACCTGGTGTGTGTGTGTGTGTGTGTGTGTGTGTGTGTGTGTGTGTGTTGGGGTGTTGGTTTTGGATTGGGGGGGGCTTTTTTTGCAATGAGAATAACAATTTCATAATATTAACTTCATGATCTTAGCTATCATAACTCTAAACCTTAAATAAAAATTTTAAGCAATTTTTTGTTACACTCCTAGAGACATTTCAACTGTACAAATGTTAAATATGATGCTATCATGTATGTACTGTTTCTATTTTTTAACAGATTCATTACACAAAGAAATTTTTCAGAAGTTACAGTATATAATCATGTTGAGAAACAGAATCACAGGATGTAGGTATATACATACATAAAGAGAAAAAGATTAATTTTAAGGAATTAGCTCACATGCTTGTGGGGACTGGCAAGTCTGAAATCTGCAGGAGTTCTTAGGTAGAGTTGATATTATAATCTGAGTCAGAAAGCATCTGGAGGTAGAATTCCTTGCTTCGGTGGGACCTCAGTTTTTTCTCTTAGGGCCTTTAACTGATTGGTTGAGGCCTACCCACATACATTATGGAGGATAATCTACTTCACTCAAAGTGTCTTGGTTTTAAATGGTAATCATGTCTGAAGAAATACCTTCACAGCAACACAAAGTCTGGTGTTTAAGAACTGGATACCATGACCTAGCCAAGTTGACATAAAATTAACTGTCTCACATATCCCATTTTTCTTCATTTTTTTCTTTTTAACCTTTTGTACTATAAAATATAATTTGAAATAAGTACATTATTCTAAATGTAGTATATGGTGAATAATTACAATTTAACCACCACCATCTCAAGAAATAAAACTCTACTATTATCTATCAAAAATATTTACTGATCACTTTTATGATGGTGGTAAAAATTTGAGAAACACGTAGAGACAAATCATAATTGACCCTTGAACAACATAGGTTTGAACTGCTTCAGGTCCACTTATTTATGGCTTTTTTTGATAAAATACTGTATAGTATTGTAAATGTATTTTTTCCTCCTTATGATTTTAATAGTTTCTTTTTTCTAGTTTATTTTAAGAATACAATATGAGGGGATCCTCTGGGTGGCTCAGTGGTTTAGCACCTGCCTTCGGCCCAGGGTGTGATCCTGGAGTCCTGGGATCAATTCCCGCATCAGGCTCCCTGCGTGGAGCCTGCTTCTCCCTCTGCCTGTGTCTCTGCCTCTCTCTCTCTCTCTGCCTCTCTCTCTCTCTCTCTGCCTCTCTCTCTCTCCTTCTCTCTCCCTCTCTCTCCCTCATGAATAAATAAATCTCAAAAAAAAATACATTATGAAATGCATGTAACATTCAAAGTATGTGTTAATAAACTGTCATCAGTAAGGCTCTGATCAGCAGTAAGCTATTAGTAGTTAAGTTTGGGGGAGTTAAAAGATTTGGGGGATGTATGGGGTGTTGGCTCCCCAACCTGCATGTTCTTCAACAGACAGCTGTAGATGGCAATTTTTTTCTCCAATAAGCTTATAATTTAATAGTGGGGAGAATAATATGCAAATTAATAATTATAACACAAGATAAAATGTGACATGGTAGGGTTATAGATAAAATGCTCTGGGAGTTCTAAGGAAGAAGTTATTACTTTGGGAGTGAAAAATGAAGAATGTGGTCCTCAGAGGGTGAGATTTTAGTAGATGGAATGCAATATGTCTATTATAATTCTTGTAATTTATATCTAGGGGCTTTGTATGTATACATATAATATATACGTGATATTCTGAAATATACAGTATGGGGGATATTACAAAATTCAATGGCATCTTTAAAAAACACGTTCTTCCTAGGTTTAATATTCTTTCCTACCCATCCAATATTATTTGATTTGTTCTAATCTGTTTAGATTTGACCTTTTTATAAATGCCAGAATTGGGTTTCTGTTTAACTTTATCAGACAAATTACCAGAAGTCAATGATCATTCTTCAATTAGTCACAGTTTGTTATCCCTACAGTTCTACTACTCGCATGTAAAGAACTTGTTGCAAAAGTATGAGAGCCAAAATGAAATGAAATGTAATTGATTGGCTCCACTAATGTAGTTTGCCATTCATTATGATAGAACATTATAAAACCTCTTAGGGAGGCCCATCAATATTGCTGCCATTTCGTGTTAGAAGAAAGTGAGTTTATTGAGAAACTACATAATTTTATGTATATTGTCTTTTGAAGATTATTTCTTCAGAAGATAATATTCATAAATATGGACTGCCCTTAATTTATCAATTATATTTTAAAATGTGGAAGCAGGGGCACCTGGGTGACTCAGCTGGTTAAGCGGTCTTGCCTTCAGTTCAGGTCATGATCTCAGGGTCCTAGATCCAGCCCCACATACAGCTCCCTGCTCTCCTCCTCACTTGTGCTCTCTGTTGCTCAGTCCTCTTTCTTAAATAAATAAAAATCTTTAAAAAAATAAAATGTGGAAGCTGATTGTTGGCAAATCAGCCTGGGTTTCAAAGTCCAGAACCACTTATTGTGTCACTCTTTGTCTAATTTTAATTTAATCTGTAAAAAGAGCACCAAATTTAAGACTGTTTAAGGATTAAATGAAATTACCTACATGAAGCACTAAGCAGCCTGTTATGTAGCAAGAGCTCAAAAATTGGTAGTTAACCTGATAGTTGATGATATTTATTACGCTCTGCATTGGAAGTATTTCTCTAAAATACAAACGTTAAGTATGCTAAGAGACTTGTGATAACTCTTGACTGTGTATTGAAATTCTTATGTGAATTCTTTAACTACATGCAAGCAGTTCTTAATAGCTTAACCCTCCAAGCCTCCTATTTCTTATTGCATTTGTCAAACATACCTGTACTCCTTCCAGCTCTGCCCCTCAACCTTGCTCTCATCTCCCATCACACTGACACCCTTTATTTGCCTAGCTAGACCATATTTATCATCCCTGAATGCCCGTCTCTTTTTGTTTTTGCCCCAAGAATGCCCTTCTACTATCTTTCACCTAACATACTCATTCTGCATGACCCAAACTTTGTATTAAAAAAAAGAAAAGTGTCCTTCACTAAGGAACACACTGTCTTATAACATTTTGTTATAGGGCTTATTGTGTGCACACATATTAATAAGCCTTATCCTGGTTGTAGTAACTTCTAGCACAGCGATAAGTGGCTAGCAATTTGTTTTAAGTAGTACAGGACAGGGTAGATGGATTCATGGGTAGATGGATTAACCATTTTTCATTTTTCTTTTTTAACAAAATTTCTGTTCATTTCCCAATATACTTTTAAAAATAAGTTGCTTGTTGTTGTTATAATTGGTAATTTGTATTAGTCTAGGCTACAAATATAAGAGCATGCTGGATAGAAAGAAAAGGAAACCTAAGAACAGTAGAAACTGCCTCTGATACATGAATAAGCCAGAATAGCATACACACAAAGGTGTTGTATTTTGACTGATTCATCATTATATTTTTATTAAGAGATCATTACAGTTTAATGAAAATAATTTTCAGAGATCAATAGTCGATGAGGTTTTTCCCTCCACTTCTTGGGGAGTGGGGGGAGGTGGAGGGAGGGGACAGGCAGGATCTGTCAAGGAGAAAAGTGAGCCAAGACACCTGTGTCTTCATGAAGTGACAGATGTTGTCTTAGGAAGAGTACAATTTAGTGTCCCCCGCCTCCACTCCCTAAGGACGGAGGCAGCAGTGGCTATAGTCCTGAAGGCTTACACTTCCTGCTGAATGGCAAGGAAGGCCTTAGGAGAGCTGGGAGGGGCAGCTATGGGAGTCTACATACTGCTAAGGTCCTCAGTTTTACTTCTTGAACCTTTGCACCCCCTACATCAGTGATTCCCATTAGGAGCTCTCAATATCTTAAGTCCCATTCTTTCTACATACTTTCTAAGTGAAAGTCTTTTTTTTTTTTTTCTAAGTGAAAGTCTTAAACTTCATGGACAAATTGGTTATTTGTTACAAGCTCTAAGATTTACAATTATGGTCATTCATACTTCAAAAGAAGAGAATTCTTTACATTAAATGTCTTATCAACTAAGTTATCCAGGCTTTGTGACTTTTGAAATGCTTGCAGCCCTTGTGCCTTTGATATTAACCATTGTGGTGGGACCTCTCTAAGAGCAGACAAACGTTCTTATTTACTGAACAATGTGCTCTGTAATGGGAGCATTTCGGTCTTCTGTGTTAAAGAGGTGGACATCACTATTTAAAGTGTTGTTGTTGGGATCCCTGGGTGGCGCAGCGGTTTGGCGCCTGCCTTTGGCCCAGGGCGTGATCCTGGAGACCCAGGATGGAATCCCACATCGGGCTCCCGGTGCATGGAGCCTGCTTCTCTCTGCCTATGTCTCTGCCTCTCTCTCTCTCTCTCTCTCTCTCTGTGTGACTATCATAAATAAATTAAAAAAAAAAAAAAAAGGAAACCAAGTTGGATTCCTTAAAAAAAAAAAATAAAGTGTTGTTGTTGTTGTTGTTGTTTTCAAAAGCTTGTGTTTAAACATCCCCCTCCCCTGGCCTAAACCTTATAGTCTATGCACACAGAGTAATTATTTAAACAGGGACCCTGGATATGTAAAACACTTCTGTTGTGACTCTAATATATTCTTTTATTCAGCTGTTCTTTTTTAAAAATGGCAATATATGCCAATTGATGATGTTATTGGTATTTTGAGAGATTTCCTTAAAATGATTGTGGGAATATTTTATTGCATACCTTTCAAGATGTTAATTTTGGTCTAGCAAATCTGCCTTTGCCTTTAAAAAGGATATAAAGGGGGCAGCCCAGGTGGCTCAGCGGTTTAGCACCGCCTTCAGCCCAGGGTGTGATCCTGGAGACCCACGTCAGGAGCATGGAGCCTGTTTCTCCCTCTGGCTGTGTCTCTGCCTCTCTCTGTGTCTCTCATGAATAAATAAATAAAATCTTAAAAAAAAAAAAAAGATATAAAGGCAATAAATATAAGTCTCTCTGATATGTAATAAAGTTTTGATAATAATGAAGTTTATTCTATAGAATTATACCAATGTCTGAAAATGGCATCTTCTAATATTCTCTAGAGATGATCACTTTACTAATATAGACCAATAATAATTACTTTTGCTATATTTAAATAATGGGAGCTCACAAAAATGACTTCAGGATATGACCAGCTTCTTTTTCTATTTCATTATATTAATTCTAGAGATATTTTCAATTTTTATTCTCTAACAAGAACACATAATGCACCAATGACAGATTTAAGTATTTTAAAAAGCTATATTGAACATCAAAATGACCTTAAAATAAGTATGTTTAAGATCCTCTCAGAAATAAAGGAATAAAATCTATAAAATAAGTCTATATAAAAGGGACAAAGTGGCTATCTCAATAGAAGTTGAGTTGCATTCAAACTTGTTCATGTAAAAATAAATAAAAGTCTATTATTTATTTCTTCACCCAAAACAAAGGTCGCTAAGCACTTTGGGATCTTTCATTTATTCACAAATATTTCTTGACTACCTGCTATATAGGAGACACTGTGGAAGAAAAACTAGGGATAGAAAGATAGTCACTACTTTCATGGGGCTTATACTCTGGATGGGTATGGGTGAATGTGTGAATGAGTGAGTATTGAGTAAATGAAGTGCCCTCTGGTGAAGAGTCCAGCAGTGGTGATATCTACAAAGTAGGATGGTAAACGTGATTAATTTTATTACAGTGGGAGAGAATAGTGGGGAGGAGGAAATTAGGAATAGTTTTACCAAGGAAGCATGAAAAGATGAAAGTGTAATGTGACTAAAAAATACAAGGAGGAGAAAAACAAAAGAAATACAAGGAGGTCCTCAGTATTGGGTGGTATAAAGCAAAGGGAAGAGTAATAGCAGATGAAGTCCAAACCAGATAACGCAGTGAAGCAGAAAAACAAAACATAAACTTGGTTTTCTAATGTTACTACCAATAATATAACAGCCAGTGTCTAAGGTGACAGTTCCTCCTGCTTTTATATAATTTTTGCTTCTTGAATAGCAGAGCAGCTTGAACGTATTTTCCTTTTCTAAAATGAGTTGGTTTATAGATTAAATAAAATATTTTTATGCTTAGTCATAGAGTAATTTCCAAGCTAATTACAGTAATAGCTAGTAGTATTTTTCTTAATAAGACTTAGAAGTTTTGGGATCCCTGGGTGGCGCAGTGGTTTAGCGCCTGCCTTTGGCCCAGGGCGCGATCCTGGAGACCCGGGATCGAATCCCACGTCAGGCTCCCGGTGCATGGAGCCTGCTTCTCCCTCTGCCTGTGTCTCTGCCTCTCTCTCTCTCTCTCTGTGACTATCATAAATAAATGAAAATTTTTAAAAAAAAAGTTTTTTAAGTGTTTGATAATATTTACATATATTTGCCAGAGCATTTGAGATTTTCATAATCTCAAGTCTTATGATAGACTCACATTCTTGCATACAAACCTTCTTTACACTTTTCCTCTAAAGTACTTTTATATCATATTGTGCTTTTACACATTATTATGCTTTTTTATGTTACTGATAAATGAGGATTTTTTTATCCTATTTGTATAGTATATTGTCTTCATGGCAAAAATAGCAAAGGAAAAGAAAGGACTACCACCATCTTAACCTGTTGTATCAAGTCCAGTGTGGCAGTATGGTCCACATATACCAGTCTTAACAGTTGGATCATATCATAGTGCATACTGTACAAGGAAGTAGAGAACTCTATCAGGTATTGGGCAAACTGTCTTTAAAAATTACAGAATGAAGTTTCTCTGCTTCCATCTTTATTAAATTTTCACCTGTGATAGAACAGGGACTTTTTTTTTCTCTGTTAAACCCTTACTTTTTTAATATTAGTGATGAAGGTGCACTGGTATGTTCACATTATCCTTCCCTACACCTAGTACATACTGTACAAGTTTTATTCTAGTCTTTGTTTAAATATAAAAACAGCAGTAGATTTAGATGCTATTTGCGGATTTCAGAGTGCAAAGAATGAAGGATATAAAGCTGAAATTAGTCTCTAACCTTGTTTGACATAGGAATTGCAGTGCTTTTAATCCTTTCTTTCCCTTTTACTAAACATAAGGGGTTTGCCATTGAATTTTTAATAACTCAATAATGGAATTAAAATTAAACTATGGGTCACAAATCTCTCCCCCATTTTCTTCTAACTGCTTTTCCTCTCAAACACTAGAATACAGCCTATTTAAATCTTAACTTTTGCTTGCCAAACCACTGTTACCGTCCATCTGTTCATGCCAATTGTAAAGAAGGTTCGGTTTTTAGTGAAGCTTTGCATTTCACATAAGGTATGTGAAGTGAAATTTCACAAGGGACATGATGGATCCTGATTCATAGTGATAAACCTTTGGGGCCATCAGGGTTGGCATATGGTCCAGTATGATATGAAGGCTTGGGTTCCCTGGCTTCACTTCTTTGGCGTGAAGCTGATAAAACCTGGCTCTTGAGTATTATTTCACTGGACACCAATCATGGGCAGCAGGAACTGCCCATTTAACTCTCTGTGGGAAGGAAGCCCAGAGAGCATTCACAATGGTACCATTGTTGAGTTGCAAACTGCTCTGAACAGCTTGACAGCACTAGGGAGGAGGGGAAGGGGTTGCTTTACTAATTGCTGTTCAGAATAGAGAAGGAGCAAAAATAGCTGTTGTAGAACTGATGTTTCTACATTTACTTACTCTTTTGATAGGAGTGTTGACTTTTATTTAGCACATACCTACTATAAAAAAAAAGCAAATATATTTAAGCAACCACCTGTAGTAATTCCTTGTTAACATGGCCATTATTTATTTTAAACCCACAAGATTAAAATAGAGGAAAAGTCGGTTTTGCTTTATATTTTTTATATTTAGATGAAAATATATTTTTTAATCTTAACCAAAATTCTTTAAGGAAAAATGGATTAAAACCATCACAATCCATATTTCAGATAAAAGACAAATTTGGCCTTATTTCCTTTAAACCATGTTTTTTTAGAATTCCCAAATATCTGAATACCTACAAGTTATATTAATATAGAAATGCAAATTAATATTATGCATAACAATTGCAAGTTCTAAAATAATCCCCTATAGATAAACTAGTTAGCAAATCTTAAGGTTAAATACTGGATTTATTCATTCAGATGAGTAACTCATAACTATTTCAGTCATTCCTGATTTTCTCTCCATCTCCTTGAAGTCTATTTCAGGTATATTTAAAAATGTGAGGGTTGCTTCCCTTTTTATGAAGCATTGTATGCAGTGGTATTTGTATAAACTGCTGGCCTTCCCATTTCTTTTTCTGCTCAGTCTAATCAAGCATTTGGTGGTTTTGATGCAAAGAAACACTGATCTACTTCAGCTTACTTCAGCCCCCAGGATCCTGACCCTACAGCATATTTCCATGGATGGTTCTTTCAGCTGAACCTAAGTTGACTAAATTATATTGCAACATTATAATTTCTGCAACATGTCCTTTTATTTATAATTTTTTTAAATGGGATAGTCTTGCTAAGTTAGTGAAAAATCAAATGCATGTTTGTGAAATAGTAACAGTCTGTAAAATTTACTAGTCGTCCATCTCCTCATGTCCCCTTAAATGCTTTTAGTAAATGGGCACCAGTGCAGTATTTCAAAAACAGTAATTCATTGAATGCCCGTTCTTCCTTTTACTGCAGAATAGATTATATTTAAGTCAAGATTAATGGGTAGATTTTGTTGTTAAAGTCCAGTCTCTAAGCCCATCATTCCCTAGGGGCATATAGTGCATTAGTTTAAGCCAATATACTGTTTATCATAGATTCTATGACACAGTCTTAAATGACAGTTTGTTGTACTTTGTAACTACATACCATGATAATAAATCACTTTTTCTGTACTCCTGATAATTATAGCATTTAAACAAAATCTTAATTAAGTTAGTACACATTTAGGTAGAGATAACACATAAGTAATTGTACACTGTAAAATTTCACTTATTTTTTTCCTTTTTTGCAGTCTTCTAACAAGAATCCAAGTTCAGTGTTTAGTTCAAACACATGCATTCATTTCCTCAACTTTAATGTACTGAAATTTTTGTTCCCAGAAGAAACAATACAAAATGTTTCTAGTCATCCTCCAGTGTTTATTTTAAACTCTTAGTCTAATACATGTGATTCTGAAGCAGTTCTCTGTTGATGGTTAAAGTCTTGTTATTACTTAATATTTTCAAGTACATCTTACCAAGAATGAGAATCTATAATTTTAATGTCATTAAATTTGAAATCTAGGTAACTCAGTTTTTCTTTTAGATATTTTACTCAAAGAACTTTCATGAAAGTGGAATATACATATTTCATAATCATGTTAGTCCTTTTTAGAAACCACCAGTGATTATTGGATTATTAAATCAGGAAAGATTTTCAGAACCTTTAGGGAGGTTTAAATTTTTAATCCTATTTATTTAAGGTTAATCTTTTTAAATGTATTTACATGAACTTTGGTAGAATTGGGCTTATCAACTTTTTACTTAATGTTTTCATTTAGTAATTGACTGATTTATGAGCAATTATATATGGTCCAAATTTTATTCAACTCCAGCTTTCAATAATAGGACTATCCTCACACTGCCTTAGCACCTGTTATGGATTTTGAGTCATCTGGCAGCCCATGGGACTTAGATAAAGAAGTACCAGGTGTCCTGCCTGTCTCCTAATTGAGACGCAGTGAAAACAATATAGACTTGGCAGTATGGTTAAAAGGATGGATTAAAGCCCAGCTTTGTCTACTCTGACAAATCACAGCTTTTCCTTCATTGCATAGATAGTAGCAACTACTAAAGAATTTCATTAGTATAATACATCATAAAAGTCATACACAATTTGTTAGAACCTGTTGCAGACTTTCAGAAGAATTTCTATTAACGTAATAAAAATAAACAATGTTAATACCTAGATTCATTCCATTTACTTAGAGGAAATTTTCACTGAGCTACACTGCATGTGTCTTGAAGAAATTCGCTACTCTAGGAAAGAAGTGATGGAGTATTTACCAGATCTTGTTAATGTAAGCAAGTATAGTTTACTTTCATCTTATGGTTGAACAGTGCCTATTAGTCCATGGGGTACTTAATTGCCCTGGATATTCAAGAAAATATGACTATTAATAGCCATGTAATTCTAGAGATGTAATTGGAAAATATATTTACGTATATCCTATATCTCAGTAAGTTCTTATTTTCAATTATTTCTCCAAGACCCTGTGTAATGACATTGCTTCAGAATATTTGAAGATATGTCA
Source organism: Vulpes lagopus (assembly GCF_018345385.1). Taxonomy (NCBI): domain Eukaryota; kingdom Metazoa; phylum Chordata; class Mammalia; order Carnivora; family Canidae; genus Vulpes; species Vulpes lagopus. The sequence continues at coordinate 59,548,127 of NC_054829.1, forward strand.
AGGCGTTTTAGAACTAAAAAGCCAAAGGTAGTTTATTTTCTCATTTTAATTAGAGCATGCTAAGGGTTTTTTCTGTATTATATATGATATTCTGGTATATAAACAAACATTTTTCAAAAATTGCAATCTTCAAATTTAAACTAATCATCATTGTGTTGGCCATCCTAGAACTAACTAAAATGCCTCTTTTCTCCACACAAAACTCAAATCATTGAGATTGGATATAGAAAGAGCGCTGGACTATTAAATGACCAATGTTCTAGTGCCAACTCTACAGATCAGCAGCTTTGTTTTTCTGAACAAATCTCTGTATTCTCCATCCAGGCAAGACTTCTTGCCGAATAAACATTTTGCTGATTTTGCTAAGTTTCCTGAAAGTAATGTTGGTAAGATGATTGTTATATCCTTCCTTTAGTTCAGACTGTCCTAAAATAATCTCAGTAAATGATGCCCTGGGATAAACCCTCTCAAGATAGTCTTTTTAAAAACCTTAATAAATTTCTGAATATTATTTTTCAAGAGTATTGCTACATCTATTCTTATAGTGTACCAGAGCAGTTTTGGAGATCTGCCTAAAATAGTTTTGAAATTAAACTTCATCTGATTTTTATCTACAGAGAATTTCTTGACATTTTTTCCCCTTTCTTTCTTTATAGATGGCCATTTAAATATGAATAGAATTAGTTTATTAACTAAATTTCTTGCTTCATACCACTATAGAATTTATGAAAACTTCAAAGATTTCTTTAAATTTAAAAAATTGTCCCAACCAGTGGGACAAAATATTTCCATGCTAAATTGTAATCAGTTGTAATTACTTTGAAGAGTTATAGAATTTCTTCTTTAGGCAATTACGATTTTTTTGAAAAGTTATTAGTCTTCTTTTTTCTTATTATTACACCTTATGTATAAATACATTGTGTTTCGTTCACTTTTTCTTCTTCCAAAGGTGAGCAAGATCAAGGGTAGGGATGGAACCAAACTCACAGGAGGATTCAAACTCTGTCTCTAAACCCAATCTTAGAAAAGTCCCAACTATATTGGCCCCAAAGGGTTTTTGCTTTCTAGAGAGCCAAATTGGGATTACAGGAAGGGGGTTGTCTGTATATACCAGTGTATCAAATATCAGACCAGCTTTATTTATTTCTTCTATAATTTTGTAAACAGTCATTGAGTACTTCTGGGCCTTGTGTTAGGTGCAGGATATGTAAAAATAAGAAGGACATGGTCTCTGCCCCTGTAACATTAGTCTCCCCACTAGTTTATTAGGAGAACAAACACAAAGAAAAAGACACAACACACTTGGTATTTAACAATTGACGCTGAGGGCAGGGGGAGGCCCTGATTTGTGGCATTTGTTGAGTTCTATGATGTGAAAACTCCCACCAACTACAAACTTGATATATATTGTAAGTAGTGCTTTCCAAATTTTAAGTCAGTAGGCAGAACTCTCCTCCCTCTTCCTACAGTTACTGTTCTTGGAATCTTCTGTACAGAGAAGGGAGATAAAATCCCTAAGTATTAAAACAGCAAAGAAGCCACAGAAAATGTGAGTGCAGGCAAGTGCTTACTAATTTAGGAATTTCAGAATGCGCCTAAAAATCTCTGAGGCTATGATAATGAGCATAGATATAAACACTTCATACTTTGCCTTTACTTTAAAAAGCCAATATTTTTTTTCTTATTTAGGAAAGAAAACATTAAATCTGAACTCGAGGAAATTAAGCAGTGATAGGTCTCAGACATACGCTTAAAATTACAATTTCCATAATTCCTTTTTGTGAAAAGTACTTCATACTCATTCTTGCTGTGTACACTTTACACACACACACACACACACACACACACACACACAGTCACACTCCTGCATTTTTTTTTTTTTTTTTGAGACTAGTTACAAATTACAGCTGAGCTAAATGTTTAAAGAACCTACTGGGCATGCCATGGAATTAGTGATCACAGAACTGAAAGTTTTGCCCTTTCTAATTTCAAGTAAAAACAGTTCAAAATCACATTCAGTTGTTAAGAAAATTATTGTAGAAAATGAAAGGTCGTTGCTTCTTTAAAACCAAATCTACCTTGTATATATCTTCCCTACGCATTAGTAAAATTGAAAAGTGTACTAAATAATCCTTCTGTAGTAGCTTTTCTTCATACTGTCTTTTTCTCACGAGAAATCCTTTTCCTCTCATTGGAATAAGTCAAAAGTCCCTCTGTACACATCACAAACAAGAAATATTACCAGAGTTCTTGGGCATGAATACAGGTATATTCCTTAATCAGACATTGAAAATTGCCCTCAGGGAGACAGCACCTGCAATTTACAAAGACTTGAACCAAAAGTCAGAAAAACTATGTTTAGCACAGATGTAGGCAGACTTTTGGGTTACCCTATATTTATATCCTTTATCTTTAGCATCCCTATTACATAAATAGAAGCAGGTGGCGGTATCCCCATTTAACATACAGATAAACTGCAGCAGAGAGAATTCATACTTCTCTTTCCAGGACTAGGTTGAAATTGAACCCCAGTTTCTTGACATCTGGTCTTGACACAGTGACAGAGGGCCATAAGTAATTTCATATAAGTTATTTTTTTAAGATTTTATTTATTTATTCATGAGAGACACACAGAGAGGCAGAGGGAGAAGCAGGCTCCATACAGGGAGCCTGACGTGGGACTCGATCCTGGGTCTCCAGGATCACGCCCTGGACTGAAGGCGGCTCTAAACTGCTGAGCCCCTGGGGCTGCCCTTCATATAAGTTTAAAATCAAAAGTAGTTACTTAAAATGAATAGTAATATTAATGAAGCACCAAGTAGATTTAAAGTATTTATACTACAGAAAATGTTTAGTTCCCTTTATTATTTTTGGAATAGCAATATTCCTTTCCTCCTTTTCTGCTTTTGCAGAAAGTAGAAGGAAGGAGGATTAGTGGATAATTATATTGCTATGATTGCAGCACCTGTGTGTTATTTCTTTTGATTGGCTAGTTCTGTATTAAAGATTCCTACCAGCTAAAAGTCTCCCTCATCAAATGGTGTTTTATTAGCTAGTTTTGGCTTGAGTTGTTTTAAATTTACAACAAAAACTGTATTTCAACTTAGACTTGTACTTTAAATTTTGCTTTGAATTCGTTTACCATTCCCTATTATCTCACCCATTTCAGTTTTTTTTTTTTTAATTTCAATGCCAATGGCAACATGCACTCACAGTAGGAATATAGCTTGAGCTATCCTGTTGTTGCTAGCGATCAAGTTTGTGTATGCCACTCAATTTATAGGTACTAATAACTCTTCCCTAGAGAGTTGCCTTTTAAGGAATAAGTGTCTCATCTATTATGAGGAGATATACGAAATAACCATTTTGGATTATGGTTACCATTGCAGATGCTGACAGCACTGTTTTTAACTAACTTTATCATCATCTCAATCACAGAACATCCTGTTATGGACTCAGCTGTGGCTTAAATAGAGCTCCTTATATCTCTTTAATGTATGTTTCCTAAAGGGGTGAGAAATGTAAGTACTATAAATTAGGTTGGTTTGTGTCGATGTTTGGCTACATCAAACTTGAAAAATTATAAAGAATATTTAGCTTTTAGAAGGTGAGTTACCATAGACTATAATTATTTACTAAGCTAACAGTGTTTTCTGAAGATAACCCCCCCAAAAGGAAGCTTTCAGACATTAACTTGCCTAATTTGTGATAAGTGCTAGTTTTTCATTTAAATTCAACCATTCACTGACTCTACCACGTAAACTTGAACTCTTAAAAATTGTTTTAGAGCATTTTACTTAATAATATTTTTTGTAATTAAATACATCATGTGTTTTTACACAAAATGAATACATTATAGCTGGATAATTTTATTTTGTATAGCTTTGTATTTGAGTTTCTTCAGAGTTTTGTAAGAGTGAAATAGAATTATACTCCAGATGTATTTTATGTAGATATTCATTCCGTTATTAAATTTTACTACATTGGAAATATCCTCCTGGCTTTAGAAATATTAACATTTTCTTTCTGTCTGCCTAATTTTTGTGTAAACTCCAAATATAATAAGATAAAGTAAAATATTTCATTTATAGGCCTTCTGAAAGTAGAGCATTTTGAAAGCAGGTAGGTGTCTCCACCCTACTTTTCATGAAGCATTTTACCCATTCAAGCAGACTTTTAAAAACAGCTTGTTTTGATAGCAGACTGTTCTCCTGTGGGCCTTCAGCCTTTGCTTCCTGGCAGCACCTTTGGTGCGAAAAGAGAGTGATCAATTGGGAGACTATCAGTGCCAGCATGCATAGAGTGATAAGTTAACACACCACTGGGAATTTCTAGGGCCCACCAAGATACTTCACTTCTAATGTGCTAACAAGCTCATTTTTCTACCTCTTGCCTCTTCAGTTATTTTTTTTCTCAGAAGAGCTTAGAAGTTGAGTGCATCAGGCATAATGAAAAGCTCTGTAGGAGGGAGAAGCAATAACCCCATTTTTCCCTTTTCAGCCAAATAGAAAATTAGTTTCTGGTAATACACAAAGGCCAGTATTTTTTGTACAAGGGGCACTGCTGTGAATCAAAGGACTCTATTAACTGCAGAAAATTCGGCAGCTGTGAATCTCCCCCAATGAAAAAAGTACTTTCCAACAAGTTGTGAGATATGTGGTATTATTTAGATTGAACCATCAGTTTCATCCTCTTCCACTTATAACCATATACCTCCTTTTAAAAGTGTGCTATATTACTTTTCTAAGGTAACATTCAAAAATATGTTTCTTCCATAAAATCCTTTCCACTGATCACTTTAATATAGCATCTTCTCCTGAGAAGTAGAATTCTTCAAAGTTCAGTCCCAGTGTACAGAATTGAAAATAATGGATTGTAAGAAATTGGAATTCAGATTTAAATATTTCATGCATAAAATAAATTGTAATACAAGAAGAGAGTACTGAAGTCATTTAGAGGGCAAAAGACCTCACAGTCTAAGTAACTAGTGACTATAGTCTTACCTTTAACTCTTAGCTTTTGTCCTCTTAGTCAATAACCTTTTGTAAGTGTAACTGTGGCTGTGTTAGCTCCCATTGAATTAATCACTTTCAATTATCTTCCTTACAAATTTTTTTCTTGGTCTTGGTTGTAGGCTTGGTCTACAATTTCTAGAATTGTAGAACTATAGTAATTGAATTGCAGTTTTAAAAAAAGAATAAAGAATTTTGAGGAAAACATACTATAATGGGTTTTGGGGAAAAAAAATTCAGTGAAGAAAGAAAAACCAATAAGGCAAATCTTTATTAGCCTTCATAGTTATATAAATGTCTTATGGAAAGCCAGCAATATAGCACACTGATACAGCAGGAAAACTTTTAAAAGTTGTAGAAGAAAGGTTAACTGATTTCTCAGTTCAGGAACTATACGACATGAAGTCAGCATGTGAGTTTTTCCTGATAATTGTATGTTGCTGCCTGCTGCTCTACATTTTGACAGCCATTTCCATAGTTGCTTTCGTGAACAACAGAAATATTCTCTCTCTTTCTCGCCCTCTCTGTGCTAACAGCACAATCAGGCCTGCTGAAACAGGAAGCCTGGAGTGGGTTGTTCAAAAGCAACAACACTTCAAGGTACTGGTTGCTTGTCAATAATATCAGAGAAGAAAATGTGGTGAAAGAGAAGTACAGTATTTTTCTGTCAGTGTCAGTGCCCTGTAGATGCTTTGTTAGACAGTATTTAGGAGTCCTGTGGACTCTCTGCAAATGTTCCTGCTTGTTTCAGTGTTATAATTGACTAGATATTTTTTCCTGACATACAGATTCAACTATGTATTTTTCTTAACCGCATGGAGTTATTCGCGGATTACAGCAACAGTAGTCTTCCATTCAAAATGAGAACAATTGTTGGGAAAATACAAGGATTTTAGAAAAAGGAGATATGCAGGAATTTCTCACAATAAGTCTTCACAAATGAAAAATATACAATTTCAGACCGTTTTTAAGCAGGATTCTAGTATTTATTGTGTGGCTTTTCAGAGTGAATCTGCAGATTGAAGCCGATTTAACAAGATAAAAATGAGCCTAGGCTGACCTGATAGCAGTTGAACCTTTTCTCAAGTAAATGGTTACCTTTCTTTCTTTCAACAGTTTAGTATTATCATTGTTTTCTAATAAATGTCTCTCTCTTAAGCTGCCATATATAGTGGTATCACCTGAAGAGTAAACTTGTGTTAAAAATGTAGGGGTTTTATTACTCTTAAAAAGCCATACTTTTAAATGATATGCAAGAGTAGTGAATAATTACATTTATTAAGAAGTAATAGCTTAGCAATCAGAGTAGTCCTTTTTGATAAGATCTGTTCTTTTCCACTGTAAGCTGCATTTAACTACGTCCTTAACTGAAGGTAAATCAGCTATGAAGAGAGAGCACGATACCTGCAAACAATTGTCCAGCACCATTTAGAACCAACGACATTTGAAGATTTTGCAGCACAGGTTTTTTCTCCAGCTCCCTACCATCATTTACCATCTGATGCCGGTAAGATTAAAAACAAGTATTAGTTACTTGTCATTACTGGAACTTGAAATGCAATACCCTTTTGTTCAAACTCTTAAAATAATAGAAAACTTGCTTGAGTAAAAGATTCCAGTCATTGAAATACATTTTTCATTATTTAAGAGTTGAATTTGGCCTATAAATTTAGTTTATACTTTCTTTTACCTAAAAGCAGTTCCTTTAGAAGTCAACAATCTTCGTAAAAGTACATGCACCACATTTTATCCGAGCTACTGGCCAATAACTGTTGTGTTTCATGGGATCATTACTAAAGTATCTGCAAAAGAAACACAAGTTGAACATGCATTCCCTCTCACCTTTAGAGGATCAAATTTTATGGCTAAGAATATTGCCTTATCTCTCAGTTTACAAATAAAGTTAAATAACTGTCTAGATTGAGAAGTACTTGGCACAGTAAATTATTTTATATTATTTAAAGCCTGTAAGAGGGTACTGCATTTTTACAATTAAACTAATTTTGAAAAAATCAGTAAGAAATAAATGACTCATGGCCTTCCTATTCTGTAATACTTTGCACTCCTTATGATTGTTTCATTTATTTTATTTTCCCTCTTTAGATCATTAAATATCAGTTCTGTTTATCTGAAGGTAAGACAAAGTGTCAACCAAAACACCCTTTGTTCTTCCCCCATTTCCTTTTTTTTAAAAAACTAGCAAGCACTAAGCTTGTAACTCAGACAATAAGCAAATTTAACACTGCCCTCATTCATACTAAACATTTCAGAAATTGTCACTAAATTTCTTCCAGAATTATACTTACTAACCCAGGTCTGCATGAAACACTAACACTGGTTCTGGGATCAAAATAACTAATAATAGAAGCAACCCTTGGTTGAAATTAGTTACACCTATTGTATTGACCTTTTTTGTTTCTCAGCATGAAAAAAAAATAGTGCTACTGAGCTGAAATGGTGTGTCTTTGTATTTTGTAATGTGTTGCATTGTTATTGGATATCTTAACTCATCAGATACTTCCTCTGCTGTGTGCCTTTCACTGTACTAGGCACCTGAAATACAAAGATGACTATTTTAATTGTGTTCAAAAGAACAAGAAAAAAGATACTTGAAATTCATCATAAGAAGCCTTCAAATTCTCTTTATGATATGTAGGTTTTCTTTATTATATTAAATAAATTTAAAAGGCATAGTAGCCCTTTTCTGGCCTAGTTTATTCGGAAGGGAAAAAAGACTAATTCTCAATTGAGATTTCAGTTGATAAAATTTTCCATTCCTGTAATCATTTAATTGGCCATTATAAAAATTCTTTCCAAAAAACTTAGAGCCCTTTCATAATGTAAAAGACCTAGCAAAGAGGAAAATTGTCTAGACTAGGTTGAATCTTTTGAAAGAGATTAAAAAATCTTAAGATTTACATCACGGGGTCAACCCTATCTAAAATAACTAAGTTTGGCATTAAGAATGATGGTAAAAAAAAAAAAAAAAAAAGATACTAAAACCAAAATAATGAACAAAATAAAAACTAGTTAAGTACAACTGGGAATTTCATTTTTCAGTAAAAAGTATCTGAAAAACAGCAGGCTACATTATTAAAATAGATATGAATGATACTTTCATGTATCACACAGTTGAATGAATCGTAAGTTCCACAACTGAAATATATTGATAATAGGACCATATTCACACTAACTTGCCCCCTGAGATTTATAAAAGCCATCAATTTTCATTTTGTAGTTGTTTACCAACTGGAATCCTTCTTAATATTCTCATATTGTGCATACTATCCTGCACATTTGGCCAGATATTTAATATGGGAAGTGTATTCTCACTTTCTGAGACACAGCAACCAAGTCAGGGTTCTTTTGGCTTCATTTTTTTTATGTATTTTACTACTTTATTAAATTTTTGTTATCTCAATTGTAATAAGGATGTGAATTTTAACATAATACTATTCTACAAAAAAAAAACAAAAAACAAAAAATACTATTCTACAAATTATTTTCAGTTAATTTTTTTACGTTGTCTTTGCCTGTAGGAGTCATCCTTATAAAAACATGCATTCTAAGTTTTAAAAGAGTATTTTTATCTGTAAATAACTTGTTTTAGTATTACTGACTACATTTTTGGTGGGTTTTTTGCAGACATTAATTTTTATCAGAGTGGTTCTCAATACAATACTATAAAAGCGAAATATTTGCTCCTTCTATAGTAGCAAAAACATGATATCTGAAGAATGATTCTCTTTTTCTTTCGGTCATCTCAGATTTTTATTTTCCTACCATAAACCACTCCATACAGATAGAATTCCCTTTAAAGTTATAAGTCAAAGTGGGAGAAAGAAGAAATGAAAGAACCATATCATAGCAATAGGGATGTTACTGATGGTTTGCAAAAAATACCTAATACTGTGAAGTTTTTTAGATTCATTTTTACTTTTTTAGCATAATGATAAAATGTAATTGTCACGCTGAAGAAATGCATTCATAATTGCAATTGAGAATCAACTTTAGATTCTCCTGTGCATAGTCCAGGTATATAAAATAGTGCTAATCAATAACATGCAATAATTTGAAAGTAAATTTTAAAGAAATGCCAGTATGATAATCATATAATGAATATAACCTGTTCTTTCTAACCCTATAATATAATTCTATTCAGTGGACTAGGGTGGAAAAATACTATTTTTTAACTTTATTTAACTTGGTTCAGGATTATCTAAAACCTGCTTTCTGGTTAACACTAATGTACCAACTGTTTGAAGTCCAAAAAAAAAATTTCTTTTCCGGATGATTTTTAATATTATTTAAATAAATATGAAAAAACATTTTTGGTGTATCATAGTTGATCCATAAATTTCATAACTGTATTTTCTCAAAATGGGCTCTGTGACAGTAGACTGATACTTAAGGGAAATTATTTTTATCCCTAAGGTCATTGAAGGAGATATTGTGATGTCACACTTTGTTGATCTTCCATAACTACATTAAACTATTATTAGATTTTTCTTGTCCTTTATTTAAAAAAAAATTACAGGAAAAAAATCCCTTTATCTTTGTCAGGCATGTGTGTGGAAAATATCAAAAGTTTTGCAGTGACCTCCTTTTTAAGTTTTTTCATATTCATGAACAGCTTTCCTTTGACTTTAAACTTTAAGATTCGATTACTCCTTTTCTTGACCAGGTTACAAAGGTAGTTCAAAAATCTAGATATTTTCCCCTAACATCACATTCTTTTCTTTCTTCTTTAAGAAATTTGAGAGGGTTGGTGTTTTTCTCTATTATGCATATAGGCACATATACACATAAATATACATATATCTCTGCATACATACCCATTACCTATAGGTTCCTTTCAATTTATATAGGTTCCTATTTAAATAATGAAAATTAGTAATAAGATTCAAATATTTTTATGCCATCAAAATAAGAGATAATCTAGGTAAAGTGATGCTGCTGCATCTAATCTTCATTCTAATTCCAGTTTTGCTCTTAATTCACAAAATCTGTTTCGCCACATGTAAATGGGATAGTATTTTGATGTCAAATCTATTTCATTGAATCTTCAAATGGGATAAATTATCAAAATTTAACCATTGTTTTAGGTAACCCCTTGAACTTGGTGTCCCTCTTTAAAAGTTATTTTAAACTTTGCTCCCCTTCCCAGGCTTTGAAATGATCTGAAAGAACACGTTATAGCTCCTCAGAAGATAGTTGTTTTATACATGACCTAAATATTATGTGTAAGTGCCAAGAGGAAGTCCGTTTCCTTCAACATACAACAGAAGCTATATATTTGTTTGCTATGTTTTTAAAACAGATTCTTAATCATATTTATATATCACTAGGCTAGCCTGAAATTATAAGCAGCCAAATTATATCCTGTTTTTAGTATTTTGAACTTGAAAATTTGGCGGGTGTATGTGGTGTTGTCCAAGAGGCAAATAATACCGGTCTTAAAGTCCTATTAACCTTTTGTGACAATAATTACTAGGTTCAGTTTCCACATAGAATATTCATTCAGATGTAAGACTTTTGTAATGAAAATAATAAAAGAATAATTGAACAATTACTGAGTGCTAGGCACTGTGCTAAGAACTATACATATATTCTCTCACTTAATCTTCATGGCAGTTCTATGGCTGTGGGGGGGTGGGGTGAAGGGGCTTACCCCAGAGTCACTTGATACTTGGTAAAGCCGGAGTCTGACTTTAGAGTCCGTGATCTTAACTGTTATAATTACTTATGTAATCTAAATATTTTCAGTCCTTTCTTGCTGTTGAGAGAGAGAAATCATCCTACAACCTGTCATTTTTATAAATCAGAAATTGCTAAAGATTCTTATTTTGAAGACTCTACTTTTCCATCTACTGAAAAAAAATTGTTAATAGCTAACGTTGCCATGGGAGAAGTATGGGCTTTGGAATCAGACTGAACTGGATTTAAATCCTAGTTCTGTTATTTATTATCCACAAAACCCAGTTTCTCTATTTGTAAGGAGATAAAATATGACAAGCCTTAGACTGATGCATTCTAAGTCTGCAATAATGGCAGTTTTTGAATATTTTCAAGATGAAACCACTTTGTTTGCCTGTATTTCTGTACTATTTAATTTTAGAAGTGCCTCGCTGGTTTAGTCAGTAGGGCATGTGACTCTTGATCTCAGGGTTGTGAGTTCAAGCCCCATGTTGGGCATAGAGATTACTTAAAAAAAAAAAAAAAAAAAAAAGATATGTTATTTGCTTTATGACATCCAGTGGTGGTGCATACATGCTAATCTTAATCACTGATCAACTCCTTTTTAACAATATTAAGGCAGTAAGATTATTAGGTAGTCTATAAACTTTAACAAGTAAGGTTATATATATGTTGTAGGAATATCAGCATAAGAGTGGATAAATTCTTTAATGTCCTCAAAAATAAACAGTATATTGTGTTCTCCACGTTTCAGTGGTTATACTTCGTAAGTGGTCATTTTCTTCAAAAATATTTCTTCTGTCTCTTTTAATCCTCATCTGTTCTGATTCAAAGTCTATTAAATTTTATTCTTACCTGCTTAGTAGCTCTATTATATAGCTACACTTACTATGGACCTGCTGTGTGCCAGGATCTTTATATATGTAGTTATTCATCCCTAACAACTTGCAAAAAACTACTATTGTCTCCATTTTACAAAAACAAAACAAAACCTCTTAGGTCAGTTTGCCCAAGATCCAATAGCTAGTAACATGCCAGATTTGGCATTTAACCTGGGCCTGTCTAAACCATGCCCACTTCTTCCTAACACATCACAGTGCCTCTTAGGTCAATATTCAATGGAACTATAAATGGAACTTCCAAAATCACAATATTTTCTAGAGGCTATCATTTATCCAATAACTTTAGCAGTTTTAAACCGGTCATACCTGTCAGCAAGCAGTACAAAGCCACAATAAATAACAATTCACTGATAATCTGTACAGACTCCCAAAGTCCTATTCAGCATGTTATTTTTAATAATTCATAGTAACCTCTGCACAATATATGAATCTGTTACACCATCAAGATAAGGTGTGTATTGAGTACTGTAATAATATTAGAGATAAAGTATGCATAAACATAGGAGCCCATAGATACTTTTCACTTGAGGGTATATTAATAATAGAAGTGATTAAATCAACATTCTTTATGACTCAAGTGATAGAAATGAATACTTGGGCAGAATAGAGTATGAAATGAAGGGTAGGGATCACTGTATTCTTTACATCTAAAGTTGAGATCTATCCACTGTAAAGTATTTATAGCATTTGAGTATACTGAGTATATACCACAAATATGATTTGCCAAAACGTGAGGAGGTACTGATAAGCTATATACCACACACACTAAAAAGCCTGATTTGACTCTCTGTTTATTGAAGGGGGATTTCACACTAAGGAACACAGAGAAATTGCTGTTTTTGAGGAAAATATTCTTTGATTCTGGCATATTCTAAAGCAATATTCTCCAATAAAACTTTCTATGATGATGGAAATATTCAATGTCCACAGGGTCCATTTTGGTTGCCACTAATCACATGTGGCTGCCTAACACTTAAAATGTGGCTAGTCCACCAAGGACCCACATTTTTATTTTTAATGTTAATTTTTAATAAATTTTAATATGGCTGTGCCTACTGTCTTGCACAGTACAGCTCTGGAGGTTTTATGACTTAGTGATTAGGATAGCCTGCCACAGTACAATGAACACTTTAAAAGGTAGATGTTTATAGAATCTCTTATAGACTTTTTTTCTTTTCTTTCTTCCCTATTTGAACTTGTTAGTTGGTAAGTATAACATTTGAATTTACAAAGCATTGTCCATTGTGAAACACCATCACCCTAATGCATTGCATGCCCAATTCCATAATAAAACTTGATTACTCTCTTCTCTGCTCCTCGGTTAACACCTGTAAAATTCTGCACTGTGTCTCTCATATCTGTTACCTGTCTTCTCTTTTGTTTTCTCACTTCTGCTCGCTACTCCATTTCTTCATTCACAACAAAGAAAGAAATGCAGTGATAGTTCTCTTCCTCCCAAAACCTCCGCTAGAAAACATTGGCCATCTCAAGGTAAACAGCCATGGGAAGGCCTCTCATGATTGGCTGGGAATAAAATGCATTACCAGAAAAGCATGAGCTACCGCTCTTCACCTTCCTTCTGCCATCCATCTGCAGCGCTTCCCTAAAAAGGGCCTTGGATTCATATTCTCCTCTAGGTTTTCCAGTATGGGTCCAGTATGAACCAATTCAGATCTTCAGGAAGAGTAAAGGTGAACAGAAATATATTTCCTTCTCCTTGTATTTTGAAGGCCAACCTCATTGTAGTTAGAAAAGAGAGAATGTTGGAGAAATTACTTTGAAAAGAAAGGCAATTAACCTGGATTCCAAGTAGTGAGAAAATATTTCTTCCTAGACAATGTATGTGTATTCTTAATTATAGATTTCACCTTAAAAACACTTTGAAGAGTTCTACCAAGATAGATTAATATATCTCTATAAGCTCAGTACCCCTTATGGAACAATATTGATTGTTCAATATTCATAACTTTAGTATAGGCACAAATGTCTCATTAATTGGAAGTGTTAGTATGATTATTTCCATGCTTGAAATTTCTGTGAGGTGCTACATTGGCTAACAGACATGCCAAAAGTTTTCCTGCAGAGTGAGGAGATGTATAATAAGCCTGCAAACTGTGTGATGTGTGTGCTGACAGACATAAAGAAAATGTTCATATATATAAGGCCAGAAAATCTAGATTAAAGTACCTTAAAATACACAGAATTTTAAAAATTGTATTTTTCTGTTTGCAGATTTTTTTTTGTTTTTTTGAAGGGCTTTTATTTTTAATGTAATTTTTGTACTACATATTTGAGAGCCTACAAGTGTGCCATTCTGTAGCATTACTATATATTAGAGAATCATAATTCATAGAAACAAAGTGCAGAGGTAAAGAACTACTTTGTAAATGACACCAAACAAATTCCAATTTGATTTTGTGTTTGCTTCTTTTAAATTTTTATATCTATTCTACTGGTTACCTACTTGCTGTGACTAGATAGAGCTAGCTGCAAAAATTTAAGGAAAACAAAAGCATTGCTTATCTCTTCTAATTGGAGACATTTTGAGAGGTCAATTTGTCTTTTTTTATTAAATTTCAGATCAGAGTTCTTGTCCTGCTCCTTCAGTCCTAGGAATTTATCTTGCTCCTTTCTAGAAGCATATTTAAATACCCAGCTATGGGATGGTCTCATAGTGTTGAATTCCTTTTTGGAACCATTTGGTATTGTTATTTTCAAGTTTGAGCAATGAAGGTATACCGTGTACCCCAGAGATAGGAATTGGTCCTTCTCACCTGCTTCTTAAGCCCTTCCTTGCATGCTAATGATGCTTTGGATCCCTGTTCTGTCTGGCCCAAAGATTTTGCTTCCCATTGCTTTTTCCAGGGACCTCTCTGGTTAGTTCTGGCTCTGGAAATAATGATTGGTGCTTTCTTGCTAATATGATTACATGAGCCACTAGATTACTGGGTTTTAAATAAAATATTAGTAGGCTGTTTTAACAGGCAAGTTTTGGTCTTGCTTTTTCCCCTCAAAAGACTTCAATAAGGGTTGGGATCCATGCTACAGATCAGTAGCAGAAAGATTATTTCTTATATGATGAGAAGCCAGACGGCTTGTACTAATGCTTTTGCTATTTCCCACAGGCTCCTACCCAGAGATTCTATCCAGTGAAACTCCCACAGCAACGCAGGTAGATGGGGCTGACCTGGCCTCTCCAATGTCTCCTCGAACTAGCAAAAGCCGCATGTCCATGAAACTGCGTCGATCCTCTGGTTCAGCCAATAAATCCTAAGGAGACAAGCAGCCCAGCAGTGTGATCAGCAGTAACAACCTTAGCATGAACATAGTGTTAACCCTTTCAGGCCTTCATGTTTACCATAGCATGCATGTTTCTTCCTGAACATTAATTTTAGAAAACACTGGATTTAAATAATTTGTAACTTAATATTTTAGATTTGGGTTGTTTATTCAGTTGGTACACACACACACACACACACACACACACACACACACAACACACTCTAAGCTGCCATATTTTTTGGGGGGTGGAGTTTTATTCTAGACCCTTACCTTCCTGGATAATTATGTCTTAAGCAGTTTCACTTTTAATTTTGTGATTAACTTTGAGCCAAAATATAATTGGACAAATAGTCTCAGTATTTTATTTATCGTGCCCCATTGCAACTTTATGGCTCAGTAAATATATCATTTTTTTACAAATGTAAATTTTTAAATTTAAGCATTTGTAAAATTATAGCAAAATTTGCAAATCTTAATACACAGGTTGTGTATTGATTACTTATGTTACGAAAATAAAACACTTTAAATGGTCTTTTAGCATCTCAAGTTCCCACTGACATAATTTTAGCATTAACTTTTTCTTCCCAAAGCAATGCCTCATTTTGTGGCTTTGCAGATGATGCCATGATATATTTAATACCCAGAAAAATCACTGTGCTGAACTTTGATTTATGTTTAGCTTCCAAATATTTTTCTAATGTTTTGCTTTTAAATGGTATCACTGTTAAATGCCATTTTTGTTTTAAGATTGTGGCCCTGTATTATTGGCTGCTAGATCCTGGTATATCCATGTTCTTTCCTAAATAGCAAAAAGAGGGTAATTGGGGGGATGGAGAGAAAGAAAAAAAGAAAAAGAAAAACTTTTCTAATATAAATGTGTCGCTTAAATTATGTATATTTTAAAAGAAAAAGGAACATGACCCAGGAGTCTAAATTAAATCTAATATTATTAATACTGAACTTGCTGATGGAGGTTGGTATTCATTCCACCCTGCAGAAATATTTTCCTACAGTAAATAAGCTGCTCACATTTTGTTCATATTTTGTTTTGAACGGGCATCTCCTAAGGAAATGTAGCATGACATCAGTACTAACTGCATGTGTAAATACATCATACGGGCAAACTATAAAATATAAATTATGTATCATCATTCATGTAGTATCTACAAATTTGTAACAGTGAAAGAAAAAGATATGGTATTTAATAATACAATAAAAATATTCTTATCACTTATGTCCATGAGCATTGTTTTGTCTTTTATATTTCTCTTGTCTATTTGTCTTTACTATGTTTTCAGGCTTAATAAGCAGAACTATATGATAATGGAGAGATATAAAGCGTAAACCTAGGTTGACATAGCAAATCTTAAAAAATAAATTTGAATTCCCTTGTTAGGATACATCCCAACTTCTCAGAGACTCTACCACAGTCACTAAAAATGCAGGCAAATTTTACACCTTCCTAACGGCTGGGCAGAAACTTTACCCAATGCACTTGGTTAAAGCATCAATCAATCTTAGCCTCATGCTTAAATTTTCACTTTGTTTTATGATACACATTTGGGGGAAGGGGGAAACTTTTTGCAGACAGTTTCTAAAGCAGTCTTTCAGAGTTCTGTGCACTTAAGTTTTTGTTTTCTTATAAATAAAAATAGATTCCTATGAAACTAGAAAATAAAGCTAATGTAGAAAATAGAGTCCCTGAGAACAAGGTTAAACAATATAGACAGTTTCCCACAACCAAGGTGAAGAATTCGAAAAGGAAAATCAAAGTAACCTTACACATTTCTATGGTGCTTTCATTTCTTAAAAATGAACAGCTAATGGACTGATGATATGTAACAAAATGGAGCAAAAATACCAACTTGGAAATAGTAAAGTTAATTTGCACAGCTAACGTGATTTTTTTTTCACCTTCAAATAAAACTGCTTTTTTTTTTTTTTTAAGAAAAAAATATTTTCTGTTGACATTTTTAGATAGTAAAGTATCTTTAGATTTAAAGCCTTTTGGAGCTCAGTCTGTGCAAGGCACATTTCAAAAGAAATTTTCCCATTGCATTTCTGCACCATTATATTCATTTACAAAATACAATTTTTCCCGTCTGTACTCTGTCTAAATGGGTCACTAAGATTCTAAAGTAGGATACTGGCTTTAAGGAGGTAAGAAATGTGACTGAAAAATAGCCTGTGTTCAATGAAATTCTCAGGACAAACACAGAACACAACAAAGCACCAGCTATGTACATTTATTTGGTGGTAAGCATCTTACAAATAATGGGCTATCTGTCAAGTGATACTCAGCCAGTGTCCCAAACTCTGGCTATTAGAGCATGGGTACAGAGTGTACACTGTGAATATGGTTTACAAAAATTCAAAAACATGTTGCTGCTGAAAAATTGAGTCGCCATTCAGTTCCATAGTGAATTATAGGTATTCACATCTTCCTTAAACTGAACATAGTTTCATATATAACACTGTATGAGATTTACAACAGAAGGAAAACAGTCAAACTTCTGGAAATGGGTTGTGTTTCCAAAAAGCTGTTACTCACAGTTTTAAAGTATCTCCTCCTGAAAACACACCAAAAAAAGCTAAAGGTGAGAATTTTGGGGGTGTCTCAACTCCCTCCAAGTAAAGTAGCACCCTCCCCACCTCCAAGCACTAACTTAAGAATGAACTAATACTTGAGAGAAGGAACGTTGACACCCCCCCCCCCCACATCCCCCAAAAGCGCAAACATCCTCTCATATTTCTGCCCTCAGGCACAGGTCTTGAGTGTTTCCCCACCCCCCTGTAAGTTTGGCACCAATCACATAACTTTCAATTCACAGAATATACAATGCAAGATATCTGACCCTATTGAGACAGAAACTACATAGGCGCCTGCGATGGCAAGAGAAAAAGAAAAATTAACGACTACCACTTTTGGTAGCTAGAATCCTTTGTAGATACTGAGACATGCACGCATTCACTACGACTTTTTCCATAGGAATTACAAGTCATATAGGATTCGTTAGGGTCTCCAGAGTGAGGGGGGATATCCTATTTTCGTGGGGAAAGCAAGAAGGCTTTTTAAAAGTGACAGTCTTTGACCGCGAATGTTTATACCATATACATACCTGCTCTAGAGAGGGATTTTACATTTTGCTGTCCGCTTCTCTGGCGGAACATTGACTACCGGGAGTTTTAGGAGAGAAAAAAACATAAGCAGGAAAGAGGGTAAACTTGCAAATTCAAGAAATCCCCACAGAAATTCCCATGATCTGTTTCCTCCAAGGCCAACCGCACAATCTTCCTCATCTCTTTCCTCAACAGCCAGGCCGCAACGGCATCTGCAGCAGCAGTACCTGCCGACTTTCTGAGGGGTGGCACTTATTTATGTGCCGGGTCAGCCCCGGGGAGCTAAAAAAGGTGGAAGGGCAGTGCTTGCACGAGAAAATCTGCTGAGCGCTCCCGTCGGACGCTCCGCCTGGGCCCGGCGCTTCAGGGGGCGCCCCGGCCAGAGCAGGCAGGAGCAGCTCCTCGCGGAGCGCGTGCCACAGCCGGTGCTTGTCCCTGATGTCTGCGGACGGGAAGTGCGCCCCGCACAGTGGGCAAGCGAAGGCCAGTGGGGCACCGTGTTCAGAGCCAAAGCCCGGGGCAAGCGCACGAGCGGAGCCTGCCTCGTGAGTGCCTAGGTGCTTGCGCAGATAGGCTTGGCGACGGAACTTTTTGTGGCAATATGGGCACATGAAGATCTCGGGTCCCCCGACACCACTGGCACTACCTGACCCAGGCACCCGGCGCCCTAACACCCCCTCCGTATAGGGGACCTGAGGCAGTGCCGGCTCGGGATGGGACAGCACCTGGAGGCCCTGGTGTGGGGCGCTGTCCTGGTGCTGCTCCTCCCTGGAGCTGTCCCTCGCCGGCAGGTGCTGATCCGCCGCTCGCTCTGCCCGGCTGTTCTCCTTCCCCTCCGCCAAGAAAGATGCAACAGCCCCAGGGTCCGGGGAGGTCGAGGAAGACGAAGGAGGCGGCTTCCCGTCGGCCGAAGAGACCGTGGCAGCATTTGCCGCTGCGGGACGCGGTTTGTGCCAGCGGCGATGGGAGGCGAGGTTCGCGGGGCAGCTGAAGACCTTGTCGCACTCGGGGCAGCGGTACTCCACGCGTACGATGCGGGAGCAGCGGTGCTGAGCCAGGGCGAAGGGGTCTGCGTACTGCTCCTTGCAGAGCTGGCAGATAAACTCCCCCAGTGGCGTGCGGCTGCCCCCGGGGCCCCGGGACGGCGCTCCGGGCTCCTCCTCCTTGATCTTCAGGCCCAGGACAGGGGACGTGGTCACTTCATCGGCGAAGCTCAACTTCCTCATGGCCTTTGGCTTCTTGGCTGCGGCGGCCGCAGGTCCAGACGTGCAGCCCGGAGGTGCCTTGGCACGGCGCTCGTTGCCAGCTGCCCGCTTCAGGCCGTGCAGGGCGGCCGAGAGGGGCGCGGGGTCTGGATGGAGCTCCGGCTCTGGGAACGGTGCCCGGATCGGCAGCAGGAGCTGCTCCCCCGAGGTCGGTGCAGCTGCTGGCGCCGCCGAGCAGGGGAAAGCAGCCACCGCGGCGGCACCCCCGGGGAAGGACTCTGCAGAGACGGGGGAGCTGAGGCAGCGCTCCAGGAATGCCCGGCGCAGCTCCGCGCCCGCCGGCTTCGTGGGGCTGGGGCTGGGCCCGGGACCCTCCGTGCCATCCGCCCTCCACTCCGCATCGCCTTCCTGCCCGCCCGCCCCCGGGCTCACCCTAGCCGCCCGGCAGGGCGACCCCGACGGTTCACGGGCCGCCGCCGCCGCCTCCAAGGTGGGGGCCGCCACCTGCTGCGCACCGGGCTGGGGGGCGCTGGGAGCCTCCTCGGGGAAGGGCGGCGCCCCCTGGGGCCCCAGCAGGGGGAAGGCCCGCTCAGCTAGGCGCACTCGGTATGAGCCGCCCGTCCGTTTAGTTCGCTTTACCAGGAAGCCCCTCGGCATGGTGGAGTCGGGAGTGCTCAGGGGGGCAAAGAGACAAGGGGGCGCCGCGGGGCTGCGAGCGGGCAGGCGCCGCAGCTACCCGAGCTTCGCCACAGCCGTCATGCGTGGGCTGCCTTTATAGCTGAGACTCGGGCCGGGGACCCCCGGTCGCCCTCAGGCCGGGCCGGCCAATCAGGAGTGGGAGCGGGCGCCAGGGGCGGGGTTTTCGCGCGGCTGGGCTCGCAGGGGCCCCAGAGGCTGGCTGCGCCCCGCGCCCCGCGCCCCGCGCCCGCGCCCGCGCCCGCGCCCCGCGCCCCGCGCCCCCGCCCGACCTCCGAGCCCCCTCGGCGCGGCCCGGCAGCGCCGCCCCCCCTGCCGCCCACCGCGCGGACGAAGATACGGAAAGGTAAGGTCCAGAGTGCGAGGAAGCTCGGCACTGCCTGCCTCGGCTGCCTCCGGGGGCGGTCCGGTCCGGGGAGCCAGGCGGAGAGGCCGCCACCCTGCCGCCCCGACGCGAGGGGCTCTGATGCGCGCCGAGCTGGCGGCTCGATGGTCCCCGCGCGGCGGGCGAACCGAGGCAGCCGGCTGGGTGTCCGCCGGGGAACGGGTTAACGTGCCCTGCCCTTCGTGGACTGATGAGAAGCTGCGACACAGCGGCAGGCGGCTAAATCCACCGCCCTGTGCCCACACTTGACGGTGGCAGCGCGGCCGCCGTCCGGTATCGATCGCCGCTGCGCGCGTCTGTGATACTATGAGGATTCATCTGGGGCCAAGGGCTCTCAGGGCGGGAGGGCGGGAGGGCGGGAGGGCCTCTGGAGCGCAGCAGCCGGCCGGTTCCTGGACCCTGGTCCTCAGGGCTCGTAAATGCCCCCTCCCCGACGGGAAAAAGGAGTAGGGAGGGGGAAAGTAGGATCTAATTTTCGACTGTCCTCAGATAAAGTGGTTTCTCCGCTCACACCTTCCACTTGTACTACCCAGAGACATGACTTAGTGCCTGACTGACCTGTTTAGCATGGAGCAGATTGAGTGAGAAATACTGGCAGAATCAGGATTACATCTGCTTCCCCCTGCACAAGTAATACTTTACAAAAGGTGTGCTGCGGCCCGGATTTAATAGATTTTCATCCAGGACTCTGTAATGTGCCCAGCACTGTTTTAAGCACTGGAACAGATTCGAAAGTTTGTAATAATAGCTGAACTATGAAATAATTAGAAAATATGACAGATGTATATAATAAAGAGCCAAAAGTCTGTAATACAACGTGAGGATAGGAAAGGGAAAGAACTCGAGTCTCCTTACTAGATCAAACTGTAGAAAAAGACTAAATGTGTTTTTAAAGTACACTACAGTGTAACAGATGTAGTCGTCAGCACTGCACATTCTCTTCAAAGGGAATGAAGTGTTTTTACACGGAGTGCATTATTCTGGAGAAGACCTGGATGGGATTAGATATTTGTTCATCATTAACAAGTTTTAGGCATTCTACTTAAGTAACCTCTAATCTTTTCATACATACACATCAAACAAAGGAGATACTGTTACTCTCCTTTTTTTTTTTTTTTTTTTTTTTGATGAGGGGATTGAGCCATAGACGTCAGATAAGTAACTTGCAAAAGTCACCTAGAGCTCAGATTCAAACTGAGTTCTGACTAATCCCAAAGCTCAGACTCTTTCCACCATAACTGGCTTCAAACGATTTTTTTTTCTGGTCGCATCCCACAATGAGAAATAGATTTTATGGTACACACATGGAACTGAAACAGAAATTTCACGAAGTAGTACTTAGTTTAACTAGGTACAATGCATTCTTATATTTTCTATGCAATTATATTTTCTTCTGAAAAATGCTGATCGTAACAAATCGATAACTTACTCATAGATTAGGACCCACAGTTTGAAACACTTTCATTATGGTGCTTCCCATTAAAAAGCATGACATCATACAAAACTAAGTTAAACTTGATACTTTATAATCAAAATTAACATTCTGGATCACAAAAAGAATCATTCTGGATCACTATATAAAATATTTGAGTCCTTTAATAGTGTTCACAAATTTAGTTTCCTCAATTGATCATTTCTGACACATCAGTTTATGTATGACTTCTACCTCAACTTCTCAACTCCTCCTTTCCTCTTTCTCTTAATGGCCAGGACATACTGTGTGGTGTCGAAAATTTTAGGTAAGATTTTAATACTTTAAGATAGCCTCTTTCCAAGAGAGGCTTTTCCTCAGGTGTATGTAGTACTTTGGAAGAATTGCCATAGTTGCAACCATATGACCTAGCATTTCTACATGTAGGTAATACACACACGCAAAAATTGAAAACAGGAAGCACACACTTGTATACCAATGTCCATCATAGCATCATTCAGAAAAGCCCAAAGACGGAAACAACCCACTGTCCCCCAACAAATAGGTGTATAAACAAAATGATGTATATACAAATGACAGGGTATTATTCAGCCGTAAAAAAAGGAAGTGCTGATCCATACAATATAGATGAATCTTGAAAACATTATGCTAAGTGAAATGAGCCAGACACAAAGGACAAATATTATAAGGTTTCACTTACATTGAAATACCTAGAATAGGCAAATTCATAGAGACAAAGTAGATTATTGGTTATCAGGGGTTGGGGAAATGGGAACTTACAGTGCAATGGTTACATAATTTCACTTTGGAGAGATGAAAAAGTTTTACTAATCAATAATGGCTTAAAAAATAATGGTAATTGATTTTATTTTATTTTAATTATTTATTATGAACATTGTCAATGCCACTGAATTGCAAACTCAAAAATTGCTAAAAGGGGCATTTTTGTTGCAAATATTTTACAATAAAGACTTTTCACACACAAAGCAGAAGGCAAAATCATGGCATATCAGACTGTGAAAAGAATGTAAATGACCAGGTCACTTAATTTGGACCTTATGACACAGGATAGGCACAGAGAGTCATTTAAAGTTGTTGTGGGTTGTTTTTTTTTTTTTTTAAGATTTATTTATTTACTTGAGAGAAAGCACGCTCAGAAGGGGAGAGGGAGAGAAGAGAAAGATTCCCCAAGCAACTCCCCATGGAGCCCAAGGCAGGACTCAATCCCATGACCATGAGATCATGACCTGAGGTAAAATCAAAAGCTGGAGACCTAACCAACTGAACCACCCAGGCATCCCCACACCCCGTTTTTTTGAGAGTCATTCAAAGTTTGAAAGTGAGGGAGTAACATTTGCTTTTGAAATTACATGAGGAAAAGTATCTTTGGCTTAACTTTCTGCTAGAAAGAGAAAGGGAAACATAGATAGAAGACTCTCCTCTCAGTTCTTCTCCTTCTAACCAACTGAGAATGTGGGTCTGTTTCTAGAAAAAATAAAATGAAGGAAACTTACAAAGTCAAAAGGGCAGTTATAATGGGTGAATATTTAATGAAGTGATTGTCAGAGATCTAATATTCAATACATGGATTTTTTTTTTAATAAATAGTGCTAGATGGACAGCAAATGTGTCATCCAACTATCCTTCTGTCTTCCACTGTACATCTATTCAATCACCCATCAAATAATTGCTGTGTATTCTTTCGGTGAAAGTTCAGAAACATAGCGTTCAAGAAGTATCTCCCCTCTGTTATTTTCAGGAAAACAAACTTGTATAGGGGAGGGCCTGGCCCACCTGGAGCTGTTATTTTTCCTGATCACCACTTTACAGAAATTTACCCCCAACATCTCTGGTTGACCTGAAGGACATCAACATCACCCCAAATGCGAAAGGGTCCACTTCTAATGCTGTCCTTTACCAGCTCTGCTTCATTCCTGTATAAGGAAAGGCAAGCTGTCTGGTGCTGCTGTGCTCTCGTCCTACAACTTCTTCTCCTCCGGAGGCATTGTTACCCCCTTCTTACTCCTCCTCCTTCCTGGCAATGTGTTCTCTGACCTCTCCCCTCTATTCCCCTGTTCTCTCAATATCCAGTGACGGTCTAACCTCCATCAAAGGAGTTTCCTGACTTTCACTGCACAAATGTAGCTGCTATTCTCCATACTCTGTAACACTGGCCATCACATAGGCTAATACTTATCTAATATTGAGTTAGTACTACGTTATCACTATGAAACAGGGCAACTAATGGCTAGTCTATAACAACACACAGCCATTTCTCCTCTGTGTGTTCAAAATAAAATGCATAATTTTTTTTCAAAAATAAAAAGAATTGCTGTCAAGTATTTTCTAAGAAATCCAATAGTTCCAGAAGTTCTCCCTCTCCACACACCTCTCTCACCTTTCTGGAAATCAGGTGTATATCAGAAGTTTTTGAAAATATGTATACCCTTTAATTCACCAATTGCCTTTTTAGTAAATTATTTAAAGGAAGGACAAAGATTTATGCACAAGACTATTTATCACGTCATTTATAATTATAAATAATTAGAAACTACCTTGAGTAAATCCTGGTCAGCTATGCTATAGATGAGTAGGTAGCCATAGAAATACAATGATGGACAAATGCGTATGCCATAACGGTAAGCAAAAACACCAAGGTGCAAAGGTGCAGGTACAATAAATACCTCAATTATGAAACAACAAAATGAATAAAACAAGGCAATATGCCAAAATGTTGTTGGGCTTGCCTCTCGTTAATAGGAATTTTAGTCTTTTGTTATTTTTTTAAACTTTGTAAAAATTTTGACAGTAAGCATATATCACTCTGATAATCAAAAAAAAAATATGAAAGCTACCTTAAGTCCTTTCTGGTGTTAGATGCAGTACCCCGCCCCTAGGACACTGTCTGAGGTGACAGTGCAACATGAAATGGAAATTGCACAGAAAAGTAGACTTCTCCAGAGCCACCTGTTTGAGCTCTGGCCCCAGAAAAGAAGATAGAAAAATGGCTAAAAGGTAGGGAAGACAAAGAACTTAAGTAGGTATTCTCCAGTTAGGTATAAATTTAAGTAAATCCTTCAAGGTCTGAACACTTTCCATTTTTTCACTTAGAAATTATGATCAAAGAATATGGTCCCTAGCAAGATTGTGAGTGAAATCTTTGCTTTCTTTATCTGTACCTTCTCTCTTGACAGTTACATCCTTTCCCCCTGCCTTTTTTTTTTTTTTAGATTTTATTTATTTATTCATGAGAGACACAGAGAGAAAGAGAGGCAGAGACATAGGCAGAGGAAGAAGCAGGCTCCCTGCAGGGAGTCTGATGTGGGACTCTATCCTGGTACCCCAGGACCACCAGGATCACTCTCTGAGCCAAAAGCAGATGCACTTAACCTCTGAGCCACCCAGGTATCCCCATCCTTTCCCCCTTCTTAACACTCAGGAACTTCATCTGCACTAATTTGATAAAAACTTATAAATACTGAATTCTCTCTCAAGCTATTTGCATTTTAAGCTTACTTTTTTTGTTTATTTGGCTTTTGTTTTTGGTTTTTTGTTAGCAGGCTCCATGCTCAGCCCAAAACAGGGCTTGAACTCACAACCCTGAGATCAAGACCTGAGCTGAGATCAAGAGTCAGATGCTTAATTGATTCCCAGACACCCTGCTTACTATTTCGAGTTGAAATAAATTACTTTGATTTAAATTCAGAAATTTTAAGACAATATGAATCAGTAAATTTTTGAAGAGAGAAACTTCTTGCTCTGAAATCATAGCGTAAGTATAAACTCAGATGACTGACCTACTTTTTGGTCACTTGAATATCAAAGGATTACTCAGAAGGAACTTTATGTCTTCTATTTCTCTGCTTCTTTACCTTCACATAGACATGCTTCTATAAAAGGTTAACATTAGTGGCATCTACTAGAGGCCTAATCTCCCCCCAAGAACTTGGAATTCAAACGGTCTCTCGTGAGACTAAAACAAATTTTTTTATATTTCTCTATATATTTTTTTAAAGATTTATTTATTCATGAGAAACACAGAGAGAGAGAGAGGCAGAGACACAGGCAGAGGGAGAAGCAGGCTCCATGCAAGGAGCCTGATGTGGGACTTGATCCTGGGTCTCCAGGATCACACCCTGGGCTGCAGGCGGCACTAAACCGCTGCACTACCGGGGCTGCCCTATTTCTCTATATATTTTTTAAACATTTTATTTATTTGAGAGAAAGAGCACAGAGGGAGAGGGAGAAGCAGGCTCCCTGCTAAGCAGAGGGCCCAGTGCAGGTCCATCCCAGGACCCCAGGGATCATGACCTGAGCTAAAAGCAGATGCTTAACCAACTGAGCCACCAGGCACCCCTCTTGCTGAATTTTTTATTGCTGTAACCTACGGACCTAGAACCCACTTTTCCTGAACACAGTAGAGGGAAGATAAAATCATAAGCAGCTCAATTCTAGGTATTTGGGATTCTTGGTACAGAAAAAAAAGAAAGAGAAATAGAAAGGTCTTCCTTGCATGGTGCACCCTTGAAAAGTTTTTTCTTCCCCACCTCAGCCACTTGACCCATGGCTTAAATCACTCCCATTCCCTTCCTCCGAAGCCATTCCCCTACAGCGAGAACAATAAAGCCCTGCTCATAAGCCATAGTTGCTACTAACCTAAGGCCTTCAGTGCCCAAGAAAGTAGAAGAATGAAAACAAAGAAGCCTGTTGCTAGATGGAAAGACAAGACTTGCAAGACTACATGTCTGGCATGGTTCATGGAGGGTGGGATCTAAGTTATTGAGGAATTCAGTCTAGGTGTTTTATTTTTTTTTTAATTTTTATTTATTTATGATAGTCACAGAGAGAGAGAGAGGCAGAGACACAGGCAGAGGGAGAAGCAGGCTCCATGCACCGGGAGCCTGACGTGGGATTCGATCCCGGGTCTCCAGGATCGCGCCCTGTGCCAAAGGCAGGCGCTAAACCGCTGCGCCACCCAGGGATCCCCAGTCTAGGTGTTTTAAAGGCACAGGACATGGTGTAGTGGTCAAGGGCACAGACTGCCAAGTGAGATAGTCTTGAGTTCAGTTCTAGCTCTACTACTAGCTGTTCAATCTTAAGCAACTTATTTAGCCTCAGTCTCCTCATCACAAAATGGGAAGAGTACCAGTTGTCTCAGAGCGCTTCAATCACTAAGTATTGCTATGTATGTAAAGTACTTAGCACCATGTGTGGCAC
Organism: Vulpes lagopus; assembly: GCF_018345385.1. Classification (NCBI taxonomy): domain Eukaryota; kingdom Metazoa; phylum Chordata; class Mammalia; order Carnivora; family Canidae; genus Vulpes; species Vulpes lagopus. Next base: position 59,575,075 of record NC_054829.1, read on the forward strand.
ACAGTGAGCTCTAAATGAACGGAAGGCATTGTTATTACTATCTAAGTGTCTGGGGTGAAGGAAAACTCGTGACACTAATGGCAACTATCAATTCTACAGAAATAATAGAATACTTTATATGAATGACTTATATTTTATGCTCAGTTTAGGATATAAGACAGCATGGATTATGCATAGTATTAAGTATGCTCAAAATTGTTTCCTATGGTTAAAAAAAATTCACACAAAAAAAGAACGGAAGACAATGTAGTTTATAGGATTAAGCCTATGGTTTGGAGTCAGGCCTGAGTTTGAATCCTGGCGGTGCCACTAACTTGCAATTGGACGAGGATAGGTTATTTAACCCCTTTGGCCCCAGTTTCTTGTTATATAGGCACCACAACATAATATTCTCCATAAATGGGTCATAGGTCTGTTGTTGCTTATGGTGAGAGGCTATGATAGGGAGTAGAGGAGCTGAGGCTGGAAAGATAAATTGGGGCAACATGGCAAACGTTACATACCATACTAAATTGAGCATGGGTATGATCCAGAGAAAGCCATTGGTTTTTTTCTAAAGCATTTAAGTTACAGAATCAAATATTTGTTTTGGAAAAATAACACTAATGGCTGTGTTGGAGTAAAGCTCTGGGGTTGAGGTGGAGGAGGTTAGGACAATCAAGCTGAGACAAATATAGGCAGTTCAGCTGGATTTGTGTGTGTGTGTGTGTGTGTGTGTGTAGTTAAATATTAAAATAGTTGATAAAACATTATGTGGCCGTAATTATTCAAATATTGAATGGATTGAAATAAGTGACGAACTACATTAAACTATCTCTGTGAGTGCTTTTCTCCCTATGCTAAGCAGTGAAACAGATGATTTATACATTCTGAAACTTGACAGTGGAGGGAACTTACAACTTGACTTTTACGCAGTCATAAAAGATATCCTTTTGCAACCAGGATTCACTTCAGAAACTGCAAGCAATTGGAAGAGTGAAATGGAGCCAGAGAAAAGGACTTTCAATGCCTGAGAAGCTATAACAGAGAGGCATTTTAATTTCTGTGATTCCAGGCACATGCTGGTTCCCCCTCAGATGCCTGTACCTTCCTAATCACGAGTGCTGGCCATCTTCTAAGATAACTCTCTCATCAAACTATATGAGCCAATGCTTTAGCTCAATACATAACTCTCTTATACTGCAGACTCTTTACTATCTGTCAGTGCCACACAAGATGTCATTTTCCTAATTTTTAGAGATTCTGTAAGAATGCGTTCCCCCTTACTTCCAGTCTTAAGCATTAACTATTTTCTGGGGCTGGTTCATTGCTCATTAAAAAAAAATTGAATTTGAGCACTGTCATTTACTGAGGAGGTGATCTTAGGAAATTTACCTAATCCCCAGGAGTCTCAGTTCTTTATCTCTTAATTAGGCTTAACAATACCTTCATCATAGAATGAGAATTAAATTGGATGAAATAAACTAATATCCTCTACAGAACTCCTTCATACTAGCGCTCAATATCAGTAGGTCTATTTGGCGTTACTTATAAACTCATAAGGGATAAGGATAAAGACTATCTAACCCGCTTTTTACCATACAGAATATGTGCATGCCTGTTCCAAATGAACATTCTGGGATAATAATGAAGGTCGTCTATGTGGCTTGGAGAGAAAAAGCTTATCATCTTAATATGTATATATCTAGACTTAATAAATTCCATCAATATGCTTGAAAAGAATGCATATTTTGCAGTTGTACATACCAAGTATTAAATATATATATATATACATATACATTTATGTCAATATATAAGTATGCCCTCCTAATATAGATGTGGTGGATTATATTATTTGTGTAGTCTCTCAAGTTTTGCTTTCTATGTTTTGAGATGGGTCATAGGTAACTATGAATTAAAAGCATTATCTGTGGGACGCCTGGGTGGCTCAGCAGTTGAGCGGCTGCCTTTGGCTCAGGGCATGACCCTGGAGTTCCAGGATCAAGTCCCACATCAGGGTCTCCGCAGGGAGCCTGCTTCTCCCTCTGCCTGTGTCTCTGCATCTCTCTCTGTGTCTCTCATGAATAAATACATAAAATCTTAAAAAAAAAAAAAGCACTGTTTAATTGAATGTCTCATCAGTATAAAGCATCTCTCTTTATCCATAGTAATGCTTTTTGCTGAAACTGTTTGGTCTGATGATTTTCTCTACACACATCAGCTATCTTTAGGCTGGTGCTTGCAAGGTATGTATTTTTCTTTTAATTTCAACCTTTATCATTATATTTTAAAATGTGTCTCCATGGGGCACCTGCATGGCTCAGTGGTTGAGTGTCTGCTTTTGGCTCAGGTCCTGGGATCGAGTCCCACATCAGGCTCCCTGCAGGGAGCCTGCTTCTCCCTCTGCCTATGTCTCTGGCACTCTCTCCATGTTTCTCATAAATAAATAAATAAAATCTGTTTTTAAAAACGTGTCTCCTGTTAATAATAGTTTGGCTTTTTTAACTAATATTTAACTTTTAACTGGAGCATTCAGTCCTTTGCATTTGTATAATTGCTACTATATTTGGAATTAAATCTAACCACCTTTGAAAGTATTTTCTGGGGCACCTGGCTGGCTTAGTCATAGAGCACATGACTCTTGATCTGGGGGTGGTGGGTTTGAGCCCCACATTGGGCATAAGGATTACTTTTTTTTAAAAAGTGTTTTCCATTTGCCTGATCTGTTGCATTTCTTTTTCTCTCTTTCAGATTTCTGATTTTTATGTATCAACTTCCCCTCTTTATCAGTTTAAAATTATACACTTTGTATTCTTTTATTAATTTAAAATTACACCAGATATTTTTACTTTATCAGAGTTTATTTTTGACAATATAAGGAAGTTAGAGTACTTTAAATGCATTTACTCTTTCTTGGCATATGCTATTATTGTTGTGTACTTCAATTTTGTATTTTAAGAAATCCATAGGACATTATTATTATTTTACACAATTTAAATTCATTAGATTTACCCATGTTTTCCATTTCTTTGCTCTTTATACTTTCTCATATTTCAGACTTTCCATGTGGGATCATTTCTTTCCTGCCTGCAACACATGCTTTGAAATTTCCTTCATTGTAGATTTGCTAGGAGCAAATAAAAGAGCTCCAGTGTGTCTAAAATGTCTTTATCTACTAGAAAACTCAAGGTTGGTAATTATTTTCTCTCAACATTCAAAATAATATTCCACTGTCTTCTCCTTCCCATTTTTGCTAGTGAAAAGTCAGCTGTCTGTATATTGCTGCTCTTTTAAAGGAATTTATCTTTTTCTCTGACTGCTTTTAATATTTGTTCTTTGTCTTTGGTTTTAGGAAATTTTATTTTAATGTGCTTAGGTATAGTTTTCTTTTCATTTATCATGCCTTCGGTTCATCAGACTTAAAATTAGTGCCTTGAAGTCTTGTCAATTTGGAAATTCCTCAGCAGTTAACTCTTCAAATAATTGCTTCTTCTCATTCTCTCTTTCTTTTCCTTCTCCAGAACCCTGACTAATACTATGTTAGACATCCTCACTATATCTCCATGTCTTTTACCCTCATATATATATATCCCCCTGCCTTTTTTATCCTTTTGCCTCACCATCCTGCATTCTGGGACATTTCTCTTGATATATGTTCAGGTTCACTAAGTCTTAAAGTATAGCTAATCTACACTTAATATCTTGTTGGATTTTAAATTTTTATAAATTTCATTTATAAATTTATTTATTTTTCATTTATAAATTTATTTACAAAATATAGATATACTTGTAAGATTTTATTTATAAATGTTATTTTAAATAAAACCACGCTATTTAAAATATTCTGAATCACAATAAAATTCTATTTTGTTCTTTTTGAAATTCAAGCTTGCTGGGTTACTTTTTGTGGTTTCCTGTTCTCTGCAGATAATGTTAAGGTGGTCTTTTACATCTTTAAACATAGTCATTATAATTAATTTTTAGTCTAATTAATTTATAGCCCATGCCTCATAATTCTATTATTTCTTCCATTAAGTCTTCATGAGTCTAGTTTTTGTTATTTGTTGTCTATGCTGATTCTTACTCACTTAATCTAGTTTCCTTATGTACCTGATTATCCTTGAAAATGTGAATGTTGTATGTGAAAAATTATAGAAATGATTCAGGCCTATGATCAAAGTATCTTATTTAAGAGAGGACTTGTATTCTTTGCTTCCGCCAAGCACCTGGAGGCACCATCAATCCAGAATTATTGCATCCCAAGTTCAAGTTTTGAGATTCACCGGGCCAGGCAATTTGAATACAAATGGTAAATACTCAGGGGCTTTGGCGTCCCAGTATCTTGTGGGGCAGGATCTCCCATTAGACTTCTTATTATGTACAGGGTTTTGCTGTCCATCCCCCTTGCACTACATGTCTATCAAAATGAGGATTCTGGGGGTGCCTGGGTACTCAGTTGGGTAGGCATCTGCCTTTGGTTCAGGGGCTGATCTCCAGATCCTGGGATGGAGGGATCTCTGCTCCCTACTCAGCAGGGAGTTTGATTCTCCCTCTGCTCCTCCCCTACAGCTTGTGTGCTCCCAAGCAGGCACGTGCTCTCTCTCTCTCCAAATAAATAATTTTTTTTAAAAAAAAGATGAAGATTCTGACGTTTTACCAATTGGCGATTTCCTTCAGAGCAGAGCAGCTTCCATATTTCAATTTCCTTTTTCTTTGACTGTTAGTCTGGTAATTCCATACTACTTTTTGACATCCTTTTATGCTTTTAGAATATTTTTGAGACCCAGATCTATTAGTTATTTTCACTGGGAGGAGTGATCTGTCTAATTTATCCTAACACTGCTAGAACCATTAAGACAGACTAGCATTTTAAATATTTTTGATAAATATTGAGGAACTGTCCTTCAGAAAGTTTGTGCCTATTTATACTTCTACCTACAGCTTTAAAAATGCCACTTTCCATTTTCCCTTGACCAGGTTCTATCACTTGTAAGAAAAAGAATTTGCCAGTTAGATAAGTAAAAAATATGGTTTTGTTAAAATAAATATGTGGGGATGCCTGGGTGGCTCAGTGGTTGAGCATCTGCCTTTGGCTCAGGGAGTGATCCTGGAGCCCTGAGATTGAGTCTGTGCACCACAACCCCCCCCCCCATCGGGTTCCCTGTGGGGGGCCTCTTTCTCCCTCTACCTGTGTCTCTGCTCTCTCTCTCTGTATCTCTCCTGAATAAATAAATACAATCTTTAAAAAAATATGTGCTTATTTAATTCCTAATGAAGTTTCAATAAAAGTAACATGTTTATTGAAATTGCATTTCACTTCTGTAATTTAACCTGTTCAAAATTTATGTTTTCTTAGATTCTTAGGCTCTCATAAAGCTGTTACCTATCAGAAAAGCTACTCAGTTGTTAAAATATTAAAATATTTCCATATCAATTAGCAAATAGCCACTTCCTTCCCAAATGATCACACCTGGACTACCCTGGTCACTCTAGCCTCTCCCAATCACCACCTATCTTCTCCCCATTATCCATCAAGTAAAAAGTCAGTATCTACCAGGCCAGTTGTCTTCAGGGCACTACTGTAGCCCTATGGCCAAAGTCAGTTCTTATTGGTTAGTAACCATTTCACAAATACTATTAAATATTTTAATGTAACCCATATGCATATATATTGAAAGTATTTTTCCCATTTGACAATAAAACTTTAAAACACACCATACTAGGGGCAGCTGGCTGGCTCAGTTGGTAGAGCATGTGACTCTTGATCTCAGAGTTGTAGGTTTGAGTCCCACGCTGAGTGTAAAGGTTACTTAAAAATAAAATCTTTAAAAAATAGTAACAATAAAATACACCATACTGTATTCTTTTTTCCTTACATATCCTTTTTCCATAACTTTTCTTTATAATTAGTTGCTGTTTCTCTCAAAATTATTAGTATTACTATAGCTATTTTCCTTCAAATTCTCTCAGCTCTTAAAAATCTATAAAGGAATTTATTCACAATACGACATAAGATTTTCATTGAATTTTACTGTGTTCTGGAAACCTATCAAACTTATGGTTATCCATTTTATGCTTTTGGCAGGCACCACAAATTTCAATTTTGTAAATGCCAGTAGAAGCCAAAATAAAGTAATAGTTCGTTCTGGACAAACAAGAAAGTATTTTGAGCTAATTTTTATTTATGATATGTTACCTACTGAAGAAGGAGAAAACTAATTTTTGTGGACTAAATAATTTCATACTTGCCCACGATATTGATCTATGAAGATACTAGCTCTTTTATGGTCTTCTGCCAAATATATCAGCTAGATATTATGATCTCTTTTTTATGATTACTGTGTTTTAAATCTGATAACCACACTATTGCATTGTTATCCAGGCAACATCTTCCGAGCATTTCAATTATCTCAATCTCATGCAGACCCACATCAAAAGCTTTTACAAACATTTAGATATATTGTTTGTCCATGGAGTTTTCTTTATCCACAAACTTGTTGAGTAATTTTATAAGACCAAATAAATCAGATTTGCCTGGCATAATCTGTCTTCATAAACAAATGCTGTCCGCTGCCCATCACATTGTTATCTAAATGATTTCAGATCAATTTGGTTCACTCTAACTTGGGCAATTGCATTCTGTCAGCCCCAAACTCCCTCTGTTTTTCAATTGGAGACATTATTCTTCCTTTCACTTAACAAAGTGTTCTGTAAAGCAAGCAGGCAAGTATCTGAACCAATAAAGCCTAGTTTCCTGAAGATTTGTGTCTGATAGGCTAACTGAAACTATGTATTATATCCATGTCATAGCTTTAACTGGTGACATTACCTAAATCATTGTACTAGATGTCATAAGTAATATTTTGTGTTACATCAATAGGAAATGTAGCAAAACAAGGAATGTCTTCCTTCCATGTGTACTTACAGTACATATAACACTAGATTCCTTGCTACATAATTAGAGTTAGTGGAAATTGAGTTTTATATCAGAAGTTAATAATGACATACAATGGCTATGAGATGATTTCATTGGAAAATTTGTTACATGTTATACTAAGGCAGAAAGATCACTGGGCTTTAAAAAACTTATAGTTCTATATTGCAAGGTAAAGGAACAAAGTATTCATTATTTACTATGCCATTATGTAAAACATAAATTGATTCATCTACTTCTCTTACTCACATGTATATGATGTACTTTGAAATCTGTGGCTCATCTCCATTAAGTGAAACTTGCCTAAAACTGTTTGTTAATTTGGGAACAATCAAAAGCAGCACTGGGCAAGCTAACACACTGGGTTTGCAGCAGGTTTCCAGAAAGAGGACAGATGAACAACCTTGCACTTCCCTTTGGGGTTCCTGTAGCTTAACTTCAAACAAGTTTAGCTTGAACTCACATGTTGTCTTTTGTTTAAAACAAACAAACCTACCCAGATTCCAATATTCAGCCATAACTCCCAGGGAATAATTAACCCATCCGAAGAAGGGAGATATAGATTTTTACTCGGAAGCCATTTTGCTCAGGATTGATAGCACCAAATCCACATACTCATGAAACAGTGGTTGAGAAGAAGACACTTAAAGGCAGCATAGATAGAATAAATAGGAAAATTATAGTTAAAGTTTCACTATCCAATAACGAATTGATCAAAACCCAGGAGAAACATGCATAAAGACTAAATATTCACAACATGAAATAATTATATTCTCTAATCTTCATTGTTCTTATTGGTAAGTTGATTTTATTTTTTAACTTAACAGCAGGATGGCACATGAGATCAATTATAATAACATCTTTCTTGTTGTTTTTTTTTATAATTTTTTATGGCCTAAATATCAACCATGCTTGTTTAGTGGAAGACATTAAATACTCTGTGTGGGGTTTGTTTTTTTTTTTTTTTTTGGTGGGGGGGGGGTTGGGAATGTTTATTAAAGAAGACAGTATTATTGTGAGAGAATAGAATAAAATGTCTCAGGGTTAGCTACATTTCCTTTACTTACTTGACATTCCCCTAGGGAATTAACATAGAGATAATTAGAACATTGGCTGGGCTACTATTGTCTAACAGAGTTGCCTGTCATTAATAAAACCTTTACTTACCTTGGTACATCTTAACTACCGTGCTCATATGTAAGGAGTGTTATTCTCTCCAATTTCACCAAAGACGTACTCATTGTTAATGTTTTGCCGGGGTGGGGGTGGGGTGCTTGTTAAGAGAGGGTGGAAATGCAGAGACTGAACCCAGAGAACGTTAACATTTGCACTTAAGATTCCTCATCTGAGTTATAGTATGCAGTATATTATTTGACTGTTTTCTCAATTCTAACAAGGATGGTACACAACCAATGCCATTCTAAATGCGCAAGAGAAAAGTTCATTTGTTACATACAATGGATGCCTTAGGGCATCTCCCCTAAACCAGTTAAGAAAGACTTACAGCTATATTTAAATATAATTCCTTAAATAGTACATTGTAACTTCAGAATAAAGCTGAAACTCAGATGTAAGCAGCTTTAATAATTTCAAATCTATTATGAATAAAGAGATTCCCAAAATCTCCCCCAAAAGGTTCATTGTGATTAAACCTTTGAAACCAGCTTAACAATGAAAGTGGCATTGTTACCTGAAATCTTTTATGGAACAAGAAATAGGGGTGCTGGTTAATCTTTAAAAAGAACCACATAGCTCCCTGCATGGAGCCTGCTTCTCTCTGCCTGTGTCTCTGCCTCTCTCTCTGTGTGTCTCTCATGAATAAATAAATAAAATCTTTCTTTTTTAAAAGAGCCGCATAGTATATTCATTAGCACTAACTGCTTGAAAAGTCCTAACTTGGTGTTAAGATCAATAGGTTTTATTTCTCGTATGGTGAGAAACTTGACAGACAACCTAACTTTCTAAATGTTTCAACTTTAAACACTCCATTGAAAAATATAAAACCAAGGGGCACCTGGGTGGCTCAGGTCATGATCCTGGGGTCCTGGGATGGAGTCCTGCATGGGGCTCCCCACAGGGAGCCTGTTTCTTCCTGTGCCTATGTCTCTGCCTCTCTGTCTCTCATGATAAATAAATAAAATCTTTAAAATATATATATAAGCAATATATACATATAAACAGTATATATATATAACTAAATAACTGTAAGCACCCCTTTTTCTCACAGGAATGTTGAGACTCCATGTTTTTACATTAAGGGAATTAATATGTATTTATCTTTTATATATATTTTTTATAAAGAAGAAGGTAGGACTGCAATATTTATTCTTACTGAACTATGGCATCTGTCTTCCCTGGGCGAAACTCCTTAAAAAAAGTTCCAAAATGAAAGAGAATACAAGCAAGGAGGGGAAGAAAAAACAGTATTTGTGTAAATATCAGAGTGGAGACGAAACATACTAGATATCCATTAGTATATTTTATACTAATGGATTTATATTTTACACCCATAAATATGTAATCTTTCAACTGAGAACGTTTGTATAGATACACTCTGTAGAGATATATGTAGCATACAACTGCGAACATGTTTTGGACAATTATGTGTGAAATCCTCATCATGACCATTCTCACTGAACAACTCTACTATGAGTGGAGGATTTTCTGAAACTGAAATTGCTATTTGCACGATGTGGTGCATTGAAGCAATTCAAGGCTTTCATTCCACTTCACTGGAAATGAAGATTCACTATATTAACGTTCTCTAGACACTTATGTGGTAGGAAATTATGCCCCTCAATTACAAATTCTTCCAGCCTTCTCTCTCTTTGCTTCTCTGTTTTCAAGTCTCATTTCAAATACTCCACAAAATATTTGGCCTCACTTGGCATAAAAGAAGCAAACCCCCTTGCCTTTTTCCCCCACCTTTATGTGGAGATAACAACACTTGCCTCTTCTCGTAAAAGTATTGTGAGGCATAATATTTTGTAAAGCACTTTAGAAACCTTAGATATGAGAGCTAATGGAAATAAAAACTGTATTGCCATCTATTCTCCCGGTTCCTCTTAAGTTGGCCATTTTCTTTTTTGTTTATTTTTTTTTTCGTTTGGATGTTAGGAAGAAATACTGTTTTGCCAGTGAATATGGAAGCTTACTGAGATTACCTTCAACTTTCTTCCATCTTCTATTTCTTTCCTAGTGAAACCTCTCCTGGTTTCACAGATTGCTTCTAAGAATCTACCCAGAACTGATTCAGATATGACCTGCTTTATTGCTAGAGCACCTATACATGGCCTAATCTTAACAACTAAGCACCCTCTGGAGTACTAATTCATAACTTAAGTCTTCATGATGGCGTTACTGGACACCATCACCACTACATGCCGCCACATGACCTTCCATTCATGCTCTCTATCCCCAAGTCCTATGTTTGTACTAATTGACTGTATTATCTCCCTCATTACATTGTGAACACCCTTGAGGGAAGTGACTGGGTCTATCTACAAAGTACCTAGCACAGTGTTTTACTCATAGTAGGTATTCAATAAATGATTTAACGTAATTAAATAGAGCGAGATTTTACGTTTCTTGAGCTTGCCGCACTGCAGAAGTCTTTAGAGTGAAACTGGACTGAGCCTAAAGGTGCTGCTGTCCATTATTTCCAAACTTGAAGTAATCCACGTGTAGAGACCTGCCTGATAAGGCTCTAGGAGTTAATCTGGATTGTTTTTTATGTATCTGCTAGCCAAATCCCAACTGAGGTCTTCTCTTTGGAACTGCTGATAAGATTCCATTGTAGGATTTAAAGGCATGAGCCCCTTTTCTATCTACTATACAACCATTTCTTTGGAAAAGTACTCTTAGAATGCATCAAAGTACACAATGAAAGAACACGATAAGAAGTGAATTGAGGAAAAAAAAAAAAAAAGAAGTGAATTGAGGAGCACATAAAGTACACAATGGAAAGATGATATTGAGTAAATTAGTTAGCTAGAGAGGCCTTCGGCTAGAGAGACTTGATTTCCTGTCCTGGCTGAGCACCTTGATAGTTGTGCTATACTGAGTGACTTACTTACCCTCTCTGAACCTGTTTCCTCATCCTTAAAATAATGTTTTCCTTGAAGAATTGTGAAGACAGTTTTACTATAAATAATACCAACATATGCCTGATCTAAGTGGGATATTAGTAAATGGCATTATCATCATTTTTAGAAAATACACCATGGGAAATTATGAAAATGAACAACTAGAGTCACTTAACCAATGAAACAATGAAACGCTGACTCCTGAAAATCACCCTAGAGAAAGCCCCAGAGACTGAACAACAAAGGGTCTTTATCAGTGATTATGCAGGAAATCACAACTTTCTCTCTGTCCCATCTCACCCTTTGTTGGGTTCAGAGAATGAAACACTATTTTTTAAAGATTTACTTATTTATTTAAGAGAGAGCAAGTGTGGGAGTAGGGGCAGGGGCAGAGGAAGAGGAAAGAGAAAATCTCAAGCAGACTCCTTGCTGAATGTGGAGCCCAACAGGGGGGCTCGATCCCACAATCCCAAAATCATGACTGGAACCGAAACCAAGAGTCCACTGCTTAACCAACTAAGCCACTCAGGCATCCCCAGTATGAAACCTTTGATGGAAGAATTACAAATCAAGAATATAAAACCACTGGGTTTGAATAAAATACTTTCCAATTTTCTCATAGGGTTGCTCCCTCAGAAGGAGGAACTATAGATATCACAAGCCCTTTGGTCATCTAGCCAGTTTTCATGCAACAGGAAAGAAGGAACGCAATAAGACAAGCAATTGATCTAATTATAGAATTCCCATGTCCTATTCCCATAGGTTCTGAGTAGGAATTAGGACTGAGTACTAATTCTAAATTAGAGTAACATTTTTTTCCAGAATGCTGGGGGAAAGGGCATTTCTCAGACCCAGTTCAAAGGATGCATAGTAACTCTACGTCCTCCATCCCAAGCATTGGCTTTGTTTTTTGTTTTTTGTTTTTTTTAGAGTGTGCATGCAAATGGGTTGGGGGGGAGCAGAGGGAGTGAGAGGATCTTAAGCAGGCTTGGCACTGGGCGTGGACCCTGATGTGGAGCTGATCTCACAACCCTGGGATCATGACCCCAGTGGAAACTAAGAGTCGATCACTCAACCACCTGAGCCACCCAGGTGCCCTACCTCCAGGTTCTTTATAAGAAAATTAATAAAGAAGGGGAGGAGGGGCACCTGGGTGACTCAGTTAGTTAAGCATCCTACTCTTGGTTTTGGCTGGGATCATGATCTCAGAGTGGTGAGATCGATCTCTGTATAGGGCTCTGCACTCAGCAAGGAACCTGCTGGAGATTCTCTCACCCTCTTTCTCTGCCCTTCCCCCTGTTTATGTGCGCACGTGCTCTCTTTCTCTAAAATAAATAAATAAATCTTTTAAAAATTAGTTGGAGGAATATCAAAGGATACATTTTAGATGCAAACAGTTTTTCAGGCATCTCAGAAATATATGATCACAAATGTTGGGAAAATATGACCACAAATCACAATAGCAGTAGATCTATGTAGCTGCTTTTTTTTTTTCCCAAGACTGCCTGAAGAACAAAGTCACAGAAGACACTTTAGAACAATTGAAGACACAGACAGATAGATAGCTGGATATATAGGTAGTAATAGACTGACAGATAGGAATTATTAGTGAAATCCCATCATAGGAGGGTTCTTTAGGGTGACGGATGTCAAACTTAATGCTTCAGAAGAGATTAAAAACATATTTGAAGTGACAGTTCCTGATCAGTCAAATAAATAGGTGAAGATTTGCCAGTGGGGAGAAACAAAGTCTTTTAGTTTGTCTCAACCTACCTGAGCTAATACAAATCATTATTACATTTTCCAAACAGAAGCACTGACAACTTAGAGCTCTAAGATTACATGACCCCTCATAATAAGAGACTGGGTAAATAAATGGTGCAAAGCATATAGTTCAGAACACAATGCCATTTTTTATTACATGGAGGTTAAGTAGCTGGCAATGTGGATATTTTGAAATAACTGACGTGAGCTAAATATTTTGGAAAGTCTTAAGACAGTAGGCTTTCCTTCTAGTTATATTCTTAGTATGTTGCTAAAATTCAAGAGGTCATAGGTAGAAAAATAATAATTTGGCTGGTAGATATAAATGCTGATTATATTCTGGGCCAACCAGTTCCTTTTTCCCTTTTCATGAATGTGTACGTGATGGGAGAAAATTAAGAAGAGGAGGAATTTCTAGCCTGCCGTAAAAACAATCAACCCATCAAGTCTAAAAATTTGTTGTTCAATTTGATATTTGAAAAGTATCTGGAGACTTTCTTGAGTCTCTGTAAAAAAGCAAAACAGTATTCATAGATTTTTCTGTAATGCTTAATTGTGGATTCATGTAGTTCTCTTAAATTATATCTCTTCTCAAGTGAATGAGGCAATTTTAACGCAAACTTCCTGTTTGTGTTAGAATTAGCTCTCTCTGATTTTCTACAAAATTTATAAATCTGTACCTTACCTTCTGCTGGAATATATTCCGGATTGTGTTGTTCTCATTTGTTAATGCTCTAGGGGGTTTTTTTTGCATCCTTTTGTGGATAGATTAATTTAATTCCTTGTGGCTGTGATGACCCATATCTTTCACATCTTGACGTAACCCACAGAATCTAAAACAGTGTAGTATTTACTATGCATTCAATGGCTTGAACTGAATAAAATGTTTATAAAGAACTTTAAAGGTCCTATGTCTATTTCTGTCTTCAGGATCACACATCAGTCTAGAGAGACACAATGAGTCCTTTTGTTAAGTGCCAGAAAGAAGTGGTTTCTACCACCTCTAAAAGCAGTCCTGTCTAATATTAGAAGTACTCACCCACAGGAAAATTCTTTATAGAGGTGTACATATATAAATACAAAAATCCTTCATCTTTGTTGATTTTATCCAAAAAACTGCAAGTGGCATTTGCTACATTAATATTGTGTAGGAAATAACCTTATAAGGTTTCATTTTGCAAAGTATCAGGGAAAAAATCAATGAGACAATTTGTGAAGAGAAGGGGGCAAATATTCATGATTCTAGAAGGCAGGAACAACTATTAAGGATAGCATTTTAATTTCTGGCATGAGATTTTTTTAAAGGCCAACATATGAAGTTGACCTTTGACTACAATGTTTTTAGTTTAGCAACACCTCCTCCCTCAAGAACTGTGCGCCTCAGAGTAGGCATTAAATATTCTCACTACACACATACACACACACACACACACACACACAAAGTACCTCCATGAGGAGATGGATGTGTTGCCTAACCTTGCTAGGGTATTCATTTCACAATGTATACATCTATTGATCATGCTCTGCACCTCAAACTCACATGGTGTTATGTGTCAATTATATCTCAATAAAGCCAGGGGAAAACTGTACCTCAAAGTGAATGAAATTGGGGTTCAAGGAGACTTCAGGTTGCTCAAACCATGAATATGCCCAATAACCATAAAATTACTAAACTTCCAGCAATCTCTTTTCCTGACATCTGATTAAAGTGTTATCTTATATTAATTACTGTCTCGAGTGAAGGCCCCGAATTTCACTGAGTTCACCAGCTCTAGACGCCTACAAATATGTTTTGCTATAAATTACTGGCACTGTTTCTGTTGATATTCAGCATAATCAAACATTTGTAAGCATGCTGTCTTTTCAATCTGTTCAGCTGATGCACTTTACCTGATCTTTTATTAAAGTAATCAAAACACTTGCTGTGTCGCATCTAATGAATGTTGCATGTATGATTAAGTGCTTTCATTCATATTGCAAGTTTGATTTAATGTAATCTGCCTTTCAGACAGCCATTAGCCTAGCTCCTACATGAATTCGATTAATTGGCTGAATTCTTCCAGATGTCCATTAAGCATTACAGGAATTTCTATGTAGAAACAGCAGGGACTGTCTAGCACAGAACCAAACAATGAAATGTTATATTGCTGCCATGACTTACAAAAAGCTAGATTCATTTTCATTAATAAAACATCTGTACTCCTGCACAGCTATGCATTGAGATGCATTTATTTTATATGTTTATTTCTCTTATGACTGTAAATAGAGAGTTAAATAGAAGCACATTTACTGATATTATGTAGGCCCAGGGTTTAGCGGATGCTGATTGACAAAATGGCTCAATTCTGAAAGTTTACAGAAGGTCCTAAACAGAAAAAAATACACGAACAGACACCTGTTTGAAATAGAATTAGAGAATGTCTGGGATTACAGCAATAGAATGACATTAGAGACTTATTTTGAAATGGCTTGATCGTCCCACATGCTCCCACGTTCTCTTAAGAGAAAGTGGCAAACATGGCTCTTGCCAGGATAGTGGGAGGGTGTGTACCACTGTTTGGAGTAGCTTTCTTTTCTTGGGAGTTTTGCCTTGTTAAGGCTTAAACAGCAGGGAGAGTTTTAGTCTTGTACCATACTAGCTCAGCATATTTTACCACTTACTGAGTGCTATTTACCAATCAGTTGGGAGGCTTACCACAACTAATAATTGCAACAAAAACTAAGTGTCAGATGAAACCAGAGTTAGAACAGGTGACAGATTTTCTAATAGCAAATATTCATCTTGAAATTAAGATGGTACCCCCAAAATAACATTTTGTTTCTCTTTTACGAGTATCTACAAATTGATTTTACATATTGAAGGTGGAAATCTTATATCTATAACTTTATGAAATTATTGTTTTGTAACCATATGCCATCCCTGCTATAAAGACATATAGTGTTTGAACTTTCAGACCAAAATACCTTTTATCCTTTCTTTGCACAATTGGACAAAATATGTAAATATGGAGAGAAGGAGAAAAGTAATTTTCTCATAATATACCTGCAAATCACTAATTGTAATATAAAAACTCTAAAATAACTGACCTTTGAAATTTCAAGTTTTACCTGAACTAACTACTCTATTAGTAGTTTCTACTTCATGGGCGCTTTTATTTAAAAAAAGGAATTCTTGGGGATGCCTGGGTAGCTCAGTAGCTGAGTGTCTGCTTTCAGCTCAGGGTGTGATCCTGGGTCCGGGGATCAAGTCCCACATCGGGCTTCCTGCAAAGAACCTGCTTCTCCCTCTGCCTGTGTCTCTGCCTCTCTCTCTCTCTGTGTCTCTCATGAATAAATAAATAAAATCTTTTTAAAATGGGGGGGCAATTCTTGGGGTACCTGGGGGCTTAGTCACTTAAGCGATGGACTCTTGATTTTGGTACAGGACATGCTTTCAGGGTCCTGAGATGGAGTTCCACTTCAAGCTCTGCACTCAGCAGGGAGCCTGCTTGAGGATTCTCTTTCTCCCTCTGCTCCTCCCCCTGCTCATGCTTTCTCTCTCTCTCAAATAAATAAATCTTAAAAAAATAAAAATAAAAAATAAAAGGGATTCTTTATTACCTAGTAGTTTATTTTAATTGTGAGCTGATGCTATTACAGTAACTAGAAGAGGACATCTTTAAGGATCGGATTATCAGTCATATGGACCATTATAATAAGATGATGCCAACAGGGGGCACCTGGGTAGCTCAGTGGTTGAGCCTCTGCCTTTGGCTCAGGTCGTGATCCTGGGGTCCTGGGATCGAGTTCTACATCAGGCTCCCCGCAGGGAGCCTGCTTCTCTCTCTGCCTATGTCTCTGTCTGTGTGTCTCTCATAAATAAATAATAAAATAAAATCTCTAAAAAAAAAGATGATGCCAACAGAATTTCAAAGATCAGGTTTGAACAGATAGTATCTTCCTTTAAAAAAAAAAAAAGATTTATTTACTTATCTTTTTAGAGAGAGAGCATGAACTGGAGGGCCAGAGGGGCAGTGCAAGAGAGAATCTCAAGCAGGCTCCACACTGAGTGTGGAGCCCAATGCGGGGCTCAATCACAGGACCCTGAGATTATGACCTGAGCCAAAACCAAGAGTCAGTTGCTTAACCAACCAACTGTGCCACCCAGGAGCCCCCAGACAGTATCTTCCTTGATCAGAAGTTTGTGAAGAAATTCTTGGAAGACAGATAAATCCTATAAAGGAAAACAATTGATAGTCTTCATATTGATCTTGGTGCTAACATACAGATTTAAAAATACTAGTTTACAAATATTGAGAAATATTTGAGTTTTACAGTCAGTCATCAAAAACTCACACCTACTATAAATACCTACTATGGAAATACAAAGACCTATAAACCACAGTGGCTGAACTCACAAGGGAAAGAAAACATTACAAGTACCATTTTTTAAAAATTTTTATTTATTTATGATAGTCACAGAGAGAGAGAGAGAGGCAGAGACACAGGCAGAGGGAGAAGCAGGCTCCATGCACCGGGAGCCCGACGTGGGATTCGATCCGGGGTCTCCAGGATCGTGCCCTGGGCCAAAGGCAGGCGCCAAACCGCTTCGCCACCCAGGGATCCCTACAAGTACCATTAATAAAAGTTGTTCAAAGTCCCATAAAATGGGAATGTTCCCCTCAATTCCCTCAAGCTTCACAGAGGAGCTGTATCTTGACTTCACAGAGGAGCTGTATCTTACTCATCTTGAGTAAGAGTAGGCATTCAAAAAAAAAAAAAAAAGAGTAGGCATTCAAAATGGGGGGAGGACATTGGGGAGCACAGGATATCTCAGGCACTAAGAACAGTGCATGGTGCCAGAGGAGCATTTGCCCCAAGCCTTGTTCCTGATGTTTCTCTTCATGTCAAGGAGTATCTGTTAGAGTACCATTCCTGGATTCCTTCCTTCCCCTCCTTCACTCATTCCTCAGCAGGGGAAAAGGTATGACTTAACATGATTACTGAGGGACCAAGAACTTGATGTGCTTAGCTCAGCCACCTTCTTCCTCCCTCCTCTTTCTGATCCCTGTAGTCTGCTCTTGGCCTCAAGCAAGCTTAGGAGATATTGGCTGGCCCTGAGAGAAGAGGCCAGTAGTTATCCCATTCTTCCTGGGACAAGATGAGTCAGTGTGTTACTTCTAGAATTCAGAATTAAGAAGCCCCTTATTTTCCATACCTAAGCCACATTCTTCAATCTAGCCATCATTAGTAATAAAAGTAATATTTTGTTCTTAAACCACCTCCTTTATCTTTATCTTTATCCTTTGGCATGGGACTCAGGGATTTGGGATGCTATTAATCTTCTTCCCCACAAAAACCCCAACTTGAATGTACAAGCATAGAGCCATGAGAGTCACTTAGAGTGTTGAAGCTTCAAATGATTCAGAGGAGAGGTGAACAATGAGCCTGGGAGACAAAGGCCACATTGTGAAAGTCACCAAGCCTTGATAAGAATTCGCTAAAATACTTTGTAGCAATTATAAAGATGAAGATGTTATCTAGGAAACTGGCTAGATGCCCTAATAGAGCTTTATTGGCGGTGATCCCGGCTCCTCAGGCTCTGACTCTAAAGCTTTATTATGCATTAGAATCATTTGGAGACCTCAGTAAAATGCAGATCTCGAGCTCCACCCTCAGAGATTCCGAATCAGCATGAATACAGCGTGAGTCCAGGAATCTGTATGGCTAACAAGCCCCTTAGGTGATTCTCATGCCAGAGATTTTAAAACCACCCTTGGAGAAATGCTACTCGTGAACATGAGTTTCTGCTTCAAGAAATCCAACTTTGTAAGAATACCAAAAGATGTTCAGATTCATGATAACCCAATTCCCAAAATATCTAAACATAAACCAGAATACTGATTTATTTACAGTGAGAGCTATAACTCTAAAAGGACTGGAGTTCTTGGAGCTGTAGAGTGTGCGTGTTTTCCACGTAGGAAAACCCAAATGGGAAGCCACATTATAAAAGAAAGTTGCTTGATCACCTTGGAATCAAGCCGTGGACATATCTGGATGACCTGATGGCATCAAGTTAGTCTGCTGCATCCATCTCAACTGTGGAAGTAGACTTGCCAAGGGTGCTGGAAGCTGCTGGTTAGAGCCCCTTGCCCAATGCTGTAACAAAATCAAGAGGATGATTTCTCTCTCTCTTTTTTTTTTTTGAAGGCTTCTTTAGGTAAGATTAAATATAACTGATAAGATTACAGATTTCGATATACAGTCACATTTCCTTGCAAATACAGTTATCACCTTGGATAGCATTTGAGAGCTCCCAGAATTCACCTACCCATTTATAGAGTAGTATGTAGGGCTGAATATTTCTACAAATGAATGTGAGCTTTATGATATCAGCGATCTTGCCCTTCTGTTCACCACTTTATCCCAGGTACTTAAGATAATGCCAGACATAAAAGAGTAGTCAATAAGTATATTTTGAATGAACAGGATCAATGATTAGTCTCATGTAGCACATGACCATTCTCTGAGGGAAACCCTAATTCCAAAATCTGGTCTATATTGCTGTTGCCCCCTATGGATTCACCACCCGCCTCAAGCAAAATCAGTTGCTTTTGTTACCTGTTTGTGATGGGCATGTTACTGTTATCAGAATTTGTTTTGATTTTTAGCACCAATCTCTGAAGAGTTTATATTTTGTGAGTTCCCAACAGGTTAAAAGGAATAGGAAATTCCTATTGCTTGCTCAAAATAAAAGAGAAGAGAGAGGGAGCTGACCAAATACCATTTCTTTTCGTATTTGTGTTCTGTTCGTATTTGTGATGGATAGCTAATTCTAAGGACTTTTTCCTTGGTGTGTAAGTGGATGCTACCCAACACTCTCTGTAACCTCTTCACAACAAATGTAAGGAGGAAGTTCCTTAGCTTCTGAGCTTAAGAAATGTTGATAAATATTATGAAGCTCCAACTAATTAAAAATGAAATGCAGCCAGCTAAGCTCCAGCCATTTTTAATTTACAATATTGCTTTGCTTCCGAAGCAAATGTGGACAAGTCGCAACTTCTTTTGATGCCTGAGGGACTGAAAAAATTAAATCAGCAGGATTGGCTATTGATGTTTTCTAGCAAATGTTTTGAAATCTCTGCCTTTCATCCATCTTGCAGGAAAACAGGATTGCTTTGTGAGCCTTCAAAGATATTAATTCCTTTAATAAATCCTGATTTGTATGTTGAAAACTTCCAACGGTTAGGTTTCTGTAGCAATCTCAACATCAGGGGTAAATGTTGCCCGCAGGCAGACTCCCAATTTTTTTTCCAAGTATCATCGCTCTTAGTCTGAAACTGGAGCTGCACGACAACAGATTAAACACACCTTCTGTTCGGCCTCTTTTCGTAAGATTTCTTTGTTATATTGTTTGCAAGGCAAATTTCATGACAGGCTGTTTGCTTTCCTGGTGATCAGCACTTAATGAGATAAAGCACAAACATAAGCAGTGACTGCCCCAGTTCTGTGCTTTGATCCCTGCCCCTCTAACCGACGTGAAAAAAAAGGGGGAGAAAACTTGAGCTTCTAAAAATATAGTGAATATTTATCATATAGTAAGCCAATCAGAGCTCCACCCAATAAAAAGAACAATAAATCAGGTAGAGAAAGTTAAAACACAAACACGCACAGAGAATATCACTGAGTATTGGAATGAAAGGTGGGCTTGAGGCAAGCTGACCCCAGTACAGAGATTCTGTGTACAGCACTAATTTCTCCAATGATTTCCACCACAGTGATAATACAAAGATATTAGAAATAAGAGGACAGCAACAAAACTATTAGATGACCCTTTAGAGGACAGCATTATTTCAGGTTTCTTTTACTTAAAGGAAGCATTTATGACACTGGTTTAAACTGCCCTGGGGCATTTCTCTTTGAAATTCTTCCTGAAGGAAAGATATAGCAATGTGTCTGGGTTGAAAAACTAGTGTAAAGTTTTCTCATTTCTGTCCAAGCCATTAAAAAAAAATAGACTTTTTTTTTTTTTTTTTTTTTTTTTTGTGGGAGAGAGAGAAGCTTAATAGTCTTAATAAATGAGCCAACACTTTTCCCTTGGAGACTAAACTAAGGAGGGAGGGTCTGAAGAGCTCTTGATTTTAGCAAGGGAGATGAGGGGGCACCTGGGTGGCTCAGTGGTTGAGTGTCTGCTTTTGGCTTAGGTCGTGATCCCAGGGTTCTGGGATCGAGTCCTCAATCAGGCTCCCTGCTAGGAGGAGCCTGCTTCTCCCTCTGCCTATGTCCCTGCCTCTCTCTCTCTGTGTCTGTCATGAATAAGTAAATAAAATCTTTTTAAGGGGGGGGGGGCAAAGAAATAAAAAAAAACAGTGCAGAGAGCAATATTAGGAAGGTTTGGAGGGATGGTTTGAGAGCTTGTGACTAATGTCTCTTTTCTCTGAAAAATCTTCATCATTCTGGAATGAATGATCTCCTCTAGACTGCTATTTTCTGGAAGTTAAAAGCCCTAAAAGAGATTAAGTCTCTGTACATAAATAATATTGGCACAATACTACTGGTTGTGCAACCATATATTTAAAGATAGGGTTTATTGTTCCTTTTTACTTATTAAGGTATAATTATGAAAAGTTAAACATTATAATAAATTCTTTAAAGATTCTATTTTTCAGAATAACTACCTGATTATGTATAGTACAGAAATAAATATATATGCATATACGTAATAGGTACACAATTACAAAAACTAATTCAGGTGTGTATATTATTATTGTTAAAATTAATCATTTGTTAACTTTAAATAGGATATTCTGCCTTTATGGAAGCAAAATACTTGAGATTAAAAATATTAGAATTTCTTCAGGCATTTGGGTGGCTTAGTCAATTGAGTGTCCAACTCTTGATTTTGGCTCAGGTCATGCTCTTCTGGGATCGAGCCCTGAGTTGGGCTCTGCCCCCAGCGGGAGTCTGTTTCAGGGTTCTCTCTCTCCCTCTGCTCTCCCCCTGCTCACTTGCTCTCTCTCTCTCTCTCTCAAATCAGTAAATAAATCTTTTTAAAAATGTTGGAATTTCCATAAGTAAATTTTAATTTCATTACTGAATGAGTTATATTATACTTTTAAAAAAAGATTTTATTTATTTATTTGAGAGAGAGCAGCAGAGATAGCATAAGTAGGGAGGAGAAGGAGAAGTGGGCTCCCTGCTGAGAGCAAGGAGCCCAAGATGGACATTATCCCAGGACCCTCGGGACCATGGCCTGAGCTGAAGGCAGATACTTAACTGACTAAGCCACCCAGTCACCCTTATATTACACTTTAGTATAATGATGTTCAATTGCTTTACTAAATGTCAAAAATATATTATGATCCTTCGTAAGAGAACTCTAAAGACAACTCTAGTTGCATTTGTTCACTTTGCAACTCATGCGCAGAGTTTCTGCTTCTCTAAGTCTGAAGAGGACCCTGTTTTCTAAAAAACTCCATAGGTCAGTGTGATGTGCAGCCAGGATAGAAAACTGTGAATTTAGGGGAGCCTGAATGTAGAGATTATGGTCATAATTGGGAACAACATCTTTCATTAAGAGCAGAAATAAATGGGACATATAAGTAGGCCTCAAACTACTCAGCAACAGAGTCAGTACAGAAATTAGAAGTGCTTTGTAAATAAAAGTTCTAGTGTATTAAATGATAATGGCAATGATGTCAGTAAAATGATGAAGTAGACAGTTCCAAGGTCTTGTTCCCTGACAGAAGCACTGAAAAACAAGCAAATATTGTCAGAACCAACTTTGTTAGAACTCTGGAAAACACAGGTTTATAGCAACCAAGTAAACAACCCAGAAAAAAAGATAACTTGAAAATGGCAGGAAAGCTATGTGGCATTTTTACTTGCTCTTATCTCACCTCCACCCTGTCATGGTGGCCATAGTAAAGCAGCAGCAGCCAGTGTTCCCAGTGTAGACCCTGGTCCTTGGTTCCAAGGGGAAGAAGCAGACTTTATTTGCAAATTATTGTATATGTCTATTCTAACCTGTGTAGGGTTACCCGAAGGACTGGCTCAAGTACTTGTCTCTGTTTAGACCAACTCAGTAGTAATCAGGCCAGAAAAGCTGAATGCATTGTTAAAAAAGATGCAAAGCAAGCAAACTAACAACCCACAGATGCCTGGACAAGAGATTAAGACCCAGACATATAATAGACCACCTGAGGCCTGGGAAACTGAGGAAAAACTGAGGGAGATTATTTGGGAAGGTAGAAGATTCAGAAGTACCCATGCAGACAAGGAATAAGGAATATTCAGGGGAATTTGGAAATATGCACAAGGGTTTTGTTTTTGTTTTTGTTTTTTTGTTTTGTTTTGTTTTTGTCCAGGGCGAGACATATGCTCAAGAAAGATGTGAGAGGATCTCAAGTTTTCATCTCAGGATGACTCGTTGGCTTAATGTGAGCCTATTTAAGTGTTGGAGCCCACCAGAATGAAGTCAATCCACAAAGATTGGGACAGGTGTTTGATGGGTGGGGGTTTTTTTCTTTTCTGCTTTTTCCTTTTTTACTGGGGGACCAATGTCACTTTTAAGTCATTTTCCTTCTTTTATCATCTGGCCTTCAAGGAAACCTCTAAAGGAATAGCAACTTCAAGAACCACAGATGATAAGATACACAGTCTTTGCAAAAATAGTTTGGAAAAGTCACTAAATGACAGATTGCCTTCAACAATCAAAAAATAAAACAAACAAACCCTAGAGAAGGGGAAGGATCCAATTTCCAGAGTTCCCATGTTATAATATTTAAATGCCCAGTTTTTTTTTTAAATGCCCAGTTTTTAACAAACATCACAAAGCATACAAAAAACAGGAAAGTATGGCCCAACTAAAGAAACAAAATAAATTGGCCAAAACCATCCTTGAGGAAGTCTAGACACTGGACTTCCGAGACGAAGACTTTAAACAACTATCTTAAATATCAAATTGCTAAAGGAAAACATGAACAAAGGACAAAAGGAAATCAGGAAAACAATATAGGAATGACAATATCAATAAAGGGACAGAAATTATAAAAAAAAGAAATGAAAGATAAATTTTGGATCTGAAAAGTACAATAAAGTGAAAAATTCAATAGCAGACCTAAGCATACAAAAGAAAAAAGTCAGTGACCTTGAAGATAGAATAACTCAGCTTATCAAGCTTAAAAAACAGAAAAAGAAAAAAAGAAGAAAACTGAACAGAGTCTAAGGGACATGTGGGGCACCAACAAGTGGACCAACATGTATTATGGAAGTTCCAGAGGAAGAAAAGAGATAGAAAGGGGTAGAAAGATTATTTGAAGAAACAATGACAGAAAACTTCCCAAATACAACAAAGACAAAAGCAAGTTCAGAGCCAGATGGCTTTGCTGGTAATTACAAAAACATTTAAACACCAAGAATTCTTTTCAAACTCTTTCAAAAAACTGAAGAGGAGGAAACACTTTCAGACTCATTCTATGAGGCCAGCATTCTCCTGATACCAATGCTACATAAAGACATAAACAGGGAAAGAATATTATGGTCCAAAATTCCTTATGAATGTAGATGCTAAAGTACTCAACAAAAGAAAAGAAACCTAATCCAACAGCATATTATAATGAAAATACATTATGACCAAGTGGGACTTAACCTAAAAATGCAATAGCAATTGCATAAGAAAACCAACCAATGTAATAAATCACATTAATAGGATGAAGGGAAAAAAACACACATGACCATCTTAATTGATGCAGAAAAGGCATTTGAAACCGTTTGTGATAAAATCCAACACTCTTTCATGATAAAAAAAAAATTAGAAAACTAGGAATAGAAGGGAATTTCCTCAACATGATAAAGGTCATTTATGATAACATCATACTCAATGGTAAAGGAACTTAAGGCCTTCTCCTTAAGATCAGGAACAAGACAGGGATGCCCACTTTTATCACTTATTCAACATTGTACAGGAAGTTCCAGCCAAAGTAGTTAGACAAGAAAAGAAAAGACACCTAGGTTGAAGAGGAAAAAGTAAAACTATCTCTATTTGCAGGTAACATGGTCCTATATAAAGACAATCCCAAAGAATCCACAAGGAAGCTACTAAAGCTAATAAAAGAATTCAACAAATTTACAGGGTATGTCAATACACAAAGATCAGTTATGTTTCTATATACCTGTAATGAACAATCCAAAAAAAAAAAAAAGAAAATTAAAAAAGCAATTACACTGCCAATAGCACCCACTGGAATAAATGCCTAGGAATAAGTTTAACCAATGAGATCATAAAAATCTGAGAAATATAAAACGTTGCTGAAGAAAATTAAAGACGACCCAAATAAAGAGAAATACATCGTATGGTCTTGGGTAAGAATACTTATTATTATTAAAATGTCAATACCACCCAAAGTGATCTACAGATTTAATGTTATCAGCATCAAAATTTCAACAGCCTTTTTTGCAGATAAGGAAAGATTTATCTTTAAATTTATGTGGAATTGAAAGGAACACTGAATAGCCTAAGCAATCTTGAAAAAGAAGAACAAAATTGGAAGACTCACACATCCCAATTTTAAAACTCACTACAAAGCGCAATAATCAAAATAATGTGATACTGGCATAAGGGCAGATACATAAACCAATGGAATAGATTTGAATCTCCAGAGATAAACTCATACAACTTAGGCCAAATGAATTATTACAAGGGTGCCAAGCCCATTCAATGGGGGAAACCATAGTCTTTTCAACAAGTAGTGTTAAGACAACTGGATTTCTACATGCAAAAGAGTGAAGACAGACTGTTATCTTGTACCATGTGCAAAAATTAACTCAAAGTGGATCAATGACCTAAAATAAATATAAGAGCTAAAACCATAAAACTCTTACATCAAAACATAGGCGTTAATTCTCATGATCTTGGATTTGGCAGTGACATCAAAATTTTTTAAATATATAGGACTTCATCAAAATTTTTGTGCATCAAAAGACATTATCAAAGAAGTGAAAAAACCTACAGCATGGTAGAATTATTTGCAAGTCATCTATCTGATAAGGATTTATTATCCAGAAAATATAAAGAGCTCCTACAACTCGACAACATAAAGAAAACACAATTCAAAAATGGGCAAAGGACTTGAATAGATATTTCTCCAAAGAAGATAGATAAATGGCCAATAAGCGCATGAAAAGATGCTCAACATCATTAGTCATTAGAGAAATGCATATCAAAGCTATAGTGAAATACCATTTCATGCCTACTAGAATAGCTGTAATTTTTTTCATGGAAAATAAGCATTATTAAGGATGTGAAAATTTCAGAACCCTTGCACCTTGCTGGTGGGAATATAAAATGGTACGGCTGCTATGGAAAACAGTTTGACAGTTCCTCAGAAAGCTAAAATACAATTACCAAATGACCCAGCAATTGCATTCTAGACATATATCCCCAAAGAATTGAAACAGATATTTACACACCAATGTTGATTTGATTGTAGTATTATTCACAATAGTCAAAAGATGGCAACAACCTAAGTTCCATCAATAGATGAGTGTATAAACAAAATGTATTATATACATACAATGGGATGTTTTTTAGCCTTAAAAAGGAATGAAATTCTGAAACATGCTGCAACATGGATAAAACTTGAAAACATTATGTTAAGTAAAATAAGCCAGACACAAAAAGACAAAATGTTTTTCCACCTATATAAAAGATTTAGTATTTTTTTTATATAAAACATTTAAATGGCCAACAGGTACTTGAAAAACTGCTCAACATCACTAACCATCAGGGAAGTGCAAATAAAAACCACAATGACATATTACTCACACATGTTAGATGGCAATCATCAAAAAGACAAGAGATACGAATTGTTGGGTAGGATGTGAATAAAGGGAACGCTTGTGCACTGCTGGTGGAAATGTAAATTGATGCAGCCACTATAGAAAACAATATGGAGGTTCCTCAAAATATTAAAAATAGAACTATCACATGAACCAGTGATCCCATTTTTGCATGTATATCCAAGAAAATGAAATCACTATCTCGAAGAAATATCTGCACCACAATGTTAATTGTGGCATTATTTAAATAGCTAAGACATGCTTAAGTGTCCACAAATGGATGAATGGGTAAAGAAGGTGTGGCCTACATATACAATAGAATTATTATTCAGCCATTAAAATACGAGAAAAGCCTGCCATTTGTGACAACTAGATGGACTTCGAGGACATTATGCTAAGTGTAATAGTCAAACAGAAAAAGGTAAATACTGCATGATCTGACTTATATGTGGAATCTAAAAAACAAAAAACAAAGAAACAAAATGAACTCCTAGAAAAAGGGATCAGATTTGTGGTTACCAGAAGTAGAGGGTAGGGAAGGTAGGAACTGGAGCAAGGTGGTCAAAAGGTACAAACTTCCAGTTATAAGATAAGCAAGTATAAGGGATGTAATATAACATGATGACTGTAGCTAACACCACTGTAGGATATACAGGAAAGTTGTTAAGGGAGTAAATCCTAAAAATTCTCACCCCAAGGAAAATGGCTTTTTTTTTTTCTTTTTCCTTTTCTATTTTATTTTATCTGTAGGAGATGATGGATTTCAGCTGAATCAATTGTGGTAATTATTTCACAATACATGTAAATCAAACTATCATACTATATGCCTTAAATTAATAGTGATGTATGTTAATTATTTCTCAATAAAACCAGAGGAAAAGGAAAGAAAATGTGGTATATATACGCAATGGAATATTATTCAGCTCTAAAAAAAAAAAAAAAAAAAAAAAAAGGGAATCCTGCCATCTACAATAGCATGCCTGAACCTTGGGGCACTATGCTAAGTGAAGTAAGTCAGACAAAGAAAGACAAACACTGTATCATCTCACTTATATATGGACTCTAAAAAACCCAAACTCACAGGAACAGAGGTAAGATTTGTGGTTGCCAGGCCATAATGGGTGAAGGTGGCCATAAGGTACAAACTTCTAGTTATAAGATAAATAAATTCTGGGGATGTGATGTACAGCATTGCTACTATAGTTGACATTACTGTCTTGGATTACTTGAAAGTTGCTAAAAGAATAGATCTTAAAAGTTCTCATCACAAGAAAAAATTGTGTGCCTGTGAGGTGATGGATGTTGTAATCATTTCACAACATATACATATATCAAATCATTACTTTATACACTTTAATACAATGTAATGTGTCAATTATTCTCAATAAAACTGAAAAAAAGATGATCCTTTCCAAATGTTATCTAGTTGACCCAGCCCTATTTTTTAAAAAAATATTTTATTTATTTATTCATAAGAGACACAGAGAGAGGCTGAGACATAGGCAGAGGAGAAGCAGGCTCCCTAAGGGGAGCCCCAGGCAGGATTCAATCCCAGGACCCCAGGATCACGCCCTGAGCAAAAAGCAGATGTTCCACCACTAAGCCACCCAAGTGCCCCGTCAGCCCTATTTTTTTATCCAGTGTGTGTGGGTGGTTGTCTAAAATGACCAAATTCGTAGAAATAGAAAGTAGATTCTAGAACAGAATCTAGAATAGATTCTAATAGATTTCTATTCTAGAAATAGAATAGAAAGTAGAAGTATTCTTGAATACCAGGAACTGGGTGTGTGTGTGGGGGGGGATAGGGAGTTATTTCTTAATGGTTACAGAGTTTTGTTTTAAGATTTTGTTTATTTACTCATGAGACACACACAGAGAGAGAGAGAGGCAGAGACACAGGCAGAGGGAGAAGCAGGCTCCACACAGGGAGCCCGACGTGGGACTCGATCCTTGGTCTCCAGGATCATGCCCTGGGCTGAAGGTGGCGCTAAACCGCTGAGCCACCCGGGCTGCTGGGTTACAGTGTTTCTGTGGTGATAGTTTTAGAGACTAGATAGTGGTGATAGTTGCACAACATTATAATCTTGCATATTATAATAAAAGCAGGGTATTACAGAAGCACACAGAAATATACTAAAACCCAAGGAGATGGTCAGATATGGATTCCCAGTGCATCCTACACACAACATACAACACCATACAAGTTCCAAGAGGTTAAAAACTGTATACAATTTACCCACTATCCTATCCCCAATATCTGGCACATGAGAGGTGCTTGATATTTGCTGACTTTTTAAAAACTCATGGCTTTCGGGGCACCTGAGTGGCTCAGTTGGTTGAACATCATCCAATTCTTGGTTTCAGCTCCGGTCACGATCTCAAGGTTGTGAGATCAAGGCCCACATAAGGCTCTATGCTCAGTGGAGAGTCTACTTGAGATTGCTCTCTCCCTCTCCCAATGCCCCACCTCCCTCATCCTTGGCCCTGCCCTCTCTCTCTCTGATAAATAAATATATCTTTAAAAAAAAAAAAACTCAGGCTGGGGGTGCCTGGGTGGCTCAGTCGATAAAGTGTCTGCCTTTGGCTCAGGTCATGATCTGAGGGTCCTGGGATCAAGACCCACATTGGGCTCCCAGCTCCACAGGGAGCCTGCTTCACCCTCTGCCTCTTCCTGCCACTGTCCCTCTTTATCTCTGTCAAATAAATAAAATCTTTTTTTTTATTTTTTAATTATTTATTTATGATAGTCATACAGAGAGAGAGAGAGGCAGAGACATAGGCAGAGGGAGAAGCAGGCTCCATGCACCGGGAGCCTGATGTGGGACTCGATCCCGGGTCTCCAGGATCACGCCCTGGGCCAAAGGCAGGCGCCAAACCGCTGCACCACCCAGGGATCCCCAAATAAATAAAATCTTAAAAAAGAAAAAAAAAGAACTCATGGCTATCACCATAAGAAAATTTAATGTCTAAGAAAATCTGATTTCAGATAAATAAATCTGGGAGATGATATTCACCTTATAACAGATTTTACAATAGAATTCTTACACAGGGCAGTCCGGGTGGCTCAGCAGTTTAGCGCTACCTTCAGCCGAGGTTGTGATCCTAGTGACCCGGAATCAAGTCCCACGTCGGGCTCCCTGCATGGAGCCTGCTTCTCCCTCTGCTTGTGTCTCTGCCTCTCTCTCTTGTACTCTTTATCTCTCATGAATAAATAAATAAAATCTTAAAAAAAAAAAGAATTCTTATACAAAAGAAGCCCTTTTGGTGAATTTAAGTTATTATGTGGTATTTAAAAATGTGATTTCCTTACAACTTTGAATAATAAACCTATATCATAGAATAAAAAATAGGATGCCCATTCAAGGTCCAAACTTTGGTAGATCCACAGCTGTACCACTGATTTCCAGTCCTGCTACTCAGGAGTTATTTGATCTTGGACAAATACTTGACCTCTCTTGGTTTGCTTATATGTAAAATAGGGATAATAGTACATATCTCACTGAGTTGTCATGAGGATTAAACATGCAAAGCCACCATTCTTGCACTCAGTAAGTGGTTTCTCTAAAAAGGCAAAAAACATAATATGACCAAAGGAGTAATAAGTCTTACCACTCATTTCTCAACTCATTCACTCTCCTTATATGATACATCATGTGACCAGTAGTACACATTTAAGAAATGGTTAGCTATGGGTGCCTGGGTGGCTCAGTGGTTAAGCATCTGCCTTTGGCTCAGAGCGCAATCCAGGGTTCTGGGATTGAGTCCCACATTAGGCTCCCCGCAGAGATCCTGCCTCTCCCTCTGCCTGTATCTCTGCCTCTCTCTCTGTGTGTCTCTCATGAATAAGTAAATAATCTTTAAGAAGAAGGAAGGAAGGAAGGAAGGAAAGAGAGGGAGGGGAGGGAGGAAGGAAGGAAGGAGAGAGAGAGGGAGGGAGGGTTAGCTAGAATTAATTCTACAATCTGTAATGGATAGTTGGACAAGTTAACTAACCATGTCCAGAAGGCTACCCTGACAACCCATCTGGGCTTCCTCCAAATTTTGAATTGGCTCCCTATTCTGGCTTCAGAGAAAAAGATTGCTCTATGACTTTGAGAATTCATCAGGCTCTGCTCTCAAGTTTTTTTAAGTTAAAAGTGAGCAAGACCCAGGGCCCAGAAATGGGATCAGCAAGCCCTAAAAGTAGTTGTCAATGCCCACCAGAGTTTAAAAAGAGGGTTTTAAGAGGAGAAAATCTGTTGGTATGTTGAGTCAGTATGGATCACCAATACAATCTTAGATATATTTCATTCATCTTCTTCAAATCCCTAAAAGGCAAAGTCTCTTATCATGCAGAATGAAACGCGTGGCACTAAATGAAGTCCCGTGGTGTGACGTGCAAGACAGTAAGGTAGAGTGTCATGTAATCAGGTTTCTCAGTCCAGGACTTTTCCTGGCACTTCCTAACCAGGCCTTCTGAAAATTCCCTCGGTCTTCCCAACTCAATAAATGAAGATCGTAACGCTCCAGCATCCTTAGAACTAACAAAATATTCCATTTGATGATTTGACCCCTGAGAAGCAAAACAGGCTAGAAATACCATGAGCAACCCTGGGCTGAGAAAAAATGTAACAGACCACACAGTCCTAGTCAGAATGTTTTGCTTCTTTTTCCCTGCGGTTTGGTGGTATATCCCCATGGGAAGGTTAATTGTTGTAATAGTGGTTATGACCACAAGGGAAAACCGAGTTGAATGGTGGGCATCCAGATAACCTTTGCACCAGACAGACAGACAGGGCTGCAGCCTCTTCTAAAGGCGTGGCCAGTCACTCGGGAGCGCGCCAGCCGGGGTGCAGCAGTCTTATCTCTCAGGACACCCCGGCTCTCCAGATGCTCCGAGGGTTGCTGCCGCTTACAGCCGAGTGCGTGCGAAGCTGACAAACAGGCCGGGTGTGCGCTGCTCTGGTGAACAAAGAGAGACAAGACGCTAAAGACCTAAGAGCGAAGAGTGACCCATCCTAGGAGACCGATTAGGACGCGAGGCCGTTATCAGCCCCATCATTCCCACACACATGATAAAATTCACTATTGTACTATCGTGGTGGGGTTTTATTCAATCCTCACAGAGTAGTGAGGAAAATACATTTCCTTTTGTTTTCCTCCCGGACCCGTCATCGTCTTTGCAAAATACTTGTCTCTGCGAGTTGTGCCAGCAGGGCCGTTGGAACCCGCAGGGCCACTGGAATACTAATCTCGCCCTTTCTGGCACCGGAAGCAGCTGCTGTATTCATGCAGAATAGGTGGAAACCTCTGGAAAAGAGCACGAGGAAAGAACAGAGTTTTACTTACTTGCCAAGGACGAATATAACAACAATAACAAAAATTAAAATCTGTATCGCATTTTACAATTTTCAAACCATTTTCTTAAACATTATTTCATCTGATCATCAAGCTAGTTCTTTCCTGTGTAGCCTGGGCCAAGCTACAGAACTCTCCCAGGTTTAGTCCCCTTAACGGTCAAACAGGGATCATACCACTTTACAGAATTGTTGTGAGGATAAAAAGAAAGCGTGTGTCAAGTGATTGGCACCATGCCCGGGGTGAAGGGACGCTGACAGTAGCTCCCAGCCCCTTGCTGTGCCAGCCTTCATCAGATCACTCAGCTCATACGGGCCAGATCTGCGTCCAGAACCCAGGTTGTCTGACTGCCCTACTGTGCAAAGGCAGTAGGGAAGAGAGTATCCTGCTTTACACCTGTTGTGTACTTCCGTCTGTTGTCATCTCCACGTCTCATTGGACCGAACTAGTCAAAGGGTAGTGAGGATAGACACAACTTAAAGGCAAAGAAGTTCATTTTCTTTTTTTCCCCCCTGAAGATTTTATTTATTCATTCATGAGAAACAGAGAGAGAAGCAGAGACGTAGTCAGAGGGAGAAGCAGGCTCCGCACAGGGAGCCCAATGTAGGACTCGATCCCAGGACCCCGGGATCATGCCCTAAGCCGAAGGCAGCCACTCAACCACTGAGCCACCCAGGCGCCCCATCAGTTCTTCTTTCTTTATGCTTCCAGGCTTGTCTTTAAGTTTCCTTTATTTTCTTTTTGTTTCTGAAACGTTATATGATATGAAAAAAATAGCTCTGCACTAAACCCTCAACCAGAGAGAAGTTATCTTTAAAGCATTCACACAAAGAAAGGGACCAGGAAATAGCCTAATCCACAACTGAAACTAGAACAGATCACAGTAAAACAGAAGTTATCACTATTGACCAGATTTTATTTTTAACATCAGCTAAGTAATTATGTGCAAAGTGCAAAACCTTCATTTGTCGATTTCTAAGATTAAATTCAATAAAATTGTCTATAATCTATCATTTTCTCAGGTTTGCCTCTCCATAGTAGATCAAACATAAGTAATTAGATTTCTGCCTGACTAGCAAGGAGAGAAAACAGTTTCATTTTGGATAAATATCTTCCTAGTGGATTGAATTACATGTTCTTTCCTTTACCTATCACCATGTAACAATTGCTTCTGTGTTTCGTTTCCTTCAAAGTGTCGAAATGTTATCCCATAATTTCAGCAGAAAGATGCCACAGTTGAAGTTTGATTCTAATTCTAGATGGAAGGCTTATTCTTCCCAAAGCTCACTGCTCACCATCAGTCATCATTTTAATTTTGATAATAATCTATCTTCCCCATTGTTGATGGCACTTTACCTTATTTTAATAAACATGATTATAGGAATAGCAACTACACTTGCATTTCAGAGTTTAGAAAATGTTTTCATACACATCATCTCTTGATCCTTACAAATCTGCAAAACAGAAAGTGAAGATATTTTTACAGAAGAAGCTGAGACTCGGAGCCTAACTAACTTGCCTACGATTTCCCAGCCAGAGAGACCTAGAACTGACACTACTGCATCATTTCATTTTATGGTAATAAAACTCCAAGAGGGATGCCTGCATGGCTCAGTGGTTGAGTGTCTGCCTTTGGCTCAGGACATGATCCCGGGGTCCTGGGATCCAGTCCCACATTGGGCTTCCCACGGGGAGCTGGCTTCTCTGCCTATGTCTCTGCTTCTCTGTGTGTGTCTCTTATGAATAAATAAATAAAATCTTAAAAAAAAAAAAAAACTCCAACAAGAGTACTTCAGGGCAACATTCCCGGGTCATCTGGTCATGAAACTATAGTACCACACCAAACAGTGCCTGAGCATATACCAAAATGCTTGTGTATTATTTAGCTGACCAAAAGATGGCATCAGTTGTTGCCCTGCATAGGCATTGATGTAATTTGTATAGAGTAGTATGTACTGAGAACAATTTTGAGATGTTCTTTAATGATGGCTGCAGTTAAGACTTAATGAAAATAGCTTTTTTCTGATTCTAAAAATGATACATATTCCCACTCTAATTGTACAGAAAACAATAAAGAACAAAGTATATACCTGCAATCCCAGCAGCTGGAGTAAACCTCCGCTCCTTTTCGAATCTCTCAAAGCGCATGCGTGTGCACACACACAGAACTCTATATACACAGCATTATAAAAAAAGGCTACCTGGCATTCTTTATTCAACATCTTAAATATTTTTTCATGTCAGTACATGAGATCCTTAGCTATTTTAACTGTTGAGAGTATATAGTGTATGGACGTACCTTTTTTTTTTTTTCATTTAATCCTCTATTGATGAACTTCTAAGCTATATCCACTTCTTATTTTTCTACTGTAAACTACATTATGATGAAAATTTGGGATACATTTCTGAGAGTATTACTGATTCAGAGGGTATTCCAATTTAAAGTAATATATATATATTGCTATAGCACCCTCCTGGAGTGCTCTGATCTGTACTCATGTTGACAGTAATTAAGGGTACATTTCCCCATACTCTCGGTGACAGGTTTTGTCAAACGAATTTTATCTTTTCCATTCTGAAAGATGAAAAATACCTTATTTTTTAGTGAAATTAAACATATTTTATTATGTTTTGGCCTATTTAATTTCTTCATTTTTTATTTCCCTTTATATGGTTCTCAAATTTTTTCAGAGATATATTCTTTTTTATCAATTTATAGAAATGTTTTATGGGTTGTTTTTTTTTACACATGTTGCAGATATTTTCACCTTCTTTATGTGTATTTGGCCTTGTTCAAGATAGTTTTTACTTCTCAGAAGAATTTTTTACTTTTTAGTAATCAAATTTATGAGTCTTTTCTTCTGTACTTTTCTGTCATGCTTAGAAAGGCCTTCTCCACCCCTAGATTATAAAAATATTCAACCAGGGACACTTGGGTAGCTCAGTGGTTGAGCGTCTGCCTTTGCCTCAGATCATGATCCCAGAATCTTAGGATCGAGTCCTGCATCAGATTCCCCATAGGGAGGCTGCTTCTCCCTCTGCCTATGTCTCTGTCCTTTCTCTGTATCTCTTATGAATAAATAAACAAAATCTTTAAAAATAATTCATCCAAGTTTTTTCTGTGAGACCTCTATGGTCTCTTTTTAAGATTTGCTCCTTTGACAATCTGGAATTTGGTTTATTATCATTATTATTTTTAACAATCAGAAATCAATTTATTATTTTTTGCCTGAGTCGCTCACTTGGAAAATGTTGCCATAAGGCCATTAATTAAATAGGCCATTTTTATCACATACTGAATTTTCATATATGCTTTCATCTGTTTCTGCATTTTGTCATCTCAATTACTCATCTGTCTATACCTATATCAATATCACACTACTGTAATTTTTATAGTACTTTTATGTTTACTACTTGGCAGTTAAGTACTCCCTTATCACTTTTCTTTTATGTACATTTCCATTATTAAATTCACATTGTCAACTCATACAGATAGTACTAAAGTTCTGAATTGTTAGGGAGAATTAGCTTCTATAATACTGAACCTAGAAAACAAATATTTACAAGTAGTGGTTATATAAATTACATTAATCTATACTTACAGAAACCATAAACAATCATAAACAGTTACATGGAAGAATGAATAAGATATGGTTCAGTTTTTTCAAAACAAGTCTCAGGAATTTTGCTTTGATAAGATGGAATAGTCATACTTATCCCTCTCCCTCCCTCTAAGTACAACTGGAGACCCAGGACATTAAATATTAAACAAACGTAAGAAGACAGAAAGGTGCCCAGAGGTAAACTGACTTGGGATCTTGACATGATGAGTTCCATGGATATTCTTTTTTTTTTTTTTTTTAATTTTTTATTTATTTATGATAGTCACAGAGAGAGAGAGAGAGAGGCAGAGACATAGGCAGAGGGAGAAGCAGGCTCCATGCACCGGGAGCCCGACGTGGGATTCGATCCCGGGTCTCCAGGATCGCGCCCTGGGCCAAAGGCAAGCGCCAAACCACTGCGCCACCCAGGGATCCCTGAGTTCCATGGATATTCTTTTGCTTCATATATCCCAGAGATGAAGCTGAAGAAGTTGGCAGTCTGAAAATGCCAACAGCTGCAAACAAACAAACAAACAAACAAAAAAACCAACAAAAGCTTTCCTGTAGTTAGGGCATCAAAACCATAGAAGTTTAGTAAGATAGAAAACGTGTAGACAAGGGACGCCTGGGTGGCTCAGCAGTTGAGCATTTGCCTTTGGCTCAGGGTGTGATCCCGGAGTCCCAGGATCGAGTCCCACTTTGGGCTCCCTACATGGAGCCTGCTTCTCCCTCTGCCTATGTCTCTGCCTCTCTCTCTCTCATGAATAAATAAATAAAATCCTTAAAAAAAAAAAAAAAAAAAAAGAAAACGTGTAGACAATAATGCTGTACTCCAGCCAAACACTGCAGGAAAATCTGTGATCCCCACCTGCACTAATGCCAAAAAAAAAAAAAAAAAAAAAAGAAAGAAAGTCCTAGTAGAAAGACTAGACTTCCACGTGGTCTCAGTAAGCTTCAATGATGTGACCCAATATCTTCTCCAGGGTGGTATCAGAGGAGGCCTAGTGGAGGGTCAGGACTTTCACCATTGCCCAGCAGTAAAGAGGCCACCTCCATTACAGTGTCAGTGGAGACTGCAAGGACCAGAACTTCCACTTCCACCTAGCAGTACAAGGAGCAACCCCTCAGGTGTCAGTGGAGACCAACCTGGGGAACTAGGACTTGTACGTTCATCTGGCAGTAACAAGGCAGTGCCCTTACCCCACCTTCCATGGCTAGAGAGGTATCAGAGAAAGCCAGTTTAAACAGAGGTTTAAATAAGAACTAGAGTCTTATAATTTAGGACAAAAATGTCCAGGTTTCAATTTAAAAAATCATTCATCATATCAAGAACTGGAAGATCTCAAAATGGATGACAAAAAAAAAAAAAGACAACCAAAAGAGGCTAATACTGATATGATAGAGATATTAGAATTATCCACAATTTTAAAGCAACCATGATAAAAATGCTTCAGTGGGCAATTATGAACTTACTTGAAACAAACGAAAAAACAAGAAGCCTCAGCAAAGAAATAGAAAGTCTCATCAAAGAAACAGAAAATATAAGAGCCAAATGGAAATTTTAGAACTGAAAATGCAATAACTGAAATAAAAAGCTCAGTGGGTGGGCTCCACAACAGAATAGAGGGGACAGGGAACCTGAGTGGTTCAGTGGTTGAGTGTCTGCCTTTGGCTCAGGTTGTGATCCTGGAGTCCTGGGATCGAGTTCCACATCAGACTCCCCTTGGGGAACCTGCTTCTCCCTCTGCCTATGTCTCTGTCTCTCTCTGTCTCTCATGAATAAATAAAATAAAATCTAAAAGAAGAAAAAAATAGAGGGGACAGAGGAAAGAACCAAGGAACTGGAAGACAGAACAATAGAAATTAATATGAAGAAAAGAGAGAAAATACTTAGGAAAAAAGTTACAGAGTAAAACATGATACAACTCTATTTGTGAAAACAAAATGTGTGTGCACACTCACACACACACTTACTTGTAAGTAAACTCATAGAAAAGGGCCTAGAGGTTTTACATTTTACATTTAGGGAGAGAGAATTGAGTTGAAGGTTGATAAGGGGGAGATTTTATCTTTTGCTGTGTTTATCTGTATTATTTGAATCTGTTGCACCAGGACATTCATGTTACTTGCATAATATAAAATATTCCTATATTAAAGAAAGATTGCCTTTTTGTTTATTCTAAGACTTCTTCTATGTCCCACAGTAGAGTTTTATAGATTTCTTTATACAGGTACTGAAAACATTGTTAGACTTTCCCTCAAGTATCTTACATTCTTTTGTTGCTCTTATGAATGATATTTTTCCCATTATATTTTCTAATTTTTGTTGGTATACAAGAAAGCTATTGATTCTAATAAATTTATTTTCAACCTACTCTGATTACTAAAACTTATCACTTATAGATTTTAGATGATGTATTTGATACAATTATATAGAGTCTGTTTTGTTTTGTTTTTTAAAGTAGGCTCTATACCCAGCATGGGGCTTGAATGCAGAACCCTAAAATCAAGAGTTACATGCTCTACCAACTAAGTGAGCCAGGTGCCTTGATGCAATTATATACAGAACCACCAACTGTAAATAATTATATCTTCTCCTACTTTCTCATATTTTTCCTATTTTGTTCTCTTGTTTAATGGCATCACTTCCAACTCATTGAATAGTATTAACCAATAGTAAATACTTATTTATAACATTAATAGAAATCCTTTTAGTGTTTTACCCTTAATTGATCCTTGATTGACTGATTCATTTATTCTGCTCATTAACTGTCTACCATGTGCAAGGCATTGTGCTACTCTAAAGATCTGATGATAAGCTAAACCAAACATGTCCCTGTAGTCATAGAGCTCTTAGTCTAGTGGGAAAGACTGACATGTTGAAGTCATGATACTCATCAATATCTCATTACAAATTGATATAATTGCTAAGAAGAAAAGCAACTTGAGATGTGTTCTAGAGAACACATCTATGAGAATGTGGAACAGAGGAATGTAAAGGAAGAAGAGGTACTCTTTCATGCAGTAACTAAAGAAGAATTCCGTCAAGTTCATTTTAAGTCTCCAAACTTTTCTCTTAAGAGAATATAGAGGAATTGAGTCTCAGATACCCAAATCCTTATGACTGCTCAGTGGTGCAAATACCACTTGCTCTTTGATTTTGTGTCAGGATATATTTCATATCAACCCATAAAAGCTATGATTTATC
Organism: Vulpes lagopus; assembly: GCF_018345385.1. Taxonomy (NCBI): domain Eukaryota; kingdom Metazoa; phylum Chordata; class Mammalia; order Carnivora; family Canidae; genus Vulpes; species Vulpes lagopus. The sequence goes on from NC_054829.1 coordinate 59,613,802, forward strand.
AAGTGTTTAACTCTGTGCTACTTTGCACCTAATCAAGCCCCCCATACCATTTCATACAGGCATTATTGTTCCTATTTTACACTCAAGAGAGTTAAAGTGGGCAAGCTGGGCAAGTTTTAGGGCATAGATGGTTATCAGGTGGTATCCTGATTGTTATTGATTGATGACTTTTACCATACAACAGGGAATCTAGTAAGACTAGGCATTGACTTAGACTTTTTATATCATTAGACTGTATACTTCTTGAGTGTAGAAATTATGTTTTAGTTGTATTTATATCTCCAGTAACAAGCACAGGGCCAAACATCTAGGAAGTGTTCATTAAACTGTTCACTGGACATTGAATGAATGGCTTAATCATGGATTGCTATGCCCACATAGACTATGAGCCTCAAAAGCCTTCACATTCCCATTTTGTCTAGATTAATAACTAAATCCGGTTTTTATCAAGTTGTATGACTAGGAATGTTTTCATATTTGGTTATTTACATATTAAATTCTAATCTAGTTTCAAAGTATTATAATACTATCTAATTAAAATGCAATCAAGAAGTATAAAAATTCTAAAGCAAAATGTAAAGAATGTTTAGGTAAATAAAAAGTAACTTCTGAAAAGTAGAATGGAGATATATGAGAAGATGCTGATGACATTGAACTTCTAAATTCTGCTTGGTTTCTTTCCCAGTATAAACAGGCCTTCCATCCTTGTCTGAGGAGGCTAACCCTGCTTTTCCTGAAGAATCTGTAATGGCCATCCCTGCAGTAGTTGCCTTAAAAGACACCACTGAGTTTCCTCAGAACCTACTCTCTTTGTTTCCAGATCTAGATTCAAGTCCCATACAAAGCATGACCCATGAGTAGATATACTATACAAAAGGACTGCATACTTTTTTTAATTTATGTATGCAGAAATATGGAGAATATACGTGGGAATGGATATTAAAAGTGTTGATAGGGCAGCCCGGGTGGCTCAGCAGTTTAGCGCCGCCTTCAGCTCAGGGTGTGATCCTGGAGACCTGGGATCGAGTCCACATCGGGCTCCCTCCATGGAGCCTACTTCTCCCTCTGCCTGTATCTCTGCCTCTCTCTCTCTCTCTCTCTCTCTCTCTCTCTGTCTCTCATGAATAAATAAAATCTAAAAAAAAATAAAAATAAAAATAAAATAAAAGTGTTGATAATGATAGAATACAAAATTCGAGCAGGTCAAGTTTATTGATATGAGGCCACTAAACTGAGATTCTAGATTCAGTGTTTTAACTCAAAGGATTAAAAAGAACTATAATAGTTTATCTAGTTGGTTGGCTAAAACATAGATCAATAAGTCACCTACAATAAATTAATAGAAATTCCAGAACTGCATTGGTATACTATACAGAAAGATACCCAAAGGCTTAGAGAGATTAAAATGTTAGAGTTATTGTGTAAGACCTGGTCACTCACCCCAGAAGGCTTTAGACCACACACCTTTTACCATGATTATGAGAAACAAATTTATAAAAGGAGCTCCAGCATCCTGTAATGCTCTAACTTGAATCATCAAAACAGAGTCATCTTTCCTCAATCAATTCCCATACTTGAGGAGCCAGATTATACACTCATAAATACTAGCTATGACCACATAACCAGTCCCAGAGGACTGAAATTGTTATGAATACTTATTTTGTTATGAATATGTATGTGTATATATACACAGTTAACATGTTTTTCTTCCTACTCTTAACCCTTTATCATGTAACATGTAAGGTGTATTAATAATAGTTTACTTTATAGTATTTAAGTTATAGGTTATTCAAGGAGAAAAGTAAACATCACCTAAGAACTTCTGGGGAAAGGGTTACTGTGTTTCAGCTATACGTAAGAAAATTGTATCATGTCAGACAGAAATTTAACTTCATTATTGTGGTCTATATTTGGTTAAATACAATTTTCCCTTGGACAAATTTATAATATACAATAATTCCTGTAACATATTTATAACTGCTCTGAAGACTTTGCTGAATCCAACATCTGGGACTATTCAGAGGCAGTTTCCATTGACTATATTCCCCCCCTCCCGAGTATGTATCATCTTCTCTTTTTTTTTCTTTTCTTTTGCATGCCTTGTAACTTTTTTAGAAAATCTGAACACTTTAGGTAATATATTGTAGCAGTTCTGGATTCTGAATTTCTTTTTCATTCCTCGGATTTTTGTTATTGCTGGCTTTATGTCGTCGTTGTTGTTGCTGTTGTTGTTTTCAGTAACTTGCCTGGAGTTAAACTGAAGAATATCTTACCCCCAGTGTATGTGGTCACTGATGTCACTGCTCAGAATTTTTTAATTCTCACTTTTATATTTTAGCCTGACTTCCTAGCAATTATCTCTGTGGTTATATAGCTTGGTGGTGAGGCAATGATTAGTCAGAGATATTCAAACACTTCTAACTCAAAACTTCCATTCTTTGATGGTAGATCTGCACTTGCTTTAGTGATGCATTTAAAGTTTTAGCAGTTTTCAAGTGTGCCCACACTTTCACTTTCTGTGGAGGCCCTCTTGGTCTTCACAGCATATGCTCTCAGGCTCCTAGACAGCCAGAGATGTTTGGCATTCTAATCAAGATTTATCTCATTCCCATTATGTGTAACAGTTGAGACATGGAAACAACCTAAGTGCCCATTGACAGATGAATGGATAAAGAAGTTGTGGTATATACACATATATCTATTATATATGTGATATATCATATATAATATTGTATATGAGATATTATTCAGTCATGAAAAATGAGGAAATCCCTGGGATCATGACCTGAGCCAAAGGCAGATGCTTAACTGACTGAACTACACAGGCACCCCTCTTCAGCAGTTTTTAATGAATATATGGTTTTCAATTTGTTGTTTGCCTGAACACTGCAGCTTTCCTGAGCCCTAATATGATTGATTTTGAAAATTCTGTACAGTTTTATAGTTGATTTAGGGGCAGAGCATTTGTCAACTTCTTCACTTACCAATAGCTAGAAATCTATCTCCATATAATTTTATACCTGTCTGAACTTAAAATAATTTTATAACAGTCTGAACTTTTCTGCCCTTTTTAGGGATATTTTAATGATGTTTTTCCAATCCCATACCCTTACTTTGCTTCATTCACTGTAGCTATAAAATATTGAATTTATTCTATCATTTTTTTACTCTATCATTGTTCATAATATGGTTCCCAATCTTCCAGAGGAATACAATAATGTACAAACTACTATTTATCTAATATAAAAACTTAATGAAAGGTATAAGGCTTACTGTGTTGCATTCAAGTCACCAATGAAGAAAAGAAGAAATTGGAGGAAAGGAAACTTCTATCTAGGAATAAAGAAAATCTTCACACATTCATTAAGTAAGCAATTAAATGTCCCCATATGTGTAGAAGTAACATTCAAGTTACTCTAAGAAGAAAGAGAGAGGGTGTGTAAAGTTGTATTTGTTGAGGGTCTACTCTCTGCCAGCCTCTAGCCCTTTACCTGTGATACTTTTTTTTAACCTGTGATATTTCATTTAATTATTTCAATAACCCTAGGAGCTAAGTTTTGCTATCTACGTTTTATAGAGGAAAAAGCCAAAACTCAGAGAAATCAGGTCAATTGCCCAAGGACAGTGAGTTAGTAAGTAACAGTGGTGAGGGCACCCAGATGGCTCAGTTGATGGAGCATGAGATTCTTGATCTCGAGGTTGTGAGTTCGAGCCCCTCACTGGTAAAGAGATTACTTTAAAAATAAATGTAAATACATATATACATACCTACATACATATAAAACTATCCTATCTGACTCCAGAGTCACACACTGATTCTCAGAGGATATCTTGGATTGTTTTTCTATATGTTAGTTAGGAAGAACATTGAAATTAGTGGAAGTAGAAACTTCAAACAAGTCTCGCTTGACTCTGGGAAAATAGACAATATTCAACTGTATCTCAATGAAACTGAAGTAATAATATTATTTAAATTTTTTTGTAACTCTACTTCTCCCAAGGTGACTGGAAGGAAGAAACGTAGTTTGTTAGCATTATTACTGCTTCCTGTTTGGTTGTATAAAGTTACTAGTAATTTAAAAAAGAAAAAAGAAAAGAGAAAAGATTTGGGATGCCTGGATGGCTCAGCGGTTGAGCGCATCTGCCTTCAGCTCAGGGCTCAGGGCATCATCTGGGGGTCCTGGGATCAGATCCCGCATTGTGTACCCTGCAAGGAGCCTGCTTCTCCCTCTGCCTGTGTCTCTGCCTCTCTCTGTGTCTCTCATGAATAAATAAATAAAATCTTAAAAAAATATATTTTTAAAAAACAATTTTTAAAACTTAAAAAGGAATTTGTATGTTTAAATACAATGTATGTTTAAAATAGTCCAGTGGAGGAAAATTTAGTAAATTTTATCCTGCTTCATAGCCTTCCTGATAGGAAGGAGAATTCTTCTGGACTTATATGTGGCAAAATTTAGAAACCAGACCACTTCAAAGGACTATGTAAGAAAGAAGAGCTAAACACAAAATTGGCCTAGGACTCAGGAATGGCTCCTAGAATTTAACTGGAAGATGCCCCATGATTCTTCTCAGTGTTACTAATGCTCTTATGATCTTGCGGGGGCGGGGGCAAAACTTCACATGTAAAATCAGATAGTAAACATAACTACACATAAACACACACCCCAGAAAACTATGCAAAGCACTTAGGAAATGAGATGAGATGTGTCTTAAGCCCTTAAAAATAATCATGACTTGAAGAAAATAAACCAAGACTGTTATTATTATATTCTATATATAATATGGCATACTATTAATCTAGGAGTTGGTATTATGGATATTATGTTTTTATGTATTCTGCAAATTTTCTCTAATAAATGTAGAACGTGTATTACATTTATAATAAAAAACTATTTTAAAACATGTACAGAAGACATACAAGGAAATTCCACTGGAAATACAGTATGAGTACAGAAATAACAAAGAAAATTATCTGTGTAAGCAAGGTAGAAGACCAGCATAACTGAACTAGGAAGATGACATAACTGCAAAGTATCTGTAATAGAACCTAGTGAACTAATGTAGGTTCTTTAACAGGATTACAATGATGCTCCAGGAAAAATAGACCCTTCTGATTATGATTGTATATAAGGGGTTCAAGTAGACAGAAATAAAAACCAAAAGGAGTAGCCACTGAATATACTGTAATAATACAGATATAAGAAGACCAAAGACGAAAACAATGGCTTGAGAATTGAAAAAGAAAAAGGGAAAAGAGAATAAAATGTGAGACACAGAGAAAGAATAATCAGAACCTGATACATGATTGAATGTGAGGGGCTGAATTAAAGGATGAGTCAAAAACAATTTCAGGACTATAATACTAGGCAGCCAGAAGAATGGTGAGACCAGGAAGGCTCTCAGGATGTAAGCAATAGATAAAAATTTAGTTTGGGACCAATAAACATTTTGATGCTAGTATAATACACAAGCAACAATAAGGACAGCTAGTTGTCCAGAGATGTAGAACTCATAAGGCACCAAAAAAATGGCATTTGAAGCCATGAGAGTGTGTGAACCTTCCTAGAAATCAGCAGCCCTATGCAGACCAAAGTCTAAGCCTTGAAGGACTGCAGGTGCAGGTCACATAGCATCAGTTATGAGCTAAAGAGAAACAGCTAACAAAAATAAGCATCCAAATGACGGTCTTTTCTGGTTTTGTTTTGTAGTATGGTGAAGGGGATGGGGGGACAGGGTAACTGGGTGATGGACATTACGGAGGGCATGTGATGTAATGAGCACTGGGTGTTACATTAGACTGATAAATCACTGACCTCTACCTCTGAAACTAATAATACATTATATGTTAATTGAATGTAAATAAAAATATTAACCCCCACCCAAAATAAATAAATAATAAAAATAAAATATTTCTCTACACTGTATTGCAAAAAAGGAAAGGAAAAGGAAAAGGAAAATGAAAAGGAAAAGGAAAAGGAAAAGGAAAAGGAAAGGAGGAAGGATGAACTAACCCAGAACTCTGGATTGGAAGAAGAAAATGGGCAAATTATTTAATCTTTCTAGCTTCCAATTTTATCTTTATTAAAGATCTTCAACTAGATAAACCAAAGGAGGAGGAGGATGGCGAAAATAGAAGAATTCAAGATTTTTAAAAAGTATTTATCACAAAAAAATCTGTACATGAAAGCTGACACCAGCTTTATTCATAAAAGCCCAGAACTGAAAAGAACCCAAATGTCCTTCACCTGCTACATGGCTAAACAAGCTGTGGTGCATTCATACCATGGAATATTACTCAGCAATAAAAAGGAATGAACTAGTGATACATGCAAAGGCCTGGATAGATCTCAGAGAATTATCCTGGGTGACTAAATCCAATCTCGAAAGGTTACATATTTCTTTTTTTTTTAAATTTTATTTATTTATGATAGTCACAGAGAGAAAGAGAGAGAGGCAGAGACATAGGCAGAGGGAGAAGCAGGCTCCATGCACCGGGAGCCCAACGTGGGATTTGATCCCGGGTCTCCAGGATCACGCCCTGGGCCAAAGGCAGGCGCCAAACCGCTGTGCCACCCAGGGATCCCAGGTTACATATTTCTATTATTACATTTATATTATGTTCCCAAAATAATAAAATTATGGAGATGGGGAACATATTAGGGGTTACCAGGGGCTATGGAAAATGAAGGAAGTACAAATTACTATAAAGGGATAACATAAAGGATCTTTGTGATGATGGATTAGTTCTGTATCTTAACTGTGATCATAACACAAATGTACATATGTGATAAAATTGCATACACTTACACATATACATGTACACATACACAAATCACTGCATATAAAACTGGGAAAACCTCAATTTCATTATACAGGATGATATAACATCATTATATAAAATGCTACTATTAGAGGAAAACTGGGTAAAAGGCACACAGGATCTCTCTCTACTAGTTTTTGCTACTAGTCCCATGAATCTATAATTATTTTGAAATAAAGTGGGGGATAAAAGCTGGGCCAAGGGACAAAAGAAGGCTAGGTTTAGCCAGGAGCAGCTAATTTATTTCTGGCTTTATTGAGGTATAATTAAATTAAATTTTAAGATATTTGCAGTATACAACATGATAATCCGATATACATATAATGTGAAAAGATTCTCACCATCAGGTTAATTAACACATGCATCACCTCACACAGTTATCTTTTTTTTTCCTGGTGAGAACATTTCAGTCTTACTCTCATAGAAAATTTCAATTAATACAGTGTTATCAACTATATTCACCATGTTATACATTAGATCCTCAGACCTTATTTATAGGTTTTTACACTTTTCCCAACCATATCCCTATTTTCCCTAATTCTCAATCCCTGGCAACCACTTTTCTACTGTTTCTATGAGTTCAACTTCTTTTTAAAGATTCCACATATAATAGATACTATGTGATATTTGTCATCCTCTGACTTACTTCATTTGGCATAATGCTCTCCAGTTTCATCCATGTTGTTACAAATGATACTTTCCTTCTTTTCTTAGGCTGAGTAATATTCCATTGTGTATATGTACCACATTGTCTTAACTAATTCATCTGTTGATGGGCATTTAAGTTGTTTCTATACCTTGGCTATTGTGAACAATGCTGCTATGAACATGGGAGTGCAGATATCTCTTTGGGAATAGTGATTTCATTTCCTCTGGATGTATATCCCGAAGAAGGATTGCTGGTTCATATGGTAGTTCTATTTTTATTTTTTATTTTTTAAAAGATTTTATGTATTTATTCATGAGAGACAGACGGGGGGCGGGGCGGTGGAGAGAGGCAGAGACACAGGCAGAGAGAGAAGCAGGCTCCATGCAGGGAGCCCGATGTGGGACTCAATCCTGGGTCTCCAGGATCATGCCCTGGGCTGAAGTTGGCACTAAACTGCTGAGCCACCCGGGCTGCCCAGTAGTTCTATTTTTAATTTCTTGAAGAACTTCCATACTGTTTTCCATAGTGGCTGCATGAATTTATGTTCTTATCAACAATGCACAAGGGTTCACTTTTGTTATCTTTTGTCTTTTTGATAGTAGTCATTCTAACATGTATGAAGTGAAATATCATTGTGGTTTTGATTTATATTTCCCTGATGAAGAGTGATGTTGAGCACCTGTTGGCCATTTGTATATCTTCTTTAGAAAAATGTCTGTATGGGTCTTTTACCCATTTTAAAATTGGGTTCTTTGCTTTTTTTGCTATTAAGTGTGTGAGTTCCTGTATATTTTGGATATTAACCCCTTACATAATATATGGTTTGCAATCCAGAAGCGGTTAATTTTAGAATATTTTCTGCAGAGTGGTGAAGACAAAAGCCAAAAAATAAGAGATTAAAGAAGGAAATGCTATACATACACAATGGAATATTTTTAAATCATAAAATAGAATGAAAACTAGTTATTTATGATAGTATTGATGGACCATAAGGACATCATACTAAGTGAAATAAGTCAGAGAAAGACTTATTTCACTTACATGCAGAATCTTTTTTTAAAAATTTTATTTATTCATGAGAGACACGGAGAGAAGGCAGAGACATAGGCAGAGGGAGAAGCAGACTCCCGGCAGTGAGCTCAATGCAGGACTGGATCCCAGGACCCCAGATTCACACCCTAAGCCAAAAGCAGATGCTCAACCACTGAGCTCAACCCAGGTGCCCCTTATATGCAGAATCTTAAAAGAAATAAAACAAATGCCAAGCTGATTGGACACAGAGAAAAGATTGGTGGTTACCAGAGGGGGGAAACTGGGGGGTAATAAAATGCATGAAGGGAATCAAAAGATACACATTTCCAGTTATAAAATAAGCAAGCCATGTACAGCTTGCTGACTATAGTTAATAATACTACATTGCATATTTGAAAGCTGCTAAGAAAGTAGTTCCTAAATGTTCTCATCACAAGAAAGAATTATAACTATATATGGTACAGGATGTTAACTATACTTATTGTGGTAATCATTTTATAGTATATACTAATACCAAATCATTATATTGTACACTGAAACTAATACAATGTGATGTTTCAATCATATATCAACAAAGAAAAAAGGAAGGAAATGCATGGTGATTAGAATCTTCTTCCAACTAAACCCAAATAATCCATAGTCGATTCCATAATATTATATTCCACAATGTTTCTTAACATTATAATCTATACCAATCAATATGGAAAAGGCTTTGGAATAAAGGAAGGTTTCTCTAAGCTGCAACAAACAAAAGCAAATACAGTTTGAAGAGATTTTGGAGGTACTATACCTTAATGTCTGATTTGTTGAAACTGATTGCAAGAGGAATATAAATGAAAGTTTCCCTGCCTTTTTCTAACTCATTGTCCTCCAGGAGAATTCATTTTTCAACCAGGAATGAATATCCTGCAAATCCAGGATTGGGAGATATCAAGAACTTACTATCAAATGGATTATTACCACAGAGCCTTATAATTAATATACACAGCTACATTTTTGCTTTCTGGTCCCTTCATGTTGTACATGTTGGGTTAGTATAATAGGAAAGCAGGAGAATACTTTGCAGAATAACTTACGACATAGGAAGTCACTAGTGTATTTGCAGCTCAGCATGTGGGATCGAAGAAGTTCAACTCATTGTCTGATCTGAAAATAATCACCCTTGAAGCAGAATCCTATTAGGTTTAGAAATTTAATATATAAGACAAAATGTTTCTACTTGTCTCAGACATCCCTATTACAAAAACTTACATCTGAAGACCTTACTGTCTAAAATCTGCTTCATCTCTCTCCAACTCTCTTTTCCAAGCCCTCCTTGAAGAATATATTTATATAAAACATGTATGTAAATATTTACATATATATATACAAAATATATATATGTATATATATATAGCTCCCATCAAGAATGGTTTGCTTCCAATTTCATGATGGAAAGCATTCCTTTGCCTTTTGATAACAGCTATAATATTCATGAATAAATGTACTTTTATTACTAACTTGGGGAAAAAATTCTTGCTCATCTGTTTTGGTTTCATATAAATCAGGATTACTGTTTCAAAATAAAAATAGAATATTTTTTAATTTTTTAAAAGATTTTATTTTTTGGATCCCTGGGTGGCGCAGCGGTTTGGCGCCTGCCTTTGGCCCAGGGCGCGATCCTGGAGACCCGGGATCGAATCCCACATCGGGCTCCCGGTGCATGGAGCCTGCTTCTCCCTCTGCCTGTGTCTCTGCCTCTCTCTCTCTCTCTCTGTGACTATCAAAAATAAATAAAAATTTAAAAAAAATAAATAAATAAAAGATTTTATTTTTTAAGTAATCTCTACACTCAACATGGGGCTCAAACTCACAACCCTGAGATCAAGAGTTGCATGCTTCTCCAACTGAGCTGGCCAGGTACCCATAAAAATAGAATCTTTAAACATTAGAACTGAAAGGAGCCTTAAAAGGTTCTCTATCCAATTTCCTTTTGTTTTTTTTACAGATAAAGAAACTGAGGCACAAAGAAATTAATTTCTATTTATTTTTTAAAATTATTTATTTATTTATTCATGAGAGACAGAGAGAGAGGGAGAGAGAGAGAGTGAGAGTCAGAGACATAGGCAGAGGGAGAAGCAGGCTCCATGCAGGGAGCCCGATGTGGGACTCGATCCCAGAACTCCAGGATCATGCCCTGGGCCAAAGGCAGGCGCTAAACCGCTGAGCCACCCAGGTGTCCCAGAAATTAATTTCTAAAGTATATGAAAACAATAAGTTTAGAGAGACAAGAAGCCTGTCTAATGTTTTTACTGTCCTTAAAAGCTGGAGTCTAGTCTCTCTAGTTTTGCCACACACAAAAATGCCAAACTACTACACTACTCCCACTGTGTTCTCTAAACAATTCTGCCATGAATATTCTTCTACAGGTCTCTTTGTACACATGTGCAAGAATATCTTTGGAATATAGCTCTAGAGTCAAATTGCTATAAATATTGACAAATTAAAACTGAATTAGATATTGACAATTTCCTCTCTAAAGTGGTGGCCCAATTTTTATTCCCACCACAGTTTGAGTCCGTATTTGGTCTACTTGTGCATTTTAACTTCAGCCAATCTGTTGGGTGTGGATGGGATCTTATTGTTTGGAGTCGAATTTCCTTGATTACTCTTTATATTGAGCACCTGTTCATATGTTCATTGCCCATATTGGATTTCTTCTTCTTTGCCAATTTCTCTCAAAGGTTGATCACTAGTTCTTTATATAGTCAGCATATACTGATCATTTGTTGCTGTTATGCATCATAAATATCTTTTCCTGTGTGAGACCTAGTCTTATCCATTTCCAGCCACCAGAATATTCTTTAGGAAAAATCTAAAATACAGAAAAATGTGCAGTTTTTAAAGATAAAAAGGAAGATGAGAGAAGGAGGGAAAGAGTAATTTCACACCTTGTTCTGGCTGAGGTATAGGCATTTGAAGAAGGTTCCACAACAGATTTGATAGGACTAATCATCAAACCATTTTAATTCAAAATATCTGATGAACTGATTTATTAATATCTTTCCAATCATAACTTCAGGGCATTTGGTGGTGGTGGTGATGGTAATGATGGTAATTATGATGGTGGCTTTTTATTTTATATATTGTCTTTTTGGTCTCTCTGGACAACTATTTTTTAACCAAAAATGATTTTTTAAATTTTTGTCACTTTTTAGCAAGTCACTTCAGTTGACAAAGGTTCATAAATAGGCTAGTAAATGTTAGCCTATAATCTCTTAAGATGATTTCATTAGTGTTTTTCTTTATCCCCACCCCCTCTGCCTTTTTTTTCTATAGAAGGCACAATTACATAAAAGATACATAGAGTCCACATTTGCTTTCCTCAGGCATAGGAATTATTCTGGGCTATTTCCATACAGGCAGTATTCTCCTAGACCTTCTCTATAGATGCCAATTAGAAGATTAGCGTCTTTTCTCTCTCCCTCTTTGCTATTAAATAGTCACACAAAAGCTGAGCTGACAAATTACTCTCTCCATGGTACTCGACAAAGACAGACAATAGATCATCATCATTTACTATACTCAAATCCTATTAATCACAGATTAATGAGAACATGTCTAGTGGGGAAGAAATTACCAGAATGTGGGCCTATTGGCTTGTTACTCATGTAACATCTGCTCTGGCTTTACCTTTAGTGTCATGTCATCTTTTATCACATTGAAATAATGTTTGCTCCAGAAACATAATTAAGATAATGGCACAGATTCAGAGCCCTTCCCTTAATAATTAAAGAACTGGGGTTATATTTCTTAGTCCGATGGCTTTTAAAAAACTAATTTCCCTCTGTTCTTGATTATTTCCTTTTTCTTTTGCTCATAATGATCTATCAAATCTTTGGGTTTTTCCCCCCATCTCTGCAAGCTATGTGATTAATACTCATTCCCAAAACTAGGACAAGTCAGAGTTTGGTTTCCTTTTTCTCTTGAGATAAAATTCACATAACACAAAAATTCATTGTAACCATATTGAAGCATACAATTCTGAGGAGTTCCTTTTTATAATTTGAAATATTCTAAATTCAAATTAATACATAGATGACTCTACCAAACTTGTGGTGAGCATCAAGCACTGTACTTGCTTTCCTTAATCCTTATCTGCAGTGTGATGTTTTATTTTTTAATAGTCAAATACTTTGATTTTTTAAACATGTGATTTAACAATGTGCCTTTTGTTCATAGGCCAAGTTTCTACTTTACTTTAAAGCACAGAAGTTGAATTTTGGGTTCAAATATTTAATATTCTTGGAGGCCTATCGTCCTCTTTTCTCAACAAGGGGTAAAACTTGGGGAACAAATATAAAGTAAAAAAAAGTGCAATAGCATCTATAATCAGTTGATAAAGAGAAAAGAAGAATCACAATTTATAATTACAAAATTGGAGAAAGTAATTGCTCATGTTATTAAAATCTAGAAATGTACTTGTCACTCTTGGAAGGCAGTGGTGATTAGTTCTTATGGCTGGGTAAGCTGTGATCTAAGGCTTTGTGATTAAGTCGTGATTCAGCACCACAGGGATAAAAACAGCTCCACAACCTAGAGCTGGCAGGCACCCGTTGAGGGAGGGGGAAGGAGGACTGCAAAGAGCTTCTTAATTAAATTTTAATTATTGCTAATTAGAACTACTGTTTTTTATATCCCCAACAAGGAAGACAAGAGCTGATCTTGCCTTTTTATTATTCTGCTAATTAGTTTCCCAAAGAGAGGTTTGGAAGGGCAGACTGATTTGACAGTATCCAAATTGTTAGTTGAATTCAGATCTGAAGGTAGATCCCATCCTAGAACTTGAGCTTTACTATTTCCAGGTAGTTCCTTTCCAAAACTAAAATTTTATTCCAGGGACCTCAGGAAATGAGCTATTCCTATCTACTATGTAAAAAAATCCATGATTTAGTTTTCCTTTGATTTATTCTATCTTATCCTCATACGGTCTCAAAGATTTTTATTATTAAAATGGATGGCGACCCCTCTACACAATTTAATGTATTCATGTAAACTTTATGTACTTGTGAATTGTTAGAGATGATCTCTACCAGATTTTTTTAAGTAATCAAATGTGCCCATAAGAAGTGACTACTAGTTTTCTCTAGCAGTGAACCTAGTGCTTTGCAATAGGCAATAACAACAAAATCCAAGTCTCTACCCTGAAGAGCTCCCAAGTTCTATTAAATACCATTTAAGATGAAATGCTCCAGGTAAACCACACTTCAGATTGCAAAACAGAAACCCTTATTGCAAGTTTGAAGACATAATCCCAGAAGGTTCCCAAGACCTATTAGCATTAAAAACCTTCTGCAAAATATGAATCCTATTTCATAAGTGCACACATTTCATAGTTCTTCTCCCAAGATAATAAAGTTAAGAGTTCTGAGTTAGTGCAACTCCCTATGTTAATTACAATAAAATCCATCAGATGAAATTACATTTCTGGAATCAACAGCACTTGGCCAAGCACACACACATGCCTTGACAGCCTTCCTTTACAGTTGGAATTACATTAACACATGTGTTTGTTTCCTCACCTTTTACAGACACAAGAGCCCTGTGATATGTTAATTCACACCAAATTCCAATCCTTGCCCTTGTCTTTATCTTCCCAACTCAATGATATGATGTGTCAACACCTTTCATATTGGGAAGAAAAATGCTTAGACAAGATTTTGTTTTTACTCACTTTAATTAAAATTACAGAAACTAGAAAACAAAGAGTAAATAAATTAAATCTGTCTTTCAGTGCCATTCACCATCTGCCCTGTCAATAGTCACTCTGATCTGAATTATTTTAAAAAGTCAGCTGGGTCTTTCTTTCTCTGATTAGTCAATTAGCCACATCTCACACTGGTTTAAAAGGTGTTTCTTTCAGGTCAGTGAGTTACCCTCACCATCTTAAGAGTACTTGACATACCAATAAATAAAGACTTCTGAGATTTCCCATTAGTACTCAAAGATTTCTGCTGTTGCTTTATTTAGCTTATTCAATATTTGAAAGCTCCCTAACACATAACTATTCTCTTCAAAATCATAAACATTCCATGATCATGTTTTATTTTTCTTTATTGTATTCTTTTATGTTAGATATGGAGCAGGTTATGATTAACCTCATTTTTACAGATGAAGAAAGTCCACCAGATTATTATACAATCCAGTTATGCTCCTTTTACAACTTGCTTGTTATAATGTTGTTGCTTGTTCCACTCCATTAGTCAATAGGAATTGGTTTTTACAGAGACACTAGGCCCATCCCAAACCATTATGGGTGACCATGGGAAAAGCCTCTAGAATGGATGCCTTTGAAGACAAGGGGTTTAAGATGGGGAATAAAGAGGGAAAAATAACAAAAGAGAATAGGAATGTGATTTTGCACTGAATAATAATTGTGTGCCAAGAACTGGGGAGTTTGAACTATTCTGTGTACCTGAGCCTTGATGCCAACAACCCCTACCAAAACCAAAACAAAATGAAATGAAATCCTATGGCCCAGTGGCATTCAAAGATTCAAAGAGACCTTAGTTCAAATAGTTCCACAAGGCTGGAACTAAACTCATGATTTCTTAAAGATTGGAATTCTCTTTTATTTTAAATTTTGGCAGGTTTAGTGATGAGTTGTAAGGTATGAGTTATGAGAGATAATAAATAATGCATATCTAAATTAAAGTATATGTAGTAGGTATGATAAAAAAAAAAAAGTCCAGATAGTAAGGAATATCACTTTATTTTATGTAAACACCTAATTTCTGACTTCAGCCTCCTGATCTCCTGGACTAGTAGAAGAATTAAGATTAATTTTTAGAGACGTTCCCTCATCTCTACTGAGTTGTGTCAAGATTCTGATCTTTTGCATTTGAGGTGGGGCAAATTGGGGTGCAACTGGTTCCAGCAATCAATCACCTTTGTACAGAAGTTGCCACTGGGTCTTCTATAGTCTTGTCTTAATGGTGCCTCCATTATCAGTGGTTCTCTTCTATTTCATGGATGTATTTAGGACTTGGAATCTTCCTCAAAACTCCCCTAAGCCTAGAGTTTGGGAGGAGCCCCATTTTCTCCATGACAGTTATCTCTACCAAAAATCTCCTTGTCCCTTGTACCTTCTCCACAAACTCAAAATTTTCTGAAGAGCTTAGGCTTTGGGAATCGAAAACCAAAAATTCTTGCATAATACCCCTGCTTTCTGCCCTATAGAGACCCTAAACAGGGTATTTACTTAAAATGAGGAATTTAAAAAAAATGCATCAATACAAAACCAAATTAACATCTCAAAATATTATCAATATGTCATACTGTATACTAGGAATATTCCAAGTACATTACAGATCTGAACAAAAGAGAGAAATAGAGAGAGGGAGGCCATCCATAGAAGTATGAAAAGACAGGAGAATTTCTTTATAACCTTGGTGTAGGGAAAGATCTTTCTAACTGACTTGAAAGCCAGATGTCATTAAAGAAAATATAGAGGTATTTAACAACATAAAAATATTTTTTTTAATTTGGCATGGCAAAAAACAAACCCACAACTATGTGTGATATCAAAAGAAAAATTACAAATTGGAGGAAAATGTTTGTAATTCTGTAATTCTGCAGATAAAATGCAAATTATCTAGAAGGAGCTCTTATAAACAAAAATAAGAAAAAGACCATCAACCCAATTCAACAGTAAAATGAGCTAAAGAACAGTTCACAGAAAAGGAAATTAAAACATTTTCTGAACACAGGAAAGGATACCTAACCTCACTTAAGAGAAATGCAAATTTAAACTATACTGAGATACCATTTCTCAGCTATTAAATTGGCAAAAATCCAAAAGTTTGAGAATACACATTGTTGGCAAAACTGTGAGGAAACAGCCTCTCTCTTATATTGCTGGTAGAAGTGTAAATTAATAAAACTCTTATGGAGGGATATTTATAATATCTATCCAAATTACAGATGTGTATATCCTTCAACTTAGCAATTTGTGAATTTATCTTACAGATATACTTGCATAAGTTATTCACTGAAACACTGACTGAAAAACAATCTACAGGGAATTAGCTAATTAAACCATGATATATCTATATATTAGAATATTTTGCAGATACATAAAAGCAATGAGAAAGTTCTATACATCTATAAGGGAAAAAATCTTCAGGATAATAAAGGGATGTTTTTTAAGCATAGAATAGTGCTATCTTTTGTGTAAAAAAGAAGAATGCATATTCATAACTACTTCTATATGTAGAAACTCTGGAAAGATTCAGAAGAAACTATCAACAGTGATTGTAGTGGGAAATGGGAACCAGGCAGATGGTTCCATATACAGGAGGTGTACTTCTTCTCTCTAATATGTGACTCTTTAACGTGTACCTTTTATTTTATTTTTTTTTAAGATTTTATTTATTTATTCATGGGAGACACGGAGAGAGAGGCAGAGACACAGGCAGAGGGAGAAGCAGGCTCCATGCAGGGAGCCCGATGCAGGACTTGATCTGGGACTTCAGGATCATGCCCTGGGCCGAAGGCAGGCGCCAAACTGCTGAGCCACCCAGGGATCCCTAACGTGTACCTTTTAATCTTCAGCCATATGTGCATATGTTCTCTGTGATCATTTCTACCACTTAACCATGGAGTTAGAAACATTAATAAACTCTGATGATCATTTTATCATCTATAAATCTTTAACTCTTAAAATTTAAATCCAAAATAATTGTTCATTTTTCAAATTTTTAAGGGGTCTAGGCTTAAAAGATTCATTTAAAAATTTTCCATTAGAGTAAATGCCATAATGCTGAATACTTTGGTCTTTAAAAAAAAAAAAGAGTACAGATAATTTTACTATAATTAGATCTTTTTAAAAGTTTGTTATGGTACAGATAAGCTTTTTTTTTTTTTTTTGTAAATAGTGTTACAATGTAATTCATACAGCCAAATTCCATTATAGGAAATTCCAAGAGACATCTATTTTACTATATTTCCTATACCAGGCATATGTAATTAAAATTGCTCAAAATATTTTAGCCAACAACTGAAGCTTAAAGTAGGTGGCCAGAAGGAAATTTTTTATTTAATATTACTTGTGCTACTGGATTTGATCCATATTATTGATGTTGGCACAATGTGTTTTTCCCCAGTCTTGGACCACCCAACCTAGCAGAGAGGTCAAAAGCACAGACTCTAGGCTCAGACTATCTGTGTTCATGTGGATTCACACACTAATTGTTTTTTCTTTTTTTTAAAGATTTTATCTATTTATTCATGATAGACACAGAGAGAGGCAGAGACACAGGCAGAGGGAGAAGCAGGTACCTCACAGGGAACCTGATGTGGGACTCAATCCCAAACCCTGAGATCGCGCCCTGAGCCAAAGGCAGACATGCAACCACTGAGCCACCAGGCATCCTGATTCACACACTAATTGTATGACCATAGGCAACTGATGTCACCTCTGAGTGCCTCTGTTTTTTCATCTTAAGATGCAGATAATAAGGGTACCTGGTGGCTTAGTAGTTGCTTGTCTGCCTTTGGCTCAGGGCATGATCCCACGGTCCTGGGATTGAGTCCTACATCAGGCTCCCCAGAGGGAGCCTGCTTCTCTGTCTGCCTGTGTCTCTGCCTCTCTCTGTGTGTCTCCGGAATAAATAAAGAAAATACTTTTTTAAAAAAAGATAAAGATAATAATAGTACCTACTACCTTATAGAATGGTTCTGAGGAAAAAAAAAAAGAATGGTTCTGAGGAAAAATCATTTAGAGCTGCACATAGAAAGTGTGGCCCAAGAGTATACACTGGGAAACAACAGTCTCTTCAACAAATTACTCTGGGGAAACTTGAAAGCTACATGCCAAAGAATGAAACTGGACCACTTTCTTACACCATACAGCAAAAAAACCCTCAAAATGGATTAAAGACTTGAACGTAAGACCTGAAACCATTAAAACTCCTGGAAGAAAACATAAGCTCCTTGACATCAGTCTTGGTGATGAGTTTTTGGATTTGACATCAAAGGCAAAGTCAGCAAAAGCAAAAATAAACAAGCAGGACTACATCAAACTAAGAAGCTTCTGCACAGCAAAGGAAATCATCAAGAAAATAAAACAGCAATCTACCAAATGCAATGAAATATTTGCAAATCATATATCTGATAAGGGATAACATCCAAAATATATAAAGAACTCATACAACTCACTTTAACTCACTAAAAAATGAACAATCCAGTTAAAAAATTGGCAAAGGATCAGAATATTTTTCTAAAGAAGACAGAGAGCCAACAAGTACAGGCACATGAAAAGATGCTCAACATCACTAATCACCAGGGAAATACAAATCAAAACCACAATAAGGTATCACCTCACACATGTTAGAATGGCTATTATTTCATTCTAACAAGCGTTGGGTGAGGATGTAAGGAAAAGAGAACCCTTGTGCACTGTTGGTAAGAATGTAAATTGGTGCAGTCACTATGAAAAACAGTATGAAGATTCCTTATGAAATTAAAAATAGAACTACCATATAATCCAGCAATTCCACTTCTGGATATTTATCCAAATGATGTGAAAATACTAACCTGAAAAGATATCTGCCCCCCCATGCTTATTGCAGCATTATTTACAATAGTCCAGATATGGAAGCAATCAAAGTGTCCGTTGATGGATGAATGAATACAGAAGATGTGGGGTGTGTGTGTGTGTGTGTGTGTGTGTGTGTGTGTTTGTATAAAATGAAATACTACTTAGCCATATAAAAGAAGGAAACCTTGCCATTTGTGAGAACATGAAGGGAACTTGAGGACATTATGCTAAGTAAAATAAGTCAGAGAAAAAAAAAAGAAAGACAAATAGCATATGATCTCACTTATATGTGGAATCTAAAAAAGAAACAAACAAAAAACTGCACTCATGGTCACAGAGAACAGATTGGTGATTGCCAGAGGCAGAGGTGAGAGCGGGGGGGAAAATGGGTGAAGAAGGTCAAAACGTACAAACTTCTAGTTATAAAATACTCAAGTCATGGGGATGTAACGTACAGCATGGTGACTCTAGTCAATAATACTGAATTGCATATTTCAAAGTCACGATGAGAGTCAATCTTTAAGATTTACAAGAAAGAAATTTGTAACCATGTGTGATGATCATTTCACAATATAGACAAATATTGAGCCATTATGTTTTACACCTGAAACAAAAGTTATATGCCAATTATATCTTGATTTTCATTTTTAAAAAAAGATTTTATTTATTTATTTGACAGAGAGAGAGAGAGAAAGCACAAGCAGGGTGAGTGGCAGGCAGAGGGAAAGAGAGAAGCAGACTCCCCACTGTGCTGGGAGCCCATTGGTGCTGGGTGGGGGTGGGGGGGTTCCATCCGAGGACTCTGAGATCATGACCTGAGCTGAAGGCAGATGCTCAACCAACTGAGCCACCCAGGTGCCCCTATATCTTGATTTTTAAAATTAAAAGAAAACAAAAAGTATAAAAACAGAAACTTTGTCTACAAGCCATACACAAATAAATATACTGCAACAAAAGAAAAGTTTCTTTCAGGTCAGTATTTTTCTCTGAGAAGTATCGTGAAGAGCCTATCTTCACTTTAGGGTGTGGAAGGCTAGAAGGGAGAGAAACACATCAAATTTGGAAAACAATGGATCACCAATACCATAATATACTTTCATATCTGGGGGAAAAATACCTATTGTTCACATAATGCAAACAAAGAAAGTAAAGCTCAAGAAAAGTCTAAGGCCTCAGGGTGACAGGTTTCCCCACGAGGGATGTGCCCCCTTAATGAGTCCTATCAGAATCTGCAGAGGCCGGATGAGACAGGGACCTTTAACAAAGGAGCTTGAGTTGAACACGACAGAAAAATAGTGCTTTATAAGAAAGTAAAACTGGCCAAACTACCAGGAATGAGATCACTTACCAAAAACAAGGAAGTTTCAACTTAAAAAAGAAATCATTATTGGCCTTGCCTCTCCACCACTCAGTTCCCTCTCATGCAGATAGATTTCCTTTGGCAGTTTGTTTTGAGAATGAGGAATAATGATTAATCAGAAGGGTAGGTATTTATCTTTCTTTCCCAAGGGGGTGAATCCGAACTGATCCTCTATCTTCCCAGGCTTCCTACTGCAATAATGAAATTCCATTACATTGAAAATGATGTAATTCCCCCCGGGGTTAGTTGTAATCAGACTTGACCTATATGGATATGGTGGGTATGAGGACTGAAAGATAGGGAAATTAACAGAAAGAAGAGGACAGCATGGAGATTTGCTCTGCTTGCTTCATTTTGCTTTAATTCAGTTATATAATGTCTATTAGAATTTGTTTCATTTCTGACAAGAAAAAAATAATGCAAAAATAATAGAGATAAATTGCCAAACAGTTTCAGAATTCAGTGTTCTCTGAACAGTTATCCGGTCCGTTCTTCCTCCTTCTACCTCTAATCCCTCCCCACCCCCCACCAGCACCATTGATCAATTCTCATTATTAGCTCTTAGAAAAGCAGACAATCCCTGGGACAAGCCTGGCTTCAGATCAGAGAGTCAATATTCTACTGTAACAATCTGCCAAAAAATGCAATTCAGGCACATTTAAAGTGTGTCTCCCCAGAGGAAAGCAAGAAACAGAGGCCATTGAGAGGGGCCTCACTATTTAGTTTGATTCAACCACAGCTGCCTCTGACATTTCTAAGCCAGTCAGGGTTATCATCAGAAAATGCAAGTGAGCAAATGCAGAGTGACAGCAGACCATAGCACAAAGGCTGCCTGCTTCAGGAAGTTTATCCAACTCCCCCCAATCATTCGCCCCTCCTCTCCGCCAGCCCCTCTTATGAAGAGCTAAGTTCATGATGAGGACTAAGAGAGAGTGCCAGAAGGGCAACATGTGAGAGGTGGTATAAAGGGTACATCAACCATGCAGTAGCATCACTTAAAAAAATAATTTGAGGCATGGGCTGACTAACAAATGAAAAATCCTTCTCTTAAAGAACCTTTGGAGTTGCAAGATGCAGAATAAACACTAAACAATTCTGTGTATATGCATACGAGGATGAAGTTGGCATTTTGTAGTCAAAGTTTATCAAGCATCACCATTTCATATCATTCAACCATATATACTTACATTTGACAAAGGTAAGAAAAACAGAATGGGATTGAAACAATTTGGAGAGATCAACTGTTGAGAGAGGAGAGGTGAAAAGAGAATAAATGGCTTATTCAGATACTGTTACATTGTTAAAAATCCATCTTTGATTTAGTACTTGACAAACCATAAGAGACTCTTAACTCTAGGGAACAAATGAGAGTTGCTAGAGGGGTGGTGGGTATTTGAGGGGATGGGGTAATTGGGTGATGGGCATTAAGGAGGGCACTTGATGTAATGAGCACTGGGTGTTATACGCAACTGATGAATCACTAGATTCTATCTCTAAAACTAATACTACACTATATGCTAACAAGCCTGAGTATAACTAAAATCCACAGTAAAAAATTATATTTAGTACTTAAATAATATATACATAAATTATGTTTACATTTTTAAAGATTACTTAATTTTAGTGACATAGTAGTAATAAAAAAGGATACAAACTGTGTGATAAGAATACAATTCGACTTTTTAAATGTATATAAGAAAAGACTGTGGAACATTAACTACATTTCTGGAATCTTGGATTAGATGCAGTATAAACTTTCCTATAGTTTGAAAATTTTGATCATTTACAGATTTTTCCTTCCTTTTCTTCTCCCTCACATCAAAACATTGACCACCAACCCTAATGAATATGCAATTATTTTATAATCAAAAATATTTTTTAAAACATGCATCACTTTATTTTTTAATTAAATTCAACTAATTAACATATAATGTATTATTGGTGGGGGAGAGGTCAGTGATTCATCAGTCTTATATAACACCCAGTGCTCATTACATCACATACCCTTCTTAATGCTCATCACCCAGTTACCCCATCCCCTCACCCCCCTCCCCTCCAGGGACCCTCAGTTTGTTTCCTCTGACTGAGGGTCTTTTATGGTTTCTCCCTCTCTGATTTCCTCTTTATTTTTTCATCTCTTCCCCTGTGATCCTCTTTTTTTTTAAAGATTTTATTTATTGGGGTACCTCTACCTCTGAAGGTAATAGTAATACATTATATATGAATGAATTGAATTTAAATAAAATCTAAAAAATAAAAATAAAGATGTATATATAACCCAATGGAATACTACTCATCCATCAAAGAAATGAAATCCTGCTATTTGCAATGACACAGATGGAATAGAGCATATTATGCTAAGCGAAATAAGTCAATTGGAGAAAGACAATTATCATGTCTCACTCATATATGGAATTTAAGAAATAGGAGTGCCTGAGTCACTCAGTCTGTCTTTAGCTCAGGTCATGATTCCAGGACCCTGGAATGAGGAGCCTGCTTCTTCCTCTCCCTCTGCCCATAGCATCCCCTGCTTGTGCTCTCTCTCTCTCTCTCTCTAAAAAAAATCCCTATCCCCATCCCCTCCAGCAATCCTCTGTTTGTCCCAGTACCATACTGTCTTGATGATTACAGCTTTGTAATTGAGCTTGAAGTCCAGGATTATGATGCCTCCAGCTTTGGTTTTCTTTCTCAACATTTCTTTGGCTATTTGGAGTCTTTTCTGGTTCCATACACATTTTAGGATTATTTGTTGCAGCTCTGTGTAAAAAGCTGATGGTATTTTGAGCCCAAGAATGTTAGGCTATAGTGTACTCTGCTGATCAGGAGTGCACACTAAATTCAGCATCAATATGGTGACCTTCCAGGAGTGGTGCAGGGTGGGGGTGGGGGACCACCAGGTTGCCTAAAGACGGATGAACTGTTGGAAACAGCAGGTCAAAACTCCAGTGCTGATCATGCATCACTTATCTTATCTATACTCTTATTACAAGATAAAGTTTATGATTCTCTTGAGAGCTAGAATCAGAATTTTCTTTTCAAGACTTATTTATCTAATTTAAGAGAGAAAAAGGTGTGAGAGAGAGAGTGGAGGGGAGGGCAGAAAGAGAGAGAGAATCCTAGGCAGACTCCCCACTGAGCAGGGAGCCCAAAGGGAGGCTCAATTCCATGACCCCAATCTCATGACCTGAGCCTAAATCAAGAGCCAGAGGCTCAACTGACAGCCACCCACACTCTAGCAGCAGAATATTTTAAAATACAAACTTCCTTTGCAAAGTATTGGAAATAGAAGATGGGGCCTCATGGTATTAGATTGAGAAATTTTTTGTTATAGAAAGAGAAAGTAAGGGGGTAAAAAGTAAAGAACTATTAAGCAGAAAACAGAACACATAAATACAAAGCTATTTATTTTTTTAATATTATTTATTTATTAATGAGAGACACACAGAGAGAGGCAGAGACATAGGCAGAGGGAGAAGCAGGCTCCCTGCGGGAAGCTGGATGTGAGACTCGATCCCAGGACCCCGGGATCACGAGACCTGAGCTGAAGGCAGATGCTCAACCACTGAACCACCCAGGTGCCCCAATACAAAACTATTTATATTATCAATAACTGTTAATCCCATATGGGTACTTGTGTACATAAGAAAAAAAAGAGGTTGGAAGAAACAATAATAGGTTACCTTTTCTGTGGAATATTTTATCATATTTTTCAAATTATCTACAGTAAACATGTATTAATTCTGCAATCAGAAAAAAAAAGTTTATTATGAAAACCAGAGAAGTTCGGATAGATTAAGAAGCAGGAAAGGGGCATTACAAGTGTATGGAATGCGTTGAGCAAAGCTATAGGGTGAGGTCAGTAGCTATAATACAGCATAACAAGTTAAATATAGTCTGGGTGCCATAACTGAGCCAGTCTGATATCAAGCGTTCTCATGAGAGATTGGTGGGAGAGAAACTTAAAAAGGTAAATTAGGATCTGATGAAAGCTTTGAATGTCAGTTTAACCCTCTAGGACCTGGCTTCCTGTGACTGGAATAGAATGGGAGAAAGCCTAGGATGCTGCTCTAGACAAGTTTGCTTCCGAGAGTAAATCATAGCAGGATTGTCAACCCCAAATTATGAAATATCAGAAAATCCCATGCAAGTCATAGTGGATGAAGGATATGAGTCAGAAAATCTATTCAACTCAGATGCCAGACTGCTAAAACATTGGGGAAATCAGACTGATCAAACTAGAGAATTATTATGGGACAGGCAGGGAAGGCTGAGTCTGTTGCCAAGTTATAATAAAGCTTAAACCGAGGCCACAGATTCCTCTAAGCAAGAATTCTTTAGCAGAACATCAAAATTACATGTGAAATTTTTTGGATATCTATCTATATCTATATCTGTAGAGAGAGACACACACACACACACACACATACACCACACACACACACACACACACACACACACACACACACACCCTGTACTGTCCCCTCTGGATGATATATTTACTCTCCACATCTGACCTTTTACAAAACCCTCAGCTGATACTACCCAGGGTTGTTCTTTCTGGGGATTACACACTTAAAGAAATGATTATAGGAGCCTACTGAGATCAAGCCCTTAGGGTTTATTGTTTCCTAACCCAAGAAGTTCAGATGATTGATCCCAACAAAAATCTCCACAGTCCTAATGTGGCATTCCTCTCCCCAAATATCAAGTATATTCCTTGGGTTCATTCCACATTTCATCAGTGTGATTACCCTGTGGATGAATCTATTCAAGGGGGACTATTATTCATTCAGTTCCTGCATGGATAAGTCCAAGTTATTCAGCAAATTAAAGAAACTCCACCTATGCTACAATGCTAACCTCCTTCAAACCCAAGATGCCCATTCCAACACTTCTGACCTCAGTCAGGGCTATTTTTTAACAAATGAATTTAATGCCAATTCTTTCCAAGGCTCCCTGAGAAAGAATCTCAGATTCCTGGGCCCAAACCTAGATCAACAATTATAATTTCCAGGGAAGAAAAATCTACTCTAGACAAAGGTACAGCTGAAAGGTACTTCTATAAATGCATTCCTCTGTCTAACCACTAAGTCCAACTCATTTGTGTGAAAGAGTTGCTACAGTGATGACTTTCTTTAATACTACCCAGGAGAGCCAGGGACATATCACATCTGAGACATTTCCAATGGCTATGGGCTTCCTGCAAGTAGAGTCAGAAGAGACACAGTTGGCTCTGTTCTCCTGGTTATCCTGTCTGATATAGTCTCAAATCTTTTTCTGAAGGAAGCACTCAGCTAGGCAAATGGATCTTCCCCCAGAAGTGGATTAGAAAATAAAATCAAGGATCCCCGCATCCAGAGATGTCACAGGAATGTGTGACAATATGATTCTATGGGCTGCTAAGGCCTCTTGTAGCAGCAACATTGTTTTTTTTATTAAGCTGTTAAAGTTCAGACTACAGTCTGGACTGAGGTTATGGGGGCATACTTGGTCCACTAGTTCTCCTATTAACCCCTGTATTCCACAACATTCCACTCATTTCAGGGTCTTTACATGTGTGCCCAGGTGAAATATAGACAGACGGGAATGGGTAGATCCCTGAGGGTAATGCCTTATGTATCTTCCTAATCCTTTGGCAGGCTTCCCTTAAAAGAACTTGGAGAAATCCAGAGTCTACCCCTATTCACAGAAAACACTAAAAGCAGAAAATGGCATGAGACCCCTATTCACAGAAAACACTAAAAGCAGAGAATGGCATGAGACCCCTAGAAGCAAAGAGCAAACAAAAACATGCTGCAGTTAGGACGTGCATCCATTTCATACAGTCTTGTTCTCTCGGATCACCCTCTTCTCAGCCTGCATCAAGCTTGATCCAATCAGCAAATAGCCTAATTGCTTTAGCATAAGGTGCTTTAACACCTTTGACATCTCCCACCAGTTCAATCTCCTAGGTCACAACGCGTCTTCCTGGCTCAGGATGTCTCAACCAACCACACAGAAATAGGCCTACTGCAGGACCTTTCTACCGGAAGTTGATTTTAGACATAAACCTAGTGGACAGGATTCAGCACATTCATTCAGAAGTCTCCATGTCTGGGAAGAGAACCTAAAGAAACTCTTGGAAGATTTTGAGCAAAAGAGTGGTATGATGAAGTTGTACACTGTGAAAGTTAATCTGACATCTGCAGGATGGATTTTAAAGAAGTTGAGGAAATCATGAGAAGGTTATAATCACCAAACAGGAGAGTCTAAATGCCTAAACTTGGTGACATAAAGGAAGAATCATATTTTAGAGGCCCTGGAAAAGAAAAATAACAAATTCAGTGAGTAAAACTTTTGCCCAGAGAAGGCCTAAGGGAGCCTGTCAATGGGCCTAACATGATCTAAAATAAAGGCAGGGCATACAAAAATTAAATATTGGAAAAAGCTTGTATTCCTGAGAAATAAGCAATCTTAGGGATTACTCACAAACTACATAGAAAGCACCAAGCTCCATAAACCAATAGGGAAATAAAATTTTCTTTCCTTTGTGTCTATGTGAATATACTTACTGTTTTCTAAATTCAAAAATAGCTCAACCAAGAAAAAGAATCTGAACAGACAACTCACAGAGGAAGAAATCCAAGTGGCCAATAAGTATTTGAAAAGATGTTCAATAGTGGAACTATAGCTGATAACGATTGATTTCTAAAAATAGAATGTAAGCAAAAATCAAGTATAGTACATCCAATTACCTTGAAAACCTCTTAAACCTCCCATGAAATACAGTACACAGGATTTCAAGGACAGAATGCTACATGTATGCATAAACATATAATGGATTGCACTGGGGGGAGTCCCCAAGACCACCTTCTGTTTCAGTGATTCCCTGGGACTCACAGAACTCAGAAAAACTGCTGTAATTGTGATGGTTTAATTACTGCAAGGGAAAATTTTCATAGAGTAGCATTGAATTGCCCTCTCTCAGCAAGGTCACATAGACAGTACTCTCCCAGTAACAATGTGTGACACCATGTAGGAAGTATGGTCAA
Organism: Vulpes lagopus; assembly: GCF_018345385.1. Classification (NCBI taxonomy): domain Eukaryota; kingdom Metazoa; phylum Chordata; class Mammalia; order Carnivora; family Canidae; genus Vulpes; species Vulpes lagopus. The sequence goes on from NC_054829.1 coordinate 59,641,276, forward strand.
TCAGGGAAACTCACCGAGCCTTGGTGTCCAAGGTTTTTATAAGGACTCAACCATATAGGCATGAAGCACCTATATAACTGACCTTAGCTAGTCAATCTCTAGACCCCCAAAGGGCTGATACCATATGGCCCAAGGCCCCAGGTAAACTCAAACAGATGTTCACCAGAAATCACATTGCTAATGTAAGTTATCTGGCATGGCCTATGCTCACCATACACAGATTCCCTTAAAAAGCAGGATATTCCAAGGGTTAACAGGCTGTCTCCCAAGACCTTGTCAAAGGCCAATTCCAAAGACTGTTAGAATATACAGGATTTAAACACCTATGCCTGCTGAGTTAACCCTTTACTGCACACACACATAAAAATATGGCCTACAGATTAGATTATGTATACAAAACATAACCACAGATCACTCTGTTTTAAAGACTAGAATCAGGGATCCCTGGGTGGCTCAGCTGTTTAGCGCCTGCCTTTGGCCCAGGGCATGAGCCTGGAGTCCCAGGATTGAGTCCCGCATCGGGCTCCCGACATGGAGTCTGCTTCTCCCTCTGCCTGTGTCTCTGTCTCTCTCTCTCTATGTCTATCATGAATAAATAAATTTTAAAAATCTAAAATAAATAAATAAATACAGACAGACAGACAGACTAGACTCGGGCAGCCCCGATGGCCCAGCGGTTTGGCGGGCCTTCAGTCTGGGGTATGGTCCTGGAGACCCGGAATCGAGTCCCACGTCAGGCTCCTTGCATAGAGCCTGCTTCTCCCTCTGCCTTTGTCTCTGCCTCTCTCTCTCTCTGTGTGTCTGTCATGAATAAATAAATAAAATCTTTTAAAAATAATAATAAAGACTAGAATCACAATTCCTCTTACAGAAATATATACAATAACAGATATGAATAAAGATCTACATTGAAGAATAAGAAAAAAAAAGAAAATTTTGAAAACTAAATGTCCAAGACTAGAAAAATGGTCAAATCACGGTACATTCATATCTTGGACTACTATAGATCCATCGAAATCCAGATATTTTTAAGTGAATAAAACATGTTATGGGGCACTTGGGTGGCTCAGTCAGTTAAGCATCTGCCTTCACCTCAGGTCATGATCCTAGGGTCCTGGGGTTGAGTCCCACATCCAGCTCCCTACTCTGTGGGGAGCCTGTTTCTCCTTCTCCCTCTGCCTGTTGCTCTACCTGCTTATGCTCTCTGTGCATGTCAAAAAAATAAATCTTTTTTTTTTTTAGAAACGTTACAATATGTAATCAACCCTTATTATTTGTGGATTCTGTATTTGTGAATTCATCTATTCTCTGAAATTTATTTGTAATCCTCAAACCAATAATCTCCATGTTTTTGCAGTCATTTGTGGACTTCTACAAAGTGGCAAAAAATTTGAGTCTCCCAACAAGCACATTCTCAGCTGTGGTTGAGCAAGGCAACCCTGCTCCCTTGTTTCATGGGTTCTTTTCATGGTCTATTTACTGCTGTGTAGTTCACATTTCTGTGCTTTTTGTTGATTTCAAGCCTAGTGCTGAAGTGTGGCCTAATGTTCCTACGTGCAAGAAGGCTACGGTATGCTTCATGGAGAAAATACCTGTGTTGGATAAGGTGAATTTGGGCGGGAACTTTAGTGCTGTTGGCCATGAGTTCAATAGTAACTGATTAACGATACATATTAAATACACTGTCTTCAGGGACACCAGGGTGGCTCAGTGTTTGAGTGTCTGGTCATGATCCCAGAGTCCTGGAACCGAGTCCCACATTGGGCTCCCTGCATGGAGCCTACTTCTCCCTCTGCTTGTGTCTCTGCCACTCTCTCTGTGTCTCTCATGAATGAATGAATGAATGAATGAATGAACAAATGAATGAATAAACTGTCTTCAAACTAAAACACACATAAAACAAAGTCATGTGTTGATCAATTGATAAAAATATTGTAACGAGAAGCTCATAGGAACCTAAGCCTCATACTTCTGGTTCAGGGCTCATGGTTTGGTATTCACAAATTCATTATTTGCTGTGACTTTATATAGAACATGATTTCCTGGGACGCCTGGTTGGCTCAGTGGTTGAGCATCCTGGAGCATCCAGGCGTAATCCTGGAGTCTGGGGATCAAGTCCCACATCGGTCTCCCTGTGAGGAGCCTGATTCTCTCTATGCCTATGTCTCTGCCTTCTCTCTGTGTTTCTTATGAATAAATAAAATCTTTAAAAAAAGAACATAATTTCCTCAAAAAATGAAAACTGTATGAGCATATGCAACATGGAAGGACATATATCAAGATATTAATAAGAAAAAATTTTAATAAGAATGTGGTTGATTTTAACTCTTTTTCACATTTTGCTATATTTGCCAAATTTTCTATCAGCAACATGTACTATATATATATAGTACATATATATATATATAGTAAGGAAATATACAAATATATACATATATAAATGAAGAAAAAATATATATGTGAAGGAAATATATATATATAAATGAAGAAAAATTAATTGCATAATAAATAATAGTAAGACTCTTAGGTTCTACCGATTAAAGATCTTCATAACATTCAGGAAGCCATAAAGGGTGGGCACTAAGTGTTTCTAAAGGTACCAGTGGCATAAGTAACCATGTAAAAGAGCTACCTAGGTGAGTACAGGGGCTCTCCCTTTGGAATGGTGGTGGGTCAGGGGAGGCACTGGTACAGAGAGGTGACTGAATAATATCATGCATACTCATAAAAACAAAACAGAACAAAACTTCATTCTATTCATTGTCAAAGCTATGGAAGGAAAAATTCTTGTTGGCTTGTCCCTCTCAGTCTATCGCTAAATAAAGCTTATTTATGAGCTGGGGGTAAAAAGGACTTAGAATCCCTGATTTGTTCCCACACTGATGCTTGGTGGGAGAGATGAGAAAGGTGCCATGAGCCTTGTATAACCAACTCATCCCACATCACACAGTGGTCAGGTTGGACTTTAAGTGAATGTGTCATTTGAAAATCAATGCTAAAACTATGAAAAAAAACCACTGTGGTATTGTGACCATCTCACTCCCATGTTTTCTCTGGGGATCAGTGTGTTGTCAACACATCACCCTCACATTACTCACAGGCAATAGAGCAGCTGTGGCAGCATTTTTTCATCCTTGGTTTGTTCCCACTTCCCTGAGAACTATATAGAACATACGTCCCATTTATCCCAACTCTTCCTTTGCAAAGGATCCCACAAGGCTTCATTAATTTCTCAAGCTAGCCCCAGAGGTCATTGCTGCTGCTTTGGGGCAAAGCCCCATCTGATAGCACATAGGAACCCAGGGTAGTCATTTAAATTTAAAAAAACAAACAAACAAACAAACAAAAAGAAAAAAAAAAAACAGAAAAGCATTCCCATGATAGGAGAGCTCTGTGAAATTGCCTATGACCACTTAACCTGGGATTTAGTCAGACATTCTCACCTCGACAAAGAAATAATGTCTATCATCATTGGCTTTGAGGTGAGGACCTCACTCTGACAATCTAAAAAGCATTTAGAATAGGTAGACTCCAAAGACTAATGTGTAAGTCCTGGGGTAATCTTTGGTTGAGACAAAAAGTTGACACATCTTGAAAGAAATACTAATGCAATGGAGTTTCCTTATATAATGTCCTCAAAACTCCAAAGGAATTAATTTTCCTCTGATATAGTGCAGCTGGATATTAGCAAAAAGAACTACATGAAAAACTAAGGTCAAATGCATCAAGCATAGAGAACACAAACCAATTAATGTGAGAGAAAAAGAGGATGGTGGCTCTAAAGGAAGCGGAAATAGGATATTAAGATCTTTCTGATGATCACAGACCAAGCCCTCTCTCTTCAGAGGAAAAGGTTACATTAACCAAATGGCCTGGTAGTTCTTAACACAGATGAGAGACACACAAAGAGAACAGGTTTCCTGGGCAGGGAAGGAAAAAAGTTTACTCAAAATGAGAATGCAAGAAGTCTTTCAAAAAACTTTATTAATTATCTAAAAATCAATAAGAAAAAGAAAAACACTTCAATGTAACTGTGGGCAAACATCATGAACAGGCAAGTCACAAACACACAAAAAAACTGCTTCTAACATTAAAAGATACTCAACTTCCCTTATAATTAACCAAACAAAAATTAAAACAATAATGTGATTATTTCTATCTATTGGATTGGAGAATATTTAAAGATTGATGATATTCAGTGTTGGCAAGAGGGTAGGAAAGTGTAATGGGGATATACTCTTGTTGGAATTGTTAATTAGTACAACTTTTTTGGAGGGAAATACAGAAATTTTTTATTACATTTTTAATGTTACCTCTTTTAACTCAACATTTTTATTTCTTTTTTTTCCCCAACATTGCTTATTTTTTTTGAGAAAGAGAAAGAGTGAGTGGGAGAGAGAGGAAATCTGAGCACAGAGCTCAATGTGGGGCTTGATCCCACAGCCATGAGATCATGACCCAAGCCAAAACCAAGAGTCAGTCACTTTTTTTTTAAGATTTTATTTACTTATTTCAGAAAGGAGAGAGCAAGCAAGCATGCACACACAAACAAAGGGGAGGGACAGAGAGAGGGGGACAAGCAAACTCCCCGCTGAGCAGGGAGCCTGACACAGGGCTTGATCCCAGGACCCTGAGATCATGACCTGAGCTGAAGGCAAATGCTTAACCAACTGAGCCACCCAGGTGCCCCCCAACAGTTCTATTTCTAATAATGTGTCTCACAGAAGTGTACAAGTGTGCAAGGACATTCAGTATAGCACTGTTTGCAAGATTTTAAAATTTAAAATTCCAAAATAACCTAACTATCCACTAATTGAGATTGATAAATAACTATGGTACTTAGAGTGAAGTACTACAAAGTTATTAAAAAGAATGAGACAGGAGCACCTGGGTGGCTCAGTGGTTGAACGTTTGCCTTTGGCTCTGGACATGATCCCAGGGTCCTGGGATCAAGTCCCACATCAGGCTCCCCCCGGGGAGCCTGCTTCTCCCTCTGCCTATGTCTCTGCCTTTCTCTCTGTGTGTCTCAGAAATAAATAAATAAAATCTTAAAAAAAAAAAAAAAAAGAATGAGACATTTCTCTAAGTAGTAGCCTGCATTAAGTAAGAAAGCAAGTTGCAACCAGTGTGAATAGGGTACAAGGTTTCCTTATGGGGTGATGAAAATGTTGTATAGTTAGATAGTGGTGATGGTTACATAACACTTTGAATGTACTAAAAGCCACCAAACTGTACAATTTAAAATGGTTAATGGAGTGCTTAGGTGGCTCAGCTGGCTGAATGTCAGACTCTGGGTTGTGGCTCAGGTCATGATCTCAGGATGGGATTGAGTCCTCTATCAGGCTCCATGATAAGCAGGGAGTCTGCTTGAAGTTCTCTCTCTCTCCTCTCCCTCTGCCCCTCCCTGTCCCGCTATGTACACATGCTCTCTAAAATAAATAAAATCTTTAAAGCAAATAACAAAATGGTTAAAATGGTCAGTTTTGGGTTATGTGAATTTTACCTCGATTGAAAAAAAACAATGTGAATAACATGATCCCATTCTTTGTGGGGAAAACAATATCTATTCAGGTTTGCATTGAAAAAAATCTGGAGAGAGATATACCAATCACTGGATAGTGATTATCTTTGACAGTGATAGATATGGCATACTATTTTTTTTAAGTAAACTCTACACACATGCGGGGCTCAAACTCACAACCCCGAGATCTGGAGTCATGCTCTACCAACTGAGCCAACCAGGCACCCCAGATAATGGTATATATTAATATTCATGTTGCATAGGCCTCTAATGTTTGAATTTTTAGTAAAAGAGCATTCATAACTTTCATATTCAGAAAAAAATATACTAAATCATTTAAAGTATATGCCCTTTTTAGAGAACAAATGTCTGAGAACAAGTAATTTTAAAAATTCCTGAGACTCCTGGGTGGCTCAGTAGTTGAGAGTCAGGCTTCAGCTCAGGTTGTGACCCTGGGGTCCTGGGATCGAGTCCCACATCAGGCTCACTATAGGGAGCCTGCTTCTCCCTCTACCTAAGTCTCTGCCTCTCTCTGTGTGTCTCTCATGAATAAGTTTTCAAAATTAAAAAAAAAATTAAATTTCTTCTAAGATATTTCAAAACATATATGATCATATATGATCATATATCATATCATATATGATAACTTGGCATTTTAAATATCTTAAGCTGAAGGAATTTTTAAACAGCAAAAGCAAGAAGATCACTCTGACCTCTGCCCCCCTCACCCTTCTCCCCTTGAAACAGGTCATAAAACTCCCTTGTGGAAAGAACCCTCCCTGTACCAGGAGGGAAGAAGACATTTTTATCACCAGATACAGGAAATTTGGGGCCAACCTTCCTAGTTTCTTTTTTATTTTTAAGATTTTTTTTTCATTTATTCATGAGAGACACGGAGTGGGGGGGGGGGCGGGGGAGGCAGGGACACAGACAGAGGGAGAAGCAGGCTCCACGCAGGAAGCCTGATGTGGGACTCAATCCCAGGACTCCAGGATCACACCCTGGGCCAAAGGCAGGTGCCAAACCACTGAGCCACCTGGGGATCCCTTCCTTCCTAGTTTCTACTTCACCATTTACTACCCCTAACCCAAACTTCTTTGTCTTATCAGTTCTTCACAAATTTATTTTTTCTTCATCTAAAAAGCATAAAAACATCCTGTTCCAGTCTATTTTTTGGGTCTCCATTCTCTTGTGAAGGCTCCCATCTACATGTAAAAATTTAATAAAATTTTCTATGCTTTTCTCCTGTTAATCTGTCATTATCAGCTTAATTTTCAGACCCAGTCAGGGACCCTAAGAGGGTAGAAGAAAACTGCTTTCCTTCCCTATAATAGAATTGTATTATTTCAGAATTGTAAGATTGTAAAAATTGTTTTTCTTGCATTTCCTAATAAAGAAAAAGAAATGTGTGCAAACCTCTTGTTCATGATAGTTAGATGCTACAATCTAACCTTCATTAGGACTGAAATGTAAACACTCATTTATCTAGAAGGAATTGGGTACCAAAGTCTATGTACCAAAGTGAATTATGCTTTGGTTTCCAAACCAAAGCCTCTGCCGACCTTCAGACAATGAAAGGAAATATAAGACTCAGGGTCAGATTGGGATTCTGGTTTCAGATCAGCAAATCCGCCACTGATTTGCTGTGTGAATAAAGGCAAATCCTTTAACTACTCTAGAACTTCATTTTCTCACCTCTAAAAATGGGGAGAGGGCGCTAAATACTTAGAGTGGTAAAATTATGTGATTATGTGAGACATCAAGAAGCCAAAGACAAATACTACCCTCAGAAAATCCCATTTAGGGCAATGCCTATTATTTTATATAATCTTAAGGGAGTCTGTCAAGGGAGGATGGCCAACAGACTGGAAGCTTCCATGACATCTTAAAAGCCTGGAAGCGAGGCACCTATCAGAGCAATTCCTATGAGCACCATGAAGTCCTTCTCTAAAGAAATATTTGAGCATTCCAAGAAGATGAGAAGTTCGCTCAATGAAGTGAATGTTTCTCCTAGTTCTAAAGTTAAGTGATTTTACAGACAATAGGAAAAATTCTATTCCTTGCTGCCCCCTTGTGAGTTTTAGGGAAACTGTTACTTGGTTTATTAAATTCATTTTTTAACTCAGCAAACATTTATTATTGTTTATAGTGTGCCAGGCAGTCTATTGGTAAGGAGAATATACAAATAAGTCATGATGCCTACTCTTAAGGAACTCAGATTAATAAAGGCTAGCAAAAAAAATAAAAAATAAAAAATAAAGGCTAGCAATGGGGGTGCCGGGTGGCTCATGGCCGACTTTTGATTTCACTTCAGGTCATGATCTCAGGGCCCTGTGATGGAGCTCTGTGTGCAACTCCACACCGAACAAGGAGGAGCCTGCTTAAGATTCTCTCCCTCCCTGTCTCTGTGCTCCACCCCCCCACCACATATACTCTCTTTCTCTCAATGAAATAAAATAAAAGTATAATAAAATACAAAAAAAAAAAAGAGTAGTAATGGCCAAACATTTACAATACAGTGTTATAGTGATAAATTCTAGGACTTACTGGACCACCTAAATCAGCCAGTTTGTTCTTGGGAGATAGGGTGGGATACTCCAGGAAGTGCCCCCAAGGAAGAATGAGAGAGGTTAACTGTTTCAAAGAGACATTTAGGAAGTAAAATTGATGAGATTCCCTGACATGGTGATATAGGAGATGTGGTGATAGGGAGCAAGGAAACTGAGTATCAAGAACAATAAAGCCTATGTCTGTAATGGCCAAACCTGGGCTGAATACCACACAGAAATACAAGAGACTTTAAAATGGTCAGTCTTTACAGTTCTTTCAGCATAGTCTCTGTGAGCTATTTCCTTTCAGTATCTTAGCCAAATTTCATACTTAATTTATCTTACTTCTAATCTCAGCTATTATCAGTACTTTTAAGGATTTTATTTGGGTACAGTTATCATCACCTTATGTTTGATAGCTGTAGACAAAAACCAGGTAGTATTCAAATCATAATAACTCAAACACCAGTGTCATCAAAGAATTTTTTTTTTCCATCAAAGAATTTTTAACAATAAATAAAAGCATAGGTGGTGTCAGGAAACAAGTTTAAAAAAAATTTTCAACTTCTCATTGTTATTTCCAGGGCCAACTACAGGACCTAGCAGATGATTGGTTGGTTAAAACAATAAATTTGAATGAATGACTAAAGAGTGAATGAACTTGAACAGCTGAATGGTTCTGGAACCAGCCTGTGAAGAAAGGGTAAGATATGGATTACTAGAAAGGATGGAGAAGAATATTTGAGAAAGGGAGAGCTACATAAAAGCTAATGCTGTTTACCAAAGGAAACATGATATCAAGTACATGGATTAATTATTAAGTAGTGCTGACTAATTTAGGGGACTACTTGAGGGCACAAGTATCCAAATATAGACAGAATCTGACTTGGGTCTTTTCCCTGACCCTCAAGGGATTATTTACGGTACATCTATTCTTTGGAATATGAAGAGATTAAAGCCAAAGTGGGGAGTAAGGGCTTAGGACCCAAAAGATCTCCCTCTACCTCTTCCTCTCAAAATGTTGGCTTGAGTTATCCATAGCTTCAACCACTTCTTTTCAAGACCTAGATATAAATCTTGTTCAATAAAAACAATTAGCAGAAGAGAGAACATTCAACAGTTGTAATTACCTAAATGTCCCACCATTAACCATTTGAATGACTAAATCTTCTACATTGATTGTTTTAATGAATGATCATTAAAACCAAATAACCTCTAGGCTCATTTGATTGCTACAGTGACAAAACTGAATCTCTTGGCATTATATTGCAAGGCCCTGAATTGAGCCAGGCAATGCAAAACAGATAAGGTACAATGAGAATTGGGTGGTGAGTGGAAGGTACTGGTGCACACCAAAGATGCCCATGGCTACCCTAGCAGACACATTTCAGTTACTAGTTGATGAGCGAGCCCTGCAACACCACTCCTCAGTCAGGAAAATTCTTCCAGGCTTGGGTGTTTTTGTTTGGTTTCATTTAAAGTCAAGTTAGTTCACATATAGTATATCATTTGTTTCAGGGGTAGAATGCAGTAATTCATAAGTTGTATATAATACCCAATGCTTACATCACGTGCCCTCCTTAATGTCCATCATTCAGTTACCCCATCCTCCCACCCACCTCCCCTCCAGTGACCCTCAGTTTGTTCCCTAGAGTGAAGTGTCTCTCATGGTTTGTCTCCCTCTCTGTTTTTAATCTATTTTATTTTTCCTTCCCTTCCCCTATGTTCAACTGTTTTGTTTCTTAAATTCCACATATGAATGCAGTCATATGGTATTTGTCTTTTGCTGACTGACTTATTTCACTTAGCATAACATACTCTAGTTCCAACCATGTTGTTGCAAATGGTAAGATTTCATTCTTTTGATGGCTGAGTAATTTATTCCTTTGTGCATATATACCACATCTTCTGTATCCATTCATCTGTCAATGGGCATCTGGGTTCTCTCCATATTTTAGCTATTGTGGACATTGCTGCTCTAAACACTGGGGTACACAGATGCCCCTTTAAATCACTATTTTTGTATCCTTTGGATAAATACCTAGTAGTGCAATTGCTGGGTTGTAGGGTAGTTCTATTTTTAACTTTTTGAGGCACCTCCACATTATTTTTCAGGGTGGCTGTACTAGTTTGCATTCCCACCAACACTGTAAGAAGGTTCCCCTTTCTCTGCATCCTTCCCAACATCTACTGTTTCCTGAGTTGTTAATTTTAGCCATTCTGATTGGTATGAGGTGGTATTTTGAATAAGTTAAGGAAGAAACTGTGCTATACTTATCATTAGACTCTGGTACAGCACCCACTAAGTTCACAAAAATAGTTTTTTGAAATGAACATAATATAAAGAAATTTAAATTAAAACCTAGGACAGGGCTAACAATATGAACGTACAAATCATGCACTAATGAATCTTTCCAAAGCACCATATTTGTTGACATTTTTAAATACTTAAAATGGCAGGCGAGCAGTTTTCATAACTCATTGCTCTGCTAAGCTTTTCTTCTGCAGGGCAAGCACTTCTAGGTTTAACTTTGGATAGTTCAGCACTTTTTATAATCAGCCAGTTAATCAACAGTTATACTTAACTGTGTACATGAGACAGTGTTCCAGGCACTAGGATTATAAATGGAAATTCATCTCAGGTTGAAAAAATAATTTAAATACCTTCATTTTGACATTATTCTATACTTTGTAACAGACCAAATTCTTCTTTCCAGCTCATCTCTTAATTCAGGCAAAAGACCCTGAGGAAAAGCAACCGGTGATGAGAACATAACTACCCCTGAAGCTATAACAACTGCCCCTGAGCCAGGAAGATCCCACTTGATTGACCCCATCACAATGACCTTTACTGCCCACCTGCACATACCCACTGACCATTGTCCCACATTTTCTTTACATAAATCTAGAAGTATTTTCAATGCTTTAGAGATAGTCTTTGAGATGTTAGTTCACTGTCTTCTAAGTGTTGGCCTCACTGAAATAAATTCCTTTCTTGTTTCCCCACCCCTTCTCTCTCTGCCTTTGGATTTTGTCGGCAGCTAGTGGCCAAACCTGGTCTACTTGGGACCCCTGGAGCCCAGTGCTCTGGCACCCCTGTGCTCTGGTTACAGGATCAGCTAAAAGTAGAGGAAGACTATTTCCCAATGAAATACAGATTATCCCCAAATCCTCTATTTGCTTTGAATTTTTAGTAAGAACTTCCTATCAAAAGAACTTGATCAAGTACATGAGTTGATAATTAATCCACACTAACTTAGGGGGCTAATTGAGGGCAAAATATCCAAATGTAGACAGAAACCAATGTATTTTAATATAGTGCAATGTTCACAGCCTCTGTGTGTGTGTAATAGGACCCATGTGCAAAGGCATCTATGATGTACCAAATAACTAAGCTCACAAAATGCACTGCACTAGAAATAAAACAATCATAGAAAACACAGTGCCAACTTTATGAATAAAGTAATCTTAATCTGTATTAAGTAATCTTAAATACAGAAAAATCGGGATGCCTGGGTGGCTCAGCGGTTAAGCGTCTGCCTTCCATTCAGGGCGTGATCCCCGGGTCCTGGGATTAAGTCCCACATCGGGCTACCTGCATGGAGCCTGCTTCTCCCTCTGCCTATGTCTCTGCCTCTCTCTCTCTCTCTCTCTCTCATGAATAAATAAAATCTTTAAAAAAAAATAAATACAGATAAATCTGTGTTTTTCATTATGGTAAACACTTTGAGTCTTAATTTTTTCTTTTTTTTCCCCCCTGAACATGTATTCTCTATTATCATCCTCCATCTACCCCCCTCCCACTAAATCTATACTTATAAGGATATTTATATCTTTTAGAGAACTACCCAAGTTTTTAAAAGTTGACAAGAGCCCTATCTCTTCAGCAAGAGTAGGTCAGAAAAAAGCACCACTATATTTGAATTAATTCCAAATGGTTTGAAGACCTAAATGGGAAAAGCAAAAGTCTTAAATGTTTAGAAGCCCGTTAAGGAGACTCTGACATCCAGACATAAACAAGACCCAAAACACAACACATAGAGAAAACATTCTTAGGGCCACCTGGGTGGCTCAGTGGTTGAACATCTGTCTTCAACTCATGTCGTGTTCCTGGGGGTCCTGGGATCGAGTTCTACATCGGGCTCACCACAGGGAGCCTGCTTCTCCCTCTGCCTGTGTTTCTGCCTCTCTCTCTGTGTGTCTCTAATGAATAAATAAATAAAATCTTGGAGACAGAGAGAGAGAGGCAGAGACAGAGACAGAGTGAGAAGCAGGCTCCCTGTAGCAAGTCCAATGTGGGACTCAATCCCATATCTTGGGATCAGGCCCTGAGCCAAAGGCAGATGCTCAACCGCGGAGCCACCTAGGTGTCCCAAATAAACAAAATCTTTAAAAAAAGAAAAGAAAAGAAAAGAAAAGAAAAAATATTCATAAATTCAACTACATTAACATATAAAGCTTCTAAATGACAACAGTTACTATTTTTAAAAGTTAAGAAAAAGCTACAGACTGAAATGATATTTAGGAATGTAAATTCACACAATTACTTTCAAGGCAATTTGTCTACATCTCAAAGTTGGAAATACACATATTCTATAACCCAGTAATCCTAGTGTAAAATGCATAGCTGGAGCAGTGATTCTCAAACTTCAGCTTGCATAAGAATCACTGGGGAACTTGTGAAAATAGTTTGTGAGGTCCCACCACCAGTTTGTGATTGAGTAAACTTGGATGGAAGTCCTAGAATTTGCATTTCTAACAATTTCCAGGTAATACTGCTGTTGCCGCTAATGATTCAGGCACTACATTTTGAGAATCACAGCCCCAAAGAAACCTCATACATGCACCTAAGGGGACACAGACAAGTTCACCATAGTTTTGTCTACAGTCCTGCCAAACTGGAAACCAACAATAAGGAAATGGCTGAATAAACATATCAAGCAACACTGTTGAATGAACGACATATATCTATATGCATAATTCTCATAAATCATGGTGAGTGCAAAAACAAGTTGTAAAAGAATATATTCAAGATACCAGTAAGGTAAATCTTAAACAACAGGGATGCCTGGGTAGCTCAGTGGTTGAGCGTCTGCCTTCAGCTCAGGGCATGATCCTGGGGTCCTGGGATCAAGTCCCACATCGAGCTCCCCACATGGAGACTGCTTCTCCCTCTGCCTTATGTCTCTGCCTCTCTCTGTGTGTCTCTCATGAATAAATAAATAAAATCTTTTCAAAAATATCTTAAACAACAGTCTATTGTTTATGTCTCTATTCACAGGCACCAAAAGTACAAAAGCATGGATAAGAAGGATACATATCAGTGAGGGGTCAAGGAAATTAAGATTAGGAAGGGGTTTAAAAGGAGCTTCACTGTATCTATGATCTCTTGTTTCTTTTACCGGGAGCTCACCGCTTCCCAATTCCCTACTCTCTACCCCACGGAGCGGGGGTGGCTGCTGAGAAACTGAGATCAGCCATCCTTTGCAGTGTGGAGAACTGCAAAGGTGGTTCAATGGGAGCATTCCTCCCTGCACAGCAAAACAAGGCTGGATTGAGAACCATCTATTTCACTAGTTTTCATCTCTTTTTTCCCAAAATTTCAAACAAACTTAGACATCAGTACCTGCCTGTATGGACCAAAAAAAAAAAAAGGAGGAAGAGGAAAGAAGAAAGAAAGGAAAAAAGAAGTCAGAATCACATTAGCACTTGTTAGAAGGATTATGCCTCTCTTTATTTTTTTTTAAAGAATTTATTTATTTATTCATGAGAGACACAGACACATAGGCAGAGGGAGAAGTAAGCTCTCCACAGGGAGCCTGATGTGGGGCTCCATCCCAGGGCCCTAGGACGACCTGAGCCAAAGGCAGATGTTCAACCACTGAGCCACCCAGGTGCCCCTGCTCATTTTTAAATTGGGTTATGTTTTACTATTGTTACAAGAGTTATGTATTCTAGATAACAAGTCCTAGGTCACACATGTGTCTTGGAAATATTTCCTCCCAGTCCGTGGCTTATCTGTTGATATTATTTTTTTTAATAAATTAATTTTTATTGGTGTTCAATTTACCAACATACAGAATAACACCCAGTGCTCATCCCGTCAAGTGTCCATCAGACGGTGGGCTGTCCTCAGTGCCCGTCACCCATTCACCCCCACCCCCCCACCCTCCTCCCCCTCCACCACCATTTCCCAGAGTTAGGAGTCTTTATGTTCTGTCTCCCTTTCTGATATTTCCCACACATTTCTTCTCCCTTCCCTTATATTCCCTTTCACTATTATTTATATTCCCCAAATGAATGAGAACATACACTGTCATTCTCCGATTGACTTACTTCACTCAGCATAATACCCACCATTTGCTTCAACGTGGATGGAACTGGAGGGTATTATGCCTCTCTTTAGAGAATGAATATATTTTGGGCAGCCTGGGTGGCTCAGTGGTTTAGCGCCACCTTCGGTCCAGAGCCTGATCCTGGAGACCCAGGATCAAGTCCCATGTCAGGCTCCCTGCATGGAGCCTGCTTCTCCCTCTGTCTGTGTCTCTGCCTCTCTCTCTGTCTCTCATGAATAAATAAATAAGATATTAAAAAAAAAAAGAAGAATGGATATATTCTATCATCCTGGTGTGTGAGAGTCACAGTGGGAGGCACAAAATCAATAGTAACACCAACTTATGTTTCTATAGTACCCTTCCATTTTCAAACTTGTTTCACTGGGAGTAGAAAACAGAGAGTTATATAATAAAGTAAGAACAATGCAAGTTACCCTGATATGACTACCATAGGTTTGGGCTCTGACCCTCCTCCCCGAAATCTCCTTCTTCCCTTGAATGTGAAGGAGTTCAGAGCACGTTACCCCAAAATATGCTGCGTGGCATACAGACTATTTTGAGTGAAAGATACTTGGAAAACAGCAAATACAAGAATACTCTGATCTTCCTTGTTCTTAAAAGCAGGAGATGAAATTCCTATGTGACAGATGATTTCTTAATGCCAAAAGGAAAGTAACATTCCCATCATCAAGGATGAGAAGCTGAGGTTGAGAGAGTTCTACACATGTAGGCCCTGTTAAAACCACTGTCTTCCTTCAGCCTCCTCACTCCTAGTCTAGTCACTTTTGCACACTTGCCTTTGTTCAACCTTATTTAGGTTTTGCCATTTTTTGACCCTTCATTCCTTATAAGGGCTCACATGTCATGTAAACCTTAACATAAATTATGTGTATGTTTTTCTCCTGTTAATCTTTTTAAAAAAAAAGATTTCATCTATCTATTTATGTGAGACACACAGAGAGAAGCAGAGACATAGAGGGAGAAGTAGACTCCCTGTGGAGAGCCCAATGCAGAACTTGATCCCAGGACTCCGGGAATATTACCTGAGCCAAAAGAAGACACTCAACCGCTGTGCCACCCAGGTGTCCCTCATGTTAATCTGTTTTATGTCAATTTAATTCTTAGGCCCAGCTAAAAAAAACCCTAAGAGGGCAGAGGGGAGAATGTGCCTCTCCTACAAGTGTATACAATGTCTCTGACAACTTCAATCTCTGAACCAAGTTGTAGCTCCAGTGTTACCTTCCTATGAGCTCGGCTCCCCAGAAACCTCAAAAGCTATTCCCTCTTTGAAGAAACCTTTCTTTTTTTTACTATTTTATTTATTTATTCATGAGAGACACACACAGAGAGAGAGAGAGAGAGGCAGAGACACAGGCAGAAGGAGAAGCAGGATCCATGCAGGGAGCCCGATGTGGGACTCAGTCCCGGGTCTCCAGGATCACATCCTGGGCTGCAGGCAGCACTAAACAGCTGCGCCACCGGGGCTGCCCTGAAGAAACCTTTCTGACTGTTCATCCTAAAATAGCATCTTCAGTCTTTCCCCAATTCCTTTCCCAGCATTACATTAATTTAGAACATTCATCCTTACCCAAAGTCATCTTACATGTTAATTTATTGTTTCCCACGCTCTCCAGCATAAAAGCTTCATAATGCAGGGGTCTTAGTAGTGAACATCACTGGGACACCCAGGGCCTAGGATGTCACACGACCAACAGCAGGGGCCAGTAAATATTTGTGGGACATGTGAGTGAATGAATCTACCTTTCTTATGGCCTCTGTTCATCTATTCTTCTTCCTATTAATATTCCCACTAATTCTAGATACACTCCAGATGCTAGTGCCCTGCCAATGTACCAAGACATTTCAATCTTTTGCTTTTAATTCAACCTCATGTGTACACTGCCCCAGAATCCCACACTCTCTGCTACCTAACAAACATCATTTTATTTTCTAAAAAACAAACAAACAAACAAACCTTCAAAACAGGATCCTCTTCACATCCTCTGCCACCAACTCTTACCACTTTTTCCCCTACAATTGTTTCAGCCTTTTGTCACTGTTTACCATTATTAAAATAACTCAGAATAACATAAATTTAAATTGAGCATTGCCATTTACAAAGTATTTTAACATTAATCCTACTTAACCCTTAAAATCTTATAAAACTGGGTATCTTAGAGAAGTGAAGCTTGTATTCATAAAAACCTCTATGCTCAGAAAACCATAAATGTTCAGAGCAGTTTTATTTGTAAGAGTCAAAGACTAGAAACAACTCAAGTGTCCCCCAGTAAGGTGACTGGATAAACTGTGGTACATCCGTATAATGGAATACTACTCGTTAATAAAAAGGAGAAAAACTATTTACACATTACAGCAACCTGGATGGGTCCCAAGAGCATTATACCTAGTGAAAAAGTCAATCTCAAAAGTTTACATATCATATAATTCCATTTATAGAACATTCACAAAATGACAAAGTTATATTAATAAAGAACAGACTGGTCACTGCCAGGAGTTGGTGGTAAGGAGGGGGTGTTGCTAAGGGGTAATACAAGGGAGTTTTAGTGTGGCAACAGAATAGTTCTATATCCTGATTGTAGCAGTGATTACACAAATCTATATATTTGATAAAATTTCATAGAACTATGTAGCACCCCCCCCCGACAAAAATCAGTATATATAAAAACAGTAAAATCTGTAATTATTGCTAGTATTGTATCAATGTCAATTTACTAGTTTTGATAGTGCCACCATTGGAGGAAGCTGAGTAACAGATACACAGGAACTCTGTACTGGTTTCACAACTTTGGTGAGTACAAAATTATTTCGAAATAAAAAGCATAAAAGCATGACTGCTTTTATTTCAGAGGACTATCGAATAGAAAATTTACTTTGGGAAGATTCTCAACTGCAAACATCAGGACCATATTTCATATTCTGTAGATCTACACATCCTGAATCACTTCAAAAACTTAATGAAACAATGACACTCTATATCGGTACCTTATAGTCATGATTGATAAGTAGCAAACTTAATTTTACTAACCTGGAGCTATAGTCGCCATTCAGGTTTCCAGAATAACTGCCTCCATGGCGATGGTGTGTTTTTACCCTCCAGAGGGCTGGGCGCGCCATCTGCTGTGCAGGACCCACCTAGCCTGAAATATGGTTACAGGCGAGTGGGCTTAATTGAATGATCTGTTAAACTAAACCTTGTTATGTACAAAATTCTAATGTAATTTTAATCTATATTACTTCACACAAAACGTGGATTTTAACTAAAGATGCGTTGTAGAGGTAGTTTTGTAAATATACACCTGATCACTAAAAAAAAATAAATATACAAAAGCTGCGGCAGTAGTACAATAGCAGTGTCAGCAGGAGCAACAGCACACATATATTAGGCCCACCCACTGCCTCATTTCATCCTCAAAACAGCCAGATAAGGAGGTAAAATTATTATTGCTTTTCATTGATGAAACTATTGAGACACAGAGAGGTTAAATAACTTGATCTGAGTCACACAAGGTAGTAATTGGCAAAACTGGGAACCTCGGCTGGTCTATTTCCTATGTCTACTGCTTTTGTTCCTATATAACAGTGCCTTGATTGTACCTCCTCACCTCTGGTTTCTCTTCCTATCAACCCATATATTACCTCTCCTGCCACTGCCAGAACAGATCACCACAAATTCAGTGGTTTAAACAATACAAATGTATTATCTAACAGCTGTGGAAGCCAGATATCCAAAATGAGTCTCACTGTGCAAAAAAACAGGTGTTGGCAGGGCTGCATTCTTTCTGGAGGCTCTAGAGGAGAATCCATTTCCTCGCCTCTTTCCAGCTTCTATAGGATGCCTGTATTCCTTGGCTTGTGGCCTCATCCCCCCATCTTCAAAGCCAGCAACATCAGGCTGAGTCCTTTTCAGATTACCACCTCTCTGCTTCTCTCTCTTCTGCCTCTCTCTTCCATTTATAAGGAACTCTGTGATTAGATTAAGTCCATCTAGATAACCTCCTTGTCTCAAGGTCATTTGATTAGCAAACTTCACCCCACCCACAACCTTAATTCCCTTTTACCATGTTACCTCACATTATCACAGGATCTGGGGATTAGGACATGGACATCCTAGGGGAGAAGAGGGCATTGGTCTACCTGCCAGAGCCATAATGCTGTAAGCCATAATCATAGACTTCCAATTTTTTATTTAGATGACATTTTCCTTTACTATTGATTCTAAACTTTTTCATTCATATGTTTATATTCCTGCCTTGTTCTTAACAGTTTGGTTGGCTTAGGAATTGTATTACAATATAGAAAATTACAATTTTAAGAAAATCGGAGCTAGTCTTAGACAAGCTCCAGCCCTGTACTATATATATATGATAGCCACTATCACATGTGACCATATACATTAAAATTAAAATTAAATAAAATTTAAAATTCAGTTATTCAGTTAGACTAGCCATATTTCAACTGCTTTAAGGTCATGTGACTAGTGGCTAATATATTGTAGAGTGAGCATATAAAACATTTCTATCATTGTAGGAAATTCTACAGGACAGTGCTACCTGAGACTCAACTGGTATTCTTCCTTGGTCTGGCACTTTCAAGACTACTTCCTGGCAGGTGTCATCACTCTGATGCCTTTTCTCTCTGAGATTTTCCTATAACTTTGTCTGAGACTATCAATAGAAAGTCAACTAGTACCCAAAGGTAGGAGAGCTCTGGGATCATTTCCAGGTAAATAAATGGCTAACTTCTCATCTTTTTTAACAGTATTTTTCAGAGAGATGTCCTAGGATGATTGCTATTATAATCAACTAGGATAGTTATTTAAATTTGAGTTTCTTGGACTATATAGTTGACCTTTTGAATCTGCATTTTGAACCAACCTTCTCAATCATTGTTATGGAATGCTCAAGTTTGAGAACCACTGCTGGGGGAAACAATCAATATTAGTATCCAATTACCCAAAACCTTATAGTTGGATGTTAATTTGCATAGGAATGGAGAGCAATACCAAATTTTGGTACCAAAGGAGATATTTTTGTTTTTTTTTTAAATTAATTTTTATTGGTGTTCAATTTACCAACATACAGAAAAACACCCAGTGCTCTTCCCGTCAAGTGTCCGCCTCAGTGCCCGTCACCCATTCCCCTCCAACACCCGCCCTCATCCCCTTCCACCACCCCTAGTTTGTTTCCCAGAGTTAGGAGTCTTTATGTTCTGTCTCCCTTCCTGATATTTCCCAACATTTCTTTTCCCTTCCTTTATATTCTCTTTCACTATTATTTATATTCCCCAAATGAATGAGAACATACACTGTTTGTCCTTCTCCGATTGACTTATTTCACTCAGCATAACACCCTCCAGTTCCATCCACGTTGAAGCAAATGGTGGGTATTTGTCGTTTCTAATTGCTGAGTAATATTCCATTGTATACATAAACCACATCTTCTTTATCCAGTCATCTTTCGATGGACACCAAGGCTCCTTCCACAGTTTGGCTATTGTGCCCATTGCTGCTAGAAACATCGGGGTGCAGGTGTCCCGATGTTTCATTGCATCTGAATCTTTGGGGTAAATCCCCAACAGTGCAATTGCTAGGTCGTAGGGCAGGTCTATTTTTAACTCTTTGAGGAACCTCCACACAGTTTTCCAGAGTGGCTGCACCAGATCACATTCCCACCAACAGTGTAAGAGGGTTCCCTTTTCTCAAAGGAGATATTTTTGAAGAAGGATTATTTTTGTTGCTGTTCAAATTACACAGTAGAAGGCCATCTACACATAGGCTGACTGCCAACTCACTGATTATCATGATTCAATGTGATAAAGTTCACTTATGTAGTAAGACAATTAAAAAAAATTGTTCAGGACATGAGGTAATTTTTTTTACTAATGTTTTAGAACTATGCTTATTTTTTAGTGATTTTTATTATTTTTATTGAACTATAGTTGACAAAATTATAAAATATGTTAAGTGTACAGTGGAAAGAACAAATATTGTTAAAACGTCTATACTATCCAAAGCAATCTACATATTTAATGCAATCCCTATCAAAATACCAACAGCATTTTTCATTGAACTAGAACAAACAATCTTAAAGTTTGCATGGAACCACAAAAGACCCTGAATAGCCAAAGCAATCTTGAAAAAGAAAAACAGGGGTGCCTGGGTGGCTCAGTTGGTTAAGCATCTGCCTTGGGCTCAGGTCATGATCTCAGGGTCCTGGGATTGAGTCCTGCCCGCCTGCATCAGGCTCCCTGCTCAGTGGGGAGTCTGCTCCTCCCTCTCCTTCTGCCTCTCACCCTGCTTGTGCACTCTCTCTCTCTCTCTCTCTCTCAAATAAATAAATAAAATCTTAAAAAAAAAGAAAAGAAAAAGAAACAACTGGAGGTATTGGTATTGCAATTCCAGACTTCAAGTTATCTTACAAAGCTAGTAATCAAAACAGTGTGTTTCTGGCACAAAAACAGACACATAGATCAACAGAATGGAATAGAAAGCTCAGAAATAAGTCAACAGTTATATGATCAGTTAATCTTTGACAAAGGAGGCAAGAATATGCGATTGGAGCAAGTCTTCAACAAATGGTGTTGGGAAAACTGGTCAGCTTCACACAAAAGAATGACACTGGACCACTGTCTTACACCATACACAGAAACACACTCAAAATGGATTAAGGACATAAGTGTGAGATAGGAATCCATCAAAATCCCAGAAGAGGACCAAGGCAGTAATTTCTCTGACATCAGTCATAGTAACAGATATGTCTCCTGAGGCAAGGGAAACAAAAGCAAACATCAACTATTGGGACCATATTGAAATAAAAAGCTTCTACACAATGAAGAAAACAATCAGCAAAACTAAAAGCCAACCCACAGAATGAGAGAAGACATTGGCAAATGACATATCTAATAAAGGGTTAGTATCTGAAACTATAAAGAACTGATACAACTCAACACCAAAAAAACCCAAATAATCCATTTTAAAAATGGGCAGAAAAGGGGCACCTGGATGGCTCAGTCAGTTGAGCATCTGCCTTCAGCTCAGGTCATGATCTCAGGGTCCTGGGATAAAGATACACATTGGGGATTCTCCCTCTCCCTTTTACACATGTGTTCTCTCTCATTATCTGTCTCTCTCACATAAGAAAATAAAGTCTTTAAAAATAGTTTTAAAATGGGCAGAAGACATGAACATACATTTCTCCAAAGAAGACACACAGATGTCCAACAGACACAAGAAAAGATGTTCATCATCAGGGAAATAAAAATCAAAATTTTTGACAAACTTTTAGCTAGATTGACTAGGACAAAAGAGATACAAATTACTTAAAAAACAAAATTAAAATAAGTGAAAGTGGGACATTACTACTAAATCTACAGATATAAAAAGGATTATAAAAGAATAGTATGAACAATTGTATGGCAACAAATTGGATAACTTAGAAGAAGTGGATAAATTCCTAGAAAACACAAAACCTGCTAAGTCAAAATAAGAAAAAAAGAAAATCTAAATAGACCTATAACAAGTGAGGAGATTGCATCAGTAATCAAAAACCTTCCCCCCAAAATAAGAGCCCTGGACCCGATTGCTCAGTGGTGAATTCTACCAAACACTTAAAGATCTAATACCAATCCTTCTCAAACTTCAAAAAACTGAAGAGGAGGGAATACTTCCAATCTCATTTTATGAGATCAGCATCTCTGTGATACCAAAGTGAGCCAATGATACTACAGAAAAAGAAAACCACAGACTGTTATCTTTTATGAACCCTGATGCAAACATTTTCAAGAAATACTAGCAAACCAAATTCAACAACATATAAAAAGATAATACATCACTGCCAACTGGAATTTAGTCCTGCAATGCAAGGATGGTTCAATATACAAAAATTGATCAGTGTAATACACCATATTAACAGAATGAAGGGAAAAAAACCCTTCAAGATAATCTCAACTGATGCAGCAAAAATACTTGATAAAAATTCCACACTCTTTTATGATAAAAAAAAACTAGGAATAGAAGGAAACTACCTCAATATAATAAAATATGAAAAACCCAAGAGGACATCATATTCAATGGTGAAATGCTGAAAGCTTTTTCTCTAAGATAAGAACAAGGCAATGATACATTCACCACTTCTACACAGCATAGTACTAGAAGCTCTAGCCAGAACAATTAGAAGAAAGAACAAAAGAACATCCAAATCAGAAAGAAAGAAATAAAATAATCTCTATTTACAGGTAATGTGATTTTATTTGTAGAAAACCATAAAGATTTCATACCAAAAAACCTATTAGTTTGACAAAAACTAATTCGTTATATTAATGAATACAGCAAAACAACAGGATATAGAGTCAACACATAAAAATCCGTTGAGTTTCTATTTACTAATATTGAACAAACTGAAAAGGAAATTTTTAAAAACAGACTTACAATAGCATCAAAAAGAGTATAATAATTAGGAACTAACTTATCTAAGGAGGTAAAAGACTTAAACAATGAAAACTAAAAAACACTGCTGAAAGATATTAAAGGTACAAATAAATTGAAACATAAATTGAAACATTTCAAACCTAAATCCCATGTTCATGAATTAGATTTAATATATTATTAAAATGTCCACACTACCCAAAATAATCTATAGATTCAATGCAATCTCTATCAAAATCCCAATGACATTTTTTGCAGAAATAGAAAAGATTGATCCTAAAATTCATAAGGAATTGCAAGGGACACAGAATAACTAAAATAATCTTGAAAAGAACAGTTGTAGGTCTCCTACATCCTGATTTCAGAGCTTACTACAAAACTACAGTAATCAAAACAGCGTGGTACAAGCATAAAGGTAGACAAAGAGACCAATGGAATTGAATAGAGATCCCAGAAATACACCCTCTCCTATATGGTCAATTGATTCTTGACCAGAGTACCAAGGCCTTTTCCTCATTCAATGGGGGAAATGGTGATGGGAAAACTAGACCCTTACCCAACACTGTATACAAAATGGATCACCAACCTAAAACTAAAGCCTAAAACAAAACTTTTAGGAGAGACCACAGAGCAAAAGCTTCATGACATTAAATTTGACAATGATTTCTAAATTTGACACCAAAAGCCCAGGCAACAACAGACAAAAAGAGACAAGTTGGACTTCATAAAAATGTAAAACTTTTGTGCATCCAAGGGTACTTTCAACCGTCTTCCCTGAGAGTTGCCATAGTTTCCTGCTTCAGCAGGGCCTAGAGAGAACAGGCGCTAACCCTTCACCCCCACTGGCTCCACAGAGCCAGCTCTCAGCACCTCCTCACAGGAAGGCCAGCACTCTACTTCAGCATGGGGCAGCTGCCTCCCTTCAGCTGCCCACCATGACTTCTGAGTCTCCCTTATTGGTGGGCTGGAAACACTACCAGCACTCAGAGGCCACTGTCAATTGCCAGATCAACCTGGTGCTCTATACCTCCTACATCTACCTATCCACATCTTACTACTTTGACTTTGATGCTGTGACTTTGAAGAACTTCATCAAATGTTTTCTTCACCGATCTCATGAGGAGAGACAACATGCTGAGAAACTGACAAAGCTGCAGGACCAATGACCAGATCTTCCTCAAGGATATCAAGAAACCATACCGTGAGGACTGGGAAAACAGGCTGAATGCGATGGAGTATGCATTCTACTTGGAAAGTGTGAATCAGTCACTATTGGAATTGCCCAAACTAACCACTGGCAAAAAGCCCCACTTATGTGACTTCACTGAGAGTCATTACCCGAATTAGCAGGTAAAATCCATCAAAGAATTGGATGACCACAAAGCCAACTTGCATAAGAATCTGGCATGGTGGAGTGTCTGGTATGACCAGGGAGTCACACATGGCGGTGAATTCCCTGGTCACTAAGGCAGTGCATGCATGTTGGGGTAACCTTTACCTTTTCTATAGGTCTTACCAAAATAAACACTTAAGTTCTTTCATTTGTACCATTCCTTCAAATAAAGCAATTTGTTACCCCCTCCACAAAAGAGATTTTTGTGACAGAATGAAAAGGCATCCATAGAATGGGAGAAAATATTTGCAAATTATGTATCTGATAAGGGACTAATACTCAAAATATATAGAGAACTCCTAAAACCAAGTAAGAAACAAATAAGCTGATTCAAAAATGGGCAAAGGACTTAAACGTTTCTTCAAAGAAGATATTCAAATGGCCAATAAGCACATGAAAAGAGCATAACACTATTAATCATTGGGGAAATGCAAAGCAAAACCACAGTGAGGTAGCACTTCATATTCATTAGGATAGCTACTATGAAAAAAATCCAAGGCGGGGGTACTGAGCTGGTTTAATTGGTAGAACATGGGATTCTTGATCTCAGGGTTGTGAGTTCAAGCCCCACATTGGGAGTGGAGCATACTTTAAAAAGGTTTTTTTTTTTTTTTATTTGACATAAAAAATATTGGCAGGTATGTGGAGAAATTGGGACCCTTGCACACTGTTGGTATGAATGCAAAATGGTGCAGCCACTGTGGAAAACATTATGGCAGTTCCACAAAAGATTAAAAACAGATTTAGCATATGATTCCGCAATTCCACTTCTGAATGTATACCTAAAAGAATTGAAAGCAGATTCTCAAAGATATATTTGTGCACCCATGTTCATAGCAGCGTAATTCACAATCACTAAATCATGGAAGCAACCCAAGGGCCCATGAGCAGATAAATAAGCAAAATGTGGTATACATATACAGTGGAATGTTCAGCTTTTAAAAAGAAGGAAATTCTGACATACGCTACACATGGGTGAATCTTGAGAACATTATGCTGAGTGAAATAAGCCATCCACAAAAAGGCTAATATTACATGACTCCATTTACATGAGGTAGCTAGAGTAGTCTAAATCATAGGGACAGAGAGTAGAATGGTGGTTGCCAGGGACTGAGGGGAGGGGGACACAGTTTCAGTTTTGCAAAATAAAAATAGTTCTGGAGATGGGACCGTGGTGATGGTTGCTTAACAGTATGAACATAATCAATACACTGAACTGTACACTTAAACGTGATTAGGATGACAATTTTTATGTTTTGTGTATTTTATCAAAAAATTTTTGAAAAAGAAAGATCAAAGCTAATTCAGGCCAAATCCAGTATGCACACGTGTAAACTTTAGTCTTTATGTTTTTAAGTTTCTGTGTGGTGAATTAAGCAATTTGATTTGCCCTCCCTCTACTGCCTCTCACATTCCAGGGACATATATTTTACAAATCAAGCTTCCCTAGTCATTCAACAAGTGAGAGAAAAGTATACTTTGTCTAGGCAAACTGTCTCAAGCACGAATGTGGAACAAAGGTATTGGCGCACATGCAAAGCCTCCAAAAGTTTACATCCTACGCATTTTATCTTAGGAGACTATTCTATGACAAAAGTCAATCCATAAGTGCTGGTATATGGTCGCCTGTGTTTTTCTCTAATCTCTCCACAGAACTGATTATAAACTCCCTGAGGGAGGGATCACAATTTATATTTCTATTACTTGGCAGGATTTTCAGACTGTATTCATATTATAGTAGAAATTCAGTAAATGTTATCTATTCTAGAGGTGTTACCAACAGTAAGTGAAGCTTCCGTGAGCAGAACTGGAGATGGGGGTGGGGGGTGGGAAAGAAGTGACCTGGGACCCAGGGATTATTATTAGGACTCCTTTCTCTAGCCATACAACAGCAGCAGTCC
The DNA here is from genome assembly GCF_018345385.1 of Vulpes lagopus. Lineage (NCBI taxonomy): Eukaryota > Metazoa > Chordata > Mammalia > Carnivora > Canidae > Vulpes > Vulpes lagopus. Next base: position 59,667,418 of record NC_054829.1, read on the forward strand.
ATTATCTGGTCCCACTGAGTCCGTCCAACTTTACCTCTAGTTCTTGTCAACATACACCCTCATAGCTGGAATCTTCTTGGTCTTTTCTTCCAGAAATGATCATTATTCATATACTCCATTGTCAAGAAACTTCTTGGGTTGGGAAAAGAGAAACAAACGGCTGTGCCCCACTTCCAAGGAAAGACGGTCTCTGCAGTTCCACTAAGTTATCAGTAGGTGGCGGTGACACCGTATAAACCGGTTCCAGTTTGATCTCTGTTTATTGAAACAATCCATCTCCTTTTGCCATTGAGGTTACAATATCTATTTTTAGTGTGATTTGATGGGCCTTGTCTGTAATTTAACAATATTGGAATCAAACTCTGATACCTAATCACATGGATGTAAGCTCTATTAGATTTCAATTAGCATTCCCTCTGATCTGATTATTAAGCTTTAGCCATTCAAATGGCTAACAGGGAAACATTTAGATAATTGCAGCTGTCTGGGGTTATTACATTTGGTATCATTTTCACAGAGTGATTCATGTAAAGACTGGGCCATAAAATTTGTTTTTGTTGGTAGAGACGAGAAACTATGGCTTTTGGGGGTGTGGGGCACTGTTAAAGCATTAGTAGGATCTTGCGGTCAGACATTTGGGGTTGTTTTTTTCATCAGGAGGGAAAACGAATATAGGGTGCTTGCCATTTAGTTATTTTCCAAAAAGATATTCTTAATTCTCCATCGACAGTATTGTTTCATTTGGCAAAAGAAAAGAAGCATTAGTCAAGTTTCCTCTTCCTCTCGTTTAATTGAACTGAATTACATTTGAACTGGACAGATTAACCCGCATCAAAACTTATCTCCTACACAAAGGCCTTCCTGAGTAAATGAAATTGGGGTCTCATGCCTCACCTAATACGATTCCTAAGTACAAACACTAGAGTTGTTTTACCAAAGTTTCTAGACCACTTGGTAAGGATACTGAGGCATGCTTTAAGCATAGACGGGGTCATTGGCAAAATGACCTTAAAGGACACTTCAGCCCCTACCATCTAAGATTCTAGGGATCAACAAAATAATTGTCCCTCCCGCAAAAGGCCCTCAGACCCTAGGAGCAGCCTATGTGCGGGCCCTGCTCTAGAGAAGCAGGGAACCTCACCTACAGAAAGTCACCCCTCTACTCTGTGTGGGCCACTAAGAGCCAATTCAAACCTGGAAAGAAAAAAGTTATTGATGAAAACTATGTGTCTTTCGATCAAATACTTCATCCTTTTTTACCCACAGATAATTTGATCGTGAGTAAACATGGCTTCAAGACTATCTTCTGGGGGCACCTCAGTGGCTCAGTGGTTGTACATCTGCCTTTGGCATGATCCCAGGGTCCTGAGATCAAGTCCCACATCGGGCTCCCCACGGGGATCCTGCTTCTCCCTCTGCCTATGTCTCTGTCTCTCTCTGTGTCTCTCATCTCTCATGCATAAATAAATAAAATCTTTTTTAAAAAAAAGACTTTTTTTCTGCTTTAGGAAATAAATGTCGTCTCTGAAGATTTAAAACCAAATTGTGAGGAAAGCTCAGAATTTGCTTTTGTTCTGCTGGAAAATATTTCTCATGTGGTGATGTGAAAATGTGAATCCTCATAAACATCCTGTCCGTTCTCAGAGGCCTAAGACATACACCTCTTTGGGGCCAAGACCATAGTTTTGTTTTTGTTTTTAGATTTTATTTATTTATTCATGAGAGACACACACAGAGAGCGGCAGAGACATAGGCAGAGGAAGAAGCGGTCTCCATGCAGGGAGCCCAATGTGGGACTCGATCCCCGGACTCCAGGATCATGCCCTGAGCCAAAGGCAGACACAACCACTGAGCCAACCAGGGGTCCCAGGACCACAGCTTCTCAGTCCTGGTATTTGCGCAGGATCCAGCTCCAGGCTCCGCAGACAACAGTCAGGTGTTTCGCTGTGCCTCATATCCAATTCTATGCCAGGTCATATTGTTTTTGTGAGAACAAAAAAAAATGCAAAACTTGGGGCACCTGAGTGGCTCAGTCAGTTAAGTGTCTGCTTTCAGCTCTTCAGCTTGGTTCACAATCCCAGGGTCCTGGGATCAAGTCCCACATCTGGATCCCTGCTCAGTGGGGAGCCTGCTTCTCCCTCTCCCTCTGCCTGCTGCTCTCCCTGCTTGTGCTCTCTCTCTCTCTCTCTGTCAAATAAATAAATACAATCTTTTTCTAAAAAATGCAAAACTTTTACAACAATGATCCATCCAGCCTCATAGTTTGCCTTTAACTGTGGCAACTGTTACTTTTAGGATTTCGCTCTTTGAGTATTAGTTCAGTAATCTGCCAGAAAGACAAACATGCTAGCCTGTCCTTTAAGGTGTTAAGGAATAGTTTTCATCCAGTACAGGTGGTTGTGGGATGGGCCAGCCCCAAAAGGCTTGACCATAAAAAGAGTGGAGGCTGACAAACTAAAGGTCTGAGCCACCGCCCACGACTCATATGGGTGGGGTCAACTTTTCCCAGAAGTGCACACAATGTAGCATGTAATACAGAAAAAATGCAGAAGACATTGCCAGGGCAATTCTTTTGGAATTTAGTGAGGAGATAGGGGGAGGGGTGGAGTGGGGTGGGGGTGGGCGGGGGGGGGTGGTTTAGGGAGGGAGAGAATGGGGTAGTACACAGATATACATAAAAGATAACCAAAGAAACATATTTCCTCCTATACTGGTCTTTCCAGACTGGTCTGTATTCAATTGTTTTGGTAAAACAAGCAGCAGAGCAAACTCATTAGCCACTAATGAGATTTCACTAATGAGATCTCAGTACTGGGAGAGCCAGAGCTCAAGTTTGGGAGCCAGTGTTCCCTCAAAAGGAAATAGTATTTTCGTACAAGAGAAACAGAATGATATCTTATGGAGGAATTGCCTAAATGTTGTGGAAAAATCAATCCCTAAGACCCTAACATTTATCTCTGACTTCATTTCCTATTACTCTTCCCCTGACTCACTCTAGGTCACTCACACTGAGTCCCTGCTGCTCCTCAAAGGGTGTTCCCACCTCAGGGCCTTTGCACTCACTGAACACTATGCAGACCATTCTTCCCCTAAATACCCACACCACTTATTCTTTCCCATCCTTCAGAGCTCCTGTCAATGTTATCCTTTCATCCTCCTATCCACCTTCTGGAAAATATTAACAAGTACTCTTTTTTTTATAATAATTTATTTTTTTGGTGCCTGGGTGGCTCAGTCAGTTAAGCATCTGCCTTCAGCTCAGATCAAGATCCCAAGGTCCTGGGCTCAAGAGCCCCATTTTGGGCTCCCTGCTCAGTGGGGAGCCTGCTTCTTCCTCTCCCATTGTCACTCCCCCTGCTTGTGCTTGCCCTCTCTCTGTGTCAAATAAATAAATAAATCTTAAAAAACAAACAAACAAAAAACCAACATAAGGTTTTTCTTAGTAATCTCTACACCCAACATGGGGCTCAAACCCACAACCCCAAGATCAAGAGTCTCACATTCTTCAGACTAGTGCCCCCCCAATTTTAACATGTTCTGTTGCCCTGACATTTCTATCCTTTTTTCCTGAATTACTTTTTCTTTTCTTCACCTCACTAACCAATTATATATTTCACTCATTGATCTGGTATATTCATGTATCCTACAACAAGGGACTCTCCCTGAGGGCAGAGTTCTGACTGTATCTCTGATGCCTACCAGAGTGTCTAGAACAGTGTGAGTGCTCAAAACAGAGTTTTGAGTAAAGTTCCATTCCATATTCAGACTTTCCACAAAGACACTCTGATTCACATAAAGAAAATATTCTTTATGAGCAAATTAATATTCTAAGGAGGGTTAAAGAATGATTAAGCAACCCAGGAGACTTAATTTCTTTCTAGACTCCTCAAGCACTTGCTTTAGAGACAAAGATATATATAGCACAGTCATCCTCAAAGTGGTCCCAGGCCAGAAGAAATAGACAACGTGGAACTTGTAGGAAATACATTCTTAAACACCACCCCAGGGATCCCTGGGTGGCGCAGCGGGGATCCCTGGGTGGCGCAGCAGTTTAGCGCCTGCCTTTGCCCAGGGCGCGATCCTGGAGACCCAGGATCGAATCCCACGTCGGGCTCCCGGTGCATGGAGGCTGCTTCTCCCTCTGCCTATGTCTCTGCCTCTCTCTCTCTCTCTCTCTCTCTCTCTCTCTCTCTCTCTGTGACTATCATAAATAAATAAAAATTACAAAGAAAAAAAAACACCACCCCAGACCTTCTGATTTAGAATCTTGGGGAGGCAGGGATGCTTGGGTAGCTCAGTGGTTGAGCATCTGCCTTTGGCTCAGGGTGTGATTCCAGGGTCCCAGGATCAAGTCCCATGTCAGGTTCCCTGCATGGAGCCTGCAGGATCACACCCTGGGCCAAAGGCAGATAGATGCTCAACTGCTAAGCCACCCAGGCTTCCCCATAAAACAGATTCTTAACAATAGAGAACAGACACCTGCTGGAGGGGAAGTGGGTGAGGGGAATGGACTAAATGGGTGATGGGTTGTGATAGGCATTGGGTGTTACATGTAAGTAATGAGTCACTAAATTCTACTCCTGAAACTGATATTACACTAAATGTTAACTAACTAGAATTTAAATTAAAACTTCAAACATACATACATACATACATAAATAATAAAATTCATTCCTTATTTTATGACACAGTCCATGTTTTAAAAGCCCTCCAAGTGAGTCTAATGCAAGCTGACATTTGAGAACCCACCACTGATCTAGAGGAAATTGCTGTGGGCTAAATATCTAGAGATCTGTATTCAAGTCCTGATTTAATTGGGTGACTGGTTCATTCCTTCACCTACTTCTATCTGTTCACTTACAAAATGAAAGAGATGCTAAATTTTTATTACATGCTTTCAATGTCCTATTGGTAATTCTTAAACTCACAGCCCTGAAGTTCCCATTAGCCTTGTAATTGTGTATTTGTAAGTAAGTAAACATCATACCTCAAGTGAAACTTTCCTTTCTTTCATCCTGGTCTTTTTCTTCTCAAAAAAGCCTGAATTAGTGAGCAATTCACACACAACATTCTTTACGAGGACCATCTTTTTGTGCCAGTTGCCTTTCCCAGCATCTGGAACAGCCCTCTCTCCTTGTTTCCCCCTTTTTCTGCTGGATGTTCTTTCTCAGTTTCCTCTACTGGCTTCTTAGCCTCAGCCCACTCCTTATATGCTGGTGTTCCTGTCTTGGATCTTGAAATTACACACAATTCTTGGGTGGCTTTGTCTTTACCCTGACTTTATTTCTCGAATAAGCTGATGACTTTAAGATATTCCATTCTCTTAGAACTCCCCACATTAAATCATCTGTTCTGTTTCCAGCAGGCCCTCAACTCAACATGTCCAAGACAGAACTCATCCTCTTTCCCCCATCCTACTTTGCCTCCTGTCTCTCCACGAAGCAGCCCAAATCAGAAACTGAGAACTCCCAGAGGCTTTCTCTCTCCTTCCCTCACATCCAGTCACCATGACTGGCAGACCCTTGTTCTTATATCTCTCTTTACCCAACTCTCTTCTTCACTTTCCAATCAATGCCTTTAACTGGTCACTGGCTTCATGGTTCACACACTCCAGCCTGTCTGCCACACTGTCCTTCTGAAACTCACACTACTGATAGCTACCATATAAACTCCCTTAGCGACTTCCAGGCTGCTGTTCCAGCTTCTCTGTTCAGTCACATGGCCACATACCATCTTCTTCCTGCCTAATCTTCTCATTTTTCTCTACCATACATCAAGCTCCACATATAACACCAAGGTGTTTCACACCTCCATGCTTTGCCACAGACTCAACTTTCTTTGGCATACCCTCGTACCCTCTCTGACTAACTCACACTTGTCCCTCAAAAGCCATCTTTGATTAACTTTCCCAGTCATCCCTGGTTTCCTCTCTTCCAGGATCCCAGAGCACATTGTTCTTACCACAAACATAGCCCTTATCACTCTTTACTAGAATCACTCATTTACTTATTTCTCTATCAGCCCATAAACTCTTGAGAACAGGACCCCTATTTTATTTCCTCTGTAACTCCAGAGCCCCGCACAGTACCTGACACAAATAAGTGCTAAAAAATGATTGACACATTGATTTTATATGTATATATAATATATAACTATATATATGGATATATATATAGAACTATAATATATATATATAATATATATAGTACTTTTTTCTTTGGAGATTTCTTTCCTCATATTAGCCATGTGTGTCAGTGTTTCAGATTATTTTAACCAATTTGACTAAACGTGGCTCTGGGCAGTTAAAGACAGACATTTGTGCTTGATCCTAGAGCAGGAACTAAGAAAGTGAATTTACCCAAAGGGAAAGTCTCCAACCTGAGGGCTAGGGGCGAGGAGTAAGAGCCTCTCTATAGGAGCTGTGACATTTTGAAAGTACCAAATTCACCATCACCTTGAGTCTTTTCTGTGGGGCAATAGGGGTGACAGAGGTGGGGGCTTTTGTCCTCTCTTGTGGGCAGGTTTCTTTGGTGAGTTTTCCTTTTGTGGTGCCTGTGGCCACAAAGGAGGCTGCCCCAGGAACCTCCACCTATTTTTAGCCTCAGTTCAACACCCTACAGTCAGCAACCCTCTCACACACCACTATGTCAACTTTCAATCTTGCTCTTGCCAGTATGAATCACCCAGGGTTGGCCTGACAAATTGAGAGAATAAGAAAGTGAGAATAAAAAAGACTTGCAGTGAAAAGGCAAAGTCCTGGACAGTGGAAAGTTGCAAAGACGCCCTGACATCTAATATGTCTAGTAGCCCATCCCCTGACTCCATGCTACTTTTATCAAATGGTTTCATGTATGTTCATATGCAATGTGATTCGAATGAAATTCGCTGTGATCAGTCTGAGATGTGGAGCCTGAACTGGAAAACCTAGAGTCCTCCCTAGGATTCCTCTTTAAGGAAAATTTACCTGAGAAATGAATGGTTCTAGGTGTCACCTGAGTCAGACTGCACTGGGCTGTATTTTCCAATTAGATTAGCAGCTGTATGTTTTGTTATGCTAGGTCAAGCTTTTGAGGTACAATATTTGCTGTTGGAAATGCTACTGCTTCTGAAAGCCATCAGAGATCTTCATCTGAAAACCAGTTGCTGGGCTTTGACAGCTACACCTTCACTGGCTCCAGCCAGCCACACGTGTCTATGGCCCCTCAGCTTTGCAGTCCATTGATGAAAATTCTGATGATGCATCATCCTGCCTGGCAACCTTTCCATCAACCAGACTGATTCCCATTCAGCTCCCTTCCCTTCATTCTACGTCACTAAAGGATTTTTGACACAGGGGATACTGTAGACAAGTGATCAATTATTCCTCTGAACTAGAGCTTCTGCCCCAGTTTCCTTTTTGGTGTCTTGTCCTGGGGAGCTGGGCGAAGCAGTAAGCAGGACTCAAAACCTTTGGTATGGAAATAGATGAGATCCTTGAGGAGGGAGCTTCCGCCTTACTCTGGGGCCCACTAAAGGTTACTCTCGGGCAGCAAGAGAGGGAAAAAAAGAGAAGGGGGGGGGCACTATCTAGGTCTATTTATAATCTCTTCACTCTTCTTCCAAATGTGCTAATCCCCAAAGGGCTGTGTTCCTTGGGGGCTCTGGTTGGACTTCCCGGCCTCCAAATAGCTGTTATTCCACAGCGCCTCCTTCCTTTCTAAAGTGGGAATAACACCTTACGCATTCCAAGGCAGAAGCTGGACCTGAGCAGTTCTTGAGAGGATTTCCAGATAGAGGAGAAAAGTTGATTGGATGAGGAGGAAAGTATTAGCAGAGAAGAAGAGTCCAAAAACAATTATGATAGGTCTGAAGAAAAGAGGATATTCGGTGCCTTAAACAGGGGAGTGAACAAAGGAGACACAAAGATGAATGTGTTCCTCCCCACCCAGCAAGTAACCATTACACTCCACATTCTTCCACATTCTTAAGTGTCTAACTGGAGTCAAAAGCAGGACATGAGCAATAATTATGCACTGCAGGGCAACATGTGACCACAAGCCCAGTATGTAAGATAGACGATAAGAATTAGGAGGGTTCAGAAGAGAACAGAGTTCTCTAGGGAAAGAAGGACAGGGAAGGACTCTTGGAAAGGGCAGGCCTTGGCAAGGAAGCAGAAAGAGGTTGCTCCTTGGATTGTGTGTGGGAGCAAAGGACATAGCCCAGGGAAACCCAGAGCAGCTGGAGCAGTGTTGGTGCTGGGGAGAAATGGAGATCAGGAGTGACCAAGCTGGGCAGAGTCTCACTCTGGAGGGTTTTTAATTCAGGCTGAGGAATTCAGACTCCATGCTGCAGGCCATGGTACGTTTCTAGAGGCTCTGTCACAGGAAATAATGTGATGAAAATGTGCATTAGAAACAGTAGGGAAGGGGTGCCTGAGTGGCTCAGTTGGTTAGAGTGTCTGCCTTGGGTTCAGGACATGATTCCAGGAGCCTGGGATTTGAACCCAGCATCCAGCTCTCTGCTCAGCAGGAAGCTTGCTTCTCCCTCTCCCTCTGCCATTCCCCTAACTTGTGCTCTCTGGATATCTCTCTGTCAAATAAACAAATAAAATCTTAAAGAAAAAAGAAATAGTAGTGAAAAGGGATGTAATTATATAATTGTAACCCTTTTATATTACTCAAATTTTTAGTCATGTGAAGTGTTATGTTTCAATTTAAAAATTAATGTTAATACCATAGAAAAGTATGATTTATGTCAATAGCTTTGCAGATGTTTAAAATAGAAACAGGCAACATTTGTAGAGGGTGAAGAGCAAGAGTAGGAGGGGCAGTGTGGGGTGAGAGGTTTGCAACTGACTTCCGCCTTCTGAGTGAGTGGCTTACCCCTTCTAAGCCTCAAACTCCTTTGTTTTGTTTTTTTAGATTTTTGAAATTCATTTATTCATGAGAGACAGAGAGAGAGATGCAGAGACATAGGCAGAGGGAGAAGCAGGCTCCCTGTGGGGAGCCTGTTGCCGGACTTGATCCCAGGACCCCGGGTTCATGACCTGAGCGGAAGGCAAGACACCCAACTACTGAGCGACCCAGGTGCCCCTCCAACTCCTTTTTCAAACAAAAATAATGATAGCCACCTAACAGAATGGTTGTGAAGATTAAACAGGATAAAGCACACCAAGAGCCGACCCTGTTAAGTGTTCAGCGAACGCCTACATAAACGAGAGGCTCCAGTGGTAAAACTGGGCCTCCGCTCATTCCGGAGGACTGCGAACGGGAAGGGCAGGCTGGGGTCCTTGCAAAAGCAGGATGAACGAACTGATCAGCCACAGGGGTTTCAGAAGGAACACTCCCAGCTCCCCCTCGGGTCTGCGATAAATGATGGACTATCGTCCCACCTAAATATCCAGTCTCGGTGCACGTCTTTAATCCCGCTTTCCTAAAATCCCCTCAAGCAAATTGGGCTCCCGAGGGAGTAGTTATTCCACAGATGGCCTGAAGGTGTCGCTGGAGACAGTACCATCCACAGCACCTCTGCTGGGGGGGGGGGGTCAGGATGCTGCCTTTCCTGAAGGAAACCCCCCACCGTGGCTCCCTAACTCCCCTCCTCCACGCTCCTGACCTGTAACGTAGCCCCTTCTATCTCATGTGCGTCCCTGTCCTTGCCGGTACCTCCCTGTCCCGATGCCCCGACCACGTGGGGGTGGATCCAGGTCCTTTAAGGCGGCAGGGCCATCGCTGTGATTGGCCACTCAGCCTTCCCTGTTGGCTCCCCATCATTGTGTTCATGTGGATGATTATCCAAGTCCTGCAGTCATGCTGTCACCCCCACCCACAGGCCCTAGCCTCCTGGGTTTTCATTAGTGAATTTCGGGGCACCCCTCTCTGTCTCCCTGCTATTTAACTGCTCCTCTAAATTGGCCCAATTTTCAGGTATTAACATTTAAAAATTCGGTGATGCATTAATCAACCTTGATTTCTGAAAATACTAGTGTTCATGGTAAAATCATCCCTAAACTGTAGCCTACAAACAGCCCTAGGATATAGGAAATAATGAGCATTCCTGAGCCAAGCTAAGTGACTTATCCAGAGGGACATGTCACAGTCATGAGACTAGACCCTGACAGCGGGGACCTGGAGTAAAGGAAAAAAGGTTCCAGGCCAATTTCCCCCTCTCCCTTCTCACAGCTTCTGCTTGTGACCCTTCCTAATCTCTCATCTGCTTTGAGTACTTAAAAAATCAGCCTAAAAAAAAAAAAAATCAGCCTAAAAATAACTCTCAGAATCAGTATTTTTCTAGGTCTCCCCCATTAACAGCCTCAGAAATAAGCCTCCAAGACTCACCTCAATTTCTGATACTTAGCCACATAATCTGGGGCTCTGCTCTAAAAGGAGGCTTGGGAAAGATATTATCACATGATTAGGAGAAGGGGCTAAGGATAAAAGTTCTTAACTATTTGTAATCTGAAGCACATCTTTTAGCGACTACGGCTCTTGTTTACCTCTGTCCTAAACCATTTCCAAGACCTTAGACCACAGAGAGGGGAAAATGTGCACATATAGTTTCTGGTGGCAGATTTTAATTCTGATGCTGAGAGGGATCATGAGCCCTGCACCTGCTTCTAGAGCCTGAGAACAGGGAGCACCTAACATTCGTGTCCCATGTCCTGCTAAGTACCAGGCTCTTCTATGGAACTGCCCTAGTGCTGAGCGTCCTCATACCCTGACTAAACTCAGAATGAATTTATACCCCAGACGAAATAGCAAATATACTGGCATGCCAAGGAGGCCGTGTGCTGTTAAGCTTCCACCCCCATCTCCCTGCTCCAACTACTCCGCCCTGAACACAACAGAACACGAACAACCCCACACACCTATAGATATTGCTTGGTTACTGCCAACAAACAAAGGAAAAGGGAGAGCCAGGAATCTGGGCCAGAGTGACATGAGCAGGCCTCCCTCTGACAGCCAGTTACCCAACAGGCAGACTGGGCACGTGGTTGGGGCAGGAGTAGAGCAGGAATCCAGCAACATGTTTATTAAACGGAGTTTAAAATAAATAATTAAAAAAAAAAAAACACCTTAACAGTCTTTGTGGGAAAAATCAGAACTTTGTCAAATTGGTTATACTTGCTTGACAGTGTAATGCTTGAAAGTTCTTTGGGGGGCAGAGCTCTTTTCAGGGCTTAGAGCTTCTGATTGCAATCCTGCCTGCCAGGAGCAAGCCAAACCTTCTGGACAGACCACTTCGGTGCCCCCTCCAATTCCACAGAGGAACAGAGACCCTGGAATACCAAGGGAGCCAAAGGTTGGGGCCTTGCCCCAAAGCACCAAAAAGACATCATATGTCAGCTTTTTTCCCCCTTATATTTTTTTATAAGAGGTTGTAAACTCAAAGCCTGGGGGCTCAGTTTAGCCAGAAGATGCAGAACTGCACTTTGTTTGATTCTCATGTTTTACAATTTTCACATCAAAATCCATTTTCTGAATTTTTTTTTTTAACAGTGGACTATCAGTACCGAATTTCAAATGCTGCTTGACGACAATCGTTTGAGCTGAGTGTGAGGGACATGCTCTCCTGGGTCTAGTCTGTTAGAGAGGCCACCAATTCCCCTTGGACTCGTTCCCTTGGTTGGCCTCACTCCATTGTGGGCCTGCCTGCCCCCTAAAAGGTAGATATTTGCGCTTAAGACCCTTTAAAGCTTTGTTCCCCCGTTAATTTGCAGAATTTGTAGCAAAAGAAACACATGAAGGCCTTGACAGTGTTCCTTTTACGGCATGACAAATGAAGGTCTTAATGGTCTTTCTTCAGGAGAGATCCAGAGCTTGGGGGCTCCAAGTTCTGAAAGGGATGGATGGAGGTGCTTGCTAATAATGACCAGAGGAGGAAAAAAGACAGGGCCTGGGATCAAAAGCAGAATATAAATGCAGAATTTCACCGTGGGGCTGCCAGTGGTGTACTTGACTTCAGGACTGTGCCATGGCTCCCTTTTCCCCCACTTGGCTGTATCAAGCAACAGGTAGCCCTTTCCAGGAGTTTAAGTTGCTGGGGCTAAAATAATGTTAGTTTAATTGGCCAGGACAACTGGCACAGGACACCCTATCCATGATGTTAAGCCAAATATATTGGCCCACGTACCCTGCTGCTAGGCCGTTGGGCACTTCAGACAGTAGGTATAGTCCACACTGTGCATTTCCCTCTCAGGAGGGGTGTGTGAAGGGCCTGCATTCCCTCAGGCCTCTGATAATGCTCCTTCCCCCACAGGGGTGCTCCTGCCCAGAGTGAAGCCCACTGAGCATCACTGGCCATCCTGTCATTCCTTATGGCTACATCCTGAGCAAAAATATAAAACCCCTTTGACGTTAATGTACTCTTTCTTCTGTCTCTTGCATGAAAAAGAAAAAAAGCCAAATGACATTTTAAAAATGAGTCATCTAAGATTTTAACAACTTCACAATGTCGGCGGGCAAACTCTAAATGTCCAAGAGTCCATAAATGTCTTTCTAAACCAATCATCAGTTTAGCTGCTTTCTTTTGCCCCAGCTGCTCATGTTTTCCAATTTCCAAGTATGTTCTTTATCATCCAAATTGTAACGTTTGTTGATTTAAACCACTATGTGGTAGTGAGAAAAACACGTTGGGTCACATTCAAAACTGCCTCCTAGGTGACAGAAAATCATATGGTACCTCCTTGGGAATCCCTACCACAGGGACAGGTTATCAAGCCTCTCAGCGCCTCCCCAAATTTCCAAAAGCCTCATGACAAATCAGGAAATGCCTGGGCCTGACTCTTACCACTAGGTGTCACACTACACAATGAGGAATAAAGACTACCAGGTCTTGAAGTCCATCAGGAACCTGAAGCAATAAAAGGAAAAAAGCTATTGAAATAGATATTTTTATTCATGCATGATTTTCTTTCTTAATGGTCATTTTTAAACCTGCAGCTAAAAATCCTCTTCTAAGGTAGATAAATGGGGCCTTTAAAATACAACTTTTGCTTCTTTCTTCTTCCTCCCTCCCCCCTCCCCCCCAGACACGAATATTCCCAGATAGGGGAACATCAGCCCTCTATTTTACCTAATGCTTGGATTAGAAAATATTTTGAGTATCGTCTTCAAAGATTACAGTGCATTCAGCCTCATTTATACGATGTGTTTTCAAAAGTGTTAATACTACAACTGCTTTGGTCCAATGATTGATACGTTGGAATAGAAATTAGATAAACTGCCATCGGGTGCCTAGGCAAATTTCTTTGCATTTCAGTCTCTTTTTGGGAAAGTAGGAACTATATCTAACAAGAGGAGTTCTGAGAACTAACAGTGTATTGCAGTAAGTGTTGGGAATCCTTCTAAAAACATACTGTGATATTTCTAAGAGACATGGTCACCCTGAGGCAGTTATTATGTATCTGTGGACAAGTAATAAAATGTTTAAGCTGGAGAGAAACCTTAAATGACGTTAAATCCAATATTATTATAAAAGCCGGTACACCACAGCAAAGTTAACTGATCTCTCCAAATTAATAAGCAATTAATTAGAGGTAGAGCCTGCAATTGAGATTTATTTATAGCTGTTGTGACCTGCCTCAATAATTGTATAGTTTGTATATTATATGCCTACAGAGACAATGGAGTCTATCTTTGGAAGTTTTCATTATAACATGTGATCATTACTATCCTGAAGGTTGTTGTTTTTTTTTTTTTTTTAAGACTTATTTATTCATGAGAGACACAGACTGAGAGGGAGAGGCAGAGACACAGACAGAAGGAGAAGCAGGCTCCCTGCAAGGAGCCTGATGTGGGACTCGATCTCGGATCCCGGGATCACGACCTGAGCTGAAGGCAGGCATCCAACAGCTGAGCCACCCGGGCGTCCCTATCCTGAAGGTTTTATTTCTTGATTTTAGGGCTTTTTCCCCCCTTATATTTTTTTATCTCACTCCCCCGACCCCGGTTCCCTAAATTCAGATAGTCGGAGGAGTGGAGGGAGAAGAGATGAGCAAAGGGTTGGTTAGTATATGGCCAGTCAAGTTAAGATGATTGCAATATAATCACCAGAAATTTCTGCAAAACTATAAAGCTTCCTAGAGCTAGTTCTGAAAAACTCTGACCTGAGTTGCTTCATTTTGCCTGGACCAATTCTAGAGATAGAAAAATTCTGTTAGAGGCTGGTTGGCTAGGAGAATGGGGGTAGGGTGGGGAACGTAAGTTATATTTCTGCAGGTGAAACCAAAGGATGAGGAGCCCATAGGGGCTATGCACAGCGCCTGGAGAGGTCCAACTGCTGCCCTCTCCGGGGCAGGAGAGCAGGGAGCCAGCAAGAGGGTAATGTTAGGTTGGCGGGAGGGTGGCCTTCTGTAGGATGCTTTGCAATCTAAACCATCCTTAAGGCCCAATCTTGGGTAAGGCAGTGCTCAACCTATTCTTCAGCCTCTTCCAAATGCTTCTGGAAAGACACGGGCTGGGTACCCAGAAGTAGGCTCTGCAGCAGCACAGTGCAAATCAGGAAACATGACCTCAATAATTATTTTGTTCGTGCAGGGCAGCTAGCTACAACCTCTACTACAAAGATTAACACCTTGCTTTCCCTGAAAAAAAGTATGGTCCTGTTCAGCGTTTTCGCTGAATACAGGGCAGAGTGCTTGCCTCTCCACCAGTCAACAGGACTGTTAATCCCGAGGAAATGATTTGAGGGTTGTCCAAGCATTTTAATGCCAAAAAATGCCAAAAGCTTTTTGGCTTTCAATGCCAAAGCATGCACAACTTTTACCTGGTTGGGGTGGGGTGGGGGGCTCGAGGGAGTGCTACGTGTATCCCAGCGCCACAAAGAGCCTGGCATTGGCAGGATGGCAGAGGCAGCCGGCGACCTTCTAACCCGCCAGTGCGCCCTTCCCCGCAGAGGTTTGGGGAAGCAAATCCCTACGTCCAGCCATCATTTCCACTCGAGTTTTCAAAAGATCAAGAAACGGAAAGGTTGGCAAACCCCAAGGAGGAACTGCCTGGCGGGTCTGCGTTCATTGGGATCTCAGCAGCCGACGACCCCAAATCGAATCGATCGTGGGAAACCCCAGGGAAAGAAGGCTGCTTGCAGAGGGACGGGATTACGGAGCGCGAGCTGCAGGGAAGTACCGGGGGAGGGGGCCTCGGTCGGGAGGACTTTCCAGCCGCTCAGCGTTCATCAAAAAGTTCCCTGTACATGACCCCAGTGGCTCATCGCCGGGAGTTTCTCTGATGAACCCGGCTCAGGGTTTAGGCTTCTCCCCCTCCTCCCCCTCCCGAGCAGAGGACGGGGCCAGTTCTCTTTTCTGGTCTGACTGGCTTGGAAATTCCCCGCGCCTGACCCCGCCCCGGAGAAATCCCCTGCCAGCGCTTATAGGGCGCCGCGGCGGCGCTGGCGAGTCCACAAGAGTCGCAGCCGGCGGTCCTCGATCCCGACCCTGCGAGGCAGCGAGCGCGCAGCCCGCGGCCGAGCGCACCTGGGCAGCCTCGCCGAGCCTTCCCCGCGCCATGTTCCAGCAAGCCGAGCACGCCCAGGACTGGGCCATGGAGGGGCCCCGGGACGCGCTCAAGAAGGAGCGGCTGCTGGACGACCGCCACGACAGCGGCCTGGACTCCATGAAGGACGAGGAGTACGAGCAGCTGGTGAAGGAGCTGCGGGAGATCCGGCTCGAGCCGCAGGAGGCGCCGCGCGGCGCCGAGCCCTGGAAGCAGCAGCTCACCGAGGACGGAGACTCGTAAGTGTCTCGGGGCGGGTGGGGACGCCGGGCCTGCAGCGCGAGGCCGAGGGGCGGCAGCCGACCAGGGTGTCGGCACCGATCGCCCTACACCCCTGGCCCCGGGACCGTGCAAAGCTGCCGGCTGCGCTGCGGGCAGCAGAGCAGGGTCGGATCCCGGGCTGGCGGTGCAGCAGCTCTGCGGTGCAGCGCGCACCCCCCACCCCCCACCCCCCAGCCCCGGTCCGGTGCCTGCCGGGTCGGCGGGGGCGGGGCGGCGGCGGGGACGCGAAGTCCCCGCTTGCACAAGGGGGGCGGGAGCTCCTGCCCCGCGGGCGGGCGCCGCGGGGCCGGGAGGGGAAGTACAGGGCGTTCCGGCCCGGCGGGAGGGCGGGGCGGTCTGGCCGGCGCCCGCCGAGGAGGGAGGGGGCCCGGAAAGTCCCTGGGCGCCTGCCAGGAACACTCAGCTCATAATAACCTCGCGGAAAACACCGCGGCCTCGGCCTCCAGAAACCCCGGCCTTGCGCAATCCCCCGCAGCCCGCGCCTCCCTGGGCCCCACGCGATGCACTCACCAGCCCTGGGGGTTTTTCCCTCTCTTCCCCTTAGGTTCCTGCACTTGGCCATCATCCATGAAGAGAAGGCCCTGACCATGGAAGTGGTCCGCCAAGTGAAGGGCGACCTGGCCTTCCTCAACTTCCAGAACAACCTGCAGCAGGTGCGCCGGCTCGCCCAGCCCTGTGCCTCTGACCCACTGATGAAGTTGGATCTAGCTCAGTTGCTCCCAATCCTTTCTAAATTAATAATCACTGGGCATTATGTACCTTGACCTTTTACATTGGAATCGGCCAACGTCCTAGAGAATAAAGAAAATTCTATTGATTTGGTGAGGCCTATGATGAAAGCCCACCTGCGGCCTCTGGCATTTATCTTGCCCTTCATACCTATCTGGGAGGAGCAGCACCCACAACCAGTAGATCTCCGGAGTTCAAGGGAAGACAGACTCTTGAGTTTGGGCCATGGCTTACCCTCTTTCTATTCCCTCTTGTGTTTGTAGACTCCACTCCACTTGGCTGTGATCACCAACCAACCAGAAATTGCTGAGGCACTTCTGGAAGCTGGCTGTGATCCTGAGCTCCGAGACTTTCGAGGAAATACCCCCCTACACCTTGCCTGTGAGCAAGGCTGCCTGGCCAGCGTGGGAGTCCTGACTCAGACTTGCAGGACCCAGCACCTCTACTCCATCCTCCAGGCCACCAACTACAATGGTATGTCTGCCTGCCCTACCCTGCCCATCAGAAGGCAGGTGACATGGAGAAGGGAGAGGTGGGCCAATGTTAGGAGTCCAGGCAAGAGCTGAAACTCTGAATACTTGAAAGGTTGAGAAAATATGCATGCAAAAGGTCTGTTTCATGCCTTGATAAAGTTCATTCAGAGCCCAGATTCTGGGTTCTCCAAATTCAGAATTTATTCCCTAAAAGAAAGTTCTGCTTGAGATCTGAGGGTTGAAACAAGTGGTTATATTTGCTTCATTGTTCTTCTAGGTCACACATGTCTACATTTAGCTTCTATCCATGGCTATTTGGGCATTGTGGAGCTTCTGGTGTCTTTGGGTGCTGATGTCAATGCTCAGGTGAGTCCTTCATGTCTCCAGATGGAACGCATCGGGGCTCCAGGCCCTCCTCAATAAGACTTCACATGTTGTTGTTGCAAGTAGAAATTCCAAACTCAACCATAAACATCTCAAATTCCTTTTGGTTTCAGGAGCCCTGTAATGGCCGAACCGCCCTCCATCTTGCAGTGGACCTGCAGAATTCTGACCTTGTGTCGCTTTTGTTGAAGTGTGGGGCTGATGTCAACAGAGTTACCTACCAGGGCTACTCCCCGTACCAGCTCACGTGGGGTCGCCCAAGCACACGGATACAGCAGCAGCTGGGCCAGCTGACCCTAGAAAACCTTCAGATGCTGCCAGAGAGTGAGGATGAGGAGAGCTATGACACAGAGTCAGAGTTCACAGAGGACGAGGTGAGTGTCAACTCCATTGCTCTGCACAAAGCAGTACCCTCCCAGGCCCCTAGAGCTCCTCTTTATCCAAAGAGTTCAATGCAATGAAGTTCTCCCACTTTAGTGTTCATGACCAGGAGTATCCCAAAAGTGTGTCTTTATTTTTTGCTCTTTTTAAAGGAGAGGAGCATTAAAGAAAAACTTCCTTTGCCCCTGAGGTTAATTTATACTTGGGTTATGGAGAATGGAATCCAAGAGTACTTGATAATGGCCCTCACCGTTATCCCAGTACCTTTGACAAAACTCTGGAAGCTTAACATGGCTTTTTTTTTCTCTTGTTTTTAGCTGCCCTATGATGACTGTGTGCTTGGAGGCCAGCGCTTGACGTTATGAGCTTCAAAACATATCTAAAAGAACACGGACTTGTATATTTGTACAAAAAGAGAGTTTTATTTTTCTAAAAAAAAAAGAAAAAAAAAGAAAAAAAATCAAAAGGGGGTACTTAAAACCACACTTCACATTCCCTAGCCAGAAACATTTACTATGGTGGATCAGCCCTCATTTTGTAATTTTTTGTGAACTTTGGAAGGAGGACAAGATCAATGGAATTCAAAGAAAACCTTGTTCAAAAGTTGCCTTTGTGGGATTTCTGAAGGAGGTTATGCAAAATGTGACAAAAGAACTACATCGCATTGTGCTTTTTGATTGAATCACCATAGATTCAGTGGCTGTGCCCAGTGTGGGATGCATGACAACCAGGTGTAATGACCCGGTGCGTCATTAAACCTTTGGGGGGGGGCGGTGTG
Source organism: Vulpes lagopus (assembly GCF_018345385.1). Taxonomy (NCBI): domain Eukaryota; kingdom Metazoa; phylum Chordata; class Mammalia; order Carnivora; family Canidae; genus Vulpes; species Vulpes lagopus. The sequence continues at coordinate 59,685,915 of NC_054829.1, forward strand.
GGGTTAAAAGTCACTACCTGCCAAGGTTTGTGTTTACCCCCCTGTAAATGATGTACATTGTGTATTTTGTTGGTAATTATTTTGGTACTTCTAAGACATGTATTTATTAAACAGATTTTTACAAACAGAATTATCGTGATCATTCTCTTTGGGCTGCCATGGGGCTCCCAACCTGAGAGTCATCCGATCCTCTGGGGAGGTGTAGAGCTGTGTGGGAGTGCTTACCACAGCCAGCTACAAAGCCCTTTCAGAGAGCAGCTTCTCACGCTGTGTAAGCCAGCCTCCCTGCCAGGCTTTGCCGGCAGCCCCAGGGCCCTGTGCGTGGGAGAGGAGGCTCTAGCAAGATGATAGGAAACCACCATTCTTAGGGGGTGGGGGTGGGGTAGGGGTGGGGGGCTTCTTGGCCTACAGCTGGAATCCTCCATTGTTATCTGCTTTCATCTTGGTTTAAGCTATGCCAGGACTCTTCCACTTGAGGGAATTATTTTGATGAAGAGAACTATGCTTAAATCACATTTTATATTACTGGGAAGGCTCTTAACTATAATACTAGAAGTTCCTAAGGAATGAGCTCAGAAATGGAACGCACTAACATTTATTAGCAAGTACCCACCTTTGAGCCTTCATTTCTTAATTTATAAACTGGGCTGTTCTAAAGATTGTACAAGATAACACACGTCTAAAGCATAGCAGAGTGCTAGGCACATGGTGCTAGAGAGAAATGCAAGCTACTGCACAACATCCTGTATTTCAAAGGGGAAGAAACCAGTCCAGAGAGAATGTCCAGTCTGGGGTCACCTTGCAGGAAAGGCAGGTGGTTAACTTCCAGCCCTTGTTTCCAGGTGATTAATATCTTTTAACTGCATTCCACCTCTAAATCAACCTATTTTTACCAGCTGTAGTGAGTGATACTAAAGGCCTAAAGAGTCTTTTCCCCAGCTCGGTCCATCTGCTAATTCTACTGAATCTAATAGAAGTCAAGAGCTTGTGAAATTTGAGTTTAAATGCTCTGTATTGATGTTTTCATCCCTAAAAGACATTTCTTGCCTAGGTAGAAAGAGTAGTATAGCCAAGTTCATGGCATTATATAAAATACAGAATGGCATATAAATGCAATCCATGTACTTTGGCTTACACCTAAGAAAATATTGCCATTACATTATCTGTTTCCGGATCCATAAATGCTGTCAAAATCCAGTGAGCATGATGATCACCTTCCTCTCAGACCAAAAAGGAGCCAATACGTAGTGGCTCTTTTAATATATAAAGCGTATATTGATTGTAGATTGGAGTGACCCATCAAAGCCAGCCCTGTCTTCCTCCTGCAGCCTCAGTCATTGGAGCCGAGCACTGTGGTGGCCCCGCTACCAGCTTTGTCTTCTCTCAAAGTGCTCCAGGCCCATCACAGAAATTCCCTGTGCACCCCAGAGCCCATGAACACAGGTGCTATGTGATCTAACACATGAATGTTGACCAGGTTCGGCTCTGTCGGCTGATGGGTAGAAGAGGTAGGTAAGACGGGTGGTGGGGGGAAGAACCATCACCTCATATTCAAACGAACACAGGTTGGAAACTTGGCTTCCAAATTTGGAGTGATGCCCTTAGCACTTCATAGTCACACATCTCTCTCTCTCCTCTAATGGTACTGAATTTGTGCCAAGTTGTTTGTCACCCTTACTCCAGCTCTGTGAGAAGTTTGGAAAAATGGGGCAAAGGGATGTGGCCCACTGGTTTCCTCAGGCTCCTTGGTAACTGGCTTTGGTGTAGAAGCAACACCTTCCATGGTCATGGCAGGGAGGGGCTTCTTCTGACCCATTTGGGCCCAGCCTCTCCCACATTTCTAGGCCTCAGCTTTTCTGCTCATCAGGACCTCCACCTTAAGGGTGGATTCCATTATCAGCATAAATCTCTCAAGAACGCTGGACCCATTTTCTTACTCTTGGGGTCTTCCTGTTTCTTCACCTTTCTTTCTTTCTTTCTTTCTTTCTTTCTTTCTTTCTTTCTTTCTTTCTTTCTTTCTTTCTCTTCTTTTTATCTGAAACCTATTTTCTTTCCTTCACGCCACTAGTTGGGTGACTGGAGCCTGGAATTCCCTAAAGTAAAATTTTAGAACCGAAACACTCTAATCTGCAGAGTCAGTCTTGGGAAGATTTCTAAGCAAACAAGAACAAACGTTTTCAAAGAAAACAGTGCAGCAGCCTGAGAGCCTTTTCTGCCCTCAGATTTCTTCCAAGAAGCCAAAGGTCCTGTCAGGACAGGTAGGAGTAAGGGAGCCTTGGGAAAGAGGGAAATGGCAGAAGGAGGGAAATAAAAAGTCACGTCAGCAACTTCCTCGAATTTAGTTCCTTGATTCCTTCTGCCTGCCTCATCCCCAGGACAAATTTCCTTTATAGGTCACATGTACCAAGTCCCTCCCATAAGGAAGGGTTTTTCTTTAAAGAGGGAAACAAACTCCAGTCTGAGCAACTGGAGGGCTGCCCTGTAGGGCCTGGAAGCACGGGAGGCTGGGTGCTTGGAGGTATTTGCAGTGAAACCTCAGTTGCTACTGGAAGTGATTAAGTGCTGAGGGTGAGAACTGAGTCAGTGAGATGGGTTCTTCCTTCACACCCCCCTCCTTCCTCCCCCCCTTTCATCCGCTTGCCTTAGGTGCAGTTGAAGTTTCCTTCGGCAAGAAGGGTCAGAGTGGAACGCCAGTCAGAAACAGGCCCAAGAAACATTCCCCAACCCTGGTCCTTGGACAAGAATATCCCAGGTTGGCTCCCCATTTAAAGGGAGCATTACATAGAGTAAACCCACACACCCCATGTGTTTTCCTCCTAGAGAAGTGGAACTCTCAGACTCATTCATTCATTCCCGTTATGAAGCACCGTTATTCCCCAGGACCTGTGCCAGGGACCAGAGCCCCCGGAGGAGCCAGCCACAGCCTCTGCCTCCAAAAACACCTTGCTTAGGTTGGAAAGGGAACTGAATAAGCACATGTAAGACAGGAGGGCAAAATAAAGCACAGGGTGTGCTGTGAGCTCAGGTCAGGGGCCTGCAACACTTGAGTGCAGGCAGATAAGATGAGTCTCAACTTCGCAGCTCTGCACAAAGCAGTACCCTCCTGGAGTCCTAGAACTACTCTTTACAAGGGATTACACCCCTGTTAGCTATTTGCCCCCCCAGGCCAGTACTATCTATTCTCATTCCATTTCCCAAGTGACTGATGGCATCCTTTTGACAAGTATCAGGGAACACAGCCGTACTCAGAACTTATGAACTGGGATAGGCTATTCATTTTTACATTTATGTGTCATCCTGGATTCCAAAGCTGAGCCTACAATTTGCTACCAGCCTTTGAATTGATGGCAAATGATGTGCATGCCTTAGACCAGAGCTTCTCTAACGGGGTGTGTTGGCCTGGAGATGGTGTAGAAATGCAATTTCTGATTCAGTCAGTCCCCAGCTGGCCCGACACTTACATTTTTAACAAGTTCCCAGACAAGGCTGGGCTACTGATCCAGAATGATCTGAAGATCATTCTGAATAACATTTTGAATAAAATGTTATTTATTTAAGGTCCGTGCTTGCTGGCACACACACACACACACACACATACACACACACACACACACACACAGCCCCCACCCCATACCGCTACAAATCAGGACAAGCGCCTCTGCAGTCACATATGAGGATGATCCAGCATCAGGCAACACGAGCCTTCTGGAAAGTAGGGCAGGATCCCGAGTGCTGTTGGCCAAGGCCAACAAATCTGCCAAAACAAGTAAATGTAATAAGGAAGGAGGTTGACACAATACAGGCCAAGAAAGGAAAAAAAAATCATGAGGGAAATGCATTTGAAGGATGACTTGGTTTTTGTTTTGTTTTTTAAAGATTTTTTATTTGTTTATTCATGAGAGACACACAGAAAGGCAGAGACACAGGCAGAGGGAGAAGCAGGCTCCATGCAGGGAGCCTGGTGCGGTACTTGATGTCGGGACTTGATCCTGGGACTTGATCCTGGGACTCCAGGACCACACCCTGGGCCAAAGGCAGGCACTAAACCACCGAGCCATGTTTTTCATTCATTCATTCAGAAGTAATTTTTTCAAAAAAATTTTATTTATTCATGAGAGACAGAGAGAGGGGGGCAGAGACACTGAAAGAGGAAGAGGCAGGCTCCCTGTGGAGGGCCCGATGTGGGACTTGATCCCAGGACCCCAGGATTATACCCTGAGCCAAAGGCAGATGCTCTACCACTGAGCCACCCAGGGGCCCTCAAAAGTAATTCTTGATCACCTGCTCTGTGTTGGGCACTGCGGTAGGCCCCGTAGTCCCATTTCATATCTGAGGCACCAAGACAGAGCTTATCAGATAGTCATAGAATTTGTAAGATAACCACCCCCCCTCCGCCACGACCACTGCCACCACCACATTCAAAGGAACTATTCAAGAATGGGTCATACGATTATTGGGACCCTTACTCCAAGGCAAGGACATTAAAAGTGTCAAGAGAGGATCCCCAAAGGATGACTTGTTAATTAAGAAGTTGACAAGTTGGCTTTTAAAATGAATTTTTTGTACCTTTGTATAGGGTTGGTATGGCATGTGGGAGGGGCCCTGACCAGGCGTTAACCTGGAAAGAGGGGAGAGAGCTGCTTCCCTATGACAAAGTCCCTACTATCCTTATCAGAATATGAGAAGCCTTAGCCAGCAGTTGACTAAGCTATATTGGGGAAAATCTTAAGCAAAGAATAACTTCCCTTAAATGTTGCCATCATTTCATATTTCCTAATTTTAAAAATTTATTGAATCTATACAAAGCTGTAGTCATCAAAACGGTCTGGTACTGGCACAAAAACAAATACATAGATCAACAGAACAGAATACAGAGCCCAGATATAAACCCACAATTATATGGTCAATTAATCTTCAACAAAGGAGGCTAGAGTATGCAATGGGAAAAAGTCTCTTCAACGAATGGTGTTGGGAAAACTGGACAGCTACATGCAAAAGAATGAAACTGGACCACTTCTAACACCATATACGAAAAGAAACTCAAAATGTATTGAAGACCTAAATGTGAGACCTGAAACCATAAAAATCTTAGAAGAGAGCACAGGCAGTAATTTCTCTGACATTAGCCATGACAACATCTTTCTAGATGTGTCTCCTGAGGTGAGGGAAATAAGCAAAAGTCAACTATTGGGACTGCATCAAAATAAAAACTTCTGCACAGTGAAGGAAACAAATAAAAAAACTAAAAGCCTAATGAATGGGAGAAGATATTTGCAAATGACATATATAATGAAGAGTTAATATCCAAAATATACAAAAAACTTAAATAACTCAACACCAAAAAATCCCAAATAAATCACTTAAAAAAAAAAAAAGGGCAGAAGAGTCAGTTGAGCATCTGACTCTTGATTTTGGTTCAAGGCCCACATCAGAGTCCATGTGGATTGTGGAGCCTACTTAAGATTCTTTTTCTCCCTCTTCCTCTGTCCTTCCCCCCTACTTGCACTCCTGCTCTCTCTCTTAAAAAAAAAAAAATGAGCAGAAAACATGAACAGATTTTTCCAAAGAAGACATAGAAATGGCCAACAGACACATGAAAAGATGCTCACATCACTCATCATCAGGGAAATGCAAATCAAAACAACAACAAGATATAAATTCACACCTGTCAGAATGGCTAAAAGCAAAACACAAGAAATAAGTATTGGTGAGGATGTAGAGAAAAAAGGAACTCATGTACTATTGGTGGGAATGCAAACTGGTGCAGCTACTGTGGAAGACACTATGGAAGTTTCTCAAAAAAAAATCAAAGTAGAAAGATCCTAGGAGCCATAATGGATGAATCTAGAGATTCATAAATGAATAAATGAAATAAGCCAGAAAAAGACAAATGCCATATGATTTCACTCATATGTGGAATTTAAGAAACAAACAAACAAAAAAATGGACAAAGGGAAAAAGAGAGAGAGAGAGAAACCAAGAAACAGACTCTTAACCTATAGAAAACAGTTACCAGTGAGGTGGTGGGAGGATGGGTAAAATAGATGAAGGGGATTAAGAGTACACCTATCTTTTTCTTTTTTCAAAAAAAAAGACTTTATTTTTAAGCAATGTCTATAACCAACATGGAGGGATCCCTGGGTGGCGCAGCGGTTTGGCGCCTGCCTTTGGCCCAGGGCGCGATCCTGGAGACCTGGGATCGAATCCCACGTCGGGCTCCCGGGGCATGGAGCCTGCTTCTCCCTCTGCCTGTGTCTCTGCCTCTCTCTCTCTCTGTGACTATCATAAATAAATAAATAAATAAATAAATAAATAAATAAATAAAAGAATTTATTAAAAAAAAATATAACCAACATGGAGCTTAAACTTACAACCCTGACATCAAGAGTTGCATGCTCCACAGACTGAGCCAGCCAGTTACCCCATGAGTATACTTACCTTGGTGAGCATTGAGTAATATAGGGAGTTATTGAATATTGTATACCTGAAACTAATATAATGCTGTACATTAATTATACTGAAATTAAAGTTTAAAAATTTATAGAATATAGTCTATATGGAAAACATTCAACTATTTATTTGTTTGTTTGCTTGTTTATGGAGGTAGGGTAGGGACAGAGGGAGGGGGGAAGAGAGGATCTTACACAGGCTCCACATCCAGTGCAGAGCCCCATTTGGGGCTCAAACTCATGACCCTGAGATAATGACCTGAGCCAAAATAAATAATTAGACACTTAACTGATTGAGCCACCCAGGTGCCCAGAAAGCACTCAACTATTTAAAGATACGTTTTTAAGGTCTTTTAAATTACCATATTTTCAGTTTATACAATACTTTTTTCAAAGTGTTACCTGATCTGATAAGATATACCATGGAATAAAATCATAAATTCACTTTTTATTTATTTATTTATTTATTTATTTATTTATTTATTTATTTATTTTTATTTATTTTTTTTATGATAGTCACACAGGGAGAGAGAGAGAGGCAGAGACACAGGCAGAGGGAGAAGCAGGCTCCAAGCACTGGGAGCCCGATGTGGGATTCGATCCCGGGTCTCCAGGATCGAGCCCTGGGCCAAAGGCAGGCACCAAACCGCTGCGCCACCCAGGGATCCCCCACTTTTTATTTATTAAACATGTACATAGTGCTTCCTATGTGCCAGGCACTCTTCTAAGTGGTTTGCAAGTATGAATTCCTGTAATCCTCAAACTACCCTGTGAGGAGGTACTATTATTATTTTCATATTTTTTATAAGGAAACTAAAGCACAGTCAATTTAAGAAACTCAGCCAGGTCATACAGTTAGTGGGTGGCAACACCAGGCTTGGGTGGGCTCCAGATCCACATTACCAACCTCTAAATATAAAGCCACCTCAAAGCATGCATGGGATTCCCGCTAACTAAAATTATGGCAGTTCATCAATTCTGAATCTGGTTCTCACACTTTCATTACTGATATGCTATCGAAATTGGATAAATATTACTAAGGATGGTTTGATTTCCTGATGTGTCTTGTTAAAGGAAGAGTGTCTCACAGAAACTATGTAATAATGCAGAGGCTGCAAGACATAAGACCTCAGGGAACCTCAGTAAATTGAACAATAGTGTGGGACCAGGATTCAGCGCCTCTGAATGTTTAGTGTCAAGTTTCATGTGGTGCTAAATAAAAGGAAGTGAGGCACACATATCTCTCCTTCCAGGAGTTTCCAGTTGTGTGGTCTATGTGCACTTCTAATTGAGGCTACGTGTACCCAAAGTCACCACATTAAACATTTTGGTCAGACGTCTTAGACCTTTGCAGTATTTTAATATTCATCTCCAGGGAAGCCCAAAACAAACAAGCAAATGCAAGTTTTAAGGACTAATGAATGAGCTTCTTTCAGGTGAAGTGTTCTAGTGTTGATTCAATTTTAGTTGTGTTTTAAAGTTCTCCTTTCACACCTTCACACCCCATCATTGGGAGGCCACTTGCCAGGGCAGGACCTTGCCACCTGGCCCACAGTGTGTGGCCTGCAGCGAGGATGGAGGTTGGGGTGGGAAGGAAGGACGGGGCTCCAAAAACTTTTCCGTGTATATACACTTAGCTCAGTTGCTCTCCACAAAACACAAAGTAAGCCTCTGATTTGAAGGGGAGGCCTAAACCATCAATATGCAAATATCCCATAACTTACAAGTCAAATGGAGTAGAAAGCTTTCACCCTTTTGAGGCTAGAACTGGGAATAACTGTACCACCAGCAGATTCACCACAGAGGAGTCTGTCTGGGGTGTATGCAGTACTTTCCAAGTCTGAAATATATACGACAGGGATGGGCAAGAGGAGCTCTATGAACGAAGGCCTCCACCCATGATCGCCAAAGCATCCAGGGGTGGTGTGGGGGAGTGGGGGGCAAGGTCAAATCTCTGTGAGAATCTGGAGTTTGGGTTAAGTGGGTCTTTCAGTGCGGGTAAGGCTTGACTGGCGAAATTTTACAATATAGCAGTTTTGGACTGGAAACAGCAAGGTGAGATTTTTAAGGAAAGGGGTTTCTCAGGCCTGAACTGTCTATTGATGCTTCCCCTAAAGGGTTAATGGGTTTTTCAGGAAATTCCTGTAATGAATAATCAAGTTATTTGCCTAGGCAAGAGCAGCTTGGAATAGTGAAGTTAATGAGATGATGAAAAGTCACATTAATGTAGGCAGAAAACGAGGGGCAGGAGGGGGTAGATTTGTCCCCGGTCTGACTAGTCACTAGGCCTGGAGTAAGGGCCTGAGGAATATGAGGACACATGATAGAAACAGTTTGATCAATTAAACTGATTAAAAATTCAGGACATAAACCTACAAGCAATGAGGGGTGGGGGTAGGGGTAGGCTAACAGGGAGTCCGCAGAGGAAACTCTACAAAGGGAGCACGGAGGAAGTGAGGCAAGGATCAGAGAAGAAGTTTATGTGTTCTAGAATTTCACCTGTGATTGACGAGCCTTAACTACAATTTCTGTCTTTTCAAAGCATTAATCCACATCACAAATTCACACCACCATGGACCCAGGTAATCCAGCTACTGGGGAATTATAACAGTAGGCATCCTTTCTCAGACAGTGGCTATATATCAGCCACTTTACCACTGTGATCGCTACAGGGCTGAAGTGGCATCATGATCCCCATTTTACGGAGGTTCAGAGAGGTTTAGCAACTTGTCTGAGGTGATGCAGCCAGGAAAAGTGGAAGTGCTGGGATTGGAACCTGCCTGTTGGGCCCCCCTGCTCATCAGGCTGGCCCCGGGTGAGCCTCCTCATCTGCTGAAGAGGTTTGAAGCCCCTCACAACTGTCTTTTTCCACTACTGCAGTTGGTAACCTCCCATTGCTCTGGCTGCCACACAAACCCATTTTACTCTGAGAAGCCATTTACTACTAATTCTATTTTATAAAGTTTCCTCATCGGAAAAGTTGGAAAAGTACCTCACAGGAGTGTTTGAAGGATAACTGATATAGGGGCGCCTGGCTGGCTCTGTCAGAAGAGCATGTGACTCTTCATCTTGGGGGTCGTGAGTATAAGCCCCATATTGGGAATAGAGATTACATACATACATTCTACGAACTTTCAAAAAAAAAAAAAAAAAAAAAAGGAAGGTAACTCACGGAGTTGCTACAAGTGCTGGGGAAACTCACAGTTTCCTATGAACTCACTGCATAGCTGTGGAAACAGTCCCGGCCCCCAGGGCTTCAGTGAGAGGTCTCCGCTGCAGGCAGAGAGGCTCCAGAATTTCTGGTTTCAGGTCAGCAGGGTGTCGTGGGAGGGTTCTTCAGAGCAACTGGTAGGATCCCACCTGCAAAGGGGAGACAAAACTCACCTCCTCTGCGCCTGCTCGGAAACTCTGCCCAAGGTCATTTGTGATTAAGTTTAGACCACATTCAGCTGACCTTCTGAGGGGGTGACGGTACTGAGCAAATGCTGTTTTAAGGGGCACCACCCCTGGTGACTATCATGACAGAAGCAACTTCCAGGACTGTTCAGTTAATAGCGTGTGGGGGTGTCCTTTTGTAGGTATAAAGACCTCTTTCCTCTTTCATTTTCTCAAACACTATTAATTTGCTATAAGAATGAGGGTGCTCCCTTTCCCAGCCTTTCCCACGAGTGGGCTGGTGGAAGGAAAGGAAGGGTCTCCATAATAAAAGTTCACTCTCCTCCTAATGAGGCAGACCTAAGGGTATGCCAACCTGGGTCCCACTCTGGGCCCCAATCTGTGCCACTGTGTGACCCTGGGCTTCTCAGTTTGTCATCTGTAAAGCGAGATGGTACAGCTCTCTTGCCATTGCTGTGATGCTTAACTATCATTCGTAGTTGGGGCTCTGGCAAAGTGGACCTCTGGCAAAGTGCCCACGCATGTAGAAGCTAAGTAGATGACAGCTCCTGCTGTTAGGATTATTCACATTAGTAAGGTTGAGGCATGTGACAACCCTTCCTTTGGCATGTCATTCCTTCCAAGTAGTACTCCTTCTTCTGCCTCTCAGGGAAGCCCTCCAGGACCTGTGGAACCAGATTCTCTAAGTACAAACTGGGGCAAGGAGCTTACCTACAGCCTCCCTGACCTTGTGCTTTGCCCCAGGGCTCCACCTTCAACCAGGCCATTTTAGCCTCCATATGTGGTCCCCTGATGGGGGAGCCCTTTCAGCCTACACCTGACATCCAGGAGTTGCCACGGGGCTGGACTAAGAGATGGGATCAATGAGGTGCCTGACTAACGGTGGGAAACTGAAGGTTGCTGTGGGTCCGGGCCCCAGGGGGCAAGCCTGAAGGCTCATGACCCGTGACAGTCCTGTAAAGCCTTGGAAGGTGCACCCTCTGCTCTGGCGATCAGCAGCGGGCTGGGGTTGCAGGCTGCTCAGGGGACAAGTCTCAGCGGAGAAGTACAACCTGCTTATGGACTATGATGCACATCCCTCTCCTGGGGCCTTGCTGGGAGCCCACTGTGAGGGGACAGCTGGTTGGGCATACCCTCAGGCCCTTCAGGGTTCCCCACCCTGCCTCATTAGGAGAAAGTGAATTTTTATTATGGAGATCCTTCCTTTCGTTCTCCCAGCCCACTTGTGGGAAAGGCAGGGAAAGAGAGCACTCTCATTCTTGTAGGAGCATTAATAGCATTTGAACAGAGAAGAGGGAGAAGGTCTGTATGCCTATAAAGATGCCTTCCTTGTGCTATGAAGTGGAAGAAAAAAAAAGCATCTCACAGAGTGGTTTGCATAGTATTATCTTGTCAGTAAGGAAAAACTATACTATGTTCTGCCCACCGGGACTTTAGTTTGAACAAAAGAAATTAATTCTGGATAATTTAAGCAGAAAAGATTTGTGAGAAGGATTTTGGGGAGCCCTCAGAATCTGCAGGAGGGCTGGAGAGCCAAAGAGAAGAGCTAGTGACCTCACCACTGCAGTCTAGGCTGCCACACTCTGGCCCTACTGGTTGACCCAATGTGCCCTCCCATTATTAGCCTCTGATTCAAGGTGTAGGCAGAGGGTGTAATTGCTGGATCCTCCCTCATGTGCCTGAGAAGGGAGACTGAGAACGTGAGTGACTGGAGTTTTTGCTTTAAGTTAGGACATCTCCCCCAAACAACATAGTAAGTGGCTTTGGATGACAAACTTGAGTGACAAATACCCAAGATGTTAACAGTGGTTATTTCTGGGTAATTGGACTAATTAATAAGGTATTGTTTTTTTTTTTTTTAAGATTTTATTTATCCATTCATGATAGTCACACAGAGAGAGAGAGAGAGGCAGAGACACAGGCAGATGGAGAAGCAGGCTCCATGCACCGAGAGCCCGACGTGGGATTCGATCCCGGGTCTCCAGGATCGCGCCCTGGGCCAAAGGCAGGCGCTAAACCGCTGCGCCACCCAGGGGTCCCTGTTTTTGGTTTTTTTGTGACTTACTGTGGAGAATTTCAAACACACACATATGCAGAAAGAATATTAAAATGAGGGCAGCCCTGGTGGCTCGCGGGTTTAGCGCCGCCTCCAGCCCAGGGCTTGATCTCGGAGATCCCACGTCGGGCTCCCTGCGTGGAGCCTGCTTCTCCCTCTGCCTGTGTCTCTGCCTCTTTCTCTCTCTGTGTCTCTATGAATAAATAAATAAAATGTTTAAAAAACTTCTTAAAAAAATAAAAAAATAAAAATAAAATGAACTGGCATCTCTAGCTTAGGACTCTCTCTCTCCCTTTCCCTCTGGCACATACCTCCCACTCTCCCCCTGCTCTCTCTCTCTCTCTCTGTATCTCTTAAATAAATAAATTAAGATTTTATTAAGATTTTATTTTTAAGTAATCTCTATACCCAACATGGGGCTCAAACCCACAACCCTGAGATCAAGACCTGAGCTGAGATCAAGAGTCAGACACTTAACCAACTGAGCCACCCAGGTGCCCTAGAACTATATTTTAAATGTGTAACTTTAATGCCATTATCATACCTAAAATAAAATAATAATTCAGAGAGTTTTTAAAAATTATCTTCTTTCTGTATTTCTCTATTACTTTAATTATCAGGGGGGAAAATAAAGCTATTCTCATATTTAATTTGTTCTAAAAAACATTAACTACACTTGAGCATGCCTCACAAACCCAGTCTGAGAAAGGCCACAGGCAGGGATCCAGAAGCATAAGCCAAGGTGACAGTGGTCATGGTTTGTGTCATAAGAAACGGATGCCCCTGGAGCCAGGGCTATGGAAGCTCACTGAAGTGGTGAAGCCATGAGAAATCGCCTGGCCTCCACCTTGCGCTCCTCTCCAAGCAGTAGCTCTGCCGGTTTTCTCTCTGTGTGTCCTGTCACATATCAGAAGAGCCTGGCTGTGGCTGCCAAGCTCACAGGTGATTGGCATGGAATGGTGACAGGCCAACCCCTCAGTGAATCTTGCTCTTTTCTTACACAGACATTTACACACATCCACACTCTTAGCACACACGTTCATACTTACACATTTACATACAGTCACACCCCTGCCCCACATACATTTCCAGGGAGACGACTCAGACTAATCATATCCCAAAAGTGGGGCATGTTTACACCTGTCAAATCTTGAGAGCAGGCACTGAATCCCTGAATGAATCTAGGCAGATCAATGACCAGGAGGGCCACTGTGAGTTGGAGAGCCAGCCTAGTGGGTGCCTACCTCACAAGAGGTCTGTGCTGGCATTAAGCTTGGTTTCAGAGAGAAGTCCCAGTGCTGACACTGGTTAGAAAGCCATATGGAGCAGCATGACACAGGGTCGGGTGGTGGCCTAGGCAGCAGCACCCACAGGGGAGAGTCCTGTAGACTACATGACCAAATCCCAGACTGCACACCAGATAGGCTGTGGTCCACGTGACTGGGGCCAACAGTGAGCTCTGTGTCTTTGTGGGCCTGGGTCCAATATTGGTCTCCTTTTTTCTGGAGTGCAACAGTGCAGGGCCAACTGCACCCACCCAGCTTGTAGGACTGTAATGATGAAGGATGGAGTCCGAGAAAGGGAGGCCTTTGGATGGTTCCTCCATGATCTCGGCTGGGGCTGGGGCCTCATGAAGGAAAGGGGTGAATAACAGTGTAGGGAGGGTGGCTTTGTATAGTATTGGTTCAGTTGGAAACTGTAAGGAACCTTCAGTGACCGACCATCTGACCTGTTCTCTACAGAGAGCAGCAGCAGCTCCCAGGGAGGGTCAGTAACTGCCCCAACCCTAGACAAGTTCCTAGGAACACTGAGCCAGATTCAGAGAGCCAAATTCTTGCCACAGTTTGGACAAGAAAGGACAGGCTTACAAGCAGGGGAAGTACCAAGGCAGGTGTCCACTTGGAGCCCCTCAAGGAGTACACAGGGCTTCTCTGGTCAGACGGCAGGGATGGGACCAGATAAAAAGAGGGTATGGATGTCTAGATTTGACCTACAGGCAACAAGTAGTCACATTAGGTTCTTGAGCAGGGAGGTCATAGAAGGGCTCCAGTGCTTAGGATGCAGAGTGAGCTGTAACGGAGACCAGCGGGCAAGAAGCTGCAGTTATCCAGGAGTGAGAAAACCAGATCTGGATGCAGGTCGGGGGGCGATGAATTAGAAACAAGATATATTGTGAAGAGAAGAGTGTGGGATACTCTGACTCCCCATTGCCACCTGTCAGATGAGTGCTTGTCTCACGCTGATGCATGTGTCCATGAGCCGTAAACCAGACACAGCTAATTTTAAGCAAAGGGGAAGTTGATAGAAACCCCTGGGGAGTGGAGAGCTCACAGAATAGACAAGAGATTGGGAAGACCGGGCTCAGGAGAGTCAAAAATTGAGGGCTCTAGAAAGCCAGAAAAAGGTCATGGCCAGTGCACCAAGACTGCAGCACCCCGCTGCACCTGCTTTTGTAAATGACCTCTAACCACTCACTGTCCTCAGCTCACTTGTTCAGCATCTGAAACCCTAGGCAAGAACATCCATTGGCCAGGTGGAGACCACATTCCTGTCCTGACTGGGCAAGGAAGGGGGTGGAGTGGAGAGGATTTGGCTCCCTTGGCTCTCTTTCACCCTCTTTGTTAAGGGAAGTAGGGATGATGCAATCTCCCCAAAGAAGGTTAGAATGCTCATAATGGGTGCTGGGCACCCCAAAAATGACAACTAGCTCCCACCTGGCCCTTGCTTCCATCCCGCTGATTCCCCAGGTTGCTGAGATCTCTTACCACAACTATTCCCCTCTGAAGCTGCTCTCCATGACTACCACCCTTCTAAGGGCCACTCAAATATCCTGTGTTCCTGGACTTTTGTGCTGCATTTGATGTTCCTGCAATGACAAACAGCGCCTGCCCATGGGTGAATGCGTGAGTGGTGGGGTGACCACTGGGCTTCCAGAACACCTCAGGATGGTCCCTGTCTTCTAGGGTAACTTCCTCCTCCAGTTCGCGTTTACACAGGCCCAAGGCTGGCCTTCCAGCACCCCCAAGATGAAGCTAAGGTCCTTTGAGGGCGCTGAGGCCCCAGGCCCTGGTAGTGCCCGCGCGGCCTCCCTATCAGCCACACACACTTGCCACATTCCGTACGTCCTCGCCTCCGCTGGTCGCCCTGCAGGAAGACCTCTGTTCCTCACCCCCAGCCCCAGGTCTGGCTGGCGCTAGCTGACTCTTCAGCCTGCAGAAGCCCTTCTCCGATCTCCCCAGCATGCCTAAACCCTCCTTCTTCCATCCTATCATGTTGGTACGGATCTCAACCAAAGCACTTCCCCACCCCAGCCCCTAGAATTATCACACTCCGTGATATTTACTTGCAATGCTTTTCCCACGTCACTAACAAAGGGGACTTGACATATCGTTTAAGTCCTTTTTAAACTATCACGCCTGGCTCCATTCTCCGCCTTCCCCTCGGCTCTGACAGGCGACACTCCCCTGAACCCGCCACGTAACCTCCAGATCCAGTTCCGCTACGTCTGTACACTTCTATTTAGCCACCAGCGGCGCCTGTACGGGCGTCAGGCAGCGCTGATTTTACGCTCGTTTACGTCAGTGTCGTCACGCCCCAGGCGTCGCTCCGCGCCCTACTCGGCGTCGTCATGGCGTCGCTGTGACGCCGCCGTTTGGTTCTCGCTGTGTGTGTACCCTTGGAGGCCCGCCCTTTAGGTTTCCCAGTCTGTACTTCCAGTTAGGTGCTCAGTAAGTATTTTTAAATAGACAGATGGATATGAATCTGGCTCAAGAGTTATTTTCAGTCTTTCTACTGAGACCGTAAAGTCACGGCCGATGCGTCCTTTCCCATCTTGCCCGGCTCCCTCAGGTTCTCCTTGCTCTCGGTTCTCGGTTTTAGATCCACTTGGACCCTGCTCCTGCGCCCCCTCCCTGTAACCCCTTAATTCCCCATATAACACCTTCAGTTCTCCTGATCTTGTGGAGAGCTTTTGAGTAGAAGTTTGAGAAATGCAAAATCAAATGATTGCAAGTGTACCGCCCTCTCAGCCTGCGGGGATACATCAGATGCCGGAATCCCCGCTAACAGGGAGGGAGGGCTCCTGGTACCTGCCTTTTATACATTTAGTTCTTTTTTTATTACAAAGGAAATGCATGCTTCTTAAAAGAAAAAAAATTCAACTAACTTAACGAGACCTTCCTTACCCAAATACAAACTCAGCTACAGAGTAGCTCTCAAAATTGCTATTTTGAAAGATTTCTTTAAAAAAAAAATTTTTTTTTTTAAGATCTTATTTATTTATGCATGAAAGACACAGGCAGAGGGAGAAGCAGGCTCCATGCAGGGAGCCCGACGTGGGACTTGATCCCGTGTCTCCAGGATCCCGCCCTGGGCCGAAGGTGCTAAACCGCTGGACCACCGGGGCTGCCCCTGAAAGATCTCTTTCCTGACTCTATGCCATTTTTTCTTTATATACTTGTGTATATATACTTTTGTAATCTGTTTTAAAATGTAACATGCTGTAAGCAGTTTCCATATTATATGCTATTTAAACATTAAGTTTTAATGGTTGAATAATATCCAACAAGTAATTACTATAATTTACCAAATCACTAATGTTAGATTAGTACCAAATCTCGAATATTAGATCTTTATTTTTTTATTTATTTATTTATTTATTTATTTATTTATTTATTTATTTATACTGGAAAGAATGTTGACTACAGAGCTTCTTGAGTATTTAGGGTTTTATCTTTAGGATGGCATTTCCTAAGAGCATGTATTGGGCCAAAGGGCACGGGTTTACTCTGGCTCTTTACAGCATTGCTAAATCAGTGCACTTTGAGAGCAAGCCTTCCTCCTTCCAGCAGTGTGTTAGTAAGAATGTTATACATTTTATTTATGTTTTTAAAGATTTTATTTATTTATTCATGAGAGACACAGAGAGAGAGGCAGAGACACAGGCAGTGGGAGAAGCAGGCTCCATGCAGGGAGCCCCATGTGGGACTTGATCCCAGGTCTCCAGGATCAGGCCGTGGGCCGAAGGCAGCGCTAAACCACTGAGCCCCAGGCTGCCCCAATGTTATACATTTTAAAAGTCAGCTAATTTGATAGATGGAAAATATATCCTATTTTAAGTGTAAATATTTGATTATTACACCTTTTCAATTGGTTAATAATATTGTGCTTTTCTACTGTGATTTGTCTACTCATGCTCTATCCTGGATAGTATTATTTTTCTTTCCCATTTGATATACTGTAAGAATTTTAACACATTGTCACCTTGCCTATCAATATCTTTTCTTAAAGATATTTATTTATTTATTTATTCATTCATTCATTCATTCATTCATTCATTCATTCATGAGAGACACAGAAAGAGAGAGGCAGAGACACAGGCAGAGGGAGAAGCAGGCTCCCCACAGGGAGCCCAGTGTGGGACTCAGCCCAGAACTCCAGGATCATGACCTGAGCCGAAGGCAGACGTGCTTAACCGCTGAGCCACCTAGGCATCCTGCCTACCAGTATCTTTTACTAGACTTTCTTTTAATTTTTAAGAATTCTATAATATAGTATTGGCTGTGTGTTTTCTCATGCTGTTTTCCAAGCAATATATATTTTGTCCCACAAGGTACTTCTACTTCTGTGCTAT
Source organism: Vulpes lagopus (assembly GCF_018345385.1). Taxonomy (NCBI): domain Eukaryota; kingdom Metazoa; phylum Chordata; class Mammalia; order Carnivora; family Canidae; genus Vulpes; species Vulpes lagopus. The sequence goes on from NC_054829.1 coordinate 59,703,448, forward strand.
TTCTGGGAAAGGATTTCACTATCTACATTTTATTGGGTTGCAGAGGCCATAGCCCTACTACTGTGCTACTACTTCTGTGCTACTTCTGTGCTATTTCTGGGAAAGCATTTCACTCTCTAGTAGGGCTAGGCCATAGCCCTACTACTGTGCTACTACTTCTGTGCTACTTCTGTGCTATTTCTGGGAAAGGATTTCACTATCTACATTTTATTGGGTTGCAGAGGCCATAGCCCTGCCTAGGGGTATACTTCCCTCACTGCCACAGGAAATAGATGGGAGGGGTGCCCCTGGGTGAATTATTTTTCCTTCATATTTAAATTCTATTAATGTCAGTAACAAAAGATTTATTACATTAATTAATATAGTAGCTCCTGACATTTGTAATGAATATATTTCAAAAACTTTGCTAATCCCCAAGTATGTACATAAGGAAACACCCAGCTCCTTGCCTGCTGAATCATGTCTTCATAGAGTCCCTATGTATCTTTTACTTATTCTTGCATCTTTTCAACCACTAGTTATCTTCACGTGATGTCCTTTTTGTTTCCACAAAGGAAAAGTGTTGAATCCCCCTGCCCCCACCACACACTTTGCAAGAACTACCCTGTAGCCAAGATGAGTGGAAGCCATCTAAGCCTTGACAATTCAGGTGTTGAGACAGCCAGGCTCACTCAGAGGTAAGTGATTCTCACTTCAGCCCTGGCCTGGAGACACAACTCTAATGCTGTCCTTGCAAAATCACAATCCTGACATTAGGTTTGCTCTCAAATAGTTGAGCCTAAGAATGCCAAATCCCTAACTATTACTAGTATTCTGGAAAAGTAGGATATTGTGGCTGTTACATTGTAGTAGACTGTGCCCTCCTAGAAAGCAAGCTTCCTGGAATCCATGTCTTTGTGCACTCCCTCCCACTTCAGCCCTGGCCTTAGGCATGCGTCTGGGTTTGGTCAATGGGACTTGAAGGAGGCATGGGACAAGAACAGCCTTGATGAGTGTCTGTGCTTTAGGTCTGTCCTCTTGTACTATGCCCTCTTAGAACCCAGCTGCCATGATTTAAGGAAGTCCTGGCTAGCCAGTGGGAGCATGGAGATGTCTGTGAGAATTGAGACAGCTCATGGAGAAGAGCAGAGATGCCCAGCTGAGCTCCCAGCTGAATGCGGCCACATGAGTAACACCATGTGGAGCAGAAGAACCTCCCAAACAACCACAGGCTCATGAAAAGTAATAAGGTAGTTTTTAAGCCACTACATTCAGGGGTAGTTTGTTAAACAGTAAAAGATAATTGAATACATGGAAATATAAATGCAGTATATACTGTAGGATGTTAGGTCAGAGTAAAATACAAAAGGAGACACACAGTGATCAAGTCTATGTAAAAATGTATGCCTATAATAAAACCAGTAGGGATCCCTGGGTGGCGCAGCGGTTTAGCGCCTGCCTTTTGCCCAGGGCGCGATCCTGGAGACCCAGGATCGAATCCCACGTCGGGCTCCCGGTGCATGGAGCCTGCTTCTCCCTCTGCCTATGTCTCTGCCTCTCTCTCTCTCTGTGTGACTATCATAAATAAATAAAAATTAAAAAAAAAAATAAAACCAGTACTAAAAGACACTTTAAAATTCCTGAAAATGGGATCCCTGGGTGGCGCAGCGGTTTGGCGCCTGCCTTTGGCCCAGGGCGCGATCCTGGAGACCTGGGATCGAATCCCACGTCGGGCTCCCGGTGCATGGAGCCTGCTTCTCCCTCTGCCTGTGTCTCTGCCTCTCTCTCTCTCTCTGTGACTATCATAAAAAAAAAAAAAAAAAAAAAATTCCTGAAAGTGTTTGCTGCTTATTAGGTTCTTTTTTTTTTTTTAAGTTTTTTTTCATTTTTTTAAAAGTTTTTATTTAAATTCCAGTTAACATACAGTGTAATATTAGTTTCAGGTGTACAATACAGCAATTCAACACTTCCATACAACACCTGGTCCTCATCACAACACATGCACTCCTTAATCCCCATCGGCTATTTAACCCATTCTCTCATCCACCTCCCACATCAGTTTGTTCTCTGTAGTTGTCTGTTTCTTGGTTTGCCTTTCTCTTTTCTTCCCTTTCCTCATTTTTTTTTCTTAAATTCCACATATGTGTGAAATCATAGGGTGTTTGTCTTTCTCTGACTTATTTTAGTTAGCATAATACTCTAGTTCCATCCAATGGCAAGATTTCATTCTTTTTCTATGGCTGAGTAATATTCCAATATATATATACACACACACACACACATATATATATTATCTTTATCCATTCATTTTAATGCAATTGCTATCAAAACACTAACATCATTTTTGACAGAGCTACAACAAACAATCCTAAAGTTTGTATGGAAACACAGAAAACCCCAAATAGCCAAAGCAACCTTCAAAAAGAAAAGCAAAGCTGGAAGCATCACAATCTTGGACTTGAAATGATAGTACAAAGCTGTAGTCATCAATATAGTATGTTACTGGCACAAAAATAGACACATAGATCAATGAAATGGAATAGAAAACCTAGAAATGCACTCACGACTCTAGAATATCCCATGGGAAAAAAGTCTCTTCAACAAATGGCGTTGGGAAAACTGGACAGCAACATGCAAAAGAATGAAACTAAGCTTGCTTACATCATACACAAAAATAAATTCAAAATGAGGTGGCTGGCTGGCTCAGTTGGTGGAATATGCAACTCTTCTTCTCAGGGTCATGAGTTTGAGCCCCACATTGGGTGTAGAGACTGCTAAAAAAAAGTAAACTTAAAAAAAATAAATTCAAAATGGATTAAATTTCTAAATGTGAGACCTGAAACCATAACAATCCTAGAAGAGAACAGAGGCAGTATCTTCTTTGACATTGACCATAGCAACTTCTTTCTAGATCTGTCTCCTGAGGCAAGGGAAATAAAAGCAAAAATAAACTATTAGGACTACCTCAAAATAAAAAACTTAAGCACAGCAAAGGAAACAATCAACAAAACTAAAAGGCAATCTACAGAATAGAAAAAGATATTTGCAAATGATGTATCTGATAAAAGATTGGCATCCAAAATATATACAGAACTTATAAAATTCAATACCGGAAAAATGAATAATCCAATTAAAAAACAGGCAGAAGACATGAATGGACATTTTTCCAAAAAAGATCTACAGATGGCCAAAAGACACCTGAAAAGATGCTCAAAATCACTCATCATTGGGGAAATGCAAATCAAAACTACAATGAGATATAAACTCACACCTGTCAGAATGGCTAAACCCAACAACACAAGAAACAACAGGCATTGGAGAGATGTGGAGAAAGGGGAACCCTCTTGTACTATTGATGGGAATGCATGGTGCAGCCACTGTGGAAAACACTCTGGAGCCTCCTCACAAAGTTAAAAATAGAATTACCCTACAATCCAGCAATTGCACTACTAGATATTTACCCAAAAAATACAAAAGTACTCATTCAAAGGGATATATGCACCCCAATGGTTAGAGCAACATTATCTACAGTAGCCAAATTAAGGAAACAGCCCAAGTGTTCATTAGGTTATTTTTTAAGTGTATATCTCTTTGAAAGGGCTACAAGGAATTTCAAAAAGTCTATCATGGCTCCTGTTCTCAAGGACTGGAAGTTCTTGTAGTAGTGCCAGGCAGCTCTTGGGAACAATACTTGTGGCTCCCAGCCCAGAGAGAGACTGGCTGAATGGAAGAAGTTCTGGGGTCAGTAGAAGGCCAATAAGGCTCTCAGGAGAAGCAACTGACATCCACTTTTTGTGGAAAGGTAGCTCGGTAAGGAAGAAGTGCCACTATCAAAACAAAATGATTGTGTATGTGTGCATGTGAATGTGTGTGTGCACGTACACACAAGCAAAAAAGTAATCTAGCCTCAGAACCTCCTCTGTCCCTGCCCCATCCTGAGGCGCTGTGGTTATGGCAATGCAGGGCTCAGTCCCCAGGCTCAAGGACCTTCCTGGGACTCACTGACAAGTCTTGAACTCTCTCAACTCTTTCAGTCAGCTTCAGATCAAACCATGCTGTGGTTGCCATCAGCAAACAGATGATACGACATGAGATGTTCTAAAGTCAACTGAATTCTTGTTGGCTAAAATACACCGTATGTGAGGCTCATGCAAAATTAGGAAAATTATAGTATTGGTAAGGAGGGCATGATATCTGGAAAAGTACTTTGTAAAAATAAACAAGTAACTTTGCAAAACAAGAAACTACCAAAACATAAAATTTTACCTCCATCCTTCTGATTTCTTGACTAATTACAGTAAATGTCCACATATATTTACAAAATACATTTATAAAAAATACATTTATAAGAGAAAATGGATATTAATGAAAAAATCAGAAACCACTGATCGTGCTGTTAGTGAAAGCTTTTTTTGGACACCTACTTTTGATTTCATGTCTCATTCATAGGCAAATTTTCTGTTGACAATGTTGCTTCTGGTTCACAAGATGGATTCTAGTCCGGTATTTCTCAGTGTTCCAGAAGGACACCCTGGCTTCCAGGGCTGAACCAGTCTGTGATGCTTTGCAGAAGCACAACTCATTTAGCCATTCGAGACTCAACCATTTCTGAAAAGGTGAGAGCGCTATTCCTGCCAAGCACAAATCTTGTAACTGAGCCCAGGGTCGTCAGCAAAAAGTTTAGGAGTCAGGAAATCCTGGTTCAGACTACTGAGTTAATGGGAACAACATTGGTCTTGTGAAACTTCTGGTTCCCTTTGTGAAATAAAGAAGTACTGAGTCACCTTTATGAGGTATGCCTGCATTGAGCTTCCTAGATTTCCCAAGATTTTTTACTTTATTTTTCCTTGATTAAGAAATTAGTATAATGAGTAGCCTAGTAAATGTCACAGAAGGTAGAAAGACCCTGGTGTTAACAGCTAGGACTGCTTCAGGATCAGGAAATGGGAAGCCGGACATGCCTTTCTGTTTGCTGAGAGCTCCATTCACAGATGCAGGAAAGATTGCCGAGCCCCTGTCCCGGGAAAGGAGTGGACTGGTTACACAGTGTTGGTTTTCCTCCCAAATGTCTCCTTCAATAACAGCTCTGTGTTCTAATTGGAACCTTTTGTTCCCACTGCTCAGTCGACCAGGCCTCTGTGATCTTGATAAGGGGAGGCACCTTTCCTATTTTTTCTGGCTTCTTAGCCCAGCATCTTGGCTTGGTTTCTAACTGTATTGTTTCAGTTTGTTTGAATAACCAGGCTCTCTGGTGAGGGTTCCATGACCCACCCTCCAGCAGGCAGCACCAGAGGTGGGGCCAGGGTCAGGCTGGGCTTATTCCTCATGGGGTTCTTTCTGTGCCCACCCTTTGCCTGAGAGGCCCACTGGGCACCCAAGGGCAGGAGCTGGGCAAGGACATGTCACAGTTGAAAGGTCATGGAACTACTGGAGTCTTCGTGGTGACCTGGCAAAGAATGAGCTCCTTGATCTTGGAACCCACATTGCCTGAGCAGCCTCTGTGACTCTCTGCTCAGAGGACCCCTTCAATGCCCCATCAAAGGCAAGGAGACCACCACCAAATCACTTCAGGGGGAGGGGGCAGTAGAACATAGTGGTTAATGGTGGCCTCCTGGCCTCACCACTTCTCAGCCATGAGGTTTGGAGATCATCATTTAACCTTTCTGTGCCTCAGTTTTCTCATATTTAAATTGGGGGTTTGGGTAGTTCCTATCCATAGGGTTGAAAGGAATAACCCAAATGCCATGGTAAGCTCTCAAGAATACAACCATTAATGTTAGCTGTAAGGCAATGGGGAGAACTGTAAGTCTTTTTATCTGCTCTGGTCCAAAGAACAATCCCAATTGGTTCCTGTTAATCTGGCACCAACCCTCATCCCCACCCCTGCTTGTGCTACAGAAGGTCTTCTCCTAAGTGGAACGTCCCAGCCATCAGCAATCAGACCTGCTTGAGTCTCAGTCCCTGGATTTCTGTGGCTTCTGTCCTCGGATGACTTGTTCACTCAAATTCAACACACACTGCTCAGGATGGGCATGGGGGGGGGGGGTTAAAATTGCCTAGGAATCTGTGTACTGTGCAGGAGAAAAAAGCACTGACGTTACATAGAAAATGTGGGTTGATAGAGATGAACTTTAATGTTCGCAGTCTACTTCGGGAGATTCTGAGAAACAGGATCTCAGGGAAAGGAACCATCACTCCAGGAGGGAATATGAAGAAAGGCTTCGGGAGGCAGCATTTACTTTCCTTAATTTGTCAGGATCACCCTTCTCCCACTTCTGAACGACCAGGTTTCACGAAGCATCTTTGTTTGAGCTGAGCCTCTAGGCCTTCAGCAAAGGGTTTAGAAAAACGGCTCAGAAGACAGCTCAGGGCCAGACAAGAGCAGGGTTGGCCGGAAGGGAGCTGTTCCAAGCTGGGATTCCTGGGTTCTGGCCCCCCTCTGCCACCCAGGCCCCTTCCTTGTCTGTGTAATTAGAGTGATTAGGAAGTGGGCCAGAAGCTCCACAACCTCTCTCCGGGCTTGCGGAGTCTAAGGGCCTTTGCGCTCCAGTCCCTGCCCCCCACCCCAGCCGCGCGTCTGTGCACCTGGGGAAGAAGCCCCAGCAGGATTCAGCTGACTCATGTTACCGTAACAGGATGCGTTTCATATTGCTCTCTGGACCTGGAAAAAACCGAGAGGGCCGAGGGTGGACCATTTGTGAGCGTTTCCTGTTTCTCCGAAGGCTCACGGGCCCAGCATCCCGGGAGCAGCGCAGGCCAAAAAAAAGAGCATCTCCTGAAGCGCCCGGCGCTGCGGGCCTGCCCAGCTGTCCCGGGAGCCCCGAGGCGGCCGCCCTGTCCTCGCGGTGGCCCCGCCGGCTTCGCCCGCAGCCCGGAGGCTCTGTCGGGGCCTGTGCGCCCGGGCTGTGCGCGGCGCTGGCGGGCACCCGGAGGCCTGGCAAGGCTGCGTGGGGGTCGGACGGACCCGGCGCGGCCAGGCGCTTCAGGCCCGAGGAACGGGCTCGCACGGCCCGCTGCTGTTTTCCTGCGGGCCCTCGCTCCAGGATGTAGTCATCCTTCCAGACGCCAAGCCCCATCGGTGACTTTAACTACATCCAGCTGGACCTTCCAGGCTCTGGGCGTCCCGCGTGGAGGCTGGCATTCACGGAGGTCATTTCGACCGGATACAGTGGGAGGGAGGAGTGGATGCGGAGAGGGTCGAGATGTGTGCTGTGCACCTCCCTGGTGTAAGCGTCACCGCACAGAGCTGAGGAAAGAGCTGTGGAGAAAGGCCAGAGGGAGGGTGTGTGCCCTGGGGGGCGCAGGAGGCTCAGCGCAAGGCGGGGGGGGGGGGTCTCTGGGGACCCCAGAGGCCTGGCGGGGCCAGAGGGCGGCGAGGCCGAGCCCGGAGAGAGGCCTCAGGGAGGTGGGGGCGGGGGATGCGCCCGGCCTCCCGCCCTCCTGCCGCTGCCGGGGTGCTGAGCCCGGAGTGCGAGCTCAGCCGCGGGGCAGCGAAGGGGGCTGGCGAGAGGAGCGGGGGTGGGGGTGGGGGGACAACTGTCTGGCACTGCAAGCTAATGTTTAAGTGGCTGTGTTTTGTCTTTGACGTTTAGCTATAACCCTATAAAAATAGCTGCATACAGATGTCTCAAGACTCAAACTCAGACATCCCCAAGGGACTGGTTTCAGGCTGGGTTTGTGTGCTGGGGCCCATTCAAGGAGGACAGACATCCTTGGGTGAGAGGGGTGAGCTCTCTGCGGCACTGGCCCCAGGCACGTGCTCTTCTGCCTGACAGTCACTGTCACCAGTAAGCTCAGGTCCCCTGTCCAGAAAAGTCCCTGCATCACATGGTGCACCCCAGAGACCACTTAGAAATTCCAGCAGCCCAGTTACTGTCCCTTCTCTGGGTCACTCTTGTGCAGAATCCCAGCTGAAGGAAAGCACCAGCGACTGCAAGTGACTTAAAAATGAAAATATGCTTCTTATCCCAACAACATAGAACATGAAGAGGAGTTTCATTTTTACAAAATACAATAAACTGCCCACACTTGTACGCACCAAGCAAAAGCATACCTTTGTAGGGGAAGTAGAGGAATGACAAATAGATTGGGGACACTTGATCTCATGTCCAGGGCATGGCTTTAGGTGCGGGTCTTGTTTAAAAAGTCTAAAAAGAGTTAATGAGAAGTGACATTTAATGGATACTTCCCAGCTATGTAAATGTGGATAAGTTTCTTAACCCCTGTGTGTCCCCCAACTTTTTATCTGTAAAATGGGAATAATCGTATCACCTCTTAGGGTTTTGTGAGGATTAAATGAGTCCATCTTGGTAAAGTATATGGATGGTGTCTGGTGCACAGAAAAATGGTTGTTCAGTGTCATATCAGCTATGATCACGTCACATGCCAGACCAGAGGACAGATCCATTCTCTGTTTTTGAGACTACAGCTTCAGGGCTTCCTCAACACCCAGGGCCAGCCAGCCATTAAGTGGAGTCATGGCTCTCCTGACCTTCCTTCCCTGGGGAGAGAGGTCTCTAGAACTCTCTATCTAGGCGCAATGCCCAGCACCTGGACCTGTCCCTGGGGCACTTAGAGGAAAGTAGCCCTGAGTTAGGATTCAGAAGATACTCAGTGTAGCAGCTGAGTGACCTTAATCGCCGGGCCTCAGGGTTCCTGTCTGTTAGAGATAATAATTGCCCTCCTCACCTACCCACATGCAGGGTGGTTTTAAAGACCAAATGCAGAATAACTCTAAGTTCTTCCTAGATGTAACATCATGAGTCTCCACTGTGCCTTCAAACCCAAACAGCACTCTCTAAAGCTCAGCTGGGGGTGGAATGGATTAAAATAAGCCAACCTTGATACGTATGCCGAGGCCTCAGGGGAGTCCCTTAGCCACACAGGGGTTTCGGTCTGCCCCCACTCCCAGGCTGCTAGGGGGAGGAGGCCATTAGCCCAAGTGAGTCCTTGAAATGCTGTGGTCAGTTCCAGGAGGAAGCAGGGCTCTTATCCAGCCCAGGCTGGAGCCTGGGGGACGAAGGTCCATCTTCTGGAGAAGGTGGCCCAAGCCTTGGGGCCAGCAGGGCTCAGAGAGGCGGGGGGACTGGATGTGAAGCAAACCTAAGCAAACCCTTTGCAAACCTAAGCTCTTAATTGCAGCTGAGGGTAATGGAAAGCACAGGGAAGCTCAGGGGCCCTGTGGTCAGAGCATCCTCCAATGGGGGAAATAAAAAGAGAGATAGGGCTCGCCTTATTGAGGAATGTCTGCATAAAAGCCACCCCGAACTCACACAGAAGCAACCACACAAATTACACCGATGAAAGGAGATGCCAGGAGTGCAGGGTGTGGCGCTGGCCCAGAGCTTTGCGGAGCCTCATGGGCACACAGTGAATTTGTTCCCCTCATGCACATGCGCATCCACGCACAACTCCATTTGGCCTCACCACAAGACTTTCAGCAAATGTAAAGTGTCTCCTATGTGGTGGGCACTGTGCAAGTTCAGGGGACCAGGCTCCAGGGCTGGCCTGCCAGTTTGGTGGTTGAGACATACTGGAGGCCAGGAGAGAATTGGAGCCCTAACAGAAGCCCTGGGTGGTGTTCCAGAGCTGAGAGTGCTAGCAGCTGGACCTCCAGGCTGAGGGGACAGCAGGCACAGCAGGCACAGCAGGCACAGCAGGATGTGGGGGACCGTGGAGCATGGGTTAGGCAGAGGGAAGGCCCTGGGCTGATATTTTCTTGTTACATACCTACTTGATTTATGCTTTGGTGCTTCCTGAAGAGGCAGGACCTTGGCTGCCCACCTTTACAGCCCTCTGCACAACTGGCACACAGTCATCCCAGCACGGGACCCCTGTCATAGAAGGGGATAGGAGTGCAGCCCTAGCCCCAGATGATGGCACAGGTAGACTGGAAGAGTCTACAACAGAGTCCTATCCTCTGGGTTCCAGGAGAATCCTACCCCGTCACAGTCCTCATGGGGCTGAAGGTCTTCCCAGAGGCGGTTCCTGGGACTAACTCCAGGTGCAAGGCCCGTGGGCCACCCATCACTTCCTCCTATCCACCCCTGACTTTGGGAGCAGGTAGCCAGTCCCCTCCCCTCCACATCTGGTTCCCTGGAGGGTGGTCCTGGGGTGTCAGATCCAGAGCTGGGAGGAGGAGGGTGAAAAAGAATCCTCTTCAAAGGTCTGCCCCTTGGGTGGGTGTCTCAAGCTAGGCCCACCTTTCACACTGCCCAGAGAATCAACTCATCAATTTCAATGACGATGACAATGATGACAGAGCTTGTCTCCTCCAGCCACACATTTGCATGAAAAGTTGGGGACTGGATATGGGGGACAGAAAGGGATAACTGAGAGTTGAGCCCTGGGTGCTAGTTGGTGCCAGTTTGAGCTGGGCCTCTGAGGAGGTTTAGTACAAGGAACTTGTACAGAGCAGCTACTATGGGCCAGGCCCTTTGCATGTATTCTCATGTCATTCTCACACAACTTTGTGAGGTAGGTGTTCCACACATGTTTTACAGAAGAGGTAACTGAGATAGAGCAAGTCGGATTTAGTTATCCAGAGTCACACAACTATCTGAGGGGCGAGGCATCCGGTTCCACTGGAAGCACTGTCTGTTCAGACTGAGGGTCCCTCAGCAAGCTTCCAGGGCCAGTGCAGATTCTGGGTGAATGGCTGTGGCTCAAGTAGGCGCTGCAGCCTGGGGAACAGTGTGTGGAAGGCTAGCTCCGAGAGCATAGCAGCTCTGTCACCGATGGGTTAGGGATTTGGGTGCCCGGCCAGCCAAAGGGGAACCATACAAAGGATTTGCACCAGCCACCCTATTCCTGCAGTCACCAGGCCCAACCTGAAGCTAGCGAGGGTCCCCAAGTCAGGTCCCAGCGTGGGTGAAGGCTGCTTCCAGTTGATGCACTTGGAAAAGCCCCTGCCTCTGCTGTGGGCCACAGAGTGCTGTGTAATTTCCTTTGTGGGTCAGTCCTCCACCAAGGGCTGTGACGGGGCCATGAGTCAGGCCTCAGCCTCTCACTGATAAGCTGCCAGCTGCCTGGCTTCCACCCTGCCTGGTGGACACTGGGACAGCTGCCCATTGCCTTCTCCCATCTCTGCTCTGTCCTGCAGCGGAGAGATGGGGCTGCTCCGCGGAGGGTCACATGAGCTTCCAGGGGCAGGAACCCAGGTGCCTGCCACCAGCAAGCTGTTTGAACTGGGCCTGATCACACCACTCAACTCCTAAGTAAGAGCATTCTCCACCCTCCCCTTAAGCTCAGGAGACCCACAGGGGAATCTGCTCTTCTCAGAAAAAGGCACTTAGCTTAGGTAATTTTTAAAAAAGAGAAAAAAAAATAGTGGTTACTTCAACTGCCTTCAAGGAATTCACCATGTACAGACAGGCTTTGAAACTCAACAGCTGGCTTTTAGAAAACAAGAAGGATTATCTTTGGATCGCTTGTTCTGAGCTGACAGTGGCTCATCCAGAACCCCTCCGGGTGGGGAGGCACAGCCTGAAGTGCCAGTCATACTTCTGGGCAATTTAAAGCCACGTGCTCTGTGTCACCAAGACTGTGACTCAGCCATGTGCTTGCCAAAGCTCCTTCACAGAGGGATGAAACTGCTCCGTAGGCACTTTTCAAGGAGGCCCCTCACCTCCTGGAGGGAGAATGGGGAGACACAGGAGGTGAGCTTTTCCAGCACAGGAGTGCCCCTCAGAGCCAGGACGGGTAGGTGCTCACTTCTGTTCCCTCAGCCCCTGGCTTTCCATTAATGTCTGTCAGATGACTCAGTGAACAGAAAAAATGATGTGAAGCTGGCACAAAACCCTAAAGCCCATGCTCTCCTACATATATATTCCCTGTTGCCTTGCTGCTTAGCAAGGAGGAGTGATGCCCACCTGATGCCCACAAGGGAGCCTGAAGCTCCAGAGTGAGCAGATGCCCAGCTGGGAGCAAAGAGATCCACATGCCCCAAGGGCTCACCCTTTCTCTGTATTCCTCCAAGGAGGCAGGGATTGGCCCTAAACACCTTGAGGGAATAAGGCCACTCATATCTGGACTACTTCTGGAATTATAAAGAGTTTGTGTTGGCTGAGACCATCAAAAGAGGATTTTAAAAAAAAAGTTATTTTGCTCCTTAAAAACAAAAACAAAGGCTTGGTGACAGGTGCTGAGAGTCCAGGCTAGACCAGCACGGGCAGGATGGGAGGAGTGGGCTGCCACTGTGGGCCTGGTCAGGCTGCCGTGCTGGTGTGGGCAGACAGGTCCTCACACTGCAGGCTCCATCAGCCCCTGGCATCTCCTCGTGTCTTGAACTCTACCTTCAGTTGCACCTGTGAGTCGGAGGGCCATGTGCAGGGCAGCTGCCACCTAGCTAGTCCCCACTGCAGAGAGCAACCCAGGCATCTTGGCTTGGGTTGGCTAGGGTTTTTTCTTTCCTTTTCTATCCTTTTCTCTTCCTTTTTCTTTCTTTGCTGTCTCCTTACTTAGTCTAATTGTCAGCCTGGGTGGTGGAAACCAGAGACCAGAAAGGGTACGACACTGGACAGAAACTTACAGTGGAGATGAGAGCCCAGTGGCAAAGACAGGGTGACAGCAGCTTCTGGGCCTCCCACAGGACAAGCAGATCCAGCTGATCAACCTGGAGACATGGTTTCCAGATACCGCCCAGGAGATTCCTGTAGGGCCGGAGAGACCAGGGACAGGCGAGAGACACCAAGATTTGGGTCTCCCAGAGAAGAGGACAGCAAGAAGGACATTGACAGATTTATTAGGCTGATCCCATTAATGGCCAAAACACCAGAGCTGAGTGGATCAGAAACACAGCAGGCATTGGTGGCTGGAGGATGCGAGTTTGCTCCACGCTTAGGGCCGTGCTGTCCCCGCAGAAGGATTTTCATTTGCTGGGGCCTTCCACAGAAGCACATTTCTATCATTCTTTGCACCAATGAAAGCTCTCGTGGCAAGTAATTTTCAACAGCCACTGTCTCTAAAAGGAAATTGGGACTGCATTTTCCCACAAGAACTTCAAGGAATTATGATTACTCAGAACTCCCTCTCAACATTCTTGCGAACATTTGAGAAATTCCCAGTGCCTTCTGTTGCCCTGAGTGCGGGAAGCCAGGGATGTGCCGACTCACACACAGCCCAAAGAACACTTTCAGGCTCATAATAACTGCATAAACCATTGCATAACTGCAATTGCGCTTTTTTTTCCCTAACTTTGATAATGAAAGGAAATGCAAATAAAAAAGTAATGACTTCTGGTAAAATTATGCTTAGAAGACGACTTCCTGCTCTCTATTCGTCCCATCCCCTCAAAAGTCCTCCTATCAAGATCTCTTCTCCAGGAGCTTATTTCCCACAGCAATTTTCCAGGATCACAAAGGGATATGAGACAGGCAAGGTAATTAATTCTGTGAGACATCCTACTTTGGGACCCAAAGTTTCCCTCAGGCCCAGAGATGGATGCAGGGACTCTCCAGGCTAGAAGAGCCTCTGGCCACTAGCCAACTTCCAATGCAAAGTGCAACTCCAATTATGAAAAGACATGGAGAGTCTTGCCAAATACTAAAGACTGCCAGAAAAGAGTAAAGGGCCTGCATGAGCCTGCCCCCATTGCTCTGTGGAGAGACATAGCTCACCGTTGTTACCTACAACCTTGGACGATGGGGGTGTAGGGGCTGGATCTGTCCAGGGGAGTCTAACCTGAGAGCTGCCAGAAAACCTAAAGAAGGTACCCAGTCACATGCATCCTGCAAGGATTCAAGAGTTTTTCCTCCCAAGGGCCACTAGACAGAAGATAATTCCGGAAAATAAGGTTTCCTAGAAATATCTGCCTGGAGAATGCTGTAGGCAGGTAGACATATGTCTCTAACATATGTTTCTTTTCTTTTTTTAAAAGATCTTATTTATTCATGAGAGACACAGAGACATAGGCAAAGGGAGAAGCAGGCTCCCTGCAGGGAGCCCAGTGCAGGACTGAATCCTAGGACCCCGGGATCATGCCCTCACTCAAAGGCAGGTGTTCAACCACTGAGCCACCCAGGCATCCCTCTAATATATGTTTCTAAAGAATAATTTGTTTTTCTAAGAAAGAGAAGAAACAAAGAACCCCCCCCCCAAAAAAAAGAACGGAGAGAGAAGGAGGGAAGGAGGAAAGGGGAGAAGGAAGGAGGGAAGGAGGGAGGGGAAGGAAAGGGAATAGAAATGGAAAGGAGAAGATAAAAGTTCTAGAGCTATATTCTTCAGTATGGTGGCTTCTGCTCACATAGGACTTTGGAACCCTTGAAATACAGCTGATCAGAATTGAGATATGCTGGAAGCATAAAAAACACACTGGATTTTAGATTTAGTATGTAGAAAGGCATGTCAAATAGGTAACAAGAATTGTTATCAATTACATGTTGAAATGATAGCGCTTTGGAGATTTGGAATTAAACAAAATTTATTAAAACAAATGTCACCTATTTTTTAACCCCTTTTAAAAATGTGGCTCCTAGAGCATTCACAGTTACATCTGGGGCATACTCCATTTCTCTTGCAGCGCTACTCCGGATAGTTGCCCCGGTGGCCCACAGGCACCAGCCCCATGTCTAGTGCCCACCAAAGCGTAGAGGTCCTCTGCTCTGCCCCTTTCCCTGGACTGAGAGTCAACCAGCCCAGATGTGAGATGTTTTGATTCTTAGATTCACCAGATAAGAGCCAAGCAGAGTTTCAAGCAGTCATTTTTGACCTTTTAAAATCCTCTGCTTCGAAGGGAGGGCACACAGGGGCTTTCTTGAGCTGGGCTGAGAGAGCCAGTAGGTGGCTGTGTGATAGCAATGGAAACTTTGAATAGGATGTGGGAGTCGTGGGAGGTTTTGGTCAGGCCTCAAGTGGGGACTAGGCATTGACAGGCACTGTTCTAGTTTGAATCCAGGTTCACCAGTTAGCCTTTAGAAGTTTTAAAGCGGCACCCCAGAACATCGTGGCAACACTAACAAAACATTCCTTCCAGAAATATGTGTTGAGCACCCTCTCTGTGCCTGGAGTACACAGGCCAAGAGTGCAGCTGGCTGCCACGGAACCCCGAAGGACAGAGAGGAGGGGTGGGTGTGGGACAAGGGAGGGAAAGGGTCCAGGTTCCAACAGTCCAGCTGCTCAGTTCCCCAGGTCTCCAGCCCCTGCGTGTGCACTTTTATAAAGTTGGAATTACAGTATACTTGCATGTTTTGCTTCATGCCACTTTCTCATAAATGTTCATAAGCATTTTCCATGTTCCTTCCTACATAGTCCTCATATCATTCTTTTTGGTAATCAACTAATACTCCTCAAGTGACTGTATCATTTTGTTAACCTTCTGTGGGACATTTAGTTTCCAGTTTTGTTCATTTAAATGTGATAGCCACAAATTGCAAAAGTGCAATTTGCTTTCTTTGCTGTCTTTCCCTTCGGATTTAAATTTGCTTATAATTAATTCCCAGGAAAGAGAGAAATACCACGTTTAGGGGTTTGAATTATTTTCTAGTTCTTAACAGGTAATTGCCAAGGTGTTGTCCAAAAGGCATGTGTGAACTTAGCATTGCTTGCAGCAGTGGATGCGAATACTGTTTCTTGCAACTTTGCCAGAATTGAGGTGTTACAGCATATGTATATGTATATGTGTGTACATATATTTTTACAGCATTTAAACTTGTAAATGTATATATATGTATGTCATAAATACATATATGTATACATTTGCAAATTGTATTGCAGATTTTTTGAAGCCTGAGGTTCAAATATTAAGCAAAATATTTATAAACAGGTAATACAAGTTGTATACTTTTTTTCCCCTGAAAATGCCAAGACACTGTCTTGAGCATTTCTGGACTTAGGCATGCATTTCTGTTTTTTTTATTTTTATTTTTTTTTTATTTTTATATTTTTATTGGAAATGTTTTTGTTATTTTGGGGAGAAGGATATAAAGAAATTGAGATCTCAAGGTGAAGTCAAAGGCTGAATACAGTGCACTGGGAAGCTTAGGGACAGGAGGAATTGCAAGAAATCTTGATGTAGCAATGGTCAGAGTGGAATCAAGATGCTTGGGGATGGGCTTGTGGCCTTTTAGGGTAAGGGGGAAGCTGGAAAGATGGCTAGGAAGAGACAGTATTCTTTGGGAAAGGGTATAGGCTAGAGGTATAAGGCCTTATGCCCATGGGACCTGTTGCAGTGGGGTCAGAACACCATGGGGAAATTGGGTGAGTTCTCTCATCTGCACTATTCTCAGATCTCCAAAGCCGATGCTGTCAGAGTCCTTACAGTGTGTCTTAGAACAAGTCTAGGGGCAGAGAGCAGTTCAGAGCCCCTTCTCAGTAGGGATGGAGGCGACCCTGCCGCTGCCAATGCCACTGCTCGGCCCCTTCTACTAGGTGGCGAAGGCTGGAGGAAATTCCCAGCAGCATGTGGCCTAGGCCTTGCAGCAGTGCAGATGTCCAACGGAGGAGCTCCCCTGAGTACTTTCTTTGGGCCAAGTCCTTGAAAATCACAACTCATGGAGTAGAGCCCGTAGAATGTGGCTTTGACATTGAGACTGCCAAAGAGGTCTCGAGGGTTTTGCTTGTATACGTCGAAGGTGATGCGGGCGATGTCTTTGCTGTGCTTGGGCTTCTCCCGGCCCAGGCCATATGACAGCATCCCACTCCTGCTGGGGCTCCAGCTCTGCCCACACTTCAGCACCATCAGGCACGTGTCATCCTCCAAAAGCTGGAAGAAGTCCTCACTCTCCACAGCGGTCCCATCCTCCTCCAGCACCAATGTTAGCATCCCACTCAGCAGGAGGGCCTCTGTTGCCTTGTCCAGCAGTTCCTGGCGGGTGGCAGCTGTCAGACCTTTCCGGGTAGTCCGCTTGTGATCACAGACTCGGAAGGGTCGCTGGGGTGGTGGAGGTGAAGTCCAGACTTTCCGGCCAAACTCAGAGCTCATATTGGATACTGACCTGAGCAGGCCACTGGGGTTCAGGGCTGAGAGGTACTCCATGGTGAAGGGAAGGAGCAGGGGAGTTGCCTCTCCCGGTGCGTTCTAGGCTGGGTAGTTCTCTCCGGTGCAATAGTGGTCTGCATTTCTGTTTTTAAATCACTCTGCACAGAAGACACATCTCCCTTCATATATTAATTTATTTAATCATTTCTTTATGTCAGTATGGACTCATTTTATATTTTGGGGTATATTCCCCTTAATTGTATTGCTCAAAATCTTCCCGCTTAGGCCATTGAGAACTCTTTCATTTGGCTTGTACGGCTCTTTGACACACGCTTGTCAATGTGTTTGTAAGTGCCTCCTTACTTTCTAGTACTCCAAGATGCTCCAGGCTCACCTTCCTTAGTTCTCGACTCTGTTCTCCAAGGAGCCCTGTTATTGGATAATGGTTCCAGAAACCAAGATTTGGGTGCTCAGTGTGCTTATTGCTATGAGGGTGTCTTTCCTCAGGCTCTCAGGAGAGACAAAAAAAAAAAAAAAGACATATGTGTGGTTACTAGCCGGCACCAGGGGTGGATTTCCATAAATGAAATTTCTGGATCAGAGTGAATCCACATTAAACCTATTGTTACTGCCTAACTGTCCTCCAAAAAGACTGGATAATTTTCACTCTCTCTGGAGGTGCTTAAAAGCACCTGTTTCCCTACAGTCTCACCAATACTGAATAGAAGCAATCCTTAACATCTTTACTAATCTGATGAGTGGAAAATGGGTTCTCCCTGTCTGAATTTGAATGGACTTTTTTTGAATTGATGTTCCTAGTTTTCCCATTGTCCATCTGTTACTAGACTTTGAATTTCTTCTTTTATCTTGTGCAAGCATTTGCATGCTTCCTAATAATAATCTAAAATGACTCTTTACAACTCTTCGCTGATCTCACCTTTGAGCTTAGGTAGCTTTTGCTGAGAAACAGGTGCTCTGGTGGCAGAGTGACAACAGCCCAGCTGGGGACAAGCAGACTCATTTTCCACCTCTCCTCACAGACACCTTCCCGGCCCCTCCAGTGCTCCTTCCCTGAGGATAAACTGTTCTAGAATTCGTCAGCAATGCCTGCCTGTCGTGGACTTTTGTCACAGTTTCCACGGTGGCTGTGACTCAGCTCCAGTCCCTGACGTCAGGGGCTGTCCACCTGGAAAGCACTCATTCTCTGGCACAAACCTGCCCTCCTCACCCTGGGGCCCGCAGAAGTCTGGCTGAGCCTTTGCCCCACTGCTCCTCTGCTCCTGCTCACCCCTCTAACTCATAATGCTATTATACGAGTGAAACATCCACAGACACAAACTATTCCAAGAGTACAAAATGACCCTGTGAAAATACGTGGATATTTGTTTAGCCTCTGCGCATCTTTTGAAATACCCACGCATAAATATGCATATATTTGCATATAGATTCTTTGTTTAAAAATTGAAACTGGCAGACAACTATACACAGCGTTCTGCACCTTGCTTTTATTTTTAATTAGCAATGTATTTTCAAGATCTTTCCATATGAGCACATACAGATCTATTTCATTTTGGATGGCCACATAGTATTCCATTGATGTGTTATTATTTATTTATCTATCCAGTCCCATATCAATAGACATTTGGGTTGTTTCTTTTTTTCTTTTTCTTTTTCTTGCCACTACAAACAACACTACTACGAACATCCTTAAATAAACATCCTTGTGGATCCATGGGGATATGCAACTGTAAATTACTAGAACTGGAATTGCAGGTCAAAGAAAATATGTACTTTAACTCTGATAGATATTGCCAACTTGCTCTCTGAAGGGGCTGTGCCAATTTACCCTCCTGTCAGCACTCACTGAAAGAGGGTATATTTCTCTGTCCTCTCTCACCAACATCCAGCTTTGTTACACATATAAAGCTCCTCACACCTGAGAGGTGAAAATGGCATCTCATTGTAATTTTAATTTTCATTTCTCTCATTATGGTCTAGGAGGATGTATTTCACATGTTAACAAGACATTAATATTTTTCTGTGAACTATTTAGATCCTTTATGAACTATCCTATTGGTTGCCAGTCTTTATCTTACTGATAAAGTAAGAGTTCTTCACATATGAAGGAAATTGTTACTTCTGTTATGTATGGTATAATAATATCCCCCAGTTTGTGGTGTCTTTTGTTTGTGGGCTTTTATTATATACGTATTGCCCTTACAGATTCTGTCCTATAGCAGGTTAGAATTTCAATACACACATTTGGGTGTGCAAGAATTGATTTTTTATATCTCATCATCATTTCTATATTTCAGCTCCCATTCCTCTAAGGTGACAGACACTTTGTCTCCTCAATTCAGAGGTCAGCCAGTCCCTCCCAAAGTTCCTGGGATGATGCTGAGTTCAGGTGAGCTGACTCAGTACAAGAGGGGACATTGGAGCCCCTTCAGTCCTTCAGGCCAGCTATCCATCTGGTGTCTACTGAAATTTTCTGTCTGGTCACTTTGGGCTGTCACTTCTTGTCCACAAGATCTCTCCATGGCTGATCCCTCCATGGCCCCTGCACTACCAAGTACACAGGACTCTTTCTGCTGACCACAGTGATGCAGAGGCCCATTGGCCTGACACACCATGGCCATTTCTAATCTAGACCTTTGCCAGTTTCTCTGGGTTCATCCTAGGAAACTCGGGCAGAGCTTCTTTCTCAGGACCCCACCAACATCCACATACATCTAAAGACACCCTCACCTCTGCCCTCTTCCAAAGCCCAGGGACTCCATCTGGTTGGAGAGACTGACAAACCTCGCTCCCCCTTGTCGGGGAGCTCTCACCTCTATTCCTATGTCTTCCGTCCTTCGGAGGAGTTGTAATTCTGTTGCTCAGAGGTCAGGAAGACTTTCTTTCTATACTTTTTTTTCTCTTTCTGTGCTCACATCCCTTCCCTGAGGCAGTGCACATAGAATGGCCAGATATGGGTGTGTGTGTGTGTGTGTGTGTGTGTGTGTGTAGTTCTTGGGGAGGGAGAGGCCAAAGTTTCTCAGGAACCCCAGGAGGAAAGCAGCCAGGCGTTAAACTCTGTGAACTTCCCAAGCCTCTCCCAGCAATTTTCAGTCACACTCCTCACTACTGGGGGCCTGTCCCCTCTCAGGCCCTCCTGATACCATCTGAGGCTGTGGTGGGTTGAGTATGTGCCTGTGCCCCCTTTGTGGCTGGAGGCTGGCCCATCTCGCCCTCCTCTGTGGCATCTAGACCCCTGGGCCTTGCATATCTGGGCACTTCATCTGGGAAGCACCTGCTGGTTTTAAGAAGCCAGCTTGTCCTTGTCCTTGGTGCTCTCCAAGAAGGACAGGAAGGTGGGGCATCAGTGAGGGGCGTTCTTCGGGTGCCCCCCAGATGGCCTCCTCAGCTTCTGCTTTCTCCTGAAAGCTTTCCTCAGCCGACCCCAAGAAGCCAAGGAAAGAAAGGTTTTCTCCAGAGAGCACTAACTATCTGCAGGTGAGGCCCCCCACCCAAGTCTGTCTTCCCTAGCTTCCATCCTTGCTTTGCTGGCTCTCCCTCAGGCTAGGGGGCTGGATAGGGTGACATGACCACAGACCTCGGGCCCTCAGGAAGGGATGCTGGAGGGAAGAGCTGGAGTAGAGGTGCCATTGTGCGCCTCAGTGAACACAATGAACTCATTCCTCATGCTGTTTTCATCCCATCCCTACTGCACCCCCGGTTCCATCTTTACTTTGCCTCCAGCTAAATAAAAGCTCCATCTCTAAGGCTTCTGTTCACAAGGACAAGGTCCTTTCTGTGAGGTCCCACACTTCCTAGAAGTGGACGTGGCAATATAATCCAGTGACCTGTACACTAAGAGGGTCCTCCCAGCTCAGGACACCCTCACTCTGCTCCTCCTTCTCTTTCTCTTTCCTGGGCAGAGCCAGCTCTTTGGTCTTTAGCTGGTCTTCCAGCCTTCCAGCCATTTTAATTGTCCCCTCCTACATCCTCCAGCCTGCAATCTGACCTAGTTTTGCTGACCCTGTTACCCCACATCTGTGCCCGTTACCGCCGGGGCCTCACTGCCTCTGGCTCTTTTGTGGTAATCTTCTTCTCAGTGGCTTCTCTGAGCAACACTATCCACCTGCAAGCTTACCTCGGGACCACAGGCTGAATTATGGGAAATGTACACAGTAATGGAGATTTGCAGTTGGGAGGAGGGTCCAGCCCCACCTCTGATATCTACTGGCTGGTCCCTTGACTTCCCTGAGCCTCCTTCATCAGAAAAATGGTGGAAAACAAAACGGTACTTACATCACAGAGTGGTGTAGGCTCCACAGACATCAGTGTATATTTCTAAACATGTGCTTTTAGTAGGGTAACGTGCAAAGCATTTTTTCGTGATTGACCCAGGCCCATCTAGCGTAAATCTTGAGTCTTGTATTTTTTTGGAGGAGGATGTGTTTCTCTACCATTTTCTTTTTCCTTTTGCTACAGTTCCTTTTTTAACTAGAAGGTGGAGGTGGAGGTGGCAGTGGCAGCTCCAGGGAGGAAAAGCAGAACTGGGTGTAGGTGGAAAGATAAATAGGCTCTCAGCGGCCACGTCCCCAAGAGTAGGTGCCAGCAAATTCAGCTGGGATGGATTCAAGTTTGGAAACCTAGTGCTGAGCTCCTCACCTCTGCAGGTGCCAGTGAGGCCCCTCGGCCCTGCAGGTGCAATGTGGGTGCTCCCCACGAGTCTGTGTTAGGAAAGCAACCCCACCCGTGGATGCCATGGGGCCACTGACGGCCTCTTCCATCACTTTGTGTCACATCTGGAACAGAGGCCACCAGGGAGGGTGCTGGGCCAAGAGACACGGGCTGGGGTCCCTGCAGAGCCAGAGGTGAAGGAACATGGTCTCATGGGAAGGGACGGCAAGTAGGGAACCCAGAGGACTGGCAGGCCCTGAAGTCACAGTGGTGGTTGGTCTCCCTTGTAGGGATGCAGAGCTGGAGATGCAGGGTAGTGAGCCAAGAAGGGAGACAGGAGGCTAGAAGAAACCATAGCTATCTGGCCAGCAAAACACTGAACACACCCTCAGTTTCCATCAACATGGGAAGGCTGGGAATATCCAAACCAGGGAATATCCATACAAGGCTGAACAAAAGGACGAGAATTGCATTATTTCCTGACGCAAAATGGTATCCAAGATCTATTTCTAGGTGAAAACATTATCATTTGTGTTTTTATTTATATGTATTTGCTTGAATATGTATAAAATGTCTCTGGAGAAATTCACCAAAAACAAAAACAAAAACAGAAACATTTCAAGGAGTTCATGTTGTTGTTTTTTAAGATTTATTTCTTTATTTATGAGAGACAAAGAGAGAGAGAGAGAGGCAGAGACATAGGCAAAGGGAGAAGCAGGCTCCAAGCAGGGAGCCCAATGTGGGACTCCATCCTGGGACCCTGGGATCACACTCTGAGCCAAAGGCAGAGGCTCAACCACTGAGCCACCCAGGTGCCCCTCAAGGACCTCATGTTTAATGGGTACAGACCTCATGTTTAATCAGTCCAGATAGATGAAAAAAGCTCTGGAGATGGATGGTGGTGATAGCTGCACAAAATCTGAATGTACTTAATGCCACAGAACTGTACACTTAAAAATGATTAAAGTGGTAAATCTCATATTATGCATATTTAACCACAATAAAAACACCCCCAAACATTTCATGAATTGCCTGTGGGGAGAGCAAGGTTTTTGAGAGAGAGAGGAAGGGGAACTTTTTGCTAGACATCCTTTTGTACCCATTTACATTTTTTCAAAAAATAAGAAAAGTAAAGAATAAAAGCAGCAGCAGCAGACTAAAAAGGCCCAAAGACAAGCTAAGCCTCGCTGGCTGGCTGGATACTCGTGAGGCAGTGCAGGGTCGTGGCTGATTCGTTTCCAGAAGGAACTTACATCTACACAGATGTAAAGGGGGAAAGGAGAGCATAGGGACAGTGCAACAGCTCGGGTCCAAAGCAACCGCACTCATCCCGCTTACTGGATTCGGAAGCGGAGACTGACTGAAGACACCGCCTGGAGTTAAGCGGGCTTCCATCTTTGCCTTCCTCCCTCCTCCCTCCCTTTATCTATATCTATCTATCATCTATCATCTAGATTTTACTTATTTACTCAGGAGAGACACACAGAGAGAGGCAGAGACACAGGCCGAGGGAGAAGCAGGCCCCGCGCAGGGAGCCTGACGTGGGACTCGTGGGACTCGATCCCGAGACCCCCGGGTCACGCCCTGGGCCGAAGGCGGCGCTAAACCGCTGAGCAACCCGGGCTGCCCTTTTCCCTCCCTTTCATCCCTCCTGGGCGCCCCCCTGGAGGCAGGAGCAGTCGCGTGGGTCCGCCGCCCCCGGACACAGTGCAGGGGACAACGGGTGAGGAGAGGGTCTGGTGAGATAAGGGGCCGTCGCTGCGACAAGCCGCGGCCCCAGGCTGCTGGCGGTGGGCGCCCAGCTCCAGCCCTTGCCCCCGGGGCGTCCTCAGGTGTGCGGGTCTGGAACACGGGGGACCACCGTAGCTCCCCTAGACCCGTTAGAATTCAGTTTGCTAACTTCTCCCGAAAGCGCTCCGAAGAGTGCGGCGCACGCGGTGGGCCCCAGACTCGTGCCTCGCGGCTGTTCTTCGGAGCAGCCTGCCCGCGACGCGCAGGTGCCTGGGAGCCTCCCGCGGCCCGACGCGACTGCGCAGGCGCGTTCTGAGGGGCGGCCGCGCGGAGGCCGGCGCCTGCGAGCAGCTCACAGGCGCCCTGAGGCGGCGTCTCCCGGCCGCAGCCCTGGGCTGGGCCCGCCGCGTCCTTTGTCGTGGGAGCCTCGGCACACCGGGCAGCTGGGTGGGATCTTCCCGCCTTAGAGCCCAGGGAAGACTGCAGCTCCGGAGGGGAAGCCCCCGGGCAAGGCCACACAGCTACGGAAAGTGACTCCTAGCCGGCAGCCACCTCCACAGACTTCCCAGCTGCCCAGTGTTCCGCGGAGGCTCAGCCCAAGATCACAGAGTCCAGCACAAAAAAATCAGAATTAAAAATAGCCCCTCTGTACG
Organism: Vulpes lagopus; assembly: GCF_018345385.1. Lineage (NCBI taxonomy): Eukaryota > Metazoa > Chordata > Mammalia > Carnivora > Canidae > Vulpes > Vulpes lagopus. The sequence goes on from NC_054829.1 coordinate 59,727,394, forward strand.
GAACCTCTCCGAGCGTCTCAGCACTTACACAGAGGGCAAAGTCTCGTTTAAAAGTAGTAGAAGCAGAAGAATGAAACTGGACCACTCTCTTTCACCAGACACAAAGACAAACTCAAAATGGATGAGAGATCTAAATGTGAGTCAAGAGTCCATCAAAATCCTAGAAGAGAACACAGGCAACACCCTCTTTGAACTCGGCCACAGTAACTTCTTGCAAGATACATCCACGAAGGCAAAAGAAACAAAAGCAAAAATGAACTATTGGGACTTCATCAAGATAAGAAGCTTCTGCACAGCAAAGGATACAGTCAACAAAACTAAAAGACAACCCACAGAATGGGAGAAGATATTTGCAAATGACATATCAGATAAAGGGCTAGTTTCCAAGATCTGTAAAGAACTTACTAAACTCAACAGCAAAGAAACAAACAATCCAATCATGAAATGGGCAAAAGACATGAAGAGAAATCTCACAGAGGAAGACATGGACATGGCCAACATGCACATGAGAAAATGCTCTGCATCACTTGCCATCAGGGAAATACAAATCAAAACCACAATGAGATACCACCTCACACCAGTGAGAATGGGGAAAATTAACAAGGCAGGAAACCACAAATGTTGGAGAGGATGCGGAGAAAAGGGAACCCTCTTACACTGTTGGTGGGAATGTGAACTGGTGCAGCCACTCTGGAAAACTGTGTGGAGGTTCCTCAAAGAGTTAAAAATAGACCTGCCCTACGACCCAGCAATTGCACTGTTGGGGATTTACCCCAAAGATTCAGATGCAATGAAACGTCGGGACACCTGCACCCCGATGTTTCTAGCAGCAATGGCCACAATAGCCAAACTGTGGAAGGAGCCTCGGTGTCCATCGAAAGATGAATGGATAAAGAAGCTGTGGTCTATGTATACAATGGAATATTCCTCAGCCATTAGAAACGACAAATACCCACCATTTGCTTCAACGTGGATGGAACTGGAGGGTATTATGCTGAGTGAAATAAGTCAATCGGAGAAGGACAAACAGTGTATGTTCTCATTCATTTGGGGAATATAAAAAATAGTGAAAGGGAATATAAAGGAAGGGAAAAGAAATGTTGGGAAATATCAGGAAGGGAGACAGAACATAAAGACTCCTAACTCGGGGAAACGAACTAGGGGTGGTGGAAGGGGATGAGGGCGGGTGTTGGAGGGGAAGGGGTGACGGGCACTGAGGCGGACACTTGACGGGATGAGCACTGGGTGTTTCTCTGTATGTTGGTAAATTGAACACCAATAAAAATTAATTAAAAAAAAAAAAAGTAGTAGAGGCGGGATCCCTGGGTGGCTCAGCGGCTTGGCGCCTGCCTTTGGCCCAGGGCATGATCCTGGAGACCCGGGATGAGTCCCCCATCGGGCTCCCTGCGAGGAGCCTGCTTCTCCCTCTGCCTGTGTCTTTGCCTCTCTCTCTGTGTGTGACTATCATAAATAAAATAAAAGTAGTAGAGGCAGTGGAGAAGAGTGCCAAAAATGTCAAATTTATTAACTTTAAAAAGCAACTTTTCAAAGGGATTGCAGGCAACTTTTTTTTTTTTTAATTTATTTATGAGAGACATAGAGAGAGAGGCAGAGACACAGGCAGAGGGAGAAGCAAACTCCATGCAGGGAGCCCGACATGGGACTCGACCCCGGGTCTCCGGGATCCCACCCTGGGCCGAAGGCGGCGCTAAACCGGGGCTGCCCGATTGCAGGCAATTTTATGAAAAATAAAAAATAAGGCTGGGTTGAAAGCACTGCGTTTCTTTCTGAAAAAATATCAATGGTATGATATTTAGAGACAGATTCGGGTAAGAAAGTGATTGAGGTACAAGAGCAATGAAGTGATTATAGTACCAAGAATAATATGGGTTTTCTTTTTTTTTGTTATTTTTAACTATTGGGATAATTATAAATAAGTTTTGTATTTGCTCTGATGTACATGTTATCTTTTAAAATAATTTTATTTTTGAAAATAGTTTTTAACTGCATTATTTTGTAAGTGTACAAATAAATTTGTCAAACAATACTTAAAAGAATTTAAAAGTCCAAGGCCACCCCACATGTTAGCATCTGGATCACCTCCTTGCTCCCTGTCCCTTCACAAAATGAAAGATGATTTTTATCCCTATCAGTAAATATCAGTAAATTTATTCATGAAAAATATAAATGAATGAATGTATTGATGGGCAAATGGTACATTTGAAGGACAAACAGACCAATGAAAAGAGGTGCTGGTGATGAGCTTGGGAAGCCAGTTTGCCACAAGGCTGAAAAAAAGATTTTACCCAAGTTTCGGTACAGTGCCATTGAGGCTTGAGGCAGGAAAGTGATGGGACTCAGGCTTTAAGGAGAATTATCTCACCAAGGAGTAAGGGGAGGTTAGAGAAGCCACTAATGTCAGTCAGGGTCACCATTTGGGGGCTCAAGGTGACAGCATCTTTGGGAGGATCTGGTGGGTGCCCAGACTGAGTGCCAGGCCAAGGAGGGGTGGAGAGAAGCTGGACCCTTCGGTAGCACCAGAGAAGTCAAGCAGTGGGGAGGAAGGCTTTTCTCTCTGCATTATAGTTATACCACCTGCCTCCCACGATCAGGGGTGGTATTGAGACTCATTTTTATTTTTTATTTTTTTTTAAATTTTTTTTATTATTTATTTATGATAGTCATATATATAGAGAGAGGCAGAGACAAGGCAGAGATAAAGGCAGAGGGAGAAGCAGGCTCCATGCACCGGGAGCCCGACATGGGATTCGATCCCGGGTCTCCAGGATCGCGCCCTGGGCCAAAGGCAGGCGCCAAACCGCTGTGCCACCCAGGGATCCCGAGACTCATTTTTAAATCAAGACTTGTGTCAGAGGCTCAACATCTCCCTCACGCCCAGTATGGAGGACACCAAGGCCACAGTACCACACCAACTCTGATCCTCTGATTCTGGCCCTGTTTTTTTTTTTTTTTAAAGATTGATTGATTGATTTGAGAGACAGAGTACATATGCACACGTGGGGGTGGAGGGAAGGGGCAGAGGGAAAGAGAGAGAGAGAATCTTAAGCAGACTCTGTGCTGAGTGCAGAGCCTGACTCGGGGCTCAATCTCACGACCCTGAGATCATGACCCGAGCTGAAACCCAGACTCCGAAACTTAATCAACTGTGTCACCCAGGTGGTGCCCTGGGCCCTGTTTCTGAGACGAGGTTCTGACCTCTACTTGAGTGGCTAATGGGAAGCATTGGATCCTTCATCATAGTCTTTGAGACTTCTCCCTTGTGGGCAGACCCTGGCCAGAATATTCATCCAGACGTGCTTATATATGCCTCAGTGTATGTTCAGGATACCCAGTGGATGACTTCTTAACCACCTGAGACCGTCTGTCTGTGCTGAGAGAACACAAGAACAGATGATTCTAGACGATCTCTCCCATGCTCTTTCCAGTCCTGCCTTGAATATCAAAGTTCAGACTGAACTGGTCATAAGGGAGAAGACAAAAAAAGGAAGTGGCGGCCCCTCCCATTCATGTACGCAGAAAGGCATCCTGGTGAGGAGGCCAAGGCACCACCGACCGGAAGTTTCTGATTCTTGTCTGCAAGGCCAGTGCTGGGCAGATGGGATCTTTATCAATAAGAATGTAGATCCAGTAGTGAGCGGCCTCTTGTAATGTCACATGGATGACTTATGATGCCTAGAGGCCCCAGGCTGCTCCTCACGCCTGGGTAAGAGGAGGGGTAGGGGTCAAACCCCTTGCCCGAAACATCCTCGGTGGTAAAAGACCCTCTCTGGAATCAAATGGTCATTTTCAAATTTTCAAATGAAACTCCTCTGAGTGATCCATGCCTCTCCCTGGTGGAGAGGACAGGGCTAGGCCATTGACTCAAAGACACATTGGCACCTCTGGCATTTCCTTCATTCAGCACATATTTATGGAGCACATCCTGGTTCTGTCTGCCTTCCAGAGTTCCAGCAGAGCCTGGAATCAGTCCAGGGGCAAGGCTGATGCATTTTCAAATGTCTGCCCTGCTCTCCTTGGCCCCAGGAGCCCAAGACCAGCAGCAAATAGATGGAAGCCAGGCGGGTGGCGGGGAATGGGTCTATGGCCAGTGGAGGCCTTGGGACAGGCATGGGGCAGTAGGTTCCTCAAAAGCAAAACCACTTGAAACACATCGTGTGGGACAGCTGAGGCCCCTGTGGCCAGCCCCCAACAGCTCAGGAGGTTTGTGTTGTGGAAAGCCCCAGCCAGCAAGGGCAGCTGCTGAGTGGAGATGCCCAGAGAGGCCTCTCCTGCCACACCCCTGCACAGAGCCCAGGATGGCTGAGGGCAAGGGGCTTAGTGGCCAAGGGACAAGGAGGCGCCTCTGGGGAGACAGCACTCCAAGGCCCCCCTGTGCTCTGGGACCCAGCCTCCCCATCTTGGCTCCGTTCCCCTCCTCTCCCATCCGCAGCTCTGGCCTTTCCCCCAGTGAAGGCAGGGCTGGGAGGCTCGACTGCCCCGAGGAGCTGCCAACAAGCTGCAGAAGGCAGGGGCTTGGCAGGCACACAGTGTCGCCTCTGTGGGAGCAGCGGGGCTAATTATCCTCAGCTGGCGGCAGCAGCGGCTGGGAGTTTCCCGGCTTGCTTGCCTCGCCTCCTTCTGTGTGGTAAACACTGCAGGGAGGTGTGGGGACAGAGGGCGGGAGGTGTGGGCAGGAGCCCAAGTCAGGCCTTGAAGGGGAGCCAGGTGGGCCAGCCCAGCCAATGCTGGCTCCAGCTAGGAACCTGACTTAGAATCCCCGGATGTGGGGCCAGCTCAGAGCCCCCAGGGTCCAGGGGCCTAGGGAGAGAGTCTAAGTTTTGCCCAGCTGGGACATGGTAGAACGAAAAGGGGATGGAATGCTTGGGGAAGGCCCAGAGAAGGGGTCTGGTGGAGAATGTACTGTGTCTGCCTTTCCTTTTCCTACAAATCTTGGGGACTTTCCTAGGGTCAAGGCTACTGTGCACAAGCGTGCAGGTGTGGGCTGAGGCATGGGTGGGGGCTAACCCAGATGGTGCTGGGTTGTGTCCATCTGATTGCTGGTCACCCTTTTCCACATCAACTGAGGCCCTATGTGGACTGGTATCTGGTGCTCACCAGGCCAGGGTCAGAAAGGAGCTGTTTATGAGAGATTAGTCCTGTGTACACTGGGGATAGCTGCTAGCTTTGTGAGCCCTTCCCCAGAGGAGGGGTGCCACTTTCAGGCCAGCACATCTGACCTGGTACATCAGTGCTTCAGGCTCCTGGGGGAGCGCTCAGCCCAGGAGGTGATCCAGCCCGGGAGGTGATCCGAGGTCTGCAGAGTAGCCTGAGGCTCCTGACTGACAAAGACCAGACCCCTTCCTTCCTCCCCAGACTCTCTGCTTCCACATCCTCCCCTAGGTCCTAACTTTTGCCACTGTGGCAGAGTCACCCCTGAACCAAATTTCATCACCAGTGGCTTGAGTCATGCAGGAGCAGAATGAGGAGTGACCCCATAGAAGCGGAGGCCATGAATCAGCGTGGTACTTGCATTTGATCTGAAAAACATAGACCACGAGACTAAATTACCTGTCAAGTGAGTACCTTGGGGCAGGACCAACGATTTAATTTCATATCTATTACATCGTTCACAGGAATGTTTAGATTTGCAAAAACGAATCTCAAAGCCCTATTCACTCGATCAGGAAACATTAATCGAACACCTCCTGGGGCTCCCTCAGCATTGTTTCTGAAGACTCAGTAAGGAAGCAGTTGCACATTGGCACTCACATTCTAGTGGGTAAGATAGCCCCCCCAAAAGCAAGAACATAATGAACAAAATAATTGCAAATTGCAACAAGCACTAAGGAACAAACAGCATGCTAACACGGAGAGCGACAGGCCTCCATGAGTATTGAAAGTGTAACGGAGCTGGTCTTGCTTCACTTCTGAAAGACCATAGAAAACCCACCCAAATCACTGTCCAGGTAAAACAAACCCTGAAGGACCATCAGACCAGAGCCAAAGCTGGAAGAACCGACTTCCCTGAACACCTAGTGCACCCTGCAGCCGCTCACAGAGGAGAGGCCTGCAGGGAGCCTGTGCGTGCTGACAGGAGGGTTCACAGACGGGGAGGGACCACAGATGTGAGAGTTGTGCCGCCCGCCCCGCAGGCACCACGGGAGAGGGAGGGATCGGGGCTCTGTCCTGGTGGTGGGAAGGATTCATAGAAAAGGTGGGGGAGATGAGGTGGGTTTTGAAAGATGAATTCAAATTTGCAGGCTGCTGTGGGAGATGCAGAGAAGGGAAGGGGAGGAGGTGGGTGCAGTGGAGAGCAGTGGGCATCCCCTGGGGGGTCAGATAGCACCCAGGGAAAGGACGCATCCCCAGGCCTCTATGGTACCTCCTCCTCCTGCCGCCTCAGCGGCGGCTCCCATGGGGTTTTCCCAGGCTGTCAGCCTGGCAGAGTCCCATAGGGCAAAGTCCGGGAGGGGTGACATGGGGGAGGACCCTAGGGAGGGGCCTCTCTGGGAGGCCCCAGCACCCCCCCCCCCGCCCCGCCCTCCTCAGGACAGGCTGCTTCTCCTCAGGCCTGGCCACTCATTCCTCTGCAGAGAGCACCAGGATATGGAGAAATGCTGCCTTTACTGAGTTCCTGGCTGTTAACACAAATTGAGGGAGGAAGGAGCTGGTGAGGGAAGAGGAAACAGGCTTTGTTTAGAGGTGCTACAGGGCTGTGTCTGGCCTGAGGATGCAGGGCAGTGGTTCTCCAACCTGAGGGTACAAAAGTAGCCTGGGAGGCAGAGGGTCCTGTTGGCATGAAGACTCCCATCCTTCTTCCTCTCCTTTGAGATCAGAATGTCTAGGAGGGTACCCATGAACATGCAATTTGAAGAAGTATCCAGGCAATTCTGATGCAGGCAGCCAGTGGGTCTGGAGCCCTGGAAACTGGGTCTATATGGCACAGAAGCCACCAGGAAGGCTGGGAATCAGTGGCTCACTATGGGGCGTGGCAGCTCCAGAGACCCCAGGATGTTTCCTTTGATCTGTTCCAGTCCCTCCACCCCATTCCGCCACTAGGTCTCAGAAGGGGGTCTTCTCACTGGCATTCCCACCTGCTCCATCTGTGTACCACCAAAGCCACACTAGAGGCTCCAGGGCCCCCTCCCCCATATTTTCAATAATGTCTTTCCCACCAGAAAAATAGCTTGGACAAAGCAAACGTGAGGATTTGTGGTGGCCCCGGTCTGGGACTCCAAACCTGAGATGCATTTTGCCTTCACTAAGTCCCAGCTCACAGTCCAGCACTCACAGTGGATGGTGATGTTTTCCACAAGATAAATAGTCCACAAGAAAGGCTTGAAAGCACCAAGCAACAAAGAGCTCACAGCTGCTAAGAACCCGGAGGCATCAAGGCATTACTTTGCTGCCCACCCCCACGCAGGTAGGTTACAGACGCCGCAGGCAGGGGTGAACATCCTGGCTGGTGGGAAGGTCAGAGGGGATGAGGAGACCCCAGGAGGACCTCAGGCAGGTCAAGGATGTTGCTCTCAACTCACCACCCTGTCCAGGGGCAGAGGCTGAGGAGGCAGAGGCATGTGATGCTTGCTGGGGAGCAGATGGGCCTCATTGCATAAACTTTAGGGCCTCAATTAAGATTCTTAGTCACCTGCAACTCATTGTTTTCAAAGTCCTGAACTGCAGCCCTGGGAGGGGGGCGGTGCCTGGACTGGGGAGCTGCCCTGAAGGCCCTTGCTGGGAGGCCGGGAAGAATGAGGTCTATGTTAGGACTTACCAAACTGTATCAGTGTTTCAGTATCCTTTGTGGGAGGCAGAGCTTTTGTCCTAATAATTCTCTCTCCTTCCCAGCCCCAGTTCTGGCCTGTGGCTTTTCATCCCATGAGAGCTGCCAAGTAGGGGATTGAGAGGGGCTGCCCTGCCCAAATAGGAGATAGGCCCACAGGCTCAGCTCCAGAATCCCAAAGTCCTCCCTGGCTTCTGCCTGGTGAGATCCAGATCGCTGCCCACAGTGAATAATAGAGCTGCCGACTACCATCCAACAAGAGCAAATTCCACTTTGCAATCACAAAGCAAGCTTTTTTTTTTTTTTTAAGACTTTTATTTATGAGAGATACAGAGAGAGAGGCAGAGACACAGGCCAAGGGAGAAGCAGGCTCCACACAGGGAGCCCGACACCGGACTCGATCCCGGGTCTCCAGGATCAGGCCCTGGGCTGAAGGCGGCGCTAAACCGCTGAGCCACCGAGGCTGCCGGCAAGCTTACTTTGACTTGCTTCTTACTAGGTCTTCTACCTCATTTGGTCTACATCCCTAATTTGGAGGGCTTAGGGTGAAAATGGGAAAGCTTTGCCTGCCTTATTATTCTTAACTGTTTGCTTGCTCCAACCTGGCAGTTCCAGGCCATTCCAGAAAGCCGAGCCAATTCATACCCATGTCTTCTATGGGCCTCGGGGGAGGTTCAGGGCTCCCTTTTGCAGGTGCCTGGTGCTGTGAGACTTGAAGTTGGGAGCTGAGTGAGAACAGGATGAACTGTGCTGGTTTTCACAAGACAAGGCTGGGGCGCCTGGGAGGCTCAGTGGTTGAGCGTCACCTGCAACCAGTTGGCTCAGGGCGTGATCCCAGAGTTCTGGAACCAAGTCCCGCATCGGGTTACCCACAGGGCTCCTGCTTCTCCCTCTGCCTGTGTCTCTGTCTCTCTCTCTGTGTCTCTCATAAATAAATAAATAAACAAACAAACAAACAAGACAAGGCTGCATGTTCTGAGCAGCAGCTCCCTGTGTAACCAGGAAAGATTCCATGGCCTTTGAATTCTAAACAGACCTGGCTTGAATCATCATCGCCTACTACCTCTGTGACCCTGAGCAAGTCACTAATCGTTCTGAGCCTCAGAATCCCATCTGTCAAATAGGCATGATCACATCTACCTCGTAGGATTGGTCTCGAGACCATCAGTCAGTGGAGTTAGTGTTCACTCTAAGCGCTCATCTAAGGGCCCAGTTCTTAGGAATTAGTCAGTGGGTGTTCCTGCCACCTTGCCTTAATTAGGAGTGATTGCCCCTAGGACTCCATTCCTCTCCTGAGCACTCATGACCTGATCTTGAGAGGTGGCAGCAGCAAGAGCAGAAGAGTTGGCCTCTTTGACTGTGCAGCCCACACGAGGGCCTGGCCCTGGCCTGCAGACAGCCATACAGCCAGCCCTCCTGTGTGTCCTTGCATTAGTTACTACCTGTCTGCACACAGGTCTTTACTTTCTGCTCTGGATGGGGCAACGAGTTTAAATTAAACAGAGATAAAGGCTAAACATGAAGACGAACTTAATGCAAACCATGTTTCTATATTAAACAGAAATGACCTCAGAACATCTGAGGGTTTTGTGTGGCCCTTCTCTGGTTCAGGCTCTGTCCCCTTAGCAGAGCCAAGCTTTGTCTGGCCCCCACATGACCGTGCTGAGAGTTGCTGGCCCTGTGGGGGTGGCTCGGAGGGGAGAGACACAGGCCTGTCCCCTCCTCCTTTCCCAGGTCTCTTGGAGACAGACACTGCAGTTGCCTGAGCAATCCCGGGAACACATCTGCATTATTTTGTGGCAACAAGCAAATTTCCTGGAGGGGATTTTTAGAAGAGCTGGGAGCCTTCCAGAGAGAAAGCTGAAGGAAACAGGAGAGCGAGAGGCCAGAGAGAAACAGGCCTGGGCAGAGGCAGAGGCTGCAGGCAGTCAGGGGGAAATGCAGCTTGGCCTGAGCACCGGGCTGAGGGATGGATGGCTGGGGCCCTGAACCCCTCCTCCACTCTTCTGAGCCACAGAGGGAGATGCCAGCCAGCTCCTGAGCAGGCCCAGGCGCTGCCTCTACCAGCTATGCTGACCTGCAGGAAAGCTGGCCCAACCCAGGCCTATGTCAGTAGCAGGTGATGATCTATCTGAAGAGGAGTCAGTCAGGCTGTAGGATGGAAAATCCCCACAGCGCTCCTGCACAGGAGGTGGCAGCCAGGGTGGGGACAGTGAGTGTCATGTCCACCCCCTCTCCCCCTGGCTCTCACTGCAAGGGGAAGGAGCCAAACCTTGGGGTGGGTAGGGTGGCCCCGGGTGCAGCAGTTGCTGAACAACTATAAGGGGAAGGGAAGAGAGACCTGACCCTAGACCTTCCTCTTTGTTCCTGTGTCCTGGGAGCTGGTCTGACTCTGGCCTTGTCGTTTATGTGTGCCGGTGGGAAGGGGAGGCCATTAGGAAATGATAGAAGACACATCTTGTTTTCTGAATAGAAAGAAGGTCCAGCAATGGTCCAACATAGGCTGAGAATCTGAAAACAAAACAAAACAAAACAAAACGCCCAGGCCGTATGGGTTTAAAGAAATGGATCGATCAGGATTCCACAAGCATATAAATCACTACTTAAGGTCAGATGCAGACACTCTAAGGTTCAGCCCATAGTGATAAATATCGGGCTTTTCTGGGCCTTGGGCCTTGAGGAAAAACAGCCATGGGACACCTGCTGTGTGGTGGCACGTTCACGGAGTCTCTCATTAGGTCCTTGGTAGTTAAGGGCCCCGTAAGCAGGAGGATATGCTTGGTGCAGTACAGAGCCACATAGAAATGCTCCTGACCAGTGCGCTGTTTCCCCCAAGAAACCAGGCTAGAGCAGGCTATTCCAAGGCCCTGGGGGTGAGGGGTGTTCTGTCCAGTCTCCCAAGTGGGCGCCTCGTGTCCTCTGTACTCCAGGAAGATGAGAAGGATCTAGGTGACAGGGGGTGTGTCCCCACTGTGGGGAGGTTACTTGAGACCCAGCCAAGGGAAGAAGGAAGGAAGCCATGCAAGATAGGACTTCCCCACCTCAAGGTCTACAATCTGGCTCCAATCACCTGATAAGCAAGTTGGTTTGTTGGCTAACCTGTAGTTTTCTATAGGTGATAAAGCCACTAGGAGGTTGCAAAATCCCTCCCACACATGCAGGCTTCAAGAGGCCATGCTTTTTCCACAAGGATATGAAGAGAAGGTGGAAGCACACTGGTTCTATAGGGGCTGGCTCGCATCAGGAGCCCCTAGCATGGCCCAAAGCTACAGGGAGAACTTGGTAGCATAGGAGGATTTCTGTTTTTCCTTCCCCCTCTTCTGGCCTCCTAGGGCTCCTTCACCTCTACCTCTCCCTCCCTAACTGGCCTTGACTCACACACTCCCTGGGTGAGGCACCTGCCCTCTGGCCTCCCTCCATGTGTTTTGCTGTCATCCTCAGGCTACCTGGGGTGAGGAGCCCCTGGGAAAGCAGGCTCTGGGTACAGGCCAAGGTCTCTACAGCTTTTGTGCTGGGGTTCAGCTAAACCAGGACCATCAGGGCTCTGGAGGATTCTGCAGGCCTCAGAGGGGGTGGATGGGAGGAGATCCAAGCCCAGGTTCCCCTCACAGGGAGGAGAGCTGCTTGCTTCCTGATGCCATCTTGTGTGCTCTTCCAGGACAAGAAGGCTCTAGCCTGGCCCCAAAGGCCAGGGACCCCCATGGGGAATATTTACAGCCGGTGGATGTCATAAGTAAGTGAGCAATGGAAGTCCCCCGGAAGGAGCCTCTTCACCCAGAAAGAAGTGGGAAGTTGGCTCTTAGGCTGAACCATGAGCCTTTGCAAGTTTCATAAGCCACACCCGCTGGGCTCTGGCTGAGGAGAGAGGCTTTTTAACTACGGGCTGGCTTCTGCCCTGCCCACCCCACTACTTGAGTGAAAACGTTCCCAGGAAATCATGTTTTGGAAGGCCAGGATGCCTCAGAAACTTGAAAGCATTTAAGAGCCATTCTGGAAGAACTACACCATACCCTGTTGATAGATAGCACCTACTGTTCTTTTCAGCACTTTAAATGCATGATGTCGTTTATTCTCACAGCGTCCCTTTTAAATGGATCCCATGATTACATCATTTTACCAAAGAGAAAATAGGCTGTAAGTTACTCAGCTGTGGGCCAAGAATTCAATGAACCTAATGAACCTGTCTGTTGGCGAGTTGAAGTCCCTGGCACTTGAATCCAACAGAGAGAAGCCCTCTCCCCCCAGCTCTCTAGTCTGCCTCTGTCACCTGGGTCCTTGTCTTGGGTCCCAGTCTGAAATGGAGCAAATGCAGAGCTGGGACTTCCACGCTGGGTGTGTAGCCATCAGGCACTGCTGGCCACGATGTTTTCAGCGGAATCCTCCCCACACCCAGTTTTGCTTTGTTGTCTGGTGTCGGGTTCAGGTGACCCCCTCCATGGAAAGCACCCCCTTTAAGGCCTTCAGCTCCCCCTACTTTGTGTAAGGGAGGCCTGGGACTGGGGTTTTTCAGAAATGTGAAATCAGCCTTGAGCACCTGCACCCCTTCCTGCTTTAGAAGAAAACTGCACAATGCTCTGTTTTACAATGATGTTTTGTTTTTTGAGAACACAGAGAAAAAGAAAAGAAAAGAAAAAAAAAAAAAAAACCCAGAAGGGATCTCCACGTAGTTTGTGGCAAGAAAGGAGCACACTAAGCTTATGACAAATGAGAGTTTTCAGATGCATCTTCTCACCCATCATGGGCAGGTTGCTGCTGGTCCTGGGGGGTAGGGTGGGGGGTGGTGGCCTCAACAAAGCCCATCTGGAAGGGGGCCCAGAGGCTGGCTTGGCACAAGATGCCTTCTTGCCCGATCTGCCTCTGTGAAGGGGCAAACCCGTACCCTGCTGGATGGAGACAGGATGTGAAGCTGCCACAAATATCTCAGCCAGAGCTCCCTTGCAGGAGCAGCTCTGCGAGAGAAGCAAGAGCCCATACCCTTGGCCCCTGGAGAGTTAGCCCAGGTTGCCTTGTTCATCTCTGTGTCCCCAGGCCTGAAAGCTGGGTCTGCCTTGTAGAAGGGGTTAAAAATATTTGATTTGATAAATAAGAACTAAGACAACTTTTCCTGCATTGCCAGGAGACGGTGCAATGTCATGAGCCCTGCGCAGCGGTTCTCCCCGAGGCCTCCTGAAGCATGGTTCTCAGGTGCTGGACGCAGAGGCACAGAAAAGCTGGTAGGCTGCTCTCAGTCACTCTGCAAGTCTCTACAGCCCTTCTAGTAGCATCAGTGAGCTACTTTTTTTTGGAGGGGGTGTTTTGATTTTGCCCCATTGTGTCCATCCAAAACACATGGTGGTTAGAGCTTAACCACCATCACCTAAGAAACGCCAGCATGGCCTTCCATACAGCTTTTCTGCCCTCCCTCTTGGTGAGAATTTACATAAGTTCCCAAAAACCTGTGTCCACTGGACCCCTGGAGATAGCCCAGGCAGGATGGCTCTGGTTACACCGACCCAGGCAAACACAGCTCTGATAGTGGTTATCAGCTCGAGAGCTAGGGCCAGTTGATAACCAAGGCTCTGCTCTATCCCTGGAAAACCCCAGCCAGGCCGGGCACCCTGCGGCTGTTAGCCGGGGCTCCCCCCAATTCATCCCTACTCTGCCCAGGGAAACCAGGTCTTTCCTGTTCTTCTTCTGCTTCTCCTTTTCATCTTCATTCCAGTCTCGAGTGGAGGCTTAATCTCTGTAGCTCTTGGTAAAACTTACGTGATCGGGTTCCTTCTGAGGTTTGCAGATCAAGCAGGCCAGATGCTGCTTTCTGTGTGGAAGCCATTGAACGCAGACAGTCTTCTGGTGGTAGCTTCTCCAGAGGGGCATCCAGAGCATCAGCAGAGCTTCTGCAGCAACAAGGAACAAGGGCACATTCTCTCCTCCTAAATGGGTATTTCCATGTATTCCCTTCATATCCCTGTGGATCTGGAGCCCTTGCCAGTAGAGCCCCAGGATGTGGTTGCTGCAAGCTGGGCAGCTGAAAAGGGTTCATTATTGTTAGACATTTGCATTTTTTGTCCCCTTGACTGGCTTTAGGACCCAAGGATGAGATCAGCAAAGGCACAAATGACATGAACCTAAGGCACAGGGGGCACTTTCTGGACACCCTCTTGACTCCTCAGCACACTCGTAAGTGGCCCACTGACCAAAAAAAAAAAAAAAAAAAAAAAAAGTAGAGGGGTGAGCCCCAAATACACTTGCCCACAATCATGCCACCTACAATATAAAAATGTACCACAGTAATGCAACAACCTACAGCTGCTGCTTGACTGGCGGCAGACACCGGGCCTATAGGGGAGCACCTCAAAATCCACATGTCCAGAGCAGAATCCTGGGAACCTCTGATTTGATTGACCAAGGTTGCGGGCCCAGCGTGTGTTCTTTGACAAAGTTCCCCTGGTGGTTCTGATGTGAAACCCTGGCTAAGAATGGCTAATTCAGACATTTCAGCTTAAAAATATTGCTGCTACCCTCATGAGATGTGGGCATAGAAAAGTGGTAATACAGAGAATTTGAAACCACACTGAGCTCAGCGATTTCCTTCTTGGTGGAGAGGTCAGTGGGCAAATTGTGCTTTTCGTTACCCAGGAGGCTCTTCTTTAGACAGAAGCCTGCACTAGCCCCCGATGCTTCATCTAAAGCTAAGGCGAGGCACATTCGGAGGGCTAGAGGTGAGGTCAGATGGATAACATGTGAGCAGGGTGAGACTGTGCACCAGGGAACTTGGGAGGTTGCTTTCCCCCATGTGTGCTGGGTGCAGCAGTGATGACTTTGCCCAGGAAAGATAAACATACTTCATGCATGCTCAGGGTTTGCGCCACCTGGGCTGGAGTGTGTCTGTGGCCCCGAACTGAGGAAAGCAAGTGCACCACATAGAGTTTGAACAAGGGATCTTGACCAGCATATGACTAGCTGAGCAACACCCCTCTCAGGGTAATGATACGTATGCTGTGCAAATGCTTCAAAAATGGGTAAGACCACACATGTACCTTCACTTTTGGTATTTTATTGGGAAGGTTTGGGCCTATTTACTCATTAAAAAACTGAAAACTGTAATCAGGTTAAAAAAAAATCCATGCTTTCCAGGATAGGTTTTTAAAATTCAGAACTTGGGCACCTGCGTGGCTCAGTGGTTGAATGTCTGCCTTCAGCTCAGGTCATGATCCTGGGGTCCTGGGATCGAGTTCTGCATCAGGCTCCCCACAGGGAGTCTGTTTCTCTCTCTGTGTCTCTCATGAGTAAATAAATAAAATCTTAAAAAAGAATTCAGAACTTAATTTTTTTCTGGTTCCATAAGTAATACATAATTCATCCAAAAAATTTGGAAAATACATTGAAATATAAGAAATGAGAAAAATTATTTATATCCAGTATGAACATTTTGGATCATCTCTTGAAATGTTCCCCACGCATTTTTGAGAACAGTTTTAGACTTACAGAAAGGAGTGGATTTTACTGAGAATTCCCGTATAATCCCCTTTCCACCTACACACATACCTGCTTTCCCTATTATGAATATCTTTGCATTAGCGTGGTAAATTTATTACAATTAATGAACTAATATTGATACATTATTATGAACTAAAGTCCATGGTTAATATTGTGCACCCTTTATGTTGCACAATTCTAGGGGTTTTGACAAATGCAGAATGTCATGCATCCGCCATTACCATATCAAACAACAGCTTGACCACCCTAAACCTGTGCTGCTCTAGTCATTGATCCCTACCCTCCTCCACTCTCTCACCCCCATTCCAAATTCCCAGTAACGACTGATCTTTTTACAGTCTCCATAGTTTTGCCTTTTCCAGAATGTCTTAGTTTTTCCAGATTGGCTTCTTTCACTTAGAATATGCATTTAAGGTTCCTCCATGTCTTTCCAAACTCCATAGCTCATTTCTTTTTAGAGCTGAATAATATTCCATTGTCTGGATGTACCACAGTTTATTTTCCATTCACTTATTGAAGGGCATCTTGCTTCCAGTTTTGGGCAATTATGAATGAAGCTGCTAAAAACATTCATGTGTAGCTTTTTGTGTGGGCATAAGCTGGATCTTACAGTAAGATGGCATTTACTTTTATAAGAAACTGCCAAACTGTCTTCCAAAGTCATTCTCACAGTTTCTGCTGCTCTGCATCCTCACCAGCATTTTGTATTGTCAATTTGTTTTAAACCATTCTAATAGATGTGTAGTGGTATCACATTGTTGTTTTAATTTGCAACTCCTGATGATAGAGGATATTGGACAACTTTTCATATGCTTATTTGCTATCTGTATATCTCGTCTTTGGTGAGTTGTCTATTAAGATCTTTTGCAGATTTTTAAACTGTTTTCTTATTGTTGAGTTGTTGCATTTTGTGTTTTTTTAGGGGGAGAGCAAAGGAGCATGGAGCATGATTTGGGGCTTGATCTCACAACCCTGAGATCATGACCTGAGCCAAAAACAAGAATCTGATGCTTAACTGGCTGAGCTACCCAGGTGCCCTTCTTCCTGTTGAGGCTTAAGAATTTAAGCCAATTAGCTTGGCTTTGCTAATGCCAAGCAGGGAGCCCAATATGAGACTCGATCCCAGGACCCCAGGACCATGACCTGAGCCAAAGGCAGACACTTAACTGACTGAGCCACCCAGGCACCCCTGGATGCCAGTTCTTTACCATCTATGAGTGGGCAAATATTTCCCCCAGTCTGTGGCTTGTCTTTTCATTCTCTTAAGTGTCTTCACAGAGCAGAAGTTTTCAATTGTAATGAAGTTTAGTTTATCAATGTTTTCTTCAGTGAATTATGCTTTTGGTGTTGTATCCAAAAGTTGTAACCCAAGATCACTTGGATTTTGTCTTATGTTATTATCTAAAAGTTTTATATTTTGATGTTTTACATCAAGTCTATGATCTATTTGGAGTTACTTTTTGTGATAGGTGAAGATCTGTGTCTAGATTCATGTTTTGCATGTGAATGTCCAGTTATTACAGCACCAATTACCAAAAAACCTATTTTTTCTCCATCAAATTGCTATTACTTTTCTCAAAGATCAGTGTATGTATGGGGGTCCATTTCTGGGATTTCCATTATGTTCTATTAATCAGTATATCCATTCTTTCACCATACCATGCTGTCTTCACTACTTTAGGTAGTTAAGTCTTGAAGTCAGATAGTATCAGTCCTTTGACTTTGTTCTTCTTTGGTATTGTTGGCTATTCTGGGTCTTTTGCCCCTCCATATAAGCTTTAGAATTAGTGTCAATATCCATAAAATTACTTGCTGGGGTTTTGATTGGAATTATGTGCAATCTATAGATTAAGTTGGAAAGAATTGACATTTTGACAATATTGACTCTTCCTTTCCATTTATTTAAATCTTTCCAGAGTTTTATAGTTATGGCTCTAGAACACATTTTGTTAGATTTCTGTCTAAGTATTTCATTTTTGAGAGTGTTAGTGTAAATGGTAGTGTTGTGGTGTTGTGTGTGTGTGTGTGTGTGTGTGTGTGTTTTAAGTAGGTTCCACGTCCAATGTGGAGTCCAACTCAGGATTTGAACTCAAATCCTGAGATTGAGGCCTGAGCTGAAATAAAGAGTCAGACAGTTAACTAACAGAGCCATACAGGCACTGTTAGTTTAATTCAAAATTAAACTAAATTACAAATTCACTGTTTAATTTCAAAGTCCAATTGTTCATTGCTGGTGTATAGGAAGGCAACTGACTTTTGTATATTAAACCATATCTGCAACCTTCCTATAAACACATATTAATTCCAGAAGTTTTTTCTTCATTCATTGTTTATATTGCTGAGGTCATAGATTTTGTAAACAATCTTATATCCTGTTTTTTTCCCTCAGCTATGTCATAAGCATTTTTCAATGTCATTTAAAATTTTTAAAACACTTTTAATGGCAGCAAAACATTTTATGAGCTATGATTAGCTAATACATTAGTTAACACATTAAAATACAGAAGAGTATAAAGACAAAAATGAAATGTGCTCATAATTCTACCATAAATAACCAGGTTAATTTCCACCAGAAATAACTACAGTTCACATTCTATTGTTTTCTTTCTACTATTTTTTTTCTGCCAGTGGTTCTCTTTTCTTGGGCAATAGCCTTCTTTGAATATCTGGTGAAAGCTATGGGTCTATCCCAGGAAATTAAGACACCAAATTTTGCATAGTTTCAGAGTTCTAGAGGCCTCTATGGCCCATCCTAGAAATGTCCCACAAGAGGCTGGAACAGGGCCACACTTATGGCTGCCCTGGGGGAGGAGGTGTTGGATGGTTACATGTACATGTACCAAGTGTGCATCCCCTTCTGGCACCCTACCCCAACCTCCTTGCCTGCCTCCAGTGACGCCAGGGTGAGGGCTATCCTCCGGCTTCCTCCTACTCATCCTTCTCTTCTGGGGCAGCCTCCTCATCTCTCCTGAGCTACAGGCTCTTTGACTACCAGGCTACCAGCACAGGTGCAGCTCATTGACCTCCTGTTGTAGGTGAGCAGGGACCTTGTCCCTGACTCAGGCCCTGCAATTAACAACAAAAAGGCTGGGACATTTATCAACCAGCTCCAGTTGGCATGATTTATGCCACACTTTCAGATTGTGTTAGGCCTGCACAGACTGAGCAGGCTTTCCTGACTTTGCAGAAGGCCTAAGGCTTCAGAGAAGCTCCTCAGATGGAGGGAGAAGCAGTGAGGAGGGGTATTGTTGGTAGGAGTCATAACACGTTTTGGGTACAAGAAGTGTCTGCTGCAGGGATCACATTGGATAGTTTGTGTCCTGTTTCTTACATAATATTACTTTGTAAATGTTTTCCATATCATTATTCTTCAAAACAGGGATTTTAATGGCTGCACAATATTCCACAATACTAGATGCAATGCAATTTATTGCTGTACATAAAAATAACTGTAACATAATTCTGCATCTCTAAAAAGGCCCCAGGATAAATTCTTACAAGTATAATTTTTTTTTGTTCTTGATGCATATTCTAAGTAGCCCTCCAGAAAGATTCAATGTTTATCCTTCCATCAGCAGAATGAGTAACTAGCTTTTAACATACTATCATCATTCCTTCATGCAACAAAAAGTTTTTGAGCACTTGAAATGTACCAAGTACATTATGTATTATAGTAAATGTAGAAGGTTTACTAATTTGATAGAAAATATGGTTATCTTGTATTTTGCATTTTAAAATTTAACCATTTTTTTGAGTCTATTGACTAGAACATTTTTATGACCTGTTGTTACTATTTTTATATTTTTCTTGATATCTTACTATTTGAACTTTATGGTAGATGTTTTGTTGTTAGTAAAACTTTAAATTTGTATGTAGCAAAATATACAGATTTTTTTTCCCTTCGTGATTTTATCTATTATTTCTGCTTAGAAAGTATTTCACCATCTGAAGATCTTTTTTAACCTACACTTTTTCCTTCTTTTCTCTTTAAAAGATAAAAAAAAAAAAAGATCTCTAGTCATCTGGCCGGCTCAGTCATAGAATATGCAACTTTTGATCTTGGGGTCATGCATTCAAGCCCCATGCTGGGTGTAGTTGGCTAAATATATATATATTTTTTTCCCTGTGTGTATGTAAATTCTCTAAATCACCCCGATTTTATTCTGATGTAAGATGAGGAACATTTTTTTTCCAATATAGTCATTCCTCATCTTCACACCCCCACTGTTTCCTCATCAGCTTGTGGTGCTAATTTTATCATATATTAGATTCTCATATATGCTAAAATCTGTTTCTAGGCAATTACAAGTTTCAAAAAACTTTCCTTTAGCATTTTGACTCAAATTACTTAAAACCTATATGTTACTTTGGAAAAAGAATTGACTTCATAATACCCAGTACTCCCATTCAGGAATAGGATGTCCCTCAGCCAAGTTTTTTAGTTCCATCATATAGGTTCAGTATTCCCAATTAGAATTATTCCTAGGGATTTTAATTTTTTTGTTGCTGTTGCGACAACTATTTCTGAGAAAGCTATAGTCACAACAGCAGCAGCAACAAAAAAATAGAGAATATTCCCTCTGTTGATCTGCATATATTCTATTATATATATTATAGAGAGGGTATATAAAGAACATATATATATATATTCTATTTTTGAAGCAGTTATTCTTGGCATAGAATATTTTTTAGAATTCTGAATCTAGCTACCTTACCATTGGTGAGGAGGGGAGAACTTGACAAAAGTGATTGTAGGTTTCATCTAATGCCCTGACAAACATGTCTTGGGTTCAGAGTTGTAGTCTACTGTCATCAATGCTTTTGTGATCCTGGACAAATTAATTTACTGAGCTTAGTTTTTGCACTTGCAGTAGGGGACTATAATAGTATAGGTCTGTGATTCTTTATCCAGAAGCCTTGGGACATTCAATTTGGAGTTTACTGTTTGGGATTTTAGGAAGGTAATATGGTAATATATTACATAATTCTCCCACTGGAGTTTAGTAGTACCTTATAATTTAAACATATTAAAATTTCTACAGAGATATCTCTGCAGTGTGAGTATAAATGGCCTCACAATAGTTTGGGCCACATTTTGAGCTAAATGAGTTTTAACAGGTTCCTAAATTTGTGGGCACTCGAGAGGCCTCAACTCAGGGATATTATATGGAAGATAGGACCTGCTTCAATACAGGCTAATACTTCATTAGGCAATTCTCTTGCCTTCTTTTTGGGTGAACAGTCTAAATAGCAAATTATAATTCTATCTCCTTTCTGGTAACTTTTAATTCATTTGTGTTAGCTGAATTTTCTGAAATGGAAAATAAATGGAAAAAAAAGTCATTCTTGGATCACATCTGATTTCAGTGTAAGTGCCTAACCGTAATTCACCATTATATTGGCTGTTAAGGTTTTCTTGTTTTGGAAATGCAGTAGAAGATCAGAACATATTAACTCTACGCATTTCTTTTTAAGGGAGATCCTGAATATCCTTAATGTGGTAATTTGGTTGTGGCACAAATCTGAATCTTAGATTTGCGATCTAATGAAGGAGATAAGTACCTCATTTGTTGTTCTCTTATAACCTAAATGGTTCAAAGCTGCTTCTTCATTGAAAATGGGTACCAAGAGAAAGTGGGTGTCTATCCAAATAGCTTCACATTCATGAATGTCGCACCATATCCCTTTAAATATCAATGTTCACCTGTGTTCATTTTCTAGTTTCCAAAATGCCTTTTAACATATTTTAATTAGCATTTGTGCAAGATTTCTGCATTAACTCTTACCTATCCTAGACTGTGTTAAAAACACACACACAAAGGGGCACCTGGGTGGCTCAGTGGTTGAACATCTGCCTTTGGCTCGGTCATGATCCTGGGGTCTTGAGAGCCCTGCATAGGGCCCCCTGCAGGAAGCCTGCTTCTCCCTCTGCCTATGTCTCTGTCTCTCCTGAATAAATAAAATCTTAAAAACACAACAAAACCACACACACACACACACACAAACAGTATTAGTGACCTAATGGTCATACTTAAATTATTTCCACTTTTTCCAGTACTTTTAAGCATACTTAACCAATCTAATAAACTTACTTAGAACTATTTTATATTTGGGGCCCTTGGCTGACTCAGTCGGTAACAGCATGTGACTCTTGGGGTTGTGAATTTGAGCTCCACGTTGGGTAGAGATTACTTAAAAATAAAATTTCTTGAAAAGAACTATTCATTAGATTTTGCATAATGTAAAAATTTATTTTTCTAACAAATGAGGCAATTTTCATTTTTTCACTAGAAGGCATTTTCTTGCAGAAAAACCAAGTTATTTGGTACTGTCATCCATGATTCCAGAAGAGCTAAGTGTCAACGTTCCAAGGTATAGTTGTCTATTCAGGGGAGTAGGCCTGGAGTCTACAGACTCCACTTTCAAAATGGCAGTAACTTTACAGAACCTGGTGGATATGGATGGGTAATCTGACCCACAGACGGATTGGAAGAATCTTGCTTCCCCTTTAAGACACTTTACTACAATTAATGACTCAGCTCTGAAGAGGATGTGGTTGGTGAAGTTTCCTGCTTTTCGTGGTCACAAGTTCACATGGCCTCCCCTTTTGTGGGGCTAGTGGCTATAGAAACAGGAGCAACTGGCTCCAGGGATTTCTATTAGACCACCAGCCACATTCACCTGTGTGAGGTGATAGCCCATCTCACCCAGAACAAATGATGACGTGAAATGTTATCAACTTTAGAAATCACAAGATTTTTGGATCATCTTACAACAATTAGTATTTCAGGTCACAAGAATCACCATGGGGATTTAAAAAAAAAAAATTAATTCAGGGGCACCTGGCTGTTTCAGCTGGTTAAGTATCTCTAAGTTTTGGCTTAGGTCATAATCTCATGGGTCTTGAGATCAAGCCAACATGAGGCTCAGAGGAGGGGGTCTGCTTTTTTTTTTTTTAATTTTTTATTTATTTATGATAGTCACAGAGAGAGAGAGAGAGAGAGAGAGAGGCAGAGACATAGGCAGAGGGAGAAGCACGCTCCATGCACCGGGAGCCCGACGTGGGATTCGATCCCAGGTCTCCAGGATCGCGCCCTGGGCCAAAGGCAGGTGCCAAAAACCACTGCGCCACCCAGGGATCCCTGGGGGGGTCTGCTTTAAGAGTCTTTCCCTCTATCCCTCCTCCCATGCACCCTTTAAAATAACAAAATCTTTTAAAAATATTTAAAAACCTTAATCCCATCCATTAATAATTATTCTGAATATAATTTACTCTCCTTTTCCCCTTAATATTGTTTATACTGGCATCTCTATCATAGAACAATTCCTTAAAGTCAGCTTTAAGTAATTTTAAGGCAGCATAGAAAAGACACATATTCTACTTTTATAGCCCTATTGTTTCTCAGAGAGAACTGCGATTTTTGTTCTTAAAAATACTGGATCTTATGGAGATTAAATATGTATCTCAAAACCACTGAATAATAATGCCAATCTTTTCACTATAGTTAAAACCTCCGACAGAACTTCGGAGTCTAGGTTCAGAAATATCCCACTTAAGTGAAAAATTGCAAAATAAAGGCCTTGCCTTATTACATACCAGCTTAGAGTCAGAGCAAGTTTTGAAACTAGAGTTTTTAGTATGCCACTTATTAGGCCATATAGCTATAGTTAAACTGTTAAGTTCCTGAGGCCAAAGAAACTTGGATCTCCATCAACAAAATGAGTAAAGGTACAATCTGGGGATGGTGAATTTTTAACAGTCTGCATGCACCAGAAGCTTACTACTTAAAGCTAGAGGTGAAAGTAAGACAGGATGCGATTATTTTCCAAAAGCACTGTTTTTATTTATACAGAGTCCTAACCACTTCACAGTGGCAGGAGGAGTGGGAGAGGTTCCTTTTTCAATCCAGGGGCCTCCATGATGTTGGTCTGTTGCTACCAGACACAGGCAAGTGGCGTCATGGATTTGGTAAACTAACTACAATGTTTAGTCTCTCTCTGCTAGGGCAACAAGGTGAGCGTCAATCTCTGCTTCTGAAAGAATCCTAGAAGGCAAGGGAGAAAAAATCCACAACCATTTTACTTTTTGAAAACTTTTTATTATGTAAAATTCCAAATACACATGAAAGAAAGTAGAATAGTGATGAATTCCTGAGTACCTAATACCCAACTTCAACAATTATCAATAATTTATAGCTAATATTTTAAAAATCTGTATATCCACCACTCATCCCTTCAGATTATTTTGAAATAATTCCCAAATATTATATCAACTTCACCTATACACAAAAGCATCTATTTTTTTGACATCAGATCAAGAAATTTGGTCTTCTGAAAACAAGTCCTTTCAATTGCAGCTATAATAGTGCTTAAATTAAATATAAAGCTAACTATACTCTATTTTAGCTCCTATGTCAAAATACCTTTACACCTAGTATAACTCAAGTTTGTATCAGCTAAAAGATATAAGGCACTTCCTGATGAACACATGGTATTTTCTCCAAAGAAATCAACTGGTTGGCAACCTTAATAGGACCTATTACTGCTTGATTTCTAAATGGTGAAATTTGTCAGTGACATTTTTTAGTGTAGACTGGGGCAATATAAGTAGTTTATATGTGGTTGTTGATTCTTATGTTATATATTGTAGTAGCATACTTACTATCACTAAATTTATAAATCATACCAGAACTCTTTGAAGATACAGGTTCTTTGGTTTCTTAATAGAAATAAAAATGTTAAAAGCTGTAAGAGGGTCTCAGAAAAGAAAAAGAACTTGCAGGCTCTTTAAGATTTATAAATTGCTCCTGCTAAAATAGTACTGCTAAAATAAAATAAGACCACAACTTTTTCCTAAGGGGGAGAGGGGGAGAGGATTCAAAATTTTTCTATGAATTTTTCTTAAATCATTCATGTTTAAATCACTTACCTGTAGGCAACAAAAAGTAAATTAGGGGGGAAAAAGGATAGTAACAAGAAACTCTTCAAGGCCCAGTTAAGCTTAATTTACCACCTTAATACCCCACCTCTAACCATGACCATGTGTCCGTATAACTGTGACCTAAGAGTAGATACAAATAATAGTTAACATGCCTCCCAGCACTTCCTTGTATCTGTAGATTTACCTGAGGTATTTTTACAAGCACATCCAGGTTCATGGTAAGTAAACCACCTCACAGTGTTCTGGGAGGATTAAGTGAGTAACATATATGTTAAGCACCCAGTATAGATTTGACTCATGGAAGCCATAAGGTTGATTTGCGGAGTTAGTCACTTAGTAAGAACAGACAAGCATCCAGCATCTGCAATTCAATTAGCTGTATTCAAAATTTGGGGTTTCCAAAGATCTCCAGATAGGCTCTGATGCAGATGAGAATTTTATACTGCTTTTCAAAGCTCCACTTAACTAGCCACGAAATAATCAAAGCTCCACCTGAAAAAACTAAAAAATACTACTCTGGGAAATGAATTTATATTGGCCTTAGGCTGAAAAAGAGAAAACATCTGTGCTTACTTTACTTCTAATATAGAGAAGGTTATTTTATGTTGCCTCTGATATAGATATAAAATCACTCTGAAATGAGAAGAAAAGCAGTTATGTCTGTCTTTTTAAAGGGAATTCCAGTAAGTTTTAAAATAGATCTCTCAGGAAAAAACTGTAAATGTAGTTAAAAAAAAAAATCCCGTTAAGTTGTAGGACAAATGGACCCACTCAACTTTACCTTTCTAGACTGCAATTTATCTCTTGGCAAACTTCTTTAAGCACATGGCTGGCAATATAACTCACCTGAATTTAGGATTTTCAACTGTAACTACTCCAACTTCTATTTCTGAAGGTTTGAAATCAATTGATAGAACAGTTGATAGGCATGTAATTGCAGTCTGAAAAAAGGAGCAACAGTAAAATAGTATTTTTCAGCGATCCCACGATTTTCTAATTCCAAGCTTATTCAAATAATGACTTAACCATAAGCTATTCATTTTTGCTTCATGTTTCAGTGATGCAGCTCTATAGCCATGTGTTACTAGTGGATTGCTTAATTCTAATATGTTGCCTACCAACGAGAAGAAACTTGCTTATACAAATTCAAGTCATAAATGAAAAGGGGTCCATCAAAGAGAACAGGTTATAAACACACAACAGTCTGTTTGATGACTACTACATGCTGGGGACTATGCTTAGCACTTGGGGTGAGAAGGAAGAAGAGGATAAACATGAATGTTACAGTCTTCCTTCAAGGAAAATCTGCAGTAATAACAATTTAAGAATATATATTTTTTATTTTTATTTATTTATACATTTTTAAGAATATATATTTTTTAAAGATGTTATTTAATTATTATTTGACAGAGCGAGTGAGCAATAAGAGCGCACATGCAGTTAGAACAGCAGTCAGAGGGAGAAGGAGAAGCAGGCTCCCCTGAGCAGGGAGCCTGATGCCGGCCTCAATCCTAGGACCCTAGGATCATAACCCGAGTCGAAGGCAGACACTTAACCAACTGAGCCACCCAGGTGCCCTAAGAATGTATTTAAGTGGCTTTGTATCTGACATAATGAATTACTTAACGTTAATTATGAACTGCAAGTGAAGACTTTTTGGAAACATCAAATAGGGCACAGTACCTCCCAGATGAGAACTAGCTTATATCTCTTGCATAAATAATACTGCCAACCAAACATGAAAGTATTAGATGGCATTTTTTCATTTGTCATTTCTCAGAATCACAGTGTTAGTCTTTAGAATGGCTGTATCTCAGACTCTCCTTTCCAAAATCTATTAAACTTTTTGTTTTTAACTTCTTAGCAGTAGTAAATAAGAGGCTTCCTTAGACTAAGGTTACTAAATATTTGTATAAGACTTTTAGCTTATTGTGTCAAAATGTCCCAATCATACTGAATAATTTTCTTAATATCTCTGCATTAAGCTAGCTTTACTTTTGCATCCTGGATAGCAAAATTTCTCTGCCAAGTTACCCTATGAGCATATATTCTTTTACCAAGATGTTTGTTTCCCGAGAATTTGGTATGTAGCTGTTTTTCCTTTAGGGCTTTAAGAGTAACATTACTGACCATATTTTTTCACTTTTGTTACCAGGAAGCTTAGCCTAATTTGAGTCACAACCATGTAGGTCCTTAGACCCTAGTCTTGATTCTTATTTTTAGTTACATCTTGTCATTCTACATGTGTTTTGTTGAAAGCAGTCTTAAATACATTATGAAATGAGACAGGGAATGAGGTGAATAAAAGCAGTCCTCAGGGGCACCTGGGCAGCTCAGGTCATGATCCCAGGGTTCTGGGATAGAGTCCCACATTGGGCTCCCTGCTCAGCGGGGAGTTGACTTCTTCCTTTACCCCTCCTTGCATTTGTGCTTGCACGCTCTCTCTCATAAGTAAGATCTTTAGAATAATAATAAATAAAAGCAGTCCTCATTCTTCCCGTGTCAGCTGAATGACACCAATTTTACCAGCTGACAAACCTGGTTCTTGTGATAAACCTGAGGAACAGCCTTTATAAACTGCCAATTATACAATGATCTTCATTATTCTATATAGCATTAGAAAAAAAAAAAGCTCCTTTTGGCCAACTTACTTCCACTGTCTGTTCAAATGTCCAATCAAATTTCTTCTTCACTTTTTTTTCAAGGAAGCTGGTTGACTCCGTTTGTTTAACTCCTGCTGCAGTGGCTTTAAACCCACAGTAGTAACCTGCAGGATCACACTTGTACACCTGAGGGCCTTGTTCTTCATCTATACCAATTAAAATCATACCTAGAAAGACATTAAATATTAATTATTAAATTTATTTAAATATTTATGTATTATATGGAATTACATAATATATAATCATATACATTAAATATTAACATTAATATATATTTAAATATTTTAAAATAAATATTTTATACCTTTGTATAACACAATTTCTTTTCTCTTAGTATCGTCAAAAAACTGTTGTTAATCATTATTCTGTCCATCTATTTTAGGGTATGTATTTTGCTTTAAGAAACTGGTTATTAGGTTTTACTCATACAAGGAATTTAAGAAATAGCGAAAGGGATTATAAGGGAAAGGAAGGAAAATGAGTGGGAAAAATTAGGAAGAGTGACAAAATATGAAAGTCTAACTCTGGGAAACGAACAAAGGGTAGTGAAAGGAGAGGCGGGCGGGGGATGGGGTAACTGGGTGACCGGCACTGAGGAGGGCATTTGATGGGATGAGCACTAGGTGTTATACTATATGCTGGTAAATCGAACTTCAATAAGAACAAACAAAAATACCCTCCCACCCCACCCCCCAAAAGAAACTGGTTATTAGGTTATTACTTCAGATAAATTAGGTAATCAAGAAATTTCCATTTCATGGGGGCAGCCAGGTGGCTCCGCGGTTTAGCGCCACCTTCGGCCGAGGGTGTGATCCTGGAAACCCAGGATCGAGTCCCACGTCGGGCTCCCTGCTTGGAGCCTGCTTCTCCCTGTGTCTGTGTCCCTCTCTCTGTGCGTCTCTCATGAATAAATAAATAAAATCTTTTTTTTTATTAAAAAGAAAAATTCCATTTCACCAAAGGTTTATCACAGATGTTTTTAAAATTTGAATTATCAAAAAGGGTAACTTAAGCAATTTTCTAATCCTTGCTACTATCCAAAACATGTTCCTTTGAGATGGTACTGGCAAATAAATTTGTAAAGTATATTTTTCATATATTTTCTTTTAGAGAAAATAATATACAATAGCATGTTAACTATTCTCCTGAACCTGCAATATCTCTAAGGTGTGCTTCTACTGTCCTTTCTTTTAAGTTTCAGTATTTTTTTTTTAAATGTTTCACTTTTTTTTTTTTAATTTTTATTTATTTATGATAGTCATACAGAGAGAGAGAAACAGGCAGAGACACAGGCAGAGGGAGAAGCAGGCTCCATGCACCGGGAGCCCGACGTGGGATTCGATCCCGGGTCTCCAGGATCGCGCCCTGGGCCAAAGGCAGGCGCCAAACCACTGTGCCACCCAGGGATCCCTTAAGTTTCAGTATTAAGAAATTACTTTATTCACATTCATAGATGTTTTATAGTCTATTAATGAGAAATTTTCAACTTTATTTGATAAACACTAAGATAGTGATCAGGTATCTGTTTTATTCAAAAGTTATGTCACCCCATAATTTTCTTTACATGTTTTACTTGATATACACAAAGTACACGGCCACACAAGAGAGGTATCCACTTACTGCTTGGGGGTGGGGGACACAACTCTTCTCTACTTCAGAATCTTGCAAGATGAACAGGGTTTAATAGGTCATAAGGACATGAAGGGCAATCATCAAGGCAAAAGGAACAACATGCACAAAGGTATGAAGACATGAAAGGTAATGGTATACCAGGTGATGACAAAAGACCCAAGTACTACGGGACTTCTGGTGAGGAAGGAAAGCAGTACATGAAAGAGGTTGCTTGGGAATAAACTATCAGGGACTTGCACATCATACTAAGGAGTTTAGAATTTTACACCAGATCTGAAGAGGAATCAGTTTTTCTAGGGAGCAAAAATCAAAATTTGATTTTAAAATGGTAACTCACATAGTAACAGAAGACAGATGAGGAAAGAATGAGAAGAGAAGACACAAGTAAACTAGGTGGCAAAGCAAGAGATGATGAAGAAGGAACACATATCTGAGGTGAGGTGCAATGACTAACCAGATGACCCGGGAAAGTGAGGTGAGTGTAGGAAAGAGGCTGAGGATTAAAGTAGGAAAACAGCAATGATTTCAAGCCTGAAGTATCTGTGGGGGATGGAGTAAGGGACAGGGCTAATACTAATGTAACAATGACTGGCTATATACACATAGTAAATGAAAGCATGAACCTGAGGATGAGATTACCTAGACAGAATCAAAGGGGAGAGAATGACCACAGAGAAAACCCAGTGAGTAAAAATATTTAAAGGAAAAGTGGAAGAGGATGAGCTAAGAAAAGTGAGGAAGAGTATCACTGAAGAAACTGAGGGAACATTTTTTTTTTTAATAAATTTATTTTTTATTGGTGTTCAATTTACCAACATACAGAATAACACCCAGTGCTCATCCTGTCAAGTGGCCCCCTCAGTGCCCGTCACCCATTCACCCCCAGCCCCCACCCTCCTTCCCTTCCACCACCCCTAGTTCGTTTCCCAGAGTTAGGAGTCTTTATGTTCTGAGGGAACATTCTTAAATGAGAGTTCAAAAACAGGGTCAGATGAAGAAAAATCATTACACTGATTGCTTTAATTCTCATAAATGACACAATATCAGAAAGAGATGTGAATTTTTTAGACTAATATATTACTTTAAGTCTGAAATCAGTAAACTCATCTCTCTGAATCTTACTTATTTTTAAAAAATGTAATGTATTCTAAAAATATAGGGCAGCCCAGGTGGCTCAGTGGTTTAGCGCTGCCTTCAGCCCAGGGTGTGATCTTGGAGACCCAGGATATCAAGTCCCACATGTCAGGTTCCCTGCACAGAGCCTGCTTCTCCCTCTGCCCGTGTCTCTGCCTCTCATGGATAAATAAATAAAATCTTAAAAAAAAAGAAAACAAAGTTTAAAACATAATGCCTAAAATACTGCTGTGAAACTTACCCTTCATTGCTGATTTATTATAAAGGGTTCCTCACCTTATATAATTTCCAAACCACATGTGCAGAACCCAAATGTGACTGCAATAACTTTATTCATATTCTCTAAAATAAAACATGTAATTCATCAATTCTTTGGGAGACTTCTTAGTATACTTACAACAACCGAGAGGCCTCATTTCAGCATTCTGTGTGTAGACCTGAGAAATATCAGCAATTCTTTTGCACAGCATGTCCACAGGAATCTCATACCCATACTTGTATTTCCAATTAGCTGCCTCATAGCGTGCCCGCTGTACCTGGGATCTGCTGTCAGCTTAGAGCATAAAAAACACAAGTTTACTTCTTTATAGGAAAGAGTGAACCTGAAAATCAATTTTCAATATATATAATATGTATATATATATATGTGTGTGTGTAGAAAATTCATGTGTGTGTGTTTGTGTATGTATATATATTTATGTGTGTGTGTGTATATATATATATATATAAATTCATATGTGTGTTTTATATATATATATAAAATCTCCACTACAACTTATACAACTTAACAAAAGTAGAAGTGGTCCACTATGGCTTTTTCTACCACTCATGAACATTCAAGGACTCAGCAACAAGGACATGACAAAAAAAAAAAAGGAAAAAAAAATTAAAAGATAGAAGTTCTACACATAGCACTGTATTTTCATGCTGAGCCCTCACAAGCTGTCAAAATAGTTTCTAAGGTGTCTAATAATTCCCAAAAGAACAAGTTTTAAGGAGAGAGAATATTTCTCTTCATCTTTTCTTTAGGCTTGAATTTTCCCTTGATTTCAGAAAATAGAAACCTGAAGTAGTTTTTATAATTCTCACTTGTTTCTAATAGGGTCATTGTTACCAGGTTTCAAATATACTGACTTATATCTCCTTGAACTATTACCTATATATGAAATAAGTCATCTATGAGAGGAGCCACAGCTCAGTTTCCTGACAGCAACAGCATAGAGATCTAATTCTATTAGACTTATTATTTCAAAAAAGCTCAAAATACTCTGAATATACTGATATTAACTTTGGAAGACTGCAAATGTATTCCAATCACTTGCAAATGCACTAAAAAGAGCCCTTTAAAATTAATACAAAACTCAAAAATAATTTGAATAACAAATCTAAGTAGACATCAAGCCAATTACCTGTCATTCCTGTCATCACACAGCCAATGTTTTCAGTTATCTTGAATAAGTGAGTTACTGTGCTGGAATCCAATAATTTGTCCTAATGAACAAAATAAATCAAGATAATTTTGTAAAAATCAGAGGTTTCTGTGCAGCAATAAAAAATACTATAAAATTATAGTGATAAACTATGTAAAAAATGTTTTCTGTTCATTTTATAGTTAAAACCAGTTTTTAAAAAAGGCAGGAAGGAGACTCAGTCTTCCTTTTTCGGATGACAAGTTTCTTGTGGGTAAGAACTATAGCTCACAAAAAGCTGTTTCAAGGCTCCTAAAGATGAAAGACCTAGAATTCCCATTGTGCTTATAATCATGCCACAAAGTCCAATACATTAATTCTGTCTTCTCAGCTAAACCATTCATACCTGCTCAGTAAATACTTCTTGAATGAAACTGGAAAGCAAGAATAATGTCAATGTATATAAGTAGTAATATACCTTTGTACCAACTTGTAAAGACTCCTTACATTATGTTCCGTAACAATTGGCTATCCAGGCAGCATTACTTTTTTTTCCCCCCAGGCAGTATTACTTACCGGTACTTTCTTCTGTGTGACAATTACTGCACAGTCTTTCCCTCTGACAGCTACCGATGTAAGGCCACCCTGGTTAATAGCCTTAAAAGCATATTCTGGAAAACAGAATAGTGTTTTTAAAAGGTAGAATAAATTATTAGATTCATGCAATAGCATAAAAGCAGTCTTTAAAAAGAATGAGCTAGAGCTCTATGAACTAACATGAAATGTTGTCCAAGATATGCAAAGTCAAAATAATAATAATTACAAATCATTGTTAAACCAACTCCATTTCATTCCATCTTAGTTTCCTGTAATTATTTTCATTAGGCTCAAGTACCAAATTTCCAATAAAGATTTAATGAATTTGTCGTATAAGTCATTATCAATCACATCTTTCAAAAGTTTGTTTTGTGGCCATTATTTTTACCATGTCCAGTTTTCCTGAGTCAAATTTAGTTCCTCTAAATTTTCTCAAGATTTACTACTTCTGTTAATTTTGGCCAGTAACTAGTTTGACTATACGCAATTTTAATTGCTGTTAGATTATTCTCCATTGTTTTCTTTCTCCCCGCTAAGTTGAAATTTTCTGGATCACGGTTTTTCCAATTTTCATACCTAAAACAAGGATTCTTTAGTTTGTCTAAAACTATTTTCGGCTTGTGCACTTCCAGCTGCTGTCAAACCATCCCCTAGATTGGAATATAAAAAATAGTGAAAGGGAATAAAGGGGAAAGGAGAAAAAAATGAGTGGGAAATATCAGAAAGGGAGACAGAACATGAGAAACTCCTAACTCTGGGAAACGAACTAGGGGTGGTAGAAAGGGAGGTGGGTGGGGGGTGGGAGTGACTGGGTGATGGGCACTGAGGGGGACACTTGATGGGATGAGCACTGGGTGTTATTCTATATGTTGGCAAATTGAACACCAATAAAAAATAAATTTATATATATAAAAAAAACATCCCCTAGATTAAAACAGATGAATCAAAGTGGTAGCATGAAAACAAACTACTTTGGCACCCTGCAGTTTAGTTGACAATGACGGCCTCTGCAGAAATAATTACAGATAAGACTACTCCTTTCAATGGTATGGTATTTCTACAATATTTAAATCTAATATAAATATGTATTTTGTAATTACAAAAACAGTAACAATATATGTTCACTGTAGAAAATATGGGGAATACAGAAGATAACGTAAAAGAAAAATATTACTCCTAACTCCAATCATCTACATTTTGACATATGAACGTTTTAAAAATTCTGTCAAGTACAACTTTGCGTAATGGGTCTGAAGCCCGGCCTCACCTCTTCAAAAAGCCAAATGGTAATGAGGACCAGCTGAAAAAGATACTACCTGTGCCACAGAATTTCCTTTAATAGGAACTATAATAAAGACCTCTTATCAAATATTTCTAAGTGGCTATATATTGAAGACAGGAAAGTAGAGTAAAACGACTCTACCTTTAGGGGAAATCCTCAATCTAACCTAGATTTAATTATATTACAAGTTTATTTTTATCATCCCATTACACCACAAATAACTTCTAAAGTACAATGTTTCAAAATGCTTCTCAGTGCTATTTCTCATATGGCCAAAAAGCTTCTACCAGATCAAACTTCCACAGCTAAACATTATAAACTCTACACAGAACAATCACTTGAAAGACACCAGAAAGTGGCCCGAAGTAGGCAGATTCTAGGTGGGGAGACAATGCTTGGAAGAAAGGAATGGCATAAAGTGAGTTTCCTGTTTTCATGGCTTACAAACTGAGTGCAGGCTCTGGTCCGGGCTAAACACCTATAGAAAATTCAGTCTTTTTGGCATGAAGATCTAGAGAACAATTTGAGGGTAACTACAGCTGCTGGAAAATAAGGGAAAGAAGTGTGAGAGCCGGAGAGGGAAAGCCCCAACCACAAATGTGTAAGACAGACTCCAGGCAGCTTAGCTAAGGGTAAAAGAAAGTGAGATTTGAGCTGCCACCCAAAGTAACTGCCTGCTAGAACGAATCAACATTCTTTGGAGGAATACAGCAGAATGTCAACAACTTCATTAAATATATTTGTAATGGACAAAACACTCCAATTAAAAGCAGAAACTGTCGGAATGGATAAAAAAGCAAGACAAACATATGCTATCTACCACAGATACAATTTAATAAATGGATGGGAAAAAGATTACCATATAAACAGTAAGCATCAGGAAGTTGAAGGGACTATATTAATATCAAAGTACAGGCTTCAAGACAATGTATCAGAGATAAAGAGAGACATTTCAAAAGTAAAAAATCAACTCCTAAGGGAAGATATATCATAAATGTGTATGTACTTTATGAGTACTTCAAAATACATAAAAGGAAAATTGACAAAATTAAATAGAGAAATGGCCAAATCCACCCAGTTAAAGATTTTAACACTACCACACAGCAACTGAAATAGATACAGACACAAAGTAGATATATACTACATGGACCACACTACCAACCACTTTGACTTCACTGATAACTGTAGAACACTACTGGCAACAACTGAAGAATATATATATATATATACACATGGTGTAATACAAATGCACATGGTACCTTTACTAAGACAGAGCATATATTAGAACCCATAAAACAAGTCTCAATAAATTTTAAAGCACCGAAATCCCTAAATATTTGAAAATTTTAAAATACCCTTCTAAGTAATCCATGGATCAAAGACATAATCATAAAGGAAATGCAAAAATATTTTGAACTAATAATAATGTATCAAAATTTATAGGATATTGCTAAAAGAAGGAATTTTATGGCTATAGTGAACAGACCCAAAGGTGGTCTGCTCTCTACAAACCCTGCCTCCTGGTGTTCACAACTTTGTGTAACCCGTCCTCTTGACCGTGGGCGGGACCTGTAACTTGTTTCTGACAAACTGAATATGGCAAAGGTGATGGGATGTCATTATCCTGATTATATTTTAGAAGACTGTCTTAAAAACAAAAGGAGTAGGTTACGTTCCATAGCCTATTTCTTCTACCATCATCTTTTTGTAACACATTGTTTTTTGCCTTACAAAGGTAAATATCTGCCCCAAGTATAATACACAAAAATTTAAAAATAAAAATGTTTACCTAATACAGTTTAATGCTTTTGGGGAAAACCCAAACTGATTCCAATTCCTTCATAAATATAATTGAAATGTAAGCAGATAGCTTTGGATCTAAAATACTGTAAGAGGTAACAATTATGGCATTTACAGATATTAAATGAACTTATAAACTGATTTACCTGTGAAATGAGTCTAATTTCAGTCCTGTACCTGAAAATTGTGCCTCAATTATTAATAACACTACACACACACACACACTCACATGAAAAGAGGCTGTCTTGCTAGCAGACTCACTCTAGAGATTTCTCTTACCGGCTTGCTAAGTGGCTATATGGCAAGGAACCATGTGTGTCTTCCAGTGAACAGCCAGCAAACAGCTAAGGCCCTCAATTCTATACTGAAAGGAAATGAATTCTGGCCAACATCCTTAGTGAGCTTGAAAGCAGAGTCTTCTCTGGTTGAATCTCCAGATGGCAACACAACCTGGACAACACTATGCTTATAGCCTTGTGGTATTCTAAGCAGACTTCTCCTGACCCACAGAAATTGTGAGTTCATAAATGTGTGTTATTTTTAGTTGCTATTTGTAGTCATTTTTATGCATCATAGAAAACTACTATGCTAGCCTTAATTACTTATATTAGAAAAGGTCTAAAATCAATGATCTAAGTTTCTACTTTAGGAAGTTAGTAAAAGGTAAAATAAATCCAGATTTGAAAAAAGGCAATAATAAAGATCAGAAATTAATGAAATAGGGCAGCCCGGGTGGCTCAGTGGTTTAGCGCCGGCTTCAGCCCAGGGCCTGATCCTGGAGACCCGGGATCGAGTCCCACATCGGGCTCCCTGCATGGAGCCTGCTTCTCCCTCTGCCTGTGTCTCTGCCTCTCTCTCTCTGTCTCTCATGAATAAATAAAAATAAAATCTTAAAAAAAAAAAAAAAAGAAGAAGAAGAAATTAATGAAATAAGCAAAAAGAGAAAATCAGCGAAGTAAGAAATTCTTTGAATAAAAACAACAAACTTGGGATGGGGAGATTATCCTGGTGGGCCTGAAATGCAATCATATGTATCCCTGTAAAAGAGATGGAGAGGGAGATTTTACACAGAAAAGGTGATGTGAAGAGGGAACAAAGATTTGAAGATGCTGGTCTTAGAGACTACAAGTGATGCACTCTAAGCCAAGGAATGCTGGTAACCTCCAGAAGTGCAGGCTGCAAGAAATGTATTCTTCTAAGGCTCTGCATAACACCTTGATTTTGGTCCAGGGAAATTTTTTTTAAAAAAGATTTTTATTTATTTACTCATGAGAGACAGAGAGAGAGAGAGAGAGAGAGAGAGAGAGAGGGAGGGAGGGAGGGAGGGGGAGGGAGAGGGAGGGAGGGGCAGAGACACAGGCAGAGGGAGAAGAAGGCTCCATGCAGGAGCCTGACATGGGACTCAATCCCAGGTCTCCAGGATCACGCCCTGGGCTGCAGGCGGTGCTAAACCGCTGCGCCACGGAGGCTGCCCGGTCCAGGGAAATTGATTATAGATTCCGGGGCCCCAGAGCTCTGGGATAATCAATTTGTTTTAAGCCACCAAATGTAGTAATTTTTTATGATAGCCATAGGAAACTAATAAAAACCCCAAGCCAGACTCATCAAGAAAATAAGAGAATACAAATTGCCAGTATTGGGAATAAAAAAGGGGCTATCATTATAGACATTACAAATATAAGGCAATATTGAGAACATTTATGTGCAAAGGATTCTTTTATCTGGGTCACTATCCTTGATCTTGCCCAATTTCAGCATCACATTTCCAAATGCCTGCTGCCTGTTATTACCCAATTACTCAACATGATTTGGGCCTAAAAAATAATCCACCTGTGGCTGTAGAGGGATATTAGTTTGCAACGTTTACCCACTCTCTTATAGTTTTTGTTTACAGATCTTTCCTATACTGACTTCTCTCCTTCTTCATGTCCTGCCCGAATTCTGTTCTCACTCTTATCTCCACTTAGCCAGAGCTTACCCTTCCCTCTCAAGCCTTTTTTAGCTTCCATGAATACTTTCTGATGATCCCAGATGGGATTCTTCAACCCCTTCTCTGAATTCCTACAGCATTTCCCATTTCACTACTAGTTTTAGCATTTAGAAATGTGTATTTTGCCCTTCCACATGAAGATTGGACAGTGAAATAAAGTAGGAACCAAGGAAATTTAAAATTACATTTGTAACCAATAGATATTAAATCAAAGGTTGGTCATGGGCCCAATCCAGCTTACTCAAGTGGGTTTAAATGCAAGGTTTTAAAAGTCAGATAAAATAAAATCAGGTCTTAGTTTTTCCTAGGGAAAAAAAAAAATTCAGATAACACTTGATCCTCATTCTTTAAAAAAAAGTTTTATTAGGGTACCTGGGTGGCTCAGTTGGTTAAGCGTCTGCCTTTGGCTCAGGTCTTGATCTCAGTGTCCTGGGATCCAGCTCTGCGGCAGGCTCCCTGCTCAGCAGGTAGTCTGCTTCTCACACTCCCTCTGCCCCTCCCTCTGGTTCTTGCCCTTTCTCTCAAATAAATAAATAAAATCTCAAAAAAAAAAAAATTTTTGAGAGAGCATGCGCCACCCGCACAAGTGGGGAGGAAGGAGATGGGGCGGGGCAGGGGGTGGTGGTGGTGGTAGTGGGAAGAAGCCAACTCCCTGCTAAGTGCAGAGCCTACTGGGAGCTCAACCACGACCTGAGGTGAAACCAAGTAAGGGACTCCAAGGACTGAGCCACCCAGGGACCCTGACCCTCATTCTTACATACTTACAGACTGTCACACAGAGTGAACATCATCTAGCACTGGCACATGTTTTGCAGTTTTTCTGTTTCCACCAGTCCTTGTCATACCTCACTCAGCCCTTTTCACTCATTTACACTATTTATCTGATCTGCTTAAATAATGCAAAAGATAACAAAAAATAATGTAGAAGATAATAATCATTAAAGACAGAGCACACCACATAATACAATTTTCTCCCACAAAATAAAAAATATTTTACATATAAAAAATGCTTCTCAATAGAAAATACAGTTGTGAATTTGCCAAGATTCATTAAAGGAGTCCTCTACTTCCCTCTATTATAGATTAGTGCTATCAAATAAAATAGGCATCAGCCACTGGTAGCTATGAGCACTTGAAATGTGGCTAATGCAACTGAGGAGCTGAATTTTTAATGTAAAGTTCTTAGTTAAGAATATCTTTTCTACTATTCAATTCTCCCCCTTCTCAGTCTCTTTTACCTCCTTCAGCCAGGTCCTCAAATATTGGTATATTTGGATACCAATTTTTATATCAATACCAATTTCTGTATCATAAAATCTTCAGGATTCCATGATTTCTCCCTATCCTGGGATGATTTTATCCTATACAATCACTACTAACTCTTGTCATCTTTAGCTCTAAACCCACATTTGCAAATGACTATTTCTCCCACAGGCATTGCTGAAAATTACTCTTCTTTATTAACCTGCTTCTTTACAGTCTTTATCTCAAATACTAATTTTACTAACCACTCAAGCTACAAACCTGGATACATCCTTGACTCTTCCTCTTCTTTTTCATCAGAAAAATGTTCACTCCTATCTAGATTTGCTTTAAAATACAGCAAAGAGGGGGCAAGCATATGGAAAAGGGAATAATAAAGAGAAAATAAGACTAACAAAATGTTCACCAACTGATGAAGCTGGGTGATGGGAATATGAGGGTCACTGTACTATTCTATGTACTTTTGTTTTGCATTTTCCATAATCAAAAATTTTAAAATAAATTTAAGAGTCTCCTCTTCTCCACCCTTTCTCTTTCAGTATCTTAGTTCACTCATTAGGGCTTATGTGGATTACTGAACAAGTCTCTCCTAATTGAGCTTCCTGTCATCAGTCCCTTTCTACTCTTAATTCTACTCAACTCTCCTGCATTCTTACTTAATAATCTTGTCATTCTTCTACCAGCTATGCCCAAAACTCAAGCAGCAAAGCCTAAATTCTACCACTGCACCCAGATCTCTTCAAAACTTTGCTATAATCTCCCCTTCCAGTTGTCACTGTCTGTGCTCCAACTATACTGTCTGATGCACTGGTTCCCCTCAAATGTCTTTATCTGATTTCCATCTAGATCAATTCACCTTCTCTGAGGAATCTTTCCTGGTTGTGTCACTTTTTTCTTTATTTCGAGTAATTGCTACACCCAACATGGGGTCAAACCTATATCCCCAAGATCAAGAGCCACACACTCCCCCCTAAGCCAGCCAGGCACCCCATGTGTCACTTTCTATAGTAAACTTCTTGTGCTTTTATTTTAGTTCTCACTATGCTGCACTATAATTTTCAATAAAACTTTGCATTAGTGAATCCCCATTATAACATTACCACCATAAAATACATATTTTGTAATAATTTCCAGAACAATGGAAACTGCTGGAGTAAAGAATCTCAAGACAACATAATAACAAGAGTATCTTCCAAAGAAACAGTGGTAGGGTAAAAATATAGTTTACAGCAGAGGTGAGCATGAAGGTCAATTAAGAAAAAACAGAATAGCATAAGGGGAACATTAAAAAGGTGTATTTAAAAAAAATAAAAATAAAGAAATAAAAATGACTATTTCATTTGTATTTGTTAAAGCCATAATCCAAATGTTGGAAATAGTAAACACTTTGCTTCCAGCATAAAGACGGGTTTTTTGGATAAAATCCAGAAACTTACAAACTAGCAAACACTCTTACATTTGTCTCCATAATCTGTTCTTGAATGTACAAAATTATGCAGGATAATGAAAACTGATAGCCCATCTCCTATTTTTTAAAATGGAATAAATTATAATGAAATACACTCAATCTCAAGCCTCCAATTTCTTAAGTTGTAACTTAAATACACAGTAAACTACCCATTTGTGTTAGGTTGAACCATGAAACAGTTTTATAAGTAGAAAATAGTCAAACATCAGCAGTTTCTTTTTTTAAGGTTTCATTCATTCATTCATTCATTCATTCATTCATTCATGACAGACACACAGAGAGAGAGACAGAGACACAGGCAGAGGGAGAAGCAGGCTCCACACAGGAAGCCCGATGTGGGATTCGATCCCAGAACCACAGGATCATGCCTTGAGCCAAAGACAGACGCCCAACTGCTGAGCCACCCAGGCATCCCACATCAGCAGTTTCATATGGTTAACATATGGCTAACAATAAATCATTAGGTTAGATTGTACCTTGCCTCCTTGACCACAAACAAAATGGTAAATAAAGCACTCTTTTGTAGAGAGACCTCTCTTTCCCAGTAATCTCTGATTCATTTTCTTTCCCTACACTTTTCCAACTTTTCTGGGAGTCATTTGTGTAACACTAGGAAAAAACAGGAAAAGATACTAAGACAAAAATGTTGAGAACAAACACAATGCCAGACAATGGCTCATAGTATGACCTACTTGCTCAGTGTGAGCATGTTAGCAGCAGCAGAGATGCACATCCCCCTATGGACATTGGTTTTGCAAGGTGTCTACAGGTGATTCTGAAGTTCGGTCAATTATAGGACTATAACTCAAAGACTTTTCCTGCCCATAATTTTGTTTAAAATGCTATACACTAAGTTTTGGAAGATAAATTTTTTTTCCCTCCACATAAACACAGGCTAGAAAAATAAAAATGAATTGAGAGATTTATACATTTTATGTTTGGTTATTAAAAAACAAAACAGGGTTGTTCTACGCAGGCAGGGCAGGTATTCTACAGAATAGGTCTGTGTTTAATTTCTATACTGTATGCTAGAAACTTTTTGTTATTAAGATTTTGGAAGCTGTTCATTCTTCGGTCTTTCCCTAGCCTTGTAACTAAATGGGAAGTGCACCTCATTTTGTAATGCCACCTAATATTATCCTCTCTACAACCATGATCTGGGGGTGCATGGGTGGCTCAGTAGGTTAAATGTTTGACTCTTTGTTTCAGCTCAGGTCATGATCTAAGGGTTGTGAGATGGAGCCCCACAACAGGCCCCATGCTCTGCACCATGTCTGCTTCAGATTTTCTGTCTATGCCCCTGCCTCTGCTCACATGCCTGAGCACATGCACCCCCCCCAACACACACACACTCTCTCTCAAATAAATAAAATCTTAAAAACAAAACAAAACAAACAAAACAAAACAAAACAAAACAAAAAACAAACCCTAAGCCCCATCATGATCTTTTAGCAGGTGGGATATTCAGAAATCTTGGCACCAGCATGGGACGGGGGTGGGGGGTGAATATGAGGTTTGAAAACATAGCAGTGTTTGATCTCATTACTTTTTTGAGTAGTTCATGCACCGGGAGCCCGATGTGGGATTCGATCCCAGGTCTCCAGGATTGCGCCCTGGGCCAAAGTCAGGCGCCAAACCGCTGTGCCACCCAGGGATCCCGAAAACGAGTATTTTTTTAATAGCAAAAGATGCAAACAGTTAAGTACTTCTCAGTCCATTTATTTATAAAACTCTTGAATCCATTTTTATCAGCCACTGAGCACTTACTATGTGACAGATACTGTTCTAAGTACATTACATGTATTAAGTCCCCCTTAGAGCTTAGATCCTTAAGAGCTCGGGGATCCCTGGGTGGCTCAGCGGTTTGGCGCCTGCCTTCAGCCCAGAGCATGATCCTGGAGACCAGGGATCGAGTCCCACGTCGGGCTCCCTGCATGGAGCCTGCTTCTCCCTCTGCCTGTGTCTCTGCCTCTCTCTCATGAATAAATAAACAAAATGTTTAAAAAAAAAAATCCTTAGAGCTCTGTAAGCCCTTTATTTCTATTTTACAAATGAAGAAAGTTCTCATAGTTGGTGTGGAGCAGGGACTTGAACCCAGGAATCTTGGCTTCTATGCCAAGACCAGATTGGTATTTCTAGATTAGAAAACTGTTGTCTTCAATCTATTTCTACCAGTCCATTTTTTCCCCCTGTTCCTTATCAGTATGCTCCCTTAGATGCAACTAAGCAATGCTCATATTCAGCTGCTAGGCAAATTCAAGTGATACTCCTCTCCTCCCTTGCCAGACCCATCCAGCAAAGGATCAGCAACCAGAAGAGAAGAGCCTGAAAGTAATCAGGTTTATTTTGTCCCACCTGGGCCTTAGTTTCCCCATTGATAACTTGGGTAATTTCTGAAATTAGATTTCAAAGCTAGATGCTCCGTGTATAGCTCTACAGTTTTTCTACACACACACACACACACACACACACACACACACACCCCTTGAATACATTTATTAAAATAAATCTGTCCATAGTTACTAAAGAGTACAAATGCACAAATGACAATCAAAATTCTTTCTCTTATTCCCTGGGAGCAAGCACTGTCAACAGTTTGCTTATAATTAAGGTTAGCATTGTACTTTAAATTTAGACCTCTATCTTATGATTTATCAACTTTAGATTACATTTATCTTTTGAGTACCAACTATGGAAGATGAGGAGCATAGACTCACCTTTCCATTAATCTTTCTTTCCTGTTATCTCTCCATTTTTGCTATATTATTTTTCCATTATCAAGGTTAACAATTTGCACTCATTTTTTTTAAAGACTTTATTTATTTATTCATAGAGACAGAGAGAGAGAGAGAGAGAGAGAAAGACAGAGGTGCAGACACAGGCAGAGAGAGAAGCAGGCACTATGCAGAGAGAGCCTGACATGGGACTCGATCCAGGGTCTCCAGGATCATGCCCTGGGCTGCAGGCGGCGCTAAATCGCTGCGCCACCGGGGCTGCCCTGCACTCCTAATTCTTGTATGCTTTGTCTCTGGTGGATTCTAAAGTTTATAAACTCATAAATAGCATTTACAATGTTATCATGATGTATAAATACTTCACTAGAGAACCAAGCATGGATGGACCATAATAAAGAAAATACTCCATGTCTACAGAGCTACTAATCTAATAGACCAAAAGAAAGCAAAAGAATCAAATAGGTATCTAATAACACTTACTGGACACTTAATGTTATGCTAAGCAGCCTACATATATCATTTTATTTAATCCTCAAAACAACCACACAAGAAGGAATTATTAACCCCACTTTGCAAAAAAGAAACTAAAGCTAACATTGTGTATCACTTGCCCACCTTGGCTAGTATGGAGCACCCAGGGATCTGAATCCAGGTATGGCTCCAGGGCCTGAACTCTTCACCACTATACTGCTTGCTCATACTATTCTTTCACTTTCCTTCTCCTAGCAATGTCTTATTAGCACCCTGAATAGTAGAGACAATGTGTTATTCAACAAGGCAGAACTTCAAGTCATCCTGCCTATATATTAAGCTTGTTTTTGACTACATGTTTTATTCCAAATTTTAAAAAATCATTTAACTGACACAATATCTAGCCTTTCTACTCACCAAATCTGGGAAGCATTAAAGAGTGTTTTATGGCTGGATTTCAAAACATGGTATGGGAAAGCAAAGTGTAGTTCTGACTTTTCCTGTTCACATATTAAGAATGACAGAACATTTAAAGCAGTGGTCCAACATAGAAAAATTCTTTAAAACTCAGGAAAGAAACTATAGATGAAACCTTCTTAAGGATACAGTTATCTCTCTTCTTTGATCTTATTTTTCAATGGGGGGGGGGGATAAGTTAAAAGGGTTACTGAATTACCTTGGTTTCTTGCTACATTATATACAGTATGCAGCCATATACTGGGTAAATTTCATTCCCAGTTATTTTTTAATCCGATTTCTAAAATACACAGGTGAAGAGAATCTCATTTATAGGCCAATTCTCTCCTTATGATTTCTAAGTACAGATATTACTTTCCTCCCCCCAAATTAAAGGATCACAGGGCCAGATGTAAATCACATTCTCCAGATCTTCTATGGCAGGAGGTTAAGGATCCGGGTTGTAATTATAACCTAAGCCCTGACACCACTTCGATCCAACAAAATATATTGTTATACTGAGTAAATAACTAATTTTGGGCTTATTTCCACTAAAGCTGTTCTTTCAGGAAACAGCTAGTTCACCGTACCTCACCTACAAGTCAGAACCAGCTTTTGAACTATTTAGAAACAGTCAGATGTGGGTTAAAAGGGCATGCTAGTTTCAACAACAGCTCTAGAATTGACAACCACTCATTCACTGTCAATTTTCCAAAGACGTAGATACTTGTAATTTGACATCTTTACTTTTCTTTTTATCCGTTTACATATCT
Organism: Vulpes lagopus; assembly: GCF_018345385.1. Lineage (NCBI taxonomy): Eukaryota > Metazoa > Chordata > Mammalia > Carnivora > Canidae > Vulpes > Vulpes lagopus. The sequence continues at coordinate 59,771,270 of NC_054829.1, forward strand.
ATCACTCCCTGTAAGCTGTGAGCTACAGTACAGGAGAGAGTGTGACATCTTTGCACGCCCTAGGACCAGCAGTGCCTGGCACATAAAAGTGTGGAATTAACTACGATAAGGAAGTGCATGCTGCAAACAAAGGAAAACGGAGAGGAGCGTTTCAATGGCAAGGTTAAGGAGCCAATTATCCTTTAGAGAAGTACAGACGTTGGGCCCACCCAGGCCAAAATGTAACAAGTGAAGAGGCATCTGGAAGCCACAGTCAAGAATTGCAGTCCTACCTACCTTCACTCTTTGTGTCTAGGCGTTGCGGCCGCTCGCCCCGAAGAGCCCGAGGCCTTCTGCCAACGGGCCGCCAGTCCCCGCCTCCCGACAGGGGTGGGAACACCGTGAGGCTGGACCCTGCCTCGGCCTTTCTCCCGTCCCAGCTCCGGCCATGCCTCGTTCGCGGACTACACTCCGGCCGCGTCTCCCTGCTCCAGGCCATACCATGACAGAGCAATTCCAGTGGACCAAAGGCGGACTCGGTTCACTCACCTACTTGGTAGAGCCGGCCCTCGGGTGAAAAAATGGTAATGTGACGGTCAAACCCAGCGCTGGAACCACGGGACATGCTGGCGAACCCACTACTTCAAGCACTGTTTCTGAGCCCCGTAGCTTCCACACCAGGCGTACAAATCCCCCCCGGAAGTTGCAACGACTGCTTCCGGGGCACCGGCGAGCTTCATCCGCTCCTGCGCGCGGAACTCCGGGCTCCAGCGTCTGGCGGGCGCGGAGAGCTCTCCGAGGCCCCGCCCCTAGTTGGGGGTGGGGAGGGGTGGGGAGGGCCGGGAGGCCTTCGGTGTGCGCTTGCGCCGGCTCCTTGGCTGAGAGCTGTGCAGAAGCCCCGTGAAACTGGCGTTGAGGCGGTTTAGAGCTTTCATCTGGCGAGTGAATTGACCGAGGCGAGGGCTAAGAACCTTTCTGGGCGCCCAGACTAGTGATCGGCCTACCGGTGGGACTTAAGTGGATGGCGTATTTAAGTCTGTCGTTAGTTTTGGGACGTGTAAATCCAGCTTGGGTCTAGATTGCTGGCGCTGTTCCTAATCTGCTCTGTACTCACCCACTTTTCCTTCCTACCACAGGGGAAAAGGAGTTGCAGCGACTGCGGCAGTAACCGTTCGTTTTAGGTACGGAAGGGAGCGGGTTCTGGTAGGCCCTGCAAAGAGCAGGGTTGTCTGGCCAGGCAAGACCCTCTTGGCCAGCAGCCCCAACAGTTTGTCTTAGAAATGAAACAGGAAATATGGGTGTAATGGAGGAATAGGAGGTTAAGTTGCCTTGATTGATAATGAAGAACAGAAGGGACGGGGCGAATAGGAGGCTGTTGTTGAATGAATTGATGGGAGTAATTCCAAGCGAACTGGGTAGCCCCGGGAGAACAGCAGGTGGCTTTTCAAATTGTAAAATTGCCTATTTTGACTTTTCCCCAAGGCACACTTCTATTTAACCAATAAAAAATGCAAAACATGACTGTAGGCCGGTGTCATTCCCCCCTCCCCCCCTTATAGTTTGTGCACTAGGAGGGCCAGTTATGCCAATGTTTCTGGCACTTCAGTGCCTGCTGTAAGTAATAGCGAAGTAGGGATTCTTACCTTTTCAACATACTTTTTCCTAAACTCATTTTGCATATAAAGGGGGAAAAATGTGTAAGAACCTCTTGAGTTTAAGGAAGTTCCAATTTTCAAGAATGTTTTTTTTTAAAAATGAACTTCTATTTTATCAACCTGAAAAAAAAATCCAGAACTTAAAGAAAATACTAAATGCAAACAGCATCTCTGGCACACCGGGTACCTTCCAGCTCTAGCTAATTTCCAAGCATACTGATAAAAGTTGTCCCTGGCTTCTGATTCAGGTCCCTACCCTCAAGACCACCTCCTCCTGACATTTTCAGTGCTTTTTTCCCCTCTCACACTCTGACTTACCCTGGTATATTGTAATTCCCAGACGTTGCCTGAATAATAATAAAGAGTTCTCTGTAAGGCTGCTAAGGAGGATGGACTGCCTCAACAGCCCCCTCTATGCTGGTGTGTCCCAAACCTAGGTCTCTAGCTGGATCCTTCTCTGGAGCATATTCTCTTTTTATTTTTTATTTTTATTTATTTGCTTTTAAAGATTTTATTTATCTATTCATGAGAGACACACAGAGAATGAGGCAGAGACAGACAGAGGGAGAAACAGGCTTCATGCAGGGAGCCTGATGTGGGACTTGATCCCAGGACTCCGGGATTATGACCTGAGCCAAAGGCAAATGCTCAACCACTGAGCCACCTAGGTGTCCCTCACGCTCTCTTTTTAAAAGATTGATTGATTTGAGAGAGGGAAGGAGAGAGTGTGAAGGAGGGGCAGAGGGAGAGGGAGAATCCCAAGCAGACTCCTTGCTGAGGGTGGAGCCGGATGCAAGACTCAATCCTAACACCCAGAGACCCTGGGGATCAGGACCCAAGGCTAAATCTGATCCCCAAGGCTAAATCGAGTCAGAGGCTCCACTGATTGAGCCACCCAGGTGCCCCATGGAGCACAGTCTTATCTAGTTGACTGTTTTTTTTTTTTTTACATTGAGACACATGGTACCTTAAAACCCATTGTGTTTAAAACAGAGCTAATCAGTTAGTTGATGTGTGGCTCAGTTAAGTGTCTGCCTTCTCCTTGGTCATGATCTCAGGGTCTTGGGATTGAGCCCTGCCTTGGGCTCTCTGCTGCGGGGAGTCCGCTTCTTTTTCTCATCCCTATGCATGCTTTCTCACTCTTAAAAAATTAAAATTGTTGAAACACAAAAACCAAGCTCACCATTTCATCTCTTTCACACCAAGCCAGTTCCTATCCCATGTACCAACTTAAGTCCTCAGAGCCAAAACCTTGATGCAGTCTTCAATTCTCCAAAACTCACTCTGTCCCTGTATAATCCTGATCTTTCTTTATTCTACTTTTTTCTTTTCTGTTCTGTAGTTTGTAATTCTGTTCACTATATTGTCCCCTTCCCCCTCCACTCCCTCCAACTAAGCTCCGTGAGAGCAAGAATCTTTGTGTTCACTAGTATAGCTCAGGCAACTTGAATAATGCTGAACATACATCAAGTATTCAATAAATATTAGTCGAATGAATGAATCTCTTATAGCATAAGGGTTAGAAGTGCATCCTTTTTGGGCAGCCGGGGTGGCTCAGTGGTTCAGTGCCACCTTCAGCCCAGGGCCTGATCCTGGAGACCCGGAATCGAGTCCTGCGTCCTGCGTCCAGCTCCCTGCATGCAGCCTGCTTCTCCCTCTGCCTGTGTCTCTGCCTCTGTGTGTGTGTCTCTCATGAATAAATAAATAAAATCTTTAAAAAAGTGCATCCTTTTCTATTTTAATGCCATTTAATGAATGTAAATGCCATTTGTGACAGTTTGTGTACTAGATAGGTGACCTTAGGCAAACTCCCTAAATCGGCCTGGATTCCCTTATTTATTATATTTGGGTAAGATTCGCTTTATGGAGGCTGCTGTGAGGATTAAATGAGAAGACACTAAACACAGTACCTAGCATATAACAAGTATTTATGAAACAGTTGCTGTTGCTTTCCTGTCTGGTCAGTCACCAAATCCTGTTGATTATTCCTATGGGATAGAATATATCTGCTTTTCATTTGCCATGCCACTCTGAATTTAGAGCCTTTTCACAGTTTGCCTCATCTGGCACAATAGAGTCTCTTCTTGCTGATCCACACTCTTGAAATAATTCTCTTGTGGAGCAAGATCTCATTGGGTTGCTTCTCTGTCCAGATTTCCTTGTGCTACTGAATAAAATAGTCTTTTGCTTAGAGTTCAGAGTTTTCTACAAGTTGACCTGTACCTCTGTTTTCAGCCTTGTGTTTTTGCTTCATCTGCCCTTTTCTTTCCCAGGAATGCTCCATAGCACTGCTCTGAACAGCACTGCCTCATCACTCCTCAAGTTCTCCTAGTTCCCCCATACTCCTATTCCTCCCTCGAGGACCACTCATTCCTGATCCCCTCTTTTTTTTTTTCATGATTTTTAAAAAGATTTATTTATTTATTTATTTATGATGGGGGGGGGCAGAGACACAGGAGGAAGGAGAAGCAGGCTCATGCAGGAAGCCTGACGCGGGACTCGATTCCAGGACTCCAGGATTGCGCCCTGGGCCAAAGGCAGGCACTAAACCGCTGAGCCACCCAGGGATCCCCCTCCCCATCCCCTCTTTTAAGAAGTTTAAGTCCACCAATTGATCTCTTCCCCTCTATATGTCCAATGCACATAATTTGAATCTTTTATTAGCCTGAACCAAATGGAACGGCCATGTTTATAGGTCAAAATGGTCAAATATTGGTAATTATATGATTTAACTTAAAGAGTTGCGTGTCTTGACTTCACCGAAGATTAGCAGAACAGAGGCTGGGTACTTTTCATCTCTGTATCTTCTAACACCTCTGGTAAGAGGCTTGGCTCATTCAAGTTCAGTAAATGACTGTTAAATTGAACAGAAAACTGTAAAAAGAAAGGGAATAACTGAGAAATGTTTTCATAGCCACAATACATTCCTTCCCATGTAGATATGACTGCCATAGGCACCTCTGAGTATTCACTGCCATGCAGTGATGGGATATTTAAAATCATACACGCTGTAGGCCATGACAATTTCACATGTTCAGAGAAATCCTGATCCCTTTTTGAGGTTGCATTTAAACTGGGCCCGAAAGAGTCATTGGGCTTTGGATGGTATATGCATTTTAATACTCTTAAGGATATTTGCTGGAAAGAATCAGCCTCATTTTTCAAACAAACTGGAAGACAATGTAACATCAGACTCCTTGAGGGCAGTGGTCACATCTATGTTGCTCTCCCGTGTGTCCTCAATGCCAAACAATGTCTAGCATCACTCAGTGAATATGCAGGCTCATGACTTGAGTTTTCTGTTATGCTTTTTCTTTATTTGAAGAGATTTGTGAATAAATGAGAAATCCAAATTTCAAAAACCTAAAAGTCCAGAGATTTTATATTAGAATTTGATATTTTTCCACATAGGCATATGAATTCCGCTGGGAAATCTTTCAGAAAGACAAACCCCTTGCTGATGCCACTGCTGAGGGAAATCCCCTGGAAGCAGACTGAATATGTGCCACTGGGTACGAAGCAGCAGCTAACCTACTCACCAGGTGGACTTCCCCCTGGGTTGAGGAGCTTTCACCAGAGTCGTCAATGCTCTTGCAGCTTTAATACAGGCCTATGGGGGCAGACTTGCTGTGTCTGTGTGGAAAGTTTCATCTTCCTCTCTGTGGGGCCACCAAGGTAGACTTTTTGAAATGACTTTCTGGTTTTTTGAAAAATTTTAGAGATGACTTGACATCTTGTGAGTCTTGGAAAATCTCCTGGGGGCCTCCATTTGGCAAGGCCCACATTCTCCCCTGGGGGTGGAGGTAGGTGGAAGGTTGGGGTTACCCACAAGGCAAAGGTAAAAAGTGGCAGCGTAGATTCCCAGTGACTGCAGGCATGCTGAATCACATGGTGTTTAAAGGCAAGATAAGAATTTAGCCCTAAGCTTAAATTGCTCTGCTGGCAGTTCAGTGAGCCAAGGAATATAAAAAATGAAGCTTGTCTGTGTTTCCATGTGGTATTAGTGGATGTTGAAACACAATGCCCTGAGTTAGCCATAAACACTGGTAATACAGTACTTTAGGAGAGTTAGGATTTCTTGACCCCAGGGGTCAGCAGTGGCCAGGATGGGGCTAGGGATATAACAGCTTGGGTGAACAGTAGGAGGGAAGTAGATCTCTGCCCAGCTCCCTGGCCACATTTACCAGTCAAGTGCTCCTCAGGGGGTTGAGGGAAAGAACCTGGCTGAATTTGTAGCTTTACCTATTTGTACCTTTCTCACAGTATTCTCAGTGCTGCAGCTCTTCCTGCACCCCAGTAGCTATGGCTGGCTGTCTGGGAATGGTCATTCTGTGAGCCTCTGAGGAAGAGAAGAGTGATTTCTCTGTACCCCAGTTCTATAATTTATGGGCAAAAGAGGACAAATACAGCATGGGGTGGAGTGTGCTTCTGTTACTTACATGAAGCATGTGTGAAAGCCCTTCAAATCCTTTACCTGATCAGATGCCAACAAAGCAACACTCCCCTGCCCCCTTGCCCATAACATCTAGTGTGGTTCTCTCTTCTTTAGTACCAGTGGTGGGTACAACATGATGTCTGTCAACAGAGCAGAGCAATGACACAACTGTCATTTCCCTTATGCTCCTTTCTTTTCTTTCCTTACCAGTCAATATAATTCTGTGCCTGGATTCCATTAAATCATCACCAGTAATGAGAATACTGTCCTTTGATTTGAAAGGGAATTAACTTGAATCAGCCTAACCCAAAGGACATTTAATTAAAACTACCCAGGAAACCCCCCCCCCCCCCGCAATTCTGTAGAGCAAAAGCCTTTTTTTTTTTAGAGCCAGAATCTTTAGTTTTCAGTTCACCCTTGATTTTTAGCTATAACAACTTCAGTAGTACCCTCTTAAAATATTTGATGTTTCTCTTGTTTTCCCAAACTCCACTGAAATGAAGACCGAGCGCTCAACTGATCTCTTGTTTCTGGAACCCTAGGATCTTGAGAAACATCAAGAGTTCTCATGGGTCTCCCCAGAATACTGGAAGAAGCAATGGAAGACCCCAGCTGGCTTGGGCTTAACCGTTGGTGGTTTTTAACATACAACTTCCCCTTAGGCATGATAACACAGGAAGCCCTTCATAGCTTGAGAGAACTGCAATGTTCCAGTGAAAAATCAGAAGGGGAAGGAAGGGGTTGGAGTCTTAAACATGGTCAGGCTCTGCTCTGAGTGTCAGAAACACTGAATTACAATCTGAGCCTTGCCACAGACTGCCTGATGACCATGACCTTGGTTTCTTTTCTCAAACAGGTAAGCATGGTGTACCCACCTTTAAGGCACAGAGAAAAAAATATTAACCACTACAGTGAAAATAAGCTACCTAGTAGATTTGAACTCAGCTTCTCTCTGTGAGGTGGGGGCCACTGATGAATTAGGATTGGCTGTTGGCTATTTTGCTTCAATCTTTCCCTAGTACAGAAGGAAACCAAGTATTACACCAAGCTGCACTGCACTCCGCTATTGTTCAGAAGTGAAAGTCTATTTTCTTAACTTGGAGAGAAGCCAGTTCTTACCCACCTTGTCCCACACACACTCAGTCTCACCCACAGCTGTGGACAGGGGGGTGGCAACTGTAAGCAACAATCAGTTCATTGGTAAAATTTTCATGCCTATCATATTGGGGTCCTTATGAATGTTATTTAACTTTATTCATTCTGCTCATCACCCTCCCCCTTACCCTTATTCCAGTCCCCTGCTCAGGTGGGGAAAGGGAGTTATAGAAGTTGGCTAGGCACCAAGACAGTGAGTTAAGAACAGAGAGGAAATAAGACTTAACAGCCTTCCCTTTAGCCTAGAGACACTTCCTCTTCCTTGAGGTTTCCTAATTGGCTTCCACTAATTCCTATTTTCTTACCACAAAAGTAAGTCATCTCTGATGCTCAGAATGAACCAGGCTCTCGTGGGGTAATGGGGAAGAGAACAAACGAATGAGATTTCTGATCATTATAACCAATATCTTCAGTCACTAATTTAGGAACTAGTTCTTGAGAAGCCAGTTATCAATGGGAAAGCAAGAGAGTGCTCCAGTCTGATTTTCTCCTTTGAAATGACATGACGGACCTTAGCTGAGATCCCCAAACTTCACCCAGAGTGCAATTGTCCACAGTGATGAAACAAAGGCAACTTTCAAAACTCAACCAGACAACAGATCTAAAACATTTTCAAGGTTAATATTTCTGGGGCAGCTTGGGTGGCTCAGCGGTTTAGCGCCACCTTTGGCCCAGGGCCTGATTCCGGAGACCTGGGATCAAGTCCCCTGCCGTGCTCCCTGCATGGGGTCTGCTTCTCCCTCTGCCTGTGTCTCTGCCTCTCTCTCTCTCTCTGTGTCTCATGAATAAATAAAATCTTAAAAAGATTAAAAATTCTGGAATGATGTCCTACAGGGGTATAGCAAATTTCATTCTAGTCATCACAGTTCATAGAACAATATATGCATAATACATAAATATTTTAGACACAGGGGGGGTCTAAGTGGTAATGATTACAGAGGGTGGCATTGAGAAATTATCATTATTTCTTGAGAATCAAAAGCATCAGACACCAAGGACTATATTCTTGAACTAGCCAGCTCAAATTACCAGGGAGCCTGAGGGGAATTCACTCAAAGAAGTGGGAATCACTCATTCATTTGGGGAATATAAATAATAGTGAAAGGGAATAGAAGGGAAGGGAGAAGAAATGGGTAGGAAATATCAGAAAGGGAGACAGAACATAAAGACTCCTAACTCTAGGAAACGAACTAGGGGTGGTGGAAGGGGAGGAGGGCAGGGGTGGGGGTGAATGGGTGATGGGCACTGAGGGGGGCACTTGACGGGATGAGCACTGGGTGTTATTCTGTATGTTGGCAAATTGAAACCAATAAAAAATAAATTTATTATTTAAAATAAAGGAAATAAAATTTAAATACAAAAAAAAAAGTGGGAATCAGAGGTAAAAATCAGGAAGACATTTTCAAACAACTTCTCCAAAGTCATTCAACAAACATGTATTGAGCCCCTTCTATGGGTAAGAAGATGGCTGGCTGCTCTAGGACACACACAGATGAACCAGATAGGGGTCCCACCACAGTGGGGAAGATGAAACATGAATAAAACCAATACTAACAGGAGCACCTGGGTGGCTCAGTCGGTTAAACGTCTGCCTTAGGCTCAGGTTGTGATCCCAGGGTCCTGGGATTGAGCTTGGCATCGGCTCTCTGCTCAGCAGGGATCCTGCTTCTCCCTCTCCCTCTGCTGCTACTCCTGCTTGTGCTCTCTCTTTCTCAAAATCTTTAAAAAAAAAAAAAAGAAAAAAAAAAGCCATACTAACATGAGGCAGTTCATGATACATAAGGTAGAGTCCAACAGACCACTGTAAATGGGAAATTACCTTGGGTCATAGGAAAGGTAAGCTGCCTGCTGGAAGAAGTCTATCTGTGCTTAGCTTAGGAGGGCAAGAACTCTGAGAGGCATGTTAGTTATGAGCAGCGTGAGTGGTACCCCGATGCAACATGGAGTGGGAGTGGCATGAAAAGAAGCAGGGGAAGAAAAAAAAAAGAGCCTGTGTTTAGGACATGGCAATGGCCTAGCTTGACTAAGACTCACAAATATTCTAGATTAGGATACAAATGCAGGGAGGAGGCCTTGAATGCCAAAGCTAAGGAACTTAGGCTCTGGTTGAAAGGCAATGGGGAGAAAAACAATGTTTTTGAGTTAGGGAAGCAGCATGATTAGAATTATGTTCTGGAACTATAAACCTGGTGGCAGTGTTTATGATGAACTACACATGGGGATATCAATTAGGAGGCTGTTGCTAATAGTCCAAGAAGACGTTTCTGAAATCCTGAACTGGGGTGGTAGTAATGAGTATGGAAGAGGGGATCCCTGGGTGGCGCAGTGGTTTAGTGCCTGCCTTTGGCCCAGGGCGCGATCCTGGAGACTCGGGATTGAATCCCACGTCGGGCTCCCGGTGCATGGAGCCTGCTTCTCCCTCTGCCTATGTCTCTGCCTCTCTCTCTCTCTGTGACTATCATAAAAAAAAAAAAAAAAAGAGAGAGAGAGAATGGAAGAGAAAGAATATTTGCAAGAGATTTTTTTTAATCACTCTCCCTCAATTGTTGAAAGTAATATACTATTCAAAGCAGTGCTACTTGTAATAGGCAAAAACTGGAAGGTATTTAAATGCCTGTCAACAGTACAATCAATATTTTGTGGCATATTAACACTACAGAACATTGTATAATAATGAAAATGAATGAACTACAATTACATGCAACACTATGCATGGACCTCACCTACTACTGAAAGGAAGAAGCCAGGCAGAAAAGAGTACAACTTGAATGATTCTATTTTTATAAGGTATAAAACCAGGCAAAATCGATTTATACTGCTAGAAGATTAGATAGTGGTTACCTTTGTGGGGGCAAAAAATGATGGAAGCAGGCATCTGGGTTCTGGTAACAGGCATGATGAACAGATTGTGGTAAAACTACAATATGATTCTTCCTCTCCCACTATTTCTTGCCCCTACTTGAAAATTCTGACAGGTCTTATTGCTTCTCTGTTCCTTAGATGATATGCACTGCTATGGTCACTTTAAATAACAAATGCATTCTCACTCCAGAAATTAGAATATCCAGTTCTAAAACAATAAAAATTCCAAACAGCACTGCACCATTTCTAATCACTGCATCATTTCTAATCTGCCAAGCTTAAGCTGGTTTCAGGTTAAAGCCTCTAGTGGAAAGGGATTGGGAGCATGGTTGGCTTTTCCTCCTAATCACTCCTGGCTCAAAATTGTCCCTAGCCAAGGTGGAGGATGGGCAGTGGAGGGCTAGAATAGAGAGGGTAGGTAAAAATGAGTGGCTTAATACTTTCTAGGCCTAGCAGATGTTTAAAGCTGGTGTTTCTGGCGAGCCTGACAGATGGTTAAAGCTGATGCTGCTTCTCTTGGCCACTTGGTCCATCAATGGTTCTCTGCTGGGTCCATTTATCTTTATATGTAGGCGGCCAATCGCAGCTCCTTTTTGAACCCCCTGGACATCCAGAAGTTCCCCTCTAGTTCAAAACAACCCTCTCTTTCCCATATCTGGCCCCCATCAGATCTTCCAAGCCAGAATCCTCTCCGGTTTCCTTTCCAATGCCCCTTGTCAACCCTTCTGTCATCTATATTTGCAGGCAGACTCAAGCTTCAGCTTTCCCAGGCACCAGCACTCTGGGTCAGCCATACTGCAGGAGGATCTCCCAAGTCCTTCTACTAAGGCATCATTCTTGGGGTTCTGGGGTCAGAGGACACCCAAGGAACTCAGAGCACAGGTGCTCTCCAAAGAAACTTCTTTATCTTTTTCCCTCCTCTTACTCTCATATCTTTGGCCTGGCTAAGGGGCCTGAGGTTGTGAGGCAGATTCTCCTTCATTCTCTTTGTAAAATCTGCCTATGTGGTATGTGCCTCACCCTCATCTGGGAATCTTTATATCTAGTACATTTGTGCTTCTGTAGAATGTGGCACATACATTGTAACAGTTTCAGACTATGTAGAAGATGAAAAGAAGAAAGTAAAAATCATCCACAATTCTAACACCCAGAAATATCTACTGACATTTTTTTTTTTTTTTTTTTTTTTTTTTTTTTTTATTTATTTATGATAGTCACAGAGAGAGAGAGAGAGGCAGAGACACAGGCAGAGGGAGAAGCAGGCTCCATGCACCGGGAGCCTGACGTGGGATTCGATCCCGGGTCTCCAGGATCGCGCCCTGGGCCAAAGGCAGGCGCCAAACCGCTGCGCCACCCAGGGATCCCTCTACTGACATTTTGGATTCAGCAAAATGTTATATCTTTAAAATAGAAATTTAACATTCTGTAACATTTAAAATTACACCTACTTCTTCATTTCCTTGTTTCGAGCATTTATTTACAATTTTGTTATTATTATCAATAGCACTGTTATGAATATCTTCAGTACAAAGCTTTTTTAAAAAAGAACTTTTCCTTTGGAAAGGCAGTCGAGAATTGACTAACCCAAATAGATATTTTGAAGGTAAAAATCAACACAATTTGCTAATTGGATATGTATGCAAGTAAGAGGGGGGAAGGAATAAGAAAAAATAACAAAATATGGCAAGAAGTTGCTCTGTTGGGGTGAAGATGAGTGGTTTCTAAAGTGCTTGGGTTTGAGGGTCTGCCAGCCACCCAGGTAGAAATGCCTAGCTACATATATGGAACTGGAAAGACACCAAGGGTAGAGATGGCACCCTCCTTTGAGATACTTGTCTGTTAAACTAACCCCAACAAGGCATGGTTTTGTCAGGCTACCAGCCTAAAAGTATTTGCAGTCAGATGGGAAAAGAGCCAGTGGAGAGGGATTAATTAACTGAAGAGAACAAGGTCTCAAGTCACCAAGAAGGGATAGAATGACAGAATAGAGGCAAGTAGAAAAAGCAACCTAGAAAAGAAAAGAGAGAAAGGGTCAGGACAGAAAAGTTACTGGAAAGGGCAAAAATTGAGGAAGAGGCTCATTACAGATGGCTTGTAGATCCTGGTTAAGTCATCTGATGACAGTGAGAATGGCGAAGTTATGACTCAGGATTTAGACTCATGAGGGTTGTTGTATTATTTTTTTAAAGTAAGCTTCAGCTCATTTGCTGCTACTTAAAATACTATTCAAAATATGGTCTGCAGCATTGCATCACTAGATACACCAGACCCAAATGAGAATCTACATTTTAAACATCACAGATGATTCTATACCTATTAAAGTTTGAGAAGTACTGCTGTAGCCCATCTTCCTCGCTTAACAGAAAACGAAATGGAAGTTCCAAGAGATAAACTATTTTTCAAGTTCAGATTGCAAAGCTTGAGAGAAGTCCTTCAGGAAATTAATGGGAATTCAATGAAAGATGAAATCATGAATCTTCAATTGAAGTTCTAGCTGTAAAATTTCATGACTTTTCTAGCAATACTGGTGTGTTGGAATGAAGTGGAATAGTTTGGGGCTATTCAAAATGAGGTTTATATAAGGCACTGCAGGAGATGAAAGGAATGAAAGAATCTGCAGTGTTATTGAAACCCATCTCTAAGATGAATGCTTTAAGAGTGGGATGGAGGGATGTAGCACCTGAGTGGTTCAGGAAATGAAGTATCTAACTCTTGATTTTGATCTCAGGGTCGTGAGATTGAGCCTGACATTGGGCTTCTTGCTCAATGCAGAGTCTGTTTGAGATCCTCTCCCTCTGCCCCTCCCCCTGCTCTCTCTCTTTCTTTCTCTCTCAAATAAATAAAAATAGATCTTTAAAAAAAAAAAAAAAAGAGTGGGATGGGGAGGAAGGTAAGCAAACCCAGATGAGGATGAGCAATAGAGGCCTTTAGGTGAATAAGGGATGGGTCTAAGAAGGGATGGGTCTAAGAGCTGGTAGTTGGGATGAAAGAGTGGGGCAGGTAAAGAGTTGTGATCAAAATGAAGAACTTGAAAGTTTGCAATCCTGAAGGTGGAACACTTTTAGTAATTTAAAAGGCCTAGGTTGGCCATCTCACAGGGGGCGAAAATGATCCAAGTTTAAGAGGTTAAGAGGGCCAGCCCCGATGGCCCAGCGGTTTGGCACCACCTTCAGCCTGGGGTATGATCCTGGGGACCTGGGATCGAGTCCCACATCAGTTTCCCTGCATGGAGCCTGCTTCTCCTTCTGGCTGTGTCTCTGCCTTTCTCTCTCTCTGTCAAGAATAAATAAATAAAATCTTAAAAAAAAAAAAAAAAGAGGTTAAGAAACGAAACCAAAACATGCGTGGTGTTGGACACTCTGGGGACAATGGCAGTGGGTGGGAATAAAAAGTCTACTGATGCTTATAAAGCACTAACTGTTTGACACTCATATCCTCATATAAACTTCCCCTGGTGTGTCAACGAACAAAAGGAGTCATGTGATTTGCTTTAAAAGATAAAAAGCTCTTTATCTGTGTAAAGCAGCAATCCTTCCTGAGACTCTCTTCAAAAACTTGGTCTGACTACAGTTTATTTCTTTAGTAGTTGGGTATTAGAGGGCCTAACTTGGAAAAGACCCACTTCTTCAAAGATCTGACCATGCTTGCCACAACAAGACTAAATGCCAAAGGACATAACCCCTAATTTGAGCCAATAGATATTATCAGAGTGACAGCTTCCTGGAACACAAATTTCCTTCTGAACACAAGGAAGTCTGGAGGAGTTCATGAGTATACAGCTCTGCAAGTAGTATTTTATGGTATACAACCATGCTGTAGCTTAACTTGGCTACCTCTCTTTATGAATTTACATTATTATGATTTAGAGTACACCAGGAAGATGTAGAAGACCACACAAAGAAGTTTTCATTTTCTGTCAGGTGAAAAAAGTTACAAAAGAGCTTGCAGAGAATGATACTTAAAAAAAATTATATATAAAAATATTTATCTATGTAATAGGCATATATATATGAATAAAAACAGAATAGCAATTGACAGCTCAGGTTTGGAGCAGAGGATAGAAAAAAATGCAGCTTTGGATTTGAAGATAAGGTCATTGAAAACAGGAAGAAACTATAAGAATAATTTACCTTTAAAGACCTAGTAAAAGGGGTGCTTAGCCAGTTCAGTTGGTAAAGCATGCATCTTGATCTTGGGGTTTAAAAAAAAAAAAAGACTAATACAGTACATCTTAAGCAACAAGTCTGGGCAGGGGGCTTACCTTTGGGAAGACCTGCCATCACCACTTGCAAAGGAACCTATTTCATGGAGGTGGAGGCCCATTCTATTCCCCCAGGCTGGGACGCCACTCTGCCCCAGCCAGTCATATGAACAGCAGAATTGTCAGAAAATTCCACTGGCACCTAACAATGACATTCTCTGTTCTGATGCAGTCATAGAAAGCAAAATAAATCTGTTTTAATAATCGATTTTAAGTATTTTGAATATGAACTAAACTTGATACCAAGTAATGTTTTAGCCCAGCTGACCTGGTCTCTTAAAAAATGAATTAATGTCTCTACTGTATTAGAAATTAAAGTCCTTAGTGATTTCTCAAGTATTTGCTCTTTCAGCTGTATTTTAACTTAACAGCAGACAGGGGTAATTATTTTTATGTGGTTGAATTTTACATCACATTTCTTGTCAGAAACTACTGAAAACCCTTCATATGATACTGTTATTTACAACAAATTATCATGGTTACCTTAATAACAATTCATTTGATAAGAGTGTACTGACAGTACTCTGATAGCAACACAAACTATTTTTAGCTGCCATCAGTGACTAGATAATTGTCTTCCTGTTTATATCAATTCCTGGTTGAATGCAAGTTGTGAATGTGGGATCTCTGGAAGCACCCGTCAGATGGAAAATTGCCAACAAAGAACAAACCTCAGGAGAGAGAGAGCTTTAGGGAATTTCGAAATGCCATGAAATAGATATGATAAGAGGAAATTCAAGATTTTTCTCAAGATTTACTGCATTTACTCATTGGTATTCTCCTGTATTTTTTCATTTCACTGTTTTCTATGGCTTTCTCTAGATCTCTAAATGGAAGTCCCTTTGCTTCTATAGAATATATCTTCAAGCAGACTGCTTGTCACCGGCTGGGACAAAGCAAGGAAAAGCTGGTCTTCTCATCTTTCTTTCCCCACCCAGGTGCCTCTTACTCACCTCTTTGTTCCCTTCCTGCCTCCTGTAGGACTGCTGGACTATCAGATGCTTCATTCCCCACTATCGCTCACACTCCCATGTAATTCTCACCTAGGATTGTCAGATGTAGCAAATAAAAATACAGAGTGACCTGTTAAATGTGAATTTCAGATAGCTAATACTTTTAGTGTAAGTCTGTCCCTGCAATACTTGAGATATATTTATACTAAAAAAAAAAATGTTATTTATCTGGAATTCAAATTTAACTTGTAGTCCCATTTTACCTGGAGACACTCCTCTCAACGCTGTGGGTTACCAGGGGCCCTAATAGCTGCTTGGTCCCTCTTATTGAGAACTCTATCTGCTTAGGTCCCAGCCTGAAAGAATACCTAAATCTAAGTTCATTTCATCATAGTTGTCTATGTTCCTGTACTCTGTCATTTCCACAAGGGCTCCCTTAGATGTTTTTCACTCTAAGAATTCCAAATTACTGAAGGATGGCCAAAATACCAGATCTGAACTTTGCCCTCAATTACCCTGATAATATTAATTTTTAGCAAATGAATATAAAACTCACCATGATGGACCAGAATTCAGGTGCCCACATAACACACTCTTTCCATTCCTGCTTTATTTTTTTTAAGATTTTATTTATTTATTCATGAGAGACACACAGAGAGAGGCAGAGATGTAGACAGAGGAAGAAGCAGGCTCCATGCAGGGAACCCGACGTGGGACCCGACCCCGGGACTCTAGGATCACGCCCTGGGCCAAAGGCAGGCGCTAAACCACTGAACCACCCAGGGATGCCCCAGAGCACGACTTTTTTTTTTTTTTTAAGATTTATTTATTTATTTATGATAGACATTGAGAGAGAGAGGCAGAGGCCCTGGAGGAGGGAGAAGCAGGCTCCATGCTGGGAGTCCGACGCGGGACTAGATCCGGGGACTCCAGGACCGCGCCCCGGGCCAAAGGCAGGCGCCAAACCGCTGAGCCACCCAGGGATCCCCCTGAGTACGACTTTTAAAAGAATTCTTCTTCCCACTGTCTTGGACCTTGCTTGACAGGGAGTTTTTTTCTTCCACTCAGGTGATCAGAACACAAAAGGGCAGTCTATGTGTTTCGGACCAGCCGCCTTCCTTCAGAAGATCTCTGCATTCCCCAGGGTCCTGTGTCACTGTGATTTACCTAAGCAGCCCTAGATTTCCCCAACTCCTGGACAAAGAACAGATGTACTTCAATTCCTGTCAAGTAGAAGTTGGTATTTTATTTAATTCTAATTTTTTAGTTATCTCTACACCCAATGTGGGTCTTGAACTCACAACCCTGAGATTTAGTCTCATTTTCTTCTGACTGAGCCAGCCAGTTGTCCCAGGGTTTTATGTATTTATGCATTTATTTGAGAGAAAGAGCATGAGTGGAAGGGGCAGAGGAAGAGGGAGAGAGAATCTTCAAGCAAACTCCTTGATGCAGGGCTCCATTCCACCACCCAGGAGATCATGACCTGAGCCAAAACCAGGAGCCAGACGTTCAACTGACCAAGCCACCCAGGCACCCCTAAATAATTATCTTTTTGATGTTAACATTTTTGGATACATTGTTATAAATGCATCTATTTTAAAGTGTTTAGTGTGATAAATTTTGACTAATATACACATACACCTAAGTTGGCATCACCCATATCAATACATAGAACTTTCTATCACCCTCCAGAAAGTTCTCTTGTGCCCTTGCCTCAGGCACTACTATTGTGATTTTTATTATCATAGATTGACTTGGCCTATTCTTGAATATTAAATCATACAGTATGTACAAATAAGTAAAGAACATAAAGTATTGGAACATGAGTATTTCCAGCTAAAATTAAGGTCCAGTGAGGTGTAAGTTGGCTGGAAGGCAGGTAAAACAAAGGCAAATATGAAAAGTTAATCACTTTGTTAAACTAAGTCAAACTTGATTAAATGGGGAAAAAATTGTATCCTTCAAAAAGCCCTCGTATACTAAGGGATGGAATTAATAGTGTTCATAAAATATTGAATCAATTTGAATAAAGGCATTGTAGAATGAAGAACAAATGACCAGAGGCTAAAGAGAATGCACTGCTCCTTTCTCTTCAACCCAAATCATTGGGTGGTTAAGTAAAAGTAGCTAATAGCTTTTTTTAATTTTATTTTATTTTATTTTATTTTTTTTTTGTTTTTTTTTTTTTTGCTTTTTTTAAATTTTAAATTTTATTATTTATTATTTTTAGAGTAATTTTTAAAAAAGATTTTATTTATTATTCATGAGAGACACAGAAAGAGAGGCAGAGACACAGGCAGAGGGAGGAGAAGCAGGCTCCATGCAAGGAGCCCGATGTGGGACTCAATCCCAGAACTCCAGGATCACGCCCTGAACTGAAGACAGATGTTCAA
This sequence comes from Vulpes lagopus, assembly GCF_018345385.1. Lineage (NCBI taxonomy): Eukaryota > Metazoa > Chordata > Mammalia > Carnivora > Canidae > Vulpes > Vulpes lagopus. The sequence goes on from NC_054829.1 coordinate 59,788,963, forward strand.
CTGCTGAGCCACCCAGGCGTCCTCTAATAAGCTTCTGATATCTTGGCCCATTTATCAGAGGTCATTAAGTGATTTAGTGTGAGTGGGAGATAATCTGTACAGGATGAAAAGATACCAGAAATGGGAGAAGGCACACACAACAACATGAGCGGCCTAGGCCTAGATGCATTGGTTCCACTATTGGAGGACCTGAAAGGTGAGGTCAGGAGTAGCAAAATGGATATCAGAGCACTTACTGCCCAAGTAAGTGGGATATCTGGCCCAACAGGAGAAACAGGCTTCATTCTACCTTGAGTTCCCCAACTCTGGGTAAGTCTCCGAAAACAAATGCAACTTGTTATGAAAAGATATTATATTTTATTTAATTAAAAAAAATCAATTTGTTGACATGCAAACCAACTGGACCAAACAGGACAAACTGGATCACACAGGAGCAATGCTCTAAACAAGCACTGACTGAAGAGCTCTGATGCCAACCAGAAGGGCCCCCAAACACAAGTTTGGCATGGGGCAGAGTAGAGTCCTTATGTCTTTCGGTGAAGACAAAGCCATTTGGTTGGCACTTCATAGGAATATCTTTCCACCATGTCGTCATCATATGGTATGTGCCATGAGTCTCCAGTTGTTTGCACCACTGTGTCATAACTGGGAATATTCTGTTGAATTAAAAAGGGAACCAAACATTGAGAACACTAAGGGGTTACCTGGCCATTTCCCTTTCTTTTCTGACAACTTCTCAGTTTGCTTCAGGAGTATTTTCTTTGACTTAATGAATTTTCAAAAAGCAGCTAGCTCTGTGAAGATAAACCCTAGTATTAGGGGTTCCTTTTTTTGGGGGGGGTTCATTTTAAGGTTAAACGCTCTCTATAGGAACATCACGTTTATAGGCTATAGTATCCCTTTTCTTGCCTTTATCAGTGAGACAAAAATTTCATATATATATAAAAGTAGAGAAATAGTAAAATGAACTCCCAGCCACCCCCCCAGCTTCAACCATTATCAACACGTGGCTAATTTTGTTTCATCCATACCACCCCTCAAGATTATTGTGAAACAAATCTCAGACATTATATTACTTCTTCTGTAATATTCAGTATGTACCCTTAAAAGATAAGGGTCTATTTTGTGAATATAAGTTCAATACTATTATTATACTTAAGAGTTAATAATTCCTTATCATGTCTACTGTTCATATTCTCCAATCCAAAATATATGCATATGTGCATGCATATATTTTACAGTTGATTTCTTTGAATAGGCATTGAAATTAGGTTGTTACATCATGGCTGAATTATCTCTTAATTTTAATTAGACCTTTACTTCTCATCTCTATTTTTCTTGTAATTTTTTGTTGTTGAGAAAACCAAGTCAGTTGTTCTGTATCATTTCCCAAAATCTTGATTTTTCATACAGACTTGTTTTGTATGTTTTTTAACCATTGGGCCATATTTACTATTGGGTAATGTATTTTTCTATAATAACTCTCCTTTGGATTTTCTCCCTTTGCTTTCACACAAGAGACATTCCTTGTATTTGTAGGAATATAAACTAGAATCAAAGGAGAACTCAGTTGAGTCTGTGCTGCTGAAGTGGATTAACAGGAAAAAGGAATTCCTTAGCAGAGGTATTCATGGACCACAAGGGATAAGGAATTTTCAGCTATTGCAAATAAATAGGAAAATTAAAAAATATGTATGAGGAGTTATAATTGGTAACATAATTGAAGTCACAACTGATGACATCTCAGATGTTTTCAATATATCAATTAATGTGGGGCTGGTCTATGAAAACTTTTGCCCTGGCTGACTTTCCCTTTCCAGGAACTGGCTAATTCCAAATACCAAACTGCAGCTGAGAAAAATAAAGCATTCAGAACCTTCAACTAATTGCAACATTCTTTTACTATGCCACATTTTTATTATATACTGGATTCTGTTGACATTAAGTAGAGAACAAATAACATACCTGAAAGATTATTTTTGATCCTGGGAGCCTATTAAGAATTGCTAGCTGATGTCCCCGCTGCCACTTAAAGAAGAGGTGCTGGGTCTTGGCATTGTGTAGACAGGCCTTGTGGTCCCGCATCAGATCTTTTGTGATAAACTTGCAGTGGTTCCCCGAGTGCAGCGTGGCATAGAGAAGGAATGGATCGTCCTCTGAGCTGAGCCAGGCATAAGAAAGAATACAATCAAACATAACCCCAAGGAAGCAGAGTACAGAATTCTTTACCATGCTTTTTACTTCTTATTCTACTTTCTTTAGAGGTGCTCCGCATTCTTTTCTTTTCTTTCCCCTTTTTTTTTTTTTTAAGATTTTATTTATTTAAGAGACAGAAAGAGGAGAGAACACCAGCTGGGGGAGGGGCAAAAGGAGAAGAAGCAGCAGACTCCCCACTGAGCAGGGAGCCCAATGCAGGAATTGATCCCAGGATCCTAAAATCATGACCCGAGCTGAAGGCAGACGTTTAACTGACTGAGCCACCCAGGCACTCTGATGCTCTGCATTCTTAACTGACATGATTTCAGTGATGCTTATAAACTAACCACCTCCAAGTCCTTTGCTAATTGACAGCACTATCTAGAACACAGATGGAAAGCGAAAGGGAAGGGAATGCAAATATTCACCTTGGCTCAATTGGGCTCTTCCACTAAAATGGAGAATTCTAACAATTATCCTCTCTTCCCATTCAAAAGTTGGTCTCTGTGTGCCCCAGATGCTGTTCCTATTTGCCTTATCCACCACAGAGCACACCCTTCCCCCGCTTTCCTCACTCAAACTAAAAAAATGTTCATAATAGTAACAGGGCAGGATGACACTTGCTTGCAAGTTACCAAACATAATGGGCTGCCCTCAAAGCTAAAATTGGTATCTCAAAGCAGCTTCTGGGAAGTCACCCAGATCAGCACCCAAAGGCATCTCCTGCTTTGAGAAGAGTCAGTGACTCAGAGTCTCCAATGGACCCTCAACTTCGGCACTTACCACTGGAGTACTGTGTGCTGTAAGAACAACAGTAGCTGCCTTGACTCAGAGATTAGGACTTCAGCATGTGATAGGTCTTTTGCCTTGATCCAAATGACCCAAATGGTAGGACCATTTAGTGTTTATTTTATACTGAACTATTTGGAATGAAATGATAAATGACTGGAATCTGTCTGCCTTAAAAATCTCCAGGGAAGGGGATCCCTGGGTGGCTCAGCGGTTTAGTGCCTGCCTTTGGCCCAGGGCCCAATCATGGGGTCCCAGGATCGAGTCCCACGTCGGGCTCCTGGTGTGGAGCCTGCTTCTCCCTCCTCCTGTGTCTCTGCCTCTCTCTCTCTCTGTGTGTCTATCATAAATAAATAAATAAATCTTTAAAAAAAAATCTCCAGGAAAAAGAGAGAGGGAAACAAAAAAAGAAAAAAAACATAGGGGATTAAATGGAACAAGATTAGAAAAATGATGGTAATTGTTGGAGCTGGGTGACAGTTACGTGGGGATTCACTATACTAATCTCTGTAATGTATGTCGGAAAAGACTTCTTTGGCACGTTGGTAGAAAATAGAATTAATATTAAAACTTAAGTCTTCAAATCTGAAGCCATAGAAGGTCACTTTAATGGACACAATAAGTACAAGTCTCAAACCAAGTATGAGACCAATTTCCAACAGGCTTTTTGGTTTTATTGCTGCATTTATCTAATTCTTCTACCTAAGAAATATAATAGTGATGATGAGAGCACTACATATATACTTTCTGTGTACTTGGTGCCCTGATACATATAAAACTGTGGCAGGCACCAAATACATAGAAACCATATGTGCTATTCCTGACCACCAAATCCTACCCCCTCCCTTATCCTTTTTTACCTATTTACTCTGCTTTATTGTCTTTAGCCTTGATCACTGCCTAGAATTACATTACTTTTTAATTTGTTTACCTGTTTAAATCCCATGAAGGCAGGGACTTGGTGAACTGTTGTTTTCCAAGAACACAGAAGGTTTTCATCTTTATATAATATTTGCTTAATGATTTAGGTAGGACCTAAATGGCATGCATTCTGTGTACTCATCTCACTTCTGACTTTATCTTCATCCTATTTCTCCTTTCTCCTGATTTCATCTATTTAAATTTATCCTGTGTAGGAAATATATTTTTATAAGCTGCCTCAAATCTTTTTTTGGATTCATTACACATGCACTTTAAAAATGGTGAATATAGGTAACTAACAAGCAGATGACTTGGGCCTAGTGTAATTCACCTAGAACTTTCAGTACTTACAGGTTGTCAGCAAAAAAGCAGCTGGCTTGTTTTTGCACCATTTTCATTTCATCCTTTCTCCACCTGGAGTGCTGTGTTAGCATGTGCTTTCGGCCCAGGACCAGCAGTTCCAGATTCTGCTTGGCTAGTTGAGAGACCACATCCAAGAGCTAAAAAACACAAAACCAGTGCCCAAGAAGGCCAAGGGAAGAATCTCAAGTAAGTGGAGTGATTCTTCCAGCTAGTACTCAATGGTAAAATACTTTTTCCTGGTAAGGGGTGAGAAAACATTCCTTAAAATAATTTTCTATCTTTGTAAGCCTGAAGAAAATGCTTCCTTATTACAAATTAAAGTCTAACTAATACCTGCCTACTGGTCAGGCTACTTTTCACTGGGTCTAGGGAGGAGTTCTCTAAGCCCAGACAAGATGAGTTGTTTTTAATGTCTATTTCACAGAGCACACTGGGATAGATATAGGAAGGTTCAAGGATGGGTTTTCGTCCCCAACCTGTTTCAACCAAAACAGCTCAGCTTTTATATACTTACATATCAGTACTCTGCATAAGTTTCCATTTGAATAAAGAGTTCTACTTCTTTTTTTTTTTAATTTGTATATGGCTAGTCTATAAAGCGTCTTTTCAGCCAACTTTTCTGTGTCATGATTTTGTTAAGACTGCTACCTTTCACTGAAATCCTTTTTTCCACTCAAAGCTCTGTCAGTTTCTATTCTCTAGTCTCCTTTTCAGTGAATTTACTCCCATTTTCTCTACTTCCCACTCATCTTGTGTGCACATGACCACTTCTCAAAAGTCTGGATTTTTAGCAAATCTGGTACTTTGGTAAGCTTGCCTACATTCAACCTTTCATAAGAAGTCTATAGATTACTTTTATTTACAATGTACTAAACTAAGTTATCAATGGATATTACTAAAAAAAAGAATTTAATGAAAAATTGTAAATTGTTATACAATATCAGAAATATAAAAGTTCTTTATAATAATTGCTGAGTCTATGAAAATCATGAGTTAAAAGTCACTGAAGAAATTAATTTTTTTGAGTCATGGTTGGAAAGGGCACTGATTTTAATTTAGCTTCTCTTCACTCATAATTTCTTCCCCTGTAGATTTTTAGAATATTTTTTAAAATTCCTTAATCAATAAAACTTCATTCGTTTATTTGGTCAGTTGTCAAATATAGTTTTAGCACTGTTATGTATAATATCTATGTAGATTCTCTAACAATTTAAGAATAAATTTAGCAAGGGCCAAATTTTTAGTATTACTGCTTAATGCTTTGGATTTACATTGTCCATCCTACTCCATTACTAATCTTATTTTAGGAAATTGCAGATGGTTTTATTATCTCTAATTAGTAGTTCTAGAATTAAGACAGAATGGACACAACTTGCCCACTGAATGTGTGCTAATACTTAAGCAGAAAAGTATACCAAGACCAGTCAGTGTAAAGCCTCTAAACCCAAAGCTTAAAACTAGTAAAATATAATTCTTTCCTTCAAAGCTAGGGATAGTGGCCTCTGTGTTCATTCAACAGTTATTTCCCAGGTTTCTCTAATTATAAGGCACATGGTAGGTATCTCAGCCTACAAAATTTTAAGAGACTTGGTCTCTGGGGTACCAGGGTGGCTCAGTGGGTTAAGCTCCCTTTCCCTCTGCCTACCCTGTTCTCTTTTTCTTTCCTATAAATAAAATCTCTCTCTCTTTAAAATCTTACCACCCAAAGACTGTTAACATGTATTTAACAGTGGATTTATTCCGTACATTTTTATATAATCTTATAAGCTTGTAAGCCATCATTTAATTTAATTTAATTTAATTTTTAATATTTTATTTATTTATTTATGAGAGACACAGAGAGAGAGGCAGAGACACAGGCAGAGGGAGAAGCAGGCTCCATGCAGGGAGCCCAACGTGGGACTAGATCCCAGGTCTCCAGGATCACACCCTGGGGCTGAAGGCAGCGCTAAACCACTGAGCCACCCAGGAAGCCCTGCCATCATTTTATTTATTTATTTTTTTAAGCCATCATTTTAAAAGTTAAGGCTAGCAATCAAAAACAAACATCTACACTATAAGAAAGTTTGGCTCATTGATCCAAATACCTCAAAAGATACTCAGAGGTGCATCTCCTTCAGAAAGTACTTGTAACATTCTCTTCTTCCTTTTTCTTTCTATCTACTTACTTTATTATGTATTTTTAAAGATTTTATTTATTTGAGAGAGGGAAAGCATGAGCAGGGGGGAGGGACAAGCAGACTCCCTGCTGAGCACGAGGCAGGACCCAATGCATGGCTCGATCCCAGGACACTGAGATCATGACCTGAGCCCAAGTCAGACACTTAACTGCTTAGCAGATGGAGCCACCCAGGCACCTCTATAACGGTCCTTTCCTAAAGCTATGTTGAAATTACAGATTATTTTCAGTGAGCCCAATTACAAAATAGCAACTGGATTCTTGAAGATAAATTACAATTACTTTTAAAATTTTCCATATGAATTCCTACCGAGTTAAAAGATGCCCCCCCTCAATCAAACAAAAACATTTTTTGATATTGATTGCTTAAATTTCCACGCAACTGGGAAGACGTGGCTTAAAGGAAAATACAACTGAGTCTTCAGAGCTATACTCTGGTTTAGATAAATGGCCTTAAGTTTACTAATATCATGTTAAAAACAGGGGCCCAGAAAAGGATTAGCTTGAACTGCTCTGGGGCACCATCTTGTGGCTTAGAGGTGTCGACTAGCTCTCTCTGAAACAATGCAAACAAAGGAGAATAAATGAAAGACACAGGAAAGAAAGAAGGGTATACAGAAAAAAGCACTGGCCTGAAACTATTGACAGTCTAGCTATGAGTCAACTTCCTTTGAGGTAAATTCCAAGGCTGGATCCAGTGGGCTAGGTCAGAGTCATAGGTATACTCAGAACAGTAAAGAAAAAGAAAATTTACATTAATTCTATATTAGAACAAAAATAAAAATGGGAGGGATTTCCACTTCTGGGAAGATGGGAGTAAATCTACATTTTCCTATCTCTGCCACTAAGTACAACTAAAAACTCCAGATATTATACAAAACAAACCCAGAAAGACTTTGAAAGTTTGATGTTTCCAAAAATCAAACACGTTTAAGATATAAACTACAGTATAGGGACACCTGGCTGGCTCAGTCAGTGGAACATGAGACTCTTGATCTTGAGGTTTTAAGTTTAAGCCCCATGTTGGTTGTGGATATTGCTTTAAAAAATATGGCATAAAATGAAATTTATGCCTATTTTCCAAATAAAGAAAAAAAATCAGAAATTAAGAAAAAGAAGACTGTGAAAGGTAAAGAGAAAAAACCAGACTGGCTAGAGTATTGGGGGCATGAAGAATGACATGGTAGTGAGTTCCTTAGATTTCCTTTTTGCCTCATATATCCTATACTTGGAGCCAGAAACCCCAAAATGCCGATGGGTACAGACAGAAAGAGCCCACCAAAGGTCTATTTTCTCTAGCCAAAGCACCAGGAAAGAGACCATCTGGCAAGATAGAAAACTTGCACAATGATGACACCAGCAGATTGTGATATTGTGTGTGTGTGTGTATACACATACATAGGAAGGCAAGAAAAATTAAACAAAAACACAAAATAGAGATGATAAAAAACAAAAAATAAAATGGCACACGTAAATCCTAACAGTTCAATAATAACATGAAATATAAAGGGTTTTTAATACCCCAATTAAAAGAAGCTGGCAGAGTGCATTAAAAAACATAATCCAACTACATACTATCTAAAAGAAACTCATTTCAAATATAAAAATAGAGGCTGGTGGAAAGTTAAAGGGTAGAATAAGTTAAATCATGCAAACTATTCCTCAAAGGAAAGCCAGAGTGGCTACATTAATATTAAATAAAGTAGAAGTCAGAGCAAAGAAAATTATTACTAGACATGATAAAAGGATCAATCTACCAAGAAGACATAGAAATTCTAAATGTGTGTGCACCAAACAACAGAGCTGCAAAATATGTGAAGCAAAAGCTGACAGAATGTAAAGCTGAAATAGGCAAATCTATAGTTATAGTTGGAGGCTTCTCTCTCAACAACTGGGAGAAGACCTAGACAGAAAATCAGCAAGTATATGGAAGAGCTCAACAACACCATCCATATTCATGGATTGGAAGACTCAAAATAGTAAAGAGGTCAATTCTTTCCAAATCCATATGTGGGTTTTAATGTAATTCCTACCAAAATCCCAGCAAGATTTTTTGATGGATACAGACAGGATTATTATAAACTTATATGGTAAGGCAAAAAAAAGAACAGCTAAAACAATTTTGAAAAAAAAAAAGTGGGAAGAAGCAGTTTACCTCAACTTAAGCCTTATTATAGAGCTAAAGTAATTTAAATTCTGTGATACCGGTAGAGGGGTAGGCATATAGATCAACAGAACAATAGTGAGCCAGAAATAGACCCACACAAATATGCCAAGTGCTGCTGAAACAATTGGACATCAATAAGTAAAAAATAAGTAAAAAATAAACCTCTATTTAAATCTCATACCTTATATAAAAAACTAAATCAAAATAGACCATGGACTTAAATGTAAAACAAACTATAAAGTTAGAAAAAAAAAAACTGAGGAGAAAAATCTTCATGATAGAGAGCTACACAGAGTTCTCAGACTTGACATCTAAGACCGTATGCAGAAAACGAAACATTGATAAATTGGACTTCATCAGAATTAAAACTGTTTCCTTTATGAAAGGTCCTGTTAAAAAGATGAAAAAGACAAGTTATAGATTGGGAGAAAATACTTGCAACTACATATTCAACAAAGAAGTGGTATCTAGAACGCTCTTGCACTGTTGGTGGGAATGTGAACTGGTGCAGCCACTCTGGAAAACTGTGTGGAGGTTCCTCAAAGAGTTAAAAATATATCTGCCCTATAACCCAGCAATTACACTGCTGAGATTTACCCCAAAGACACAGATGCAGTGAAATGGCAGGACACCTGCCCCCAATGTTTATAGCAGCAATGTCCACAATAGCCAAACTGTGGAAGGAGCCTCGGTGCCCATCGACAGACGAATGGATAAAGAAGATGTGGTCTATGTATACAATGGAATATTCCTCAGCCATCAGAAAGGATGAATACCCACCATTTGCTTCGACATGGATGGAACTGGAGGGTATTATGCTGAGTGGAGTAAGTCAATCAGAGAAACAAAAACATTATATGGTTTCATTCATTCGGGGAATATAAAAAATAGTGAAAGGGATTAAAGGGGAAAGGAGAGAAAATGAGTGGGAAATATCAGAGAGGGTGACAGAACATGAGAGACTCCTAAGTCTGGAAAACGAACAAGGGGTGGTGAAAAGGGAGGTGTGGGGGGGTTGGGGTGACTGGGTGATGGGCACTGAGGGGGGCACTGGACAGGATGAGCACTGGGTGTTATACTGTATGTTGGCAAATCAAACTCCAATAAAAAAATATACAAAAAAAGAGAAGTGGTATCTAGAACATATAAAGATCTCTCAAAACTCAAAACAGTTAAAAAATGTGCAAACAATCCAAATAAAACTTGAACAAAGTCCTTTTGGGGCACCTTTGGCTCAGTTGGTAGGACATGCGACTCTTGATCTTGGGATCAAGCCCCAAGCTGGGGGTAGAGTTTACTTAAAAATAAAACAAAACAAACCCCAAAGACCTTTCACCAAAGACATGGATGATATACAAGTATATGAAAAGATATCCTACATTATTAGCCATCAGGGAAATGCAAATTATAACTCAATGAGGTATCACCACACACCTATCAGAATGCCTAAAATAAAAAATAGTAATAACACCAAATGTTGGTGAGGATACGGAAAAACTGAATCACTCATATACCACTGGTAGGAATGTAAAATGGTACAGTTACTCTAGAAACGGTTTGGTAGATTCTTGTAAAACTAAACATGCAACTACTAATGTGACCAAGTTATTGTGTTTCTGGACATTTATCCCAGAGAAATGAAGACTTAGGTTCACACAGACACTTGTACACATGTTTAACTACTTATGTTTATTCTTAATAGCCAATATGTGGAAACAGTCCAGATGTCCTTTAATAGGTGAATAGTTAAACAAACTGGTACATCTAGATCATGGAATATTAATCGACAATAAAAAGGAACAAAGTATTGATACTGCAACAACTTGGATTGATCTCCACAGAATTATGTTGTGTGAAAAAAGCCAAACAGAAAGGGTTATGTACTTGCGATTCCCCTTATATAACATTTCTGAAATGAGAAAATCCTAAAAATTGAGAACAGATTAGTGGCAACTGGAGGCTAAGTTGGAGGTGAGGTCAGGCAGGAAGTAGGTGTGGCTATAACAGGGCAACAGGAGGGATCCTTGTGGTGATGGAAATTTCTCTATCTTGACTCTATCAAGGTCAATATCCTGATTGTGATAATACAGTTTGGCAAGATACTACCATTGTAGGAAAGTAGGTAAAAGATACATGGGATCCCTGTGCATTATGTCTTATATCTGCATATGAATCTACGATGACCTCAAAATAAAAAGTAAACAAAAAAGCCAAAACAAAACAAAAAACAAAACCTCTAAGCCAAACAAACTGGAGGTTCTAAGGACAAAGGGGTCTGTGACAAATATCCAATGCATGCTGGATGGTTAATATAAGATATAAAAGGCAATCTTCTCCTGAGACCATAAGCAGGAAATAGGTTTAGATGAGAAAGATGAAGAATTTTCTTGAGCTCAGGGCAGTCCTGACCATAAAAGCCACAATCCACTCTGGACTGTTTTTTAAATTTATTTATTTATTTTATTTTTATTTTTTAAAGATTTTGTTTATTTATTCATGAAAGAGAGAGAGAGAGAGAAAGAGAGAGAGAGAGAGAGAGAGAGGCAGATATATAGGCAGAGGGAGAAGCAGGCTCCATGCAGGGAGCCCGATGTGGGACTTGATCCCAGGTCTCCAAGATCACACCCTGGGCTGAAGGCGGTGCTAAGCCACTGAGCCACCCGGGCTGCCTGACACACTTATTTTTGGCATAAAAATGCTGAAAGGTAGTTCCTGAGCTTAGGGTAAAAATACATTTGGCATGGTTACATGTGTTAGAAATAACTGCGTAGGGATACTCAGGCAGTAGAAAAGCTGCCCAGGAGGTGGTAGAGGCCAATGAGAGCAAGAGCTTTTCTGAGTAATCCTAAACAGCAAGTGTAACTTCCTTTCCCTATTCTTAACTTGTTACCCCAAGCCTGCAGTCTCTGGCACTTCCTGGGTTGTGTGGACTGTAGATCTTCAAAAGCCCTTAAGCCTTTGGGATCTGATGTCTATAGAAATTAGTTTCATGCCAGTTCTTCAGCAGGATACCTATAATTAGTATACCCTATATTAAAATACTCATTATCAGATACAGTCTGGAAAAAGTTTTGGAAGCAACCCAAATGTCTAACAACAGCTGGACAACAAAATGTGTAAAGGCATACAGCAGAATATTATTCAGAATATTATTCAGAATAATATTCCTATTAAAAAGGAATAACATTCTGATACATGCTACAACATGGATAAACCTAGAAGACATTTATGTTAACATTATGTTAAGGCATTAAACCAGACACAAAAGAACCAATATTGTATGATTCCACTTGAGTACCTAGAGTAGTCAAATTCATAGAGAAAGAAAATATAATAATTGCAAGGGGTAGGGGTGGGATGAATGAGAAGATATTATTTAATGGATACAGAATTTCAGTTTGGGAAGGTGAAAAGGTTCTAGAGATGAATGGTGATGACAGCTGTACAACAATGTGAAGTACTTAATGCCATTGAACTGTATACTTATTTATTTTTTTTTTTAAAGTTGATGGTATTTTTTTTTAATTTTTTTTTATTTATTTATGATAGTCACAGAGAGAGAGAGAGAGAGAGAGAGAGAGAGAGAGAGAGAGAGGCAGAGACACAGGCAGAGGGAGAAGCAGGCTCCATGCACCGGGAGCCTGACGTGGGATTCGATCTCGGGTCTCCAGGATCGCGCCCTGGGCCAAAGGCAGGCGCCAAACCACTGCGCCACCCAGGGATCCCTGAACTGTATACTTAAAAGCAGTTAAAACAGTGGGTTATAATGTAAGTGATGAATTATTAACTTCTACTCCTGAAACTAATATTATACTATTTGTTAACTGGAATTTAAATAAAAACTAGAAACTACAAAACATGGTTAAAATAAATTTTACATTATGTATATTTCAATAAAACAAAGTTTTATTATTGAAATCTAAAAATATAAACAAAAGTAGGTAAAATAGCATAATGAACTGCTGTGTGCCTGTCATCAGCTTCAATAATTATCACCTGATGGCCAATCCAATTTCATCTATATCCCCACCCAGATTATTCTCCCTCTCAGATTATCTTGAAACAAATCCAATATCAGATCATTTCTTCTGTAAATATGTCAGTACGTACATCTAGACATAAGGAATCTTTAAAAAAAAAAGCACAACACTATTATCAGATCTAAAAATTTAACACTTCCTTAATATCAAATATATAGTGTTCCTTGAGTCATGTTTTTTTTTAAACAGTTTTCAAAAAAATCAGGATCTAAAAAAGCTTCATATATTGCAATTGCTTGATTGCAGTTAAAGAAACATAGCTGTTTGTCTTACAGAATTTCCCACACTTAGATTTTGCTGACTGCATCCCCATATAACATACTCTCCAGTTGTCTGTTTTTCCAAGGACAAGGAGTAGCATGTTGAAGGTGGAAGGTCTCTATTAAGTACGCTGAATTCGAGAAACTGCAAGCTGTCAAATGTGTTTCAAGCCAAAGTGTGGGATGACAGTGATGAATGCCAGAAATGAGGCTGGAAATGAATGTAGAGGTCAGATCACAAAGGTCCTTGTGTAAGCTGTGATATGGAATCTTTCCCCACCTCAAAGCAATGGGGGGAAAACAAAGGATTGAAAACAGGAGCATGACATGACTACCAATTTAGAGACCAAAATTGTAAACTGCAAGAAAGCTAGACAAGGAGATCAAGTAGGGGGCTTCTGTGGTAATCCAAGTAAGAGATGAGACCTGGTAGTAAAGATGGAGAGAAGAGAGCCCTCTGAGAGTCAGGAGAAAAGCAGAAGTGATCGGGCTTAATCATTGATCACATGTGGGATATGAAGAGAGGGAAAATCCAAGGAAGACTGGGACAACTGGACAAATGATGCTACCAAGACAAGATCTATGAGAAGAAAAGCTCATGATATCCCCAGGTGGGAGATTTCCAATGGGCAGCCAGTTTTGTGACTCCACTATTTAGCAGAGGAGTCTGGGCCAGAGATAAAGATTTGGAGCCATCAGGGAGTAGATGAGGTATCACAGGAAGGATACAGACTTAGAAAGGAATAAAGCTGAGGATGAAACACGAGGAATACTACTTTTTGAAGACAAGAATAAGAAAAGAATTTAATATAAACTTGGGGAATGGCCAGAGATGAAAGCAAAACCAAGAGACAGAAGTCTCTCAGAAAGACTATAAAAGCATTTCTAGAAGAAAGGAGAGGTTAAGTATCAATGCTTAGAGACACCAAAGTGCGACCTGCAACTTGAAGGAGTCACTTTGACAACACCATGGTGACAAGAGTGAGATTTCAGTCAGTTTCCTAAACTACATATGGTTACAGTTTGCTTTATCTAGAGAGACTGTGTCTTACGAGCATAGCTCTATTTTGCTCACCAAAGATATCAATCAATTCCGCTTTTTCGTTTCAGAAACTGTGTCGTACGTCCTCTTCAAAACTTCCAACCTCCAGAAGCTTCGTTATGAAGGGAGTAGGTGGTTGATTTTTTTTTTTTAAAGATGGAAGAAACCTGACAGTATTCATATTCTGATCAGATAAAGTGCACAGTAGAGGCTGAAGGTACAGGCATAGAGGGGATGATTGCTGGAACTGGTTTTGGGAGAAAGCAGCAAGAGACTCTAGAAAAGCGGTAGGAGAGAGAACTCTAGCACAGAGGCGGATTTGAGCAGAGATAAACTGGTTTGACTGTGGTGTGTGTGTGTGTGGTGTTATGTCGAAACAAGAGGTGGCTCCTCCTAACAGCTTCTATTTTCTGTGTGAGTCATTGGCAAAGGGGTGGTGGTGGCGAGAAGCTGGAGGCTCAAGGGCAGAGGCAGGGAGGAGATGCAGCTGGTGTACGGCTGGAAGTGGGAGCCGGTTGTAGACTCACAGAGCAAGCCAATCAGTGTAAAAACCCAGAAGACGGTAGAAGCCAGGAGTGCCTAGAGGCAGCAGCGGTCTGCGCAGTAGGGAGATTTTCAGCACTCAGCGTCCTGGCTGAGTAAGAAGGTCAGTGTGAGTAATGATCATTCCTTGTTCCACACTAACATTTGGTCAAAAGGCACTTTCAGGTGGAACCATAATCAAAACATCACTCATCTAATATCACTCTCCCTATTTCCTACTGAAGATACCATTCCAAATTTAGATCAATATAGGATCTGTGGTTTGGATCTAAGTCAGGATCCAGGTCTTTGTCAGGAATTCCAAATTCCTATTTTATTTATTTGCTCAGATTGCTTTACGTTTTAAATGTGAAATAAGGTACCCTCCCCCTCTCCTCTTTCCTCTCCCTGACTATCCTTAACAGTATTATGAACATTTTTATCTGTCAAGTCATCAACAAAAATGTAAAATGACATCACAGCCACATACAATTCCTATATGAAAAGCTCATTGGAGAAAGTATCTTAAAACCATGTGGCTTTCAGGGCATGCTCTCTCTGGCAATGTCTCCCCTTTCTAATGACTTCTGGAACCAACCAATCGGTAAGGTGGCCCTGGGAGGCTGCAGGTTAGTGTTGAAGTATGTTCTCTTCCTCAACCTACCTCTCTACCTTCTTCAGTCCAATCTCTCTCCTTTTAATGCATCAGTCGGGGAACAGTGAGGAGAAGCTGTATTTACTTATCTTAGCCTTATCTCTGGGCAGTTCCTTCCCCAATTCTATCCAGCTAGTCAGAGCCCACAGTACCCAGTGAATAAGGCATCCTGTGTCATTCTCTGGCAGCTTCTGATGCTGGTATTCGAGGTGTGAAATGGGAAGGCCAAAGATTCCTACATTTAGCTGTGGACAATTTTCTTTGAAGGACCTGATGCAGAAGAGGAGCTTGATTAAAGTAGAAATTGTTCTCTCTGAAAACGGTCAGTAGCTGTTATAGGTGCAAACAGTGATCAGATGGGGTGTTTGAGGAACAAGGCATTGTGTACTTGAATGGTCTAAGTTTTTGGAGGCCTCATTTTTCTCAGATGAAACCATGTAAATAGTGCTCACACTGAGGAAGATGTGAAGTGATTTTGTCCTTGACCTGTCTTCTCTTTATACATATACACAGCTATTAAGTTCAGCACCTGAGCTGCAAAAGGAAAGCAGATTAACTTTAAATAGAATGTTGAGGAGTGCCTGTGTGGCTCAATATCTTAAGGCTCAAGTCATGATCTTAGGGTCCTGGGATCGAACCCTGCGTTGGGCTCCCTGTTCAGTGGGTAGTCTTCTTCTCCCTCTCTCTCTCCCCCTCCTCCCAACTTATGCCCGCTCTCTCCCTCTCTCTCAAATAAACAAATAAAATCTTTTAAAAAATAGAATGTTGATGTTAAAGAGATTATTTTCCATTATTTCTAAGTGGAGAGACTTAAAATTCCATAAGAAACAGAAATTCTTAAAATAATCACAAACTGCCTACATCTGGCTTCAACATAAAAGAATACCAATTTCTAAGATCAGTTACATAGTTTTTTTTTTTTTGGACACTAAAGCCAGGAAATACACATCTACTTTTTATGCTATTGCTTCACTCAAGACAACCTCATGGTAACTCCAGGCTTGAACTAGGATGGATGGGAGGTGGAGGGTTCCTATTTGAATTTGGCTGGGTTTTGGGATACAATGGGTTTATGTTAAAGGCAGACAAGAGAAAGCAAGAAAAGTGAATAAAGATTCTTTGGATCCTTTTCTTTCATGTGCATTAATTAATTTTGACAATTATTTCCCATGTTCCCAAGAGAACATGAAGTAACTTTAGAGATATAATGATTGATGAACTCTATAGAGACAATGTTCTCAGACTCAGAAGACTACACAGTGTTATAAATTGACACACTGTGCTCTCCACAAAGTTTGCAGCAGAAAAAAACAAGGCAAGTCATAACTTACACTAGAGCAATGGAGTTTTCTACTTGTTTCTGTGTTCCTACTAGCTGTGGGTAAGCTCATACCCAGTTTCATTCTCTTCTTTGTCTTTGTAACTCTCATTATTCTCTTAAGCTAAGTATGGGGAAGAGAATTCCTGCCCTAGAGACAGTCCTCAGGTGACTGCTAGATTCAGTATTTTTCTGTGCTCCTCTGAAAATGCCACCAAGGAAGGAGTGCAGGAAACCCATCAAAGTTGTGGCTCAAGGCTTCTCATCACGTTTTCATTTGCCAACTACTTACTGGTGTGGTCTTAGCCTTAGTTCTACCTAGAACAGCTGTTGCTGCTTACACAGAATGAGAGAGAGAGAGAGAGAGAGAGAGAGAGAGAGAGAGAGATCATTCTTTACTTAAAGAAGATTAATGACATTTTATTGCTAGAACTGTTCAGGAACCAAATACCACATATGACACAGATTAACATTTGATGAAAATGAATTGGAAGAAGATGAAAAAAGGAAATGTTTTAGAGAAGCAGCAGAAGCTGGGGTGAGGAGGGGGAGGGAAACTTCACTGGGTGGTACTCAAGAAGTGGAAGCTTCAAAAGCCTGGTAGTGGAGTTTCAGGGAGGAGACGCTGAGACTGAAGCAGAGTCCTGCTCCTATCCTTGGGAACCATGTACTCTGAACACCGAAGATTTAAAAATCTGATGACTGACTGACTCTATAAAGCTCTTTAAGTCTCTTGGAAGAAAGCAGATGCATAAAATACTATCAACTTTATTATGATGTCGTAAATGATCCCACTGGTTTACATTAGACTCACCATGTCCTATATCCTGCTTTCGTCAGTCTTTGGTATTTTGGGGAGATTTCAATGATCTCATGTTGTCTTTAGTCAATGAAACAGTCTACGGAGGAAGAGAAATGCCCTTCCTGACTTGGGAACATCCTGTCAAGTGTGGGATGTTTTTCCTGCGTACCATGTCTCTCCAAGCCATTAGCACCCACACAGTTGTCCAGCCTTTTAGAGAATGATTAAAATTGGCCAAGATGGATTTCCCCCGCTAGCTGACAATCAGCACTGTCTAGAAGACAGAAGATTGGCTCCTGACTCATAGTATGACTTTTCTCCAAACATTTACATGCATTCTTTGGTCTTTTTAATTTCTCTACATTTGTGTTTCCTTTATCACTGTGAGGTAAAAAAGGACAGTATTTTGAAGATTGAAAACTAATTTCAGGAAGATTAAATTAACTTACTCTGATGCATTTTAATTTCCATTTTCAAAAATTTATTAAAAATTTCCACCAGGGTTCCAGTTCATGTACAGGGAGTAATCTGCTCACACTGGGAAAGTATGTAAATACTTTCAGGATCATAGACACTCTTTAATGACTAGAAGAGAAAGAATAAGATGAGGGGGCTGTGGAGGCTTGAAAATTTGTGTAGCCTTTCCATGGCCGCACTGATTCATATAGCTTCTGTTTTAGTACGAGCCACATACAACTGTACACTTTGGCTATTAATTTTGTTTTCTGGAGTAATCCTGTCAATTCAAAATATACAAAAGACCTAAGAATATAAAAAGACCCCTTGTATAGATGCTTCATGTCAGTTATACACTTCTGCAGTAAGAGAGGCTTATATAGTAAATGAAACTGAACATAAAAGAAACTAAACATAAAAGGCATAAAAGAGACTTTTCCAATTTATACCTAGTATTTGATAGTATAGTAATTAAAGCAACAAGCTTTGATGTCAGGCTACCTGGATTCAAATTCTGGTTCCACTATGTCAGAACTGTGTGACTTTGGAAGTTTACATTTCCTCTTTGGGCCTCTGTTTCATCATTGGTAGAATGGAGATACAAACTGGATTATTATGAGGATTAACGTAGCTACAAAGTATATGGAAAAGAACTGAATAATACTAGATATTATTAGACAGTACAGGCTGGATTAGTACATTTAGACCTCCCAAACCTCACTGTATCCATCCACCACCACCCCATCTCCCCGAAAAAAACTAAAAAGGAAAGAGAATCAAAACTGAAAAAAAAAATGGGGCAGCCCGGGTGGCTCAGTGGTTTAGCGCTGCCTTCAGTCCAGGGTGTGATCCTGGAGACCCAGGATCGAGTCCCACGTCAGGCTCTCTGCATGGAGCCTGCTTCTCCCTCTGCCTATGTCTCTGCCTCTCTCTCTCTCTCTGTGTCTCTCATGAATAAATAAATAAAATCTTTAAAAAAAAAAAACTGAAAAAAAAAAAAGAGATTCTTTTGGTATTATCACAGACTTGGGTGATTTTTATGTTAATCTCTCTGTCAGCACTTGTTAAGAGCAGAACATAAGCTTTCAGGTTAAGAAGACAAAAGGAACACATGCATCTGATATTAAGCCCACTTGAAATCCCAGTAAAACTGTAATATACAACCTTCTAAAATGACAAACCCACAAGAACTTGGAGAACAAGAGACGAGATAACAGCAATAAAATTTGGAAGGTGGAAAGAGATGGACAGGTGGCAACTAACTTTGCAGATCCAACAAAGTCAAACTTAAAGAGGGATAAGCTAAGAACCAACCTAATTTCTCCAGAACTAAAAGCAAAGGTGGCAGGCTAAATGGAAGTATATGTTCTAACTCAGGAGAACTGGTAAAAGCTGTTAAAGCAGCATCAGATTCTTAAATTTTCCCTCTCGCCCCACATCCATATTGCTTCTGCTGAGGTGGGGATAGGACGTCTGAAGGTTCATTACGTGGATGTGGTAAATCAAAGGATCTCTAGACTGGTGTAACAAGCACATTTGACAGCGTGCGTACCATACTGAAAATAAGGATTATGTGAATATATGCATATTGAAATTAGAACCTAGAGAAACTCAGACCTGTTTCCTTACTTGCTCTCAGAAACTGCAGTAGTAAGGCCTTTACCCTGCAGTTAAGAGACTGGAAACTCTCCTTTGGGGATCTGACCAGGGCAAAGGAAAAAAAAACCCTAGAGATACTGATTGGGAATTCCCCAACAAATGGCTGACCCAGATCACCCTACCGTGAAGTCAACAGTCAATAACCCCACCTACACACTTAGAGCTTGTAATCATCGTTAGATTATGTTTAATCATAAGCAGATAGCAAAGAATTATCACAGGGTGGAGAGCCTGTGAAATGAAAGAGTCTAAAACAAATAAGGAAAACCAACAAACAAAAAAGACTATAAAGGGAGAAGGCAAACCCCTACAAAAACCTATCATTAGGGACACCTGGGTGGCTCAGTGGTTGAGCGTCTGCCTTTGGCTCGGGGCATGATCCTGGGGTCCTCCGATCAAGTCCCACATCAGGCTCCCTGCAAGGAGCCTGCTTCTCTCTCTGCCTGTGTCTCTGCCTCTCTCTGTGTGTGTCTCTCATGAATAAATTAACAAAATGTTAAAAAAAACCCAAAAACCCATCATTATAATCCTATGAGATAATGGGGCACTTGGGTGGTTCAGTTGGTTGAACCTTTGACTCTTAATCTCAGGGTCATGAGATCAGGCCCCTGTGGGGCTCCCTTTAAGCAGGGAGTCTGCTTGAGATGCTTTCTCTCTGCCTCTCTCCCTGCACATGTATGTGCACACTCTGTCTCTCTCAAAATAAATCTTAAAAAAAAAATTCCATGAGACAATATATTCACTATGCTTTTTTTTCTAAAGGAAGAAAATAAAGAAGGGCTCTTAGGAATTAAAACATGGCTGCTACCATGAATTAAAAAAAAAAAAAAATATATATAATATATCAACAGAGGGTAGAACACTGAGAAGACTTCCTAAAAAAGGAGAAAAGAGGTAAAAAGTAAGAAATTTGGAGGACCAGCCTGGGAGAGCTAACATCTGGATAAGAGAGAGAGGGGGAGGGGGGGGGGAAGCTGGGGAGAGAGAGAGAGAGAGAGAGAGGAGAAGGGAGAGAGGAAGGTAGGAGGGAACAAACAGGGAAAACAGAGAGAAGGAGTCACCAGAAAATAAAAGAACATTTCCCAAAACAGAAAGATAGTGAGTTTTTAGAATGAAATAGTCCATTGTATACCCAACTCAATGGATGGCAAAACAGACCATATCAAGTCATACTACTATAAAAGCTTAGAATACTAGAGATAAAAAAGATAATTCTAAAAGCTTCCAGAAAGAAAAAACAGATCATACAGAAAAGATCAGGCATCAGAATGTCTTCAGATTTCTACTCTTCCCATAAGCAGCCTGAGATGATCTCTGAAAATGGTTTGCTACTTACATGACTCAGAAAAACCTACAAAATCATGCAAATCAAGAGGTTCAATCTTCATATTTCCTTTAAGAACACATGTGAAATTGCCCAGGCCATCAAGAGGATGCGTATCTGAAAAGCCACCAAGTATCTGAAGAATGTCACTTTGCAAAAGCAATGTGTACCATTCTGTCGCTACAATGGTGGAGTTGGTAGGTGTGTCTAGGCCAAACAGTGGAGCTGGATATAGATAGGGTCGGTGGCCCAAAAAGAGTGCTGAATTTCTGCTGCACATTCTTAAAAATGCAGAGGGTAATGCTGAACTTAAGGGTCTAGATGTAGGTTCTCTGTCTCTGTGTCATTGAGCACATCCAGGTGAACAAAACCCCCAACATGCGGGGTAGAATTTACAGGGTTCACGGGCAGATTCACCCATATGTGAGCTCTCCCTGCCATACTGAGATCATCCTTACTGAAAAAGAGCAGACTGTCCCTAAGCCAGAAGAGGATGTTACACAGAAGAAAAAGATATCCCAGAGGAAACAAAAACTTATGGCCCAGGAGTAAATTCTGCATAAAATAAATGCAAAAAAAGTTTAAAAAGAAGTTTTCAGATTTCCAACACTGGAAACAAAGCAATGTTATTTCTAACCTAGAGATCTATTTTCAGCCACTCTTCATATATAAGAATAATATAAAGACATTTTTAGACATGAAAGCGCTCCAAAATTTTACCTCCCAGGCATCCTTCCTTAAGAAGCTCCTGGAGAATGTTTTCCACTAAAGACACTAGCCCAAGAAAGAGGAAGACAGGAAACAGATCTAATATAGGAGAGAGGCAGTGGGAAGTGGAGGAGGATGATGAAGAAAGATTCCAGGATAATGGCTGTGTATCAGATTTGGAGGGCAAACAATCCAGATTGGAAAGTGACTCAAGCGAGAGCCACACTGGAACAGTCATCACCACGATCCCCACTGCCATCACATCATCATTTTTATTTAAGCATAGAATGCCTGCATGAGCTTATACTGTCTTAACCATAGTCTGGAGTTACTATACTCCCACTCCATGCCCTGCTGCAGTGAAGACTTGCATTTTACTGAAAATGCAAGAAGCTTTTGCTTTGATCTACTCCTAAAATCTGGAGGAAAGCCATGCGAGTTTAGAGGTAGTAAACAGCAGCCTGTTGTGTTTGACCATATTTCTGTCAAATGCTGTGTAACTGATCCAAACTACAACTCTGCCAGATGCCCTCACTGAGGTAAAACCTCTGTTTCCTAATGCTTGTGCATAACCTTGAGCCTTTACTTCCCCAGAAAGGGCTCTTACAAGCTCAGAGAAGCCATGAACCAAAGATTCTGTTCACCTTCTCTGGGGACTTGTCATCTAATAGTGGCAATACTGCTCTTTCCTTACACAGCTAGGGTTGAACTTGCTATTCAGTTTTTCAAACCTAAATAGAGAAAAGCAAGGAAATTATTTACACCATACTCAGGCTGTGGGAATGGGGGGAAGAAGAGGTTAGTAGGAGGAAGAAAAATAAGTTAGGGCACACAGACAGCGGCTTAATTTGACTGGTAGGCACAGGAGAGTTAGTTTTATCATTATTGTGTACACTATATATCTACGCTTAAAGTGTTCTTTATGATATGTTACACACACATGCACACAAAAGCTTTGTAATATGAATCATATGAAGGTCTTCATATTCTATCATTTTTGAGGTACAAAAGAGCAACCTCAAATGTTTAAACCTAACAGTTCAGGGGGCGCCCAGATGGCTCAGTTGGGTGAGTGTCTGACTCTTGGTTTTGGCTCCGGTCATGATCTTGTGGTCCTGGGATCAAGCTCTGAGTGGGGCTCCGGCTTAGTATGGAGTCTGCTTGAGATTCTTAATCCCTCCCCTCTGCCCCTCCCTGCTCACGTACAATCTCTTTTTTTCTCAAATATATTAAACAACAACAACAACCAGCAGTTCAGGGTCAGCAATATACCTGCACCCTTGAGGCAAGTCAACAGCCTGAGTCTCCCCATTTGCAAAATGCAGAGTGAAAAATAAAACAACAGAGAATTTCTTTGATGTAATGAACTCTTGCATCTGCATAACTCTCATACTGTATGTGCCTAATACAATAATTCTCATCCTCTAATAAGTTAAAATGCAAAGCTAATGGGGAAATTCCTTTGTTTCCCAGAGAAAAGATCCAGCAAATGTTATATTCACAGAGCTACAGTTCAATATAAGGTAACAACGAGAACTTAGGAACAGTTTTTAGAAATCCCCAAACCCTCATATTTCCCTCACTTCTGCTTTTCTTAGCAGAAATGGGGGCACAGAAACTGGAAATGACAGGAAGTAATAATGGGGATGTGATTTGAGGGAGAGGTGTGAGAGGAGGAATTAGATATTAAATGAGACAAGTGTGCTCATTATTCTCTCATCAAGGCAGAGATATGGGTGGACTGAGTTGGTTCTTGATAGAAGACCTATCTGAGACTCTTTTTCCAAGATATAGGTTAAAAATTCATGTAAACTAAAAAGAAGAATCTTCTACTTTCCTCCCTTTAGCTATAATTTATTGAGCAATTCTGACAGGTCAGAAGCACTTTAAATGTCTTTATATACATCATCATTTCATCCTCATAGATGTCCTATGATTTTGGCACCATTATTACTATCCTATTCCTAATGCCCTTTTACATATGAGGTAACTGATGCTCAGTAAGGTTAAAGAAATAGTTCAAGGTCACAGGCCAGTAAACAGCAAAGCCAGGTTTCAAACCTATGTTAATTCTAACCTTAAATCCATTCTCTTAATCAGTAACCCTCTTATAATAATACCTCTCTATTCTAACTCCTTTCTTTTCAAAATGTTCCTTTCCTAATCCTGTCCCTTATTCTGTAGCTAACTGTGAAAATGATTTTTCCAGTACCATCTATTGCTCCCTCCTTCCTAAGTTGTGGGAAATCCCTAGCTACTTTTGTTTGAAAGCCTAACACTGTATTTCTTACACTGGAGTATACACAAACAGTACTTGGCAATATATTGGGGCTACCCTGAAGCCCAGAGGACAAATAGGCATATCCTCCTGGACTGACAATTTTACTTTAGGTTTGTTTGTTTGTTTAGGATTTCCTTGTTTTTTATGAAAACAGAGATGTATCTTCAAAAGCAAGATCTATACTAACTTTTTCTTTAAGGATTTTTAAATTGATTTATTTGAGAGAGAGAGCGAGAGCAAGAGAGAGCACACATGAGGTGGGGAAAGGGCAGATGGGGAGAGGGAGAAGCAGACTCCCCGCTGAGCAGGGACCCTGACACAGGGCTCCATCCCAGGACCGCGGGATCATGACCTGAGCCAAAGGCAGACACTTAATTGACAGAGTCACCCAGGGGCCCCTACACCATCTTTTAAGACAAAACAAATAAGACTCCAAAGATATTTTCTACTTGCAGCAGGGTCATATATTCCAACCCCTGTGGGTATAGGAGCTCTTTCTTCTTTGCAAGCAGTGTGAGGACTGAGCACTGGATTGTAAAATAAGTCAGCTAAGAATAGCACTTTGTCCAGCCCAGAAACAAAGTTATAACATGGAACATGACCCTAATCTGACTGTTGAAATACACTTACAAAACTTTGTACTCAGTGACATTATTTTTGTAAAAAATAATTATGTGTGTATGTGTAAAAACAGTCTTGAAAGACACACACTTAACTCTTATCAGTGGTTTCCTCTGGGAAGCAGGACTGAGAGAATATTCAAGTTCCATCATTTGATATTATTTGACTTTTTTTTCCCCCAGTCAACATGTATTCTACCTTTATAAAATAGGATGAAAAACATCTAAAGGTTAAAAAAAACAGCAACAAGAAGGTGGGGGAAATGGATGAAGGTTGTCAAAAGGTATAAACTTGCAGTTTATAAGGTAAATAAGTTCTAGGGATGTAATGTACAGCATGGTGACCACAGTTAACAATACTGTATTATATATCTGAAAGTTGCTAGAAGAGTAGATCTTAAAAGTTCTCATCACAAGAAAAAAATTATATCTATGTGAGGTGATAGAAATGTTCACTAAACTTAGTGTGGTAAGCATTTCCCTATGTACATATCAAATATAGGGATCCCTGGGTGGTGCAGCGGTTTGGCGCCTGCCTTTGGCCCAGGGCGCAATCCTGGAGACCCGGGATCGAATCCCACATCGGGCTCCCAGTGCATGGAGCCTGCTTCTCCTTCTGTCTATGTCTCTGCCTCTCTCTCTCTCTCTCTCTCTCACAAATAAATTAATTAATTAATTAAAAAAAACAAATATATACATAAACATATGAACATGTATATATATAAAATCATTATGCTGTACACCTCAAACTTACACAATGTTCTATGTTAATTATATCTCAATAAACCTGAAGGGAAAAACAGTAATAATAGCACACAAGGTAATCCCAAAAACTAAAGATAAAAAAGGATTCCTAGGGATCTTCCAAGTCAATAGCCCTCTGAATGATTGAGCCTGAAAGTCAGCAGATTTCAGAGTAGGTCCTACCTGAATTTATTTAATTCAATTGAACAAATATGGCGTCCACTCTCACAGGCACTACTTGAGGTGCTGGGATATTTGGATTTTTATGTATCAATAAAATTCACTTCTTTTCTTCCAAGAGTTCTCCATAGCAGGGAGACAGACATGTAAACAAATCACTGTAATATATATGATTTTAATGAAACATAACTAATACAAAAGCTTACCAAATGAATGTAATTTGTGCTCCAGGTACTGTCCTAAGCACAGATGGACATAAGGATGAATAAGACATGGCCCCGACCCTCAAGGAGCTCAGAGCTCAGTGGGAGTAAATAAAGGTTTGGTAGAATCTCTACAAGGGAGGGAGAAAAGAGGGACCTCTGGAAAGTTGTTAAAGGTTAAAATGCAACTCCCCAGTAAGATGGGGGAGATATGGGGTGAGCATTCTACATTAAAGAATTGGAAATGTAAAGGCACAGATGAATGAAACAGCATGATGTGTTTAGGGCAAGACAGAAATTTGAGGACTGCTGGAGCGTATAGTGCAGGGTTGGGGGAAGGAGGTGCTGAGAAGGTGAGAGGCTGAAAGGGACACAGAAGTCAAACAATCAAGACTGTGCACTGCCCAGTATGTGATGACAAGCCTCTGAAGAGCTGTAGTAGCAGAGCAGTGACACTTTCAGATGTTCATTTCAGAAAGAGCA
Source organism: Vulpes lagopus (assembly GCF_018345385.1). Classification (NCBI taxonomy): domain Eukaryota; kingdom Metazoa; phylum Chordata; class Mammalia; order Carnivora; family Canidae; genus Vulpes; species Vulpes lagopus. The sequence goes on from NC_054829.1 coordinate 59,814,875, forward strand.
TTCTCACTGAGCTTCAGAATGTAGGGAGGTCCGTTACTAGACTTTGACAGCAGTGAGAGATGAAGAGTCTAAACTAACATAGGACAAAGTAAACAAGAGAAGTACTGGCCTTGTGAAATAGAACATAAGCCACAAATAAAAGTTTGGTAGCAACATGAAAAAACAAAAATAAACACATGAAATAAATATTAGTAATATATTTTACTTAACCCACTATACCAAAAATATTATTTCAATATGAAATTAATGTAAAAATCACTATAGTGTCTATCCCTTTTTTATACTAAATCTTAAAAATCTGGTGTGTATTTCACACTTATAGCAATTCTCAATATGGTCAGCCACATTGCAAGTGGTCAACAGCCCCACTGGCTCATGGCTACCATATTAGTGCAGGACTGGAAGGGTTAATTTAGGAGGCGATATTGGCAGGATTTGTTAACTTAGTGGACAATAAAAAGGTAGAAAAACCTGGAATTGCTGGCTTAGGTAACTGAATGGAGAGTGGTACTGCAAACCAAATAGAGGATACAGAAAGAAGACTAGGTCTGAGAGGGGAAGGGACAGAAAGTTTGGTTTTATTTTTTATTTTTATTTTTTTATTATTTATTTATGATAGTCATACAGAGAGAGAGAGAGAGAGAGGCAGAGACACAGGCAGAGGGAGAAGCAGGCTCCATGCACCGGGAGCCTGACGTGGGATTCGATCCCGGGTCTCCAGGATCGCGCCCTGGGCCAAAGGCAGGCGCCAAACCGCTGCGCCACCCAGGGATCCCAGAAAGTTTGGTTTTAGAGTGTTAACTAAGCAATGAAGTTATTTATTTGCCCAAGATGACATCACTAGCACATGATAACACAGAATTCTGATCTGGATCTCTCTGATGCACCCAGTCTTTTCTAAAGATTCCTCTAAGGGAGGATTTGACAAAAAAGAAGGATATGGCATGGGAGGTCAAAGTCTTCCTGTATTTTCATTCAATATGAAATACCTTCACACTGCCATGTGTCTAAAAAACAAACCAAAAAACTAAAACTAAAAAACCCCAAGTATGTGAGGCAGTACATTCGATTTCCAAATTAATAATTTCTTGCATTAATAGTACAGCCATAATTGTCAATATTTTTGAAGATAGTAAGAGATTTTTTTAAATGTTCATAATTTTAAAAATCTAACGTAAAAAAATATACTTTGTAAGGTATTTTACCCTACTTTGTAAATATATACACCTAGCCTCGAAGTGGGACTTTAAGATTTCATCAAAATTATATTCATACTATAGGTGAAGATATTAGTTTTTACGAATAACCTAATAGAAAATTACTAAGACCTTCTGATATGCTACAGAGTCAAAAAGTGAGGGGATCCAGGCTGATTCTACATGCTAATTCAAAGGTGTTTACTTGAACTAAATTTTGTTTTTTCCTAATACCTGCATATATCTAGGAATATAGCATTAGAAAAACGATACTTCTTAAGGTAGGTTGGCATCACAGCTGTCCTTGAGATTATTTGCTGTCTCAAAACACAATTGGTTGCCTTAGAAATGACTATGATTGGCAATTAGGAAATTACAATGGCCCCAGTGGGAACAGTTTCAATGAAGTGATGGGGGTAAGCCATCCCTTAGGGGTTAGGGAGTAAATGGGTAGCAAGAAATAAATTGTATACCAGTCTTTTGAGAAATTTAGATGAGGAAGAGAGAAGCTAGAGCAAGCCAGCTGTATGAGTTACTGATTAAAGCAAGGGAGATCCAGGGGTGCCTGGGCAGCTCAGTCGTTAAGCGTCTAACTCTTGATTTCAGCTCAGGTCATGATCTCAGGATCCTGCGATCGAGCGCCACATCAGGCTCCATGCTCAGCAAGGAGCCTGCTTGAGGATTCTTTCTCCCACTCCCTCTGCCCCTCCACTTGTTTTCTCTCTCTCTCAAATAAATAAATAAATCTTAATAACAAAAAAAGCAATGGAGATCCAAAGAATCAAAAAAGCATGACACAAAGAGCCCAGAGTAGTATTTCAAGAAGGAAGGGATAAATAGATCTGTTACAGATGAAAGAATATGGGTTTTGGAAGGAAGTGTATCTAATTCTGTGACTTTACCACCTACTAGCTATGAGACAAGTTACTTAACCCTTTCTGAGCCATAGTTCCTTCATCCTTAAGAAAGAAATACCACTATCTGTGGAACTGTTGTGGAAATTAAATGAGATGCTGCATTTAAGTGTTTCACACAGGCACCTTCTGCTTGCTCCACTGAACATACTGAACAAATACCAGCTCCCAATGCCCCCAGTAGTCACTGGTAACACTGAATAGTGTCATTTCAATTAAGCGGTGAAGATGATGGAAAGCTGCCTGCCCCAGGTTAAGACATTTAGTTATGAAATACTAAAAATAGGGAACAAGAATTGAAAGAGGAAAGGGATTTGAGAGAGCTAATCTTGTCTGAAGTCTAAAAAAGAATGAAGCAAATAAAATGCCAAGAGGGAAGTGAGGCTGGGGAGCCCTCATGTCTTACACATGATTAGCATATGTCCCTGAGTTATTTGAAATAGAGGTCCCTTACTGGTCTTTAAAGGATGCAATTTGCAACAGAGATGGGAGCTGTAGGATGCTGGACATGGAAAAGATCACAGGACAAACAAGCCACCTCATGGAGGAAAGTTTTGATGGAACTGATACCTAATGCTGTTGATCATTTTAGCAAAGATCTAGGAAACAAAATATTTAGGAAAATTAGTGTCCAAAGTAGATTTGAGCTCAAGCATCCTTGGGCCTGTTAATGAATATGAAGCACACAACTAGGGAATTTGTGGGTAGAAAACATTCCCTAATTGCACAATCTCTAAACCTTTCCATCTGATTCTAACTATAATAGGTGTGCAAACACACTTCTCAATGTTTCCAACCCTACATGCACAAAGAATTATTCTTCAAATACACAGTTTGTTCTAGTAATGAGTCTTGACATAATAGCTTTCTTAGATAAATTTAGAGTTATTTCAGGGAGGGGGAGGCATGTGTGTGTGAAATTATCAATAAGTATGTTCAGCTTCATATGTTGATTACAAGGAAAACCTAAGGTTTAAAGAATTTAGAACTGTCCAGACTCACAAGGCAAGATAATAGTACAACGGAATCCAATGCAATTCTATTTCCAAATATCTCTCCCTAATAAATACAAGAAATGCAACTTTGTCTTCACAATTCAGGGCACAGACTTCTGTGGTCATTTACTGATCACAAATCAATGTAGAAGAATCACTACATAGCTCAGAAAAAAAAGAAAAAGATGCTGTGATGATTGAGGGAAAGAAAACTAGAAAAAAAGTCCTATGTTTTGCTGTACAAAAAGAAAGAAAAAAAGAAAGAATGGAGGGAGGGAGGGAGGAAAGGAAGAAAGGAAGAAAGAAAATAATTAGAGAACTCCTTAAAAGCACAGAAAAATATCCTCCAATCACTACTTTAGGTGACGAAAAAAGTGGTAAGTGAATTTTAGAGCAGCTTTAACACAGTTAGTCTGTGTTAAAAGACAGACAAAGGAAGACAAAGGTTGGTTTCTCCACAGAATCTTCTTCCACCCCATGGAGATGACTGCATGCTTTCCTTAAAGAAAAGGGTTGCTCTCTGGCAACAATGGAATGTGGCAACTGACTTTATTATAGGAAATTAATTTTGACAAACATCCAAATTAAGCTTAGTAGACAAGGCCACCATGTGGAATTGAGGTGGCTGTGCACTGAACGACTCTAGGACAACATTCACAGACCAAAATATGAGGGGCACCCCTGATGGCACATGTATATTAAAAACAATTTGAGCTCCAAGAGGGCAGGGAGTTTTTTCTGTTTTGATCACAGTATCCCTGGCACAAATAACAGGGCCTGATGTTTCAGATGATCAATTAAAATGTGCTGCATGGGGGATCCCTCGGTGGCGCAGCGGTTTGGCGCCTGCCTTTGGCCCAGGGCGCGATCCTGGAGACCCGGGATCGAGTCCCACATCGGGCTCCTGGTGCATGGAGCCTGCTTCTCCCTCTGCCTGTGTCTCTGCCTCTCTCTCTCTCTCTGTATGACTATCATAAATAAATAAAAATTAAAAAAAAAAATAAATAAATTGGCCCTGTTTAAAAAAAAAAAATAAAATGTGCTGCATGAGTGAATGCTTCTAATGAATGAAAGAAAAGGGGAAATGGAAGTTTGAGAGCAGAGGGGAAGTATATGTTAGGAAAGGATTCCTTACAACTGGAAGAAACAGACCAAGTAAAAAATCCAGAAACTTGGAAAGGAATTCTTACCTGTTACAAAGGAGAAGAAAGAAGGGATGATAGACCCAGTTTTGAACTGTCTTGCCAAGCTTTATTTTGCTCAAGGACTTATGAAGGGTCAAGCAAAAATTATGTAATGAAGGGTGGAAAGACCATTTTACAGCATAGATGGGAGATTTTCTTCTTAGTTAACAGGCTAAGTATGTCAAGAAAAGTTCACTTAATTGCTTTTTTCTTTTTTAAAAGATTTTATTTTATTCATGAGAGCCACACAGAGAGAGGCAGAGACACAGGCAGAGGGAGAAGCAGGCTCTCCATGGGGAGCCTGATGCTTGATTCAATCCCTGGATCCCGGCATCATGACCTGAGCCAAAGGCAAATGCTCAACCGCTGAGCCACCCAGGTGTCCCTCAACTGCTTTTTTTTTCTTTTTAAATCAAAAGTATTTACGTGTCCATAACCATACAAGGAGGTGGAAGTCAGAAGAAAAGAGGATTTTCACTAAAATATGAACCCTCCCCCAAATAAATTCTTGAACACATGATCAAGTAATATAAACACTGCAGAAGTGATCTCTAAATTGTTATACGCTACCACAGTGTTAGCTATTTTTTATTCTCAAAGTTAAAGAAATAGAGTTCATAAAGATTAACCAGTCAATTAATGTCTACTGACTATATTCTGAACTTTAGCATATATGCATGTATATAAAATAGGTAATATGTATTCCTTATGTATACTTGATTTTCATTCTATTCTACTGATCAGGCTTCAACTAGACCTAAAATTCTGTTTCCTTAAAATTCTCAATATCATCTTTATCCCATAAATATATATATAATTTCTACGGACATGGGCTATAGCTATTTCTGTGGAGACATGGGCTATAGCTATTTCTGTGGAGTTTCTGTGGTGTCTTTTTTTTTTTTTTAAGATTTATTTATTTTAAGAAACAGAGAGAAAGCATGCATGGGGGAGGGGTAGAGGGAAAGGGAGAGAGAGAAAGAGAGAATCTTGAGCAGACTCCTCACTGAGTATGGAGCCTAATGCAGAGCTCGATTTTGTGTCCCTGGGATCATGACCTGAGCCAAAACAAAGAGTCAGATGCTCAACTGACTAAGCCACCCAGTGAATGTGTAGAACTCTGGAGTTTTACACATTTAGAGCACTTTTGAAAATTTTCAGCTACAAAAATTTATTTCAAGAGAGCTGATGACTCTACATGTCCTATAATGATTCTTCTGATGACATATCACAAAAAATTCTTCTCATCAAGGAAATCTGCTAAAGTTGCTCTAAATTCTGAGCAATACCAAAGATATTTGCTGACCCATAATTTTTCTGTTCATAATCTGTTTTCTGCCATGGGTTTTGGCCTATACCATCTGTAACTTCCACTAAAACAACAAAACTAAACAAAAACAAAACACATAGCTCCTCGCTGTATACAAAATCTACAGTTGGCTTCTCTGGGAGGAACCACTCCTACTCACAGTCACTTGATGTTTATCAGTATATACTAGTTGAGAGCTGTGAAAAATAGAGTGGGAAGTTCCCTGTAACCAAAACAAAAAATGTTACAGATACTTACATGATCCTTAGCAATACCTGTTTGCTATCTACTATATGTTTAGGAGTTTAGTAAGTTGTAGAATGCACCAAATAAAAGACAACTGGTATATATATTCTCTTCATGTGGTAATGTGATATACAAAGTGAATAAAGCCTTATTTTTGTATGGGTAATAAATCCACATGGTCAAAAGAAACTAAAGGGTATTCATTGAAGAGTGTCCCTCTCACCCTATCCCTTAGCCACCTAGCTCCTCTCCCCAGTGGCAACCAATACTATCTGCTTCTTGGGTAGCCCTCTCAAGAGACATGAACAAGCAAGAAAGTGTGTGTGTTTTCTTTCCCCTTCTTTGCACAATTGGTGGCATAATGTATACCACTTCTAGGTAGACACTTCTCCCACTATGCCAATGATAGGCAAAAGGCTTCTTCTTGCAATGTGGGGTTTTTGTTTTTGATAGAACAAGAGCAGCTTCCTCAAGAACTGTGTTGTGAAGGAGGTTGAGGCCAGTAGGCTTAGAAAGTATGTTGTGGGGCAGCCCGGGTGGCTCAGTGGTTTAGCGCTGCCTTCAGCATGATCCTGGAGACCCGGGATGTCGGGCTCCCTGCATGGAGCCTGCTACTCTCTCTGCCTGTGTCTCTGCCTCTCTCTCTCTCATGAATAAATAAAATCTTTAAAAAAAAAAAAAAAGTATGTTGTGAATATTTTGTAATATCTGCTACAGCCATTTATTTCTGTTTTGTGCCTTACTTTATCTTCTACATGCCTCTATTATAAGAATTATTATACTTTATTATGCTTGGAAGGGGTGTCTGAGGGTAGACACCATGCTCTTTTATGTATATAGTGCAAGGTGCTTACCCAGCACAGGGCCTAACATGTAATATCATTTAATATATATTTACTGAGTGAATCCCACAGCAAAATTCCTTTTTTTTTTTTTTTAAGATTTTATTTATTTATTCATGAGAGACACACAGAGAGAGGCAGAAATGTGGGCAGAGGGAGAACCAGGCTCCATGCAGGGAGCCCAATGTTGGACTCGATCCCAGGACTCCAGGATCAGGTCCTGGGCCAAAGGGAGGTGCCCAACCACTAACCCACCCAGGTGTCCCCAAATTCCTAATGTTAAGGAGAATGAGAGTTTTCCATATTGAGCTATGAGCTATTGAGAATGAGCTACTTCCCTCCATGCAAAGATAGACTTCATCAACCTTGGAACTGTAGATGTTTAATGATGGTGTATTTGAAACATACATGACAGTATTTTCCCTGTCCCTATTGGAATTTACAGCAAGGCCATGTGGCATTCAACCTGCCTAAGAAAAAATACTTCTACAGCACTTTACACAGGATCCTGTGTGCATAATCACTTGGTTTCCAATCACTGCCATCTAAAGAGAAAATGGTTGTATAACATGTGATTTCTGAACCAAAGGTGAGGTGGGGAAGAAGGTCAGGTGATGGTGAAATAAAACTGAATGGAAACATCATGAGTGAAAAAGAAAGTTTATTATTATTTTTTAAAAATCCAGTGAACGAGAAAAATTAAGAACATTTCAACTGAACCTTACTCATTTAAGACTCTATCTGCTAATCATTCTCAAACTTCCATTTCCATATAAGTATTGCCATCTACAGTACATGCAGGAATCATGGTTATTTTTTTTAGGGGAGAAATAACTGAAATGAAAAGCCTGGCATATTACAGGATAATGTCTTTATGCCCTTTTAAATACACGCATTTATCAAAGTTACACAGTATGTTTTCTCTACATATTTTGAAAGGTAATAATACTTAATGGGCTGATTACTGTCTTTTAAAAATTAATATTGTAAAAAAAATTAATATTGTAAAAAATTAATCTTGTAAAGCTAGAGCTTATGATTTTAAGGCTTTAAATATTATGTAAGTATCAATAATGAAAAAAAGAAGTAATTTGTAATTTTGAGCTAGAATTTTAAGAAATATTTTTAATATGCTCCAATGCTCATTTATTTCATTTTGTTATAAGACACAAATTGGGGCTTTCCAAGGAGAAGTAAGAGAGTCCCTTTTTTTGAAGTGAAAAGAGTCTCTTATTTTTGGTGAGATTCCTCTTTACTGACCTGTGGGCTAGCTAGCCTAGGGACAGACAGGATGGAAAAGGAGGAAGAACATCAAAAGTGAACAGCATGACTCTGATTTATAGGTGCAAGCTGGAAAAACCTAAATGAAGTTATTCCAAAACACAAGTAATCTTCATGCTTCCAAGAGAATATTATACCAATATGTTGTGTTGTCACAATGCAGCTTTAAGGTAATAAGTGGAATCCATTAAAACTATATTTTAGAATTAAAAAGAAGAAATTTGATTTTGGAGATAACCAAAGATAATAATATTAAGACAGTGAGAATTTTTCTAGGTTGTTTAACCAACTATTCTCAATTGGGTATTAGATTTCATCTTTTTTCTCAAATCTCATCCTATTAAGGATGTGATGTGGGGCTTTTTTTATTCTTAAATTTTTTATTTTTTTTTTATTTTTTTTTAATTTTTTATTTATTTATGATAGTCACAGAGAGAGAGAGAGAGGCAGAGACACAGGCGGAGGGAGAAGCAGGCTCCATGCACCGGGAGCCTGATGTGGGATTCGATCCCGGGTCTCCAGGATCGCGCCCTGGGCCAAAGGCAGGCGCCAAACCGCTGCGCCACCCAGGGATCCCTATTCTTAAATTTTTAAAAAAGATTTATTATTTATTTTTATTTTTTAAAAGATTTTATTTATTTATTCATGAGAGACAGAAAGAGAGAGAGAGGCTGAGACACAGGCAGAAGGAGAAGCAGGCTCCAATGAAGGGAGCCCGATGCAGGATTCGATCCCAAGTCTCCAGGATCCCGCCCTGGGCCGAAGGTGGTGCTAAACCGCTGAGCCACCCGGGCTGCTCAATTAATTTATTTTAGATAGAGAGCATGCAAGAACAAGAATGTATGCAAGTGAGTGGGGGGAGAGGCAAGGGAGACTCTTCAGGCAGACTCCCCACTGAGTGCGAGCCCTACAGCTCAATATTACGACCCACAAGATCATGACCTGAGCCAAAACCAGGAATTGGATGCTTAACTGACTGAGTCATCCAGCAGCCCTGTGGTATGTTTGACAATAGGAATAAAAGGTGATATTTAGTACTTTACCCCACCCTTTACCTTTTACCTCCTACTTTGTTACATGGTGCTATTTGAACAGTGTTGTCTGGATATAGAATTAGTCCCTCTTCTTTCCCACCCTCTCAACTCTAGTTATCAAAACGTAACCTAAAAATAAGGTACCAGTTAAATGCTGATGTCTAGCCATTAAGTATTCTTTGATTCTTCCCCAGCTAGAAGTATTTTTTTTAGAATACGAATTTTTTTTTTTTTTTTTAGAATACGAATTTTTTTATTAGCTTTTTTCTTAAATACTTCTTAGGGCCCTTATATATATTCTAACATTAACAGTTTGTGCATTTACTAGATTATAAACTCCTTGACAAAGAGAAAACTACATCTTATACATCTTTGCATCTGCCACAATATCTAGCACTGTGCCTGGCATAGGAAAGGAAGTCAACAAAAATTTAATGAATAATGTATGTTTACATTTGAAAGTTTACATGGCTCACAGTAAACCAAATTAATTCTTCTGAGAAATACCATGGCCCATAGATCAACAACAGAAGGGTCTTTGTCAAATATTTCTTGGACATGGGGTGCCTAGGTGACTCAGTTGGTTAAGTGTCCTCTTTCAGCTCAGGTCATGATCTCAGGGTCCTGGGGTGGAGCCTCACTTGGAGCCCCACAGTGCGTCAAGCTCCCTGCTAGGCAGGGAGTCTGCTTCTCCCTATTCCTCTGGCCTTCCTCCTTTTCCCCCCTCCCATGTTCTCTTCCCCCCTCTCTCTCAAATAAATAAAATCTTAAAAAGAATATTTCTTGGACAAGGAAAGCTAGAATCTCTGGCAACTATAGTAAAATATACGTACTTAAGCTCATGGTTTTTATGAGTAATCATTAGTTTAATTAAGTCACCAGCAGTCTAGTGACAACTTAATGTTATAACTTGTCAAAGCTTTGATAAGGCTAGGGGCCTGTGATTTACAAGGAGCTAATACTTCTAAAGCTCTTATCATTAATTTATAGATAGACTGTACTACAGCCAGGGAGATGTCATAACTACCAAAAAGGAAAGCATAACATATTTTAAAATATAAAATGTTGAGAAGAAAGGCAGGTATTAGAATTCTTAGCCTTATGTTTACTGATTTAGTTACTTGGGGCTCCCTTCACTATGGTAGAAAGATGTCCTACCAAGGTATTCAAGTATTATAGCCCTTCACAGATTAATTCAGAGCTACTAGTAAGTTTATGTACATGGTAGGCTATATTATGTGAAATTAACTACAACAGAGTTTCTTTTAAAACAAGAGCAATATATTCAGAAAAGAAGAACACAGAATCCATGCAGACACATGGAAAGAATTAATTTCTGATGCTAGCAAAACAAATATGGAAGATTAGATATGAATATGGGCAGGCAGAAATAAGTATCAGGCAAAATTATACTTAAGCTAAAAGAGAAATAGATGAAAGGATGTCATTAGTCTGACCCTGGAAACAATCAATAAACTTCCCAGAATCCCACAACATATCACAACCAACCAAAAGGAGTTTGTGGTCAAAGAAGAGCCAGATACTAACGATGTAATTTGAAAGTTGGGAAGTGTGGGGAGAACCAAGGAGACAATAATTAATAGGGAGAGAACATTATTATAATTCAATAGCTTTTGGTTAAGTTATAACTATGAAGGTCAAGGTATTTCACATCTGATAAAGTCCTTAGTTATTGTTTTATTAATAATGTTTCATGCCCATTTTCCAGTATAGGTTTTAACATTTTTAACATTTTTCTCATTGGAACTTTAGAAAGAAAATAAACTGAAGAGACTGCAATTATGTAGTGGTTAGAGCACTGGCTTAAGGCAGACTTCTTGAATTCAAATTCTAGCTCTTGCTTACTAGTTCTGTGACCTTAAGGATGTCACTTGACCTCTCTAAGCTTCAGTTTCCTCATCTGAAAAATGGATTTATTTGTTATGAGGATTAAATGATTAATTTAGTAAACTAATTTATTGTTTATAAAGCACTTGAGAACTGTATTCCAGAGTGAGTGCTATATGAATGTTTGCTAAATAAAATCTGTTCTCAATACATCAGCTGTTCATCTGACTTAAAAAAAGTTTGGCCACCATGATGAGAAGGTCTCCAGATGTATTTATTGTAATGAAACTCGGTATAACCTAAAGAAAGGTTTTCTATTTTTGCAGAAGCCCTGCTTTGAGTTTATTTTCTGTCCTTCATTTTCTCCCCTGTGATTTTTAACTCTGTTTCTATCATTTTAGTTAAAAGATAGTTATCTAGGAAATAGTATAACTTTTGCTCAGGGTTCTTAAGTACACCGCCTCCAAATCTACCACATGCCACAAGAAACTAAAGGGAAGATACACACACACATACACACATGGAGGTGAGAAGGATATATAGAGAGAGGATATAAGAAGATAGATATCACTTCCCTTATGAGATATATGACGGTATGGATTAAAGCTGAAGATAGGGTAGGGTCTGAAATTTCAATAAATCATGTAAAATCAGAAGAGCCTCCACACAGAGGTGCTGGTGTGGTACCTAAAGAATAATAGAGCCTTCCAATAATTTATCAGTGAAAAATCAGGTAGATGGAGAGCAAAGCTAATGGCCTTATTCCTAATAACAATCTGTAGAACATGGAAAATAAGAAAAGGAAATTTAGAAGATTAACACATGGAGGCAAACATCACTGAAACTTGTGACACTGGCAAGGTATGTTCTATTCTAATGATGCTCTTGTGGTCGACAGTGATGGCCTAATACAGATAACAAAATAGATATAGACACTATATACAGTAGTAACGGGAAATGTCACCTCTCCCAGCATGGGTGAGAGGTTTCATTCTGGTAAAAGTAGAGCACCTGATAAGTTGATAGCATATTGACAATTTCATTTCTCAGAAAGTAGAAGAAACAACAAAGAGGACTGCTATTCAGGACTATAAAGATTGAGGAGGAGGAAGCTGTAGATGATGTAGGAGTGACAAGAGCTTTAAAAGAAGTAATGGTCCTCACAAAGGAAGTTCAGACTTTGTAAGAGCAAAGGAAGGAAACCTTTCACATGGGAGGACTCTAGATCCTACGACAGTAAATTCCAAAGTGTTTGGATATAGGATGGGGTAATTCCAAGCTAGAAACTCTATAAGGGAGTGTAACTTAAGACAGGTGGAAGGTGAGGCTTTAAAAACAAAACTGTAAGATTATTGACTCCAATGAGGAAAAAAGGAGAGAAGTAATTAAAGAAAAAAAAAAACAGGTAGAGATGTATTTATTAGAGGGTGACTACAAAAAGTGTGCAAATTCACCACAATAACATCAGTAAAGTTAATGCCCAGAAGGAGGTAAATATTTCTTTTCCTATCCACAGCACCTTACTGTTTCCTCCTCCCCTTCTCTTGCAGGTCAGAACTGCTGGTTACATTCTACCTAGGAGTGAGGAGACCAAAGAATTAGAACCTCAGCCTGGGAAAAGAACTTGAAAGTCCAAAATGGGAAAAAGACAAATACTGGTACGGACTTGGCAGTATCCCAAATAGGCTATTTTATGGCCAACAGAGTGGTCTGTGGGGACCTTAAAATCAGGAAATGCTGGCTTGGACTAAGGGTTCCAGATGATCTAGAGAAATGAGGCAGACTGGGCTAGCTCCATCAGTGGATCTGGGTGGTAAACCCACATTTCCCATATTTCTTGTGACTTCTTCAGATAACTGTTATTTTGAGGTTTTTGTTGCTTTTACTGAAAATGCTCTTTGTTTTTCTACTCTAAAGTTCTTCCAAATCTGTAGTTGTTAGATATATGCCAATTTTTAAAGGCCATTCTTCCCAAAGACTGGAGTTTGAGCCTAATGAATACTGAATGATGTCTCTAAATATTGCACTGTTTCTTGGTAAACATTATTTGTTTCCCTCCGTGGATGCCTCTGGTGCTTTTCTTTGGTGAGATCCCCTGAGTCTGGCACCCTTTAATCTCTGCAGTTCATAAAGTTAGGTCCAGGGACTATTATAATTTATAAGTTATGGACAACAAAAAATAAATGTTCAAAGTTATATTCAAGTTGAAAATGTTTGGACAAAAGACTGAATGAGAAAAGAAATACAAGACAAGGAAAATGACTGAAAAAAATACTCCATATGAGTTCATTTTTCTAGACCTGGATGACTTTCATCCTAAGATACCAAGAAAACGTACATATATAATCATGCAACATCTCTAAGTAAGGAAGAATGGAAGTTTGGAGATAAACAAACATGACTGATTTTCAAAAAGGAAGCAAATTGAGTCTTGAATGCCACACCACCAGCTCAGAAAAGGAGTAAGACCCAGCAAAGCCAGAGTAGTAATATGATCAAGATTATGCCACAGGAGTGGTTAATTAGGCACTGCCTCTGAGGCCTGCCGCTGGACCCTTAGGTGAACAGGCTTGCATGTGTGTGCAGACAAACACACCACAGTTACAGTAGGGTAGGATACTGACTTCCACTGTTGATGTTGTTGTGAAATGTTTCTAACAACATCCTCGTCTTTACATCCTCCACAGTCAAAGTCCCAAGAGGGAAAGTCCCAGGAGGGAGAGTCCACTTGGCTAAGTATGGATCTTGTGTATCTGTTTTAGTTATAGGGCTGAGACCAGAATAAGGTGACTAAGACCCTTCCTTGCCTTGAGCACAAAATTTAAAAGGGCACCAAAAAACTCACTGGACAAGATTAATAGTGTTTCAATGCAGTATTTTACAAAATCAAAATTAATGCACAAAAATCCATGATGAACAAAATATAAAAATTTAAAAAAAGGTTCAACAATAGCACCACGCCTAGCCATACTGGTACCTGAGACAAAAGGGAAAATCAATAACAGTGTTGTGTGCCTTTTTTTCTTTAAAATATTGGTATTTTGTTCATCATGAGCTTTTTTTAAGTTTATTTATTTAAGTAATTTCTACACTCAATGGGGGCTTGAACTCACAACCCTGAGATCAAGAGTTACATGCTATTCTGACTTAGCCAACCAGACCCCCCATCATGGATTTTCTACATTAATTGTGAGTTTTAAAAATTGCATTAAAATATTTATCCTTATTAATTACTGAATTTTTTGGCATCCCCTTAAATGTTGCAGCTGAGATGAACATCTCATTCTTAGCCCAGCATCAGGCTGGGACTTGCCATGGAACAAATTTTACTTATCCCATATAGCTTTGTAGGAGATCTAGATTCCATTGTCAAATATTATCCTGGGGTAGGTTTAGGCTTAACAGAATGAATAATTTTTAACCTTTAGGACTGTTCATAAACAGGATGGGTAGAGATGAGAAATGATGAAGGTGCCATTTGACCATGAATCCTGCAGCTCCTTATCAAGGAGCTGCAAAGTGAACTTGGCAGCAAGTGGAGTGAGACTGGGGTGGGATATTGAATAGTGAACCTCGAAAAGATGTATCTATGTCCTATTGTCTGGAACCTATGAATGTGAACCTGTTTGAGAAAAGGCTCTTTTAAGATGTAAACAAGTTAAGGATCTCCAAGATGAGATCATCATGGATTACCCAGCTGAGTTCTAAATCCAATGACTCTATAAGAGACAGAAGGAGAGAGGCCTAGAGACACAGAGAAAGTGGCATGATATGGAGAGGGGGAATTTAGAGAAGTAGATTTGTGAGAACTTCTAAATCTCAGAATCTGTTTCTAGCCATTTCCTGCTTAGTGGGAAAAACAAAAACAAAAACAGAAAAATAGAGTCTATGTGGAAAGCTAACACTTCGGAAAGTGATAGCAATGTTTCCAGAAACTTTTCAGAAACTGACACCTCTACTCTTTGGGCAATGAAGAAGAGGATATTAATTTTGATGCAATCAAGTTGGCATACTGAAATTACCAATAAATTAACTGGTGATGTTGTAAAGTTCACAGTAGCAACCTATCTCTAACAAATGCATGAAGCTATATCTAATATGTAGAATGCCATTAGATGCGGACTTCATCCAAATGTCATGCATGGGCACATAAGGAATGGTAGCTAATCCAAATTATGCAGGTAAGGGGAGAAGTATGCTCTTCTGAGTGGCTGCCAAACACTTTTCAAGTACTCAGTGTCAAAACAATGTCACATGTAGGCCACAAGCTTTCATAAATGCTGTATGTCCCTTTGTAGAAAAAAAAATATCTTTGTAGGCCCGTATCACTCTGCCCTAGCTACTAATTTATAAAATGGGCTTAAAAATCTGAGTACTTCATAAGCTTTTACGAAATGTGAATACTCACAAAGAATGACATTCCAGTTTCAAACTTTTTGCATTGATAATTTAAAAAGGAGAAAAGACAACTAAGACAAAGGAATAAATCTTAACTATATGTCACAAGTGTTTTTTATAACTTTAAATTGTTTTCATGAAACCAAATATTTTAAGTTAAAAGGAGTAATTTTTTTTTTAAGATTTTATTTATTTACTCATGAGAGACACACAGAGAGAGGCAGAGAGATAGGCAGAGGGAGAAGCAAGCTCCCTATGGGGAATTCAATGCAGGTGGGTGAGATTATGTATATTTAAAGTTTTTTCCTTGAAACATTACTTGCAAGATTTTTAAAAATCAACATTAAAGAAAGCTTCTAGAAGTATCAATAACATCAAAAATTGGTTTATATTACCTCATCTCTATAAATTTAAGGAATTAGATGCCAGTTCTCAAAGGTTGGGAGTCTGAAAACATAAAATTAAGGTAAGATTCTCTCTTCAGTTCTTTTCAAGAAAATGCTAAAGCACTCAGAAATACCACAGCACCCTCTTTTGGAAGAAATGTATTGTTTTTACAGGGAGCCTGCTGGAATCACTAAGGTTTTAGAGCCAAAGGTCTCTTAAAATTATTAGGATTGGTCTCCTTATTTTACAAATAGGAATCTGGCGTTCAAAAGAAAAGACCGCCCCAAATCATATATGGAGGTAGCAGCAGAGCTGGGAATCAAGCCCCACATCAGATCCTAAGCAGAACTTGTTTTTTCCTGGTCTTTGCATTATTAAACACATTTTTAAAGGATTAAAAAATAATAAAACTCTTCCAATCTTTGGAAGTATGAAGGCCTATACTCAAAAAGCACCCTAGGCACCCAGCCATTTAAAAGTATTATTTTAGAAAGACCTGTCCATTCTTGCCTGTTGCTTGAAACAAATCAGAGTAAGAGTTCATAAAACCTCATAACCTCTGCATTTGTCTATTAATAATAAATCCTTCTAAAAAGCAACAGATGAGAGAGTAAAATCATTCTATTTATTCTAAAAAACAAAATCTTAATGAGAATAGACTCGATATTAATTTTGGGCTTCTAAGAAAATCTATCATATAATCGACCTAATGAACTGGGATATTATTCTGAAGTAAAGTCCTACATTTTCACTACTTAGGCTGGTTTATGAATGGCCACTCATAAAGGGAAAGAAACAGTATATAACTCCTGTCCAAAAATATAAATAATATAAGGACTGCCATTTTAGCTTTTATCATTCTATTTCTAGATCTAAACATTACACCTGTTTCCCTGACAGATAGTATTCTTTGAAAGTATACCCTGTGTTTTCCTCTTATTTGAAGGATGATTGACAAAAAGAAACAAATGGACATTATGACAAGTGATGAATAAAATAATGTATGGCTTTTATCATCAGCAGCATTTTAACAGCCTTCAAAGTATGAAGCAGTTGCACTGGGGCTATGATATTTATTCTTGGCTGATAGTTGTCTATTGATGAATCTGTAAAGGTAAGTAAGCATCATTAATTCTTTTGAGAAATGTTTACTGAGCTGCCAACCTGCAAGGCATTTTTTTTCTAGTATTTATTTATTTATTCATGAGAGAGAGAGAGAGAGAGAGAGGCAGAGACATGGGCAGAGGAAGAAGCAGGCTCCACGCAAAGAGCCCGATGTAGGACTAATCCCTGGACTCTGGGATCACGCCTTGGGGCAAAGGCAGAGGCTCAACCACTGAGCCACCCAGGCCCGGAAGGCATGGTTTTAGGTGCTGGGAATATAAGACTGGATAAAAGAGGGAAGGTTCCTGCTCTCATGGAATGGACATTCCTGTAAAGTGGGAAACTGTTAGTAAACAAATAAAAAAATAAATGAACAAGGTGATAGTGAAATGTGAAGACAGTAAAATGAGTACCTAAAGAAAACCTTAAAATTAATCTTTATAGTGTTGAACACCCACTAAAAATTGTTCATCACTGTGGCAACCAAATCAATCCTTTATAGATTGTCCATTAAAATGCTATGTGACATGGGCATGGAGCCTATAGTGACTTGCTCTACTGGAGGAGGTGAACTGCTATGCTCTTTTTTCCTCCAAAGTTTAGCAGGCATATCTTAGTATCCCAGATATTTAAATTACTTTATTTATCCAGTATCTAAATTAGGCAATGTTTTAGGTATTTCTAGCTAGTCACATGTGCTGAGTTTCAAGATAACTGACACTTATCAACATAAGCCTCTTGTGAAATTCTTTTTTTTTTAATATTTTATTTATTTATTCATGAGAGAGAGAGAGAGAGAGAGAGGCAGAGACACAGGCAGAGGGAGAAGCAGGTTCCATGCAGGGAGCTCGATGTGGGACTCGATCCTGGGACTCCAGGATCACGCCCTGCTGAAGGCAGCTGCTTAACCACCAAGCCACCCAAGTGTCCCTCTCTTGTGAAATTCTGCCACTGCCAGATTACTAGCTACTCTTGCCCCTTCTGGTGGTTTCCAGTCTAGGTCTTCTTTGTGGGCTAGTCAAGACTCAGAATGACGAGCTAAATGTTAAAAATAAAAACCAAAGATAATCTGAAATCAGATATATTTTATGTAACTTTTTGACTTTTCCTCATCCATTTTCTGGATAAAATACACCAACTGAAAGCAGAGAATGAGATGAAGCATCTTCATTATCCAAAATTAAATATTTTGTTAGTGAAAAATGAAAGAATATAGATGACTTCTGACAAATCATTAATTGAAATTCAATTTATACTTTATAAATAGGAACATTGTTCTAGTTATTCAGCCAGAAATCTTTCTTCTGGTTAAAACTCCCTAACACGAGCACGTATTTTTTTTATTTTTATAATTGAAATGTAAAGATCTGATCTGTTTTAGAGAGACGGCTCTAGCAAAAATGGGAGAAGATAAATTGGTACAGCATGAAACTACGTGGAGAATGGCAGAAAAGTAATAAAATACACTAAATATTGCTATAGGGAATGTAATTCAACTCTAAGTACTGATGCCAAGAAATCAAGAGAAATGCCTAAGGGAATAAGAGGAGACTAAGAAGTTTCTCATCAGGGAACTAAGAATAAAAATGACCTCAACATAAAAGGTATAATTAGGGCCTGCTATGATAAATGCCACTACTTCTTTTTCTTTTCTTTTCTTTTTTTTTTTTTAAGAGTTTATTCATTTATTTGGGAGAGAGAGAGTGAGAGCAAGAAAGAGCATGAGCTGTGGGGGGCAGGGGGCAGGGAGGTGGGCAGGGCTGGGGGAGGGGGAGGATGGCAGAGGGAAAAGGAGAAGCAGATTTCCCACTGAGCAGGGAGCAGGACACAGGGCTTGGCCTCAGGACCCTGGGATCATGAACTGAGCCCAAGGCAGACGCTTAACTTACTGAGCCACCCAGGTGCCCCAAATACCACTACTTCTTTTGCATTCATTAAGAAATTGACTGCTGGGCAGCCTAGGTGGCTCAGCAGTTTAGCTCCGGCTTCAGCCCAGGGTGTGATCCTGGAGACCCAGGATTGACTCCCACATCAGGCTCCCTGCATTTCTGCCTTTCTCTCTCTGTCTCTCTCATGAATAAACAAAATAAAATCTTTATAAATAAATAAAGTTATTTCACTGGTTTCATTTAATTTTTTTAATTTTTTAATTTTTTCTTTTAATTTTTTTAAATGTGGCTACTAGAAGATTTAATCTAACATATTTCTATTGGACAGTGCTGATCTAGAATGTTACTCTAGATTGTCACTGGTCTATTCTGTGAAGACCATTTTGTATAGGCTGACAGCACTCTACTAATAAGGCTGGTGATAATGGGTTAAGAACTACATCAGGGGATCCCTGGGTGGTGCAGTGGTTTGGCGCCTGCCTTTGGACCAGGGCGCGATCCTGGAGACTCAGGATCGAATCCCACGTCGGGCTCCCGGTGCATAGAGCCTGCTTCTCCCTCTGCCTGTATCTCTGCCTCTCTCTCTCTCTCTGTGTGACTATCATAAAAAAACAAAAACAAAAACAAAAAAACTACATCAGTCAAATCAGTCAATCAGAAGTGGTCATGCCTGTAGGCAGAAGTATTATAAATATTGATCAAAAGAGAATAGGTATAGGTACCTATATCTACAATCTACTTTGAAATACATTAAAAAATCAACATGAATTAATGAATAGACAGAAAAACAGCTGATAAAACAAATGTAGTAAAATGTTAATGGTAGAATCAAGGAGATGGGTGTACAGATGTTCACTGCAAATTCTTTAAACTTTCAGGTATTTTAAAAATGTTTCATAATAGGGCAGCCCCGGTGGCCCAGTGGTTTAGCACTGTCTTCAGCCCAGGGCATGATCCTGGAGACCCGGAATCGAGTCCCATGTCAGGCTCCCTGCGTGGAGCCTGCTTTCCCTCTGCCTGTGTCTCTGCCTCTCTCTCTCTCTCTGTGTCTCTCATGAATAAATAAAATCTTAAAAAAAAAATGTTTCATAATAAAACGTTGAAAAAAAAGGGGGGGAAACAGGAAGGTTCTATCAGTATGGAATAGCATAAGGGTTATACTGGAGATTAGGAGGCCTGCTCCAGATACCCTTGCTGTTAAAATGTATACTTTGCAGTTTCATTGTTGGTGGAGAATAGGACAATGAATTAATAATGTATTCATAGTAATACTGAAGAAGATACTTTTTTCTGACTACTACAGTTTTTGATTTTTGTTATTTGATCTCTGCCTTCAGGAAGTAAGGCTTTTTTTTAAAGATTTATTTATTTATTTATTTATTCATTTATTTATTTATTTATGATAGACATAGAGACAGAGAGAGAGGCAGAGACACAGTAGGAGGGAGAAGCAGGCTCCTTGCCGGGAGCCCGACGTGGGACTTGATCTCGGGATTCCATGATGGCGCCCTGGGCCAAAGGCAGGTGCTAAACCACTGAGCCACCCAGGGATCCCCGGAAGTAAGGCTCGTAATAAAGAATTATAAGGTCTTTTATTTTACACTCAGAAACTTTCTTTTGAGAGTAGAGAGTTAAAGAACCTCAGCAAGAACACTCCAGCATTTATCATATATGCTGATATAAATGTATGCACATGCCCAAAAGGCTCTGGTGCCCGTAGGTAAATAGCTTGACAGTATTCATTCAGCAGTATTAGGCTGTTACCCTTAAAGATAAAAAATAAAAGAAACACAACTACCTTGAGAAGAGAAACTCAAAACGAGGCCTCCACATGATAATAATCAACTATCAAGATTGTAGGAGTTAAAAAAAATCAGTACATTAAATGCAGTAAATTCATGTGTTAAATTTCAACACTGCTGAATGACAAATGGCAAATGTGTAACTGCCACAGAGAAGAACACTTCTAATCAACTTTCTCAGTGAGCAGCACTGGAACACTGCTAAATAATTAATATAAATTATGGATCCAAAAATAGAAATGGAATGGACCTTGAAAGACAATCCAAGTTGTCTATGGTCTCATGAACATAAAAACTTGGGCGCTCACCTTAGAAAGGAGATGAATAAGGCCCAGAGAAGCTCACTGTCTTACCTAAGGTCATCTAGTCAAAAAACATTGGTGATGGGGATGGTGTGCAGTTTTCCTGCCATCTGATACACGATAATATTGCTAGTCGATAGACTTGTGATAGAGAATAAAACATTGGCTTCAGGTTAGGGGTGAACACTTAGGAATGATCTATCACCTTGACTTACAAAAGTTTAAAACTGGTTGGTGCTGGTTGGTGGGAATATAAAGTTGTATAAAACAGCTATGGGCCTAAACAGTGTAGACCTAGCCAATACTTAAATTAGAGGTTCTAACCAGTGAATAGTAAGCTACTGATAGACTCTGAAGTTTCATCTGAATGCCACTATCTTCCCCCTAACTCTACAGCTTGGCTCCCTTCTCACTGGGAAGGGAAGGAAACATAACACCAATGTCCTCTGCCTTACTCAGGGAATTCACCAACAGCATTTCCTCACCCCTCTCCCATCTGATGACTTCAAGGCTTCAGAGATATGAAAAACACTCCTTATTCACCAGAAAGATTGGAGAACCAAACAAAAGGTACATTGTCTATCATAAGCACCACTATCACAGTCACCAAACATTCCATAAGTCTAAAAATACACTTTGGGTCAAACATTCACTCAACCTTTTTCGTATACCTACCACATATCAGACACTGTGCTGGATGTTGAAATTTCTAAAAAGAACAGTTCCTGCTTATCAAGGAGTCTAGATAATTACAATCGGGTGACTGGTGCTATGCCATAGATGAGAGCAGGGTGCTCATCAGAAAGCACACATAAGGGGCCATGTGCCCAGAAGAATGAGGACGTCTGGGTGAAGGTAGGGAATGTGGGGAAGGGGGTTAGGGAAGACTTCTTGGAGAAGATTCTCAAGCTGAGCCCTGAAGGAAAAAAAATTAGCCAGACTAATGAAGCTACATGTATAAGGGCACAAAACTATGGTGATATTATATAAGACTCAACTGTTTGATAGACTATGAACATTTTCTATTTCAAGATCGTATCAATATCTAATTAAAATAAATGAATACCATTGATGGCTTTACTTTCACTTCTGAAGCTGCTTTTCTCTATTAATAAAGCAGATGAAGCAGCCCGGGTGGCTCAGCAGTTTAGTGCCGCCTTCAGCCCAGGGTCTGATCCTGGAGACCCAGGATCGAGTCCCACATCGGCTCCCTGCATGGAGTCTGCTTCTTCCTCTGCCTGTGTCTCTGCCTCTCTCTCTCTCTCTCTCTCTCTCTCTCTCTCTCTCTCTGTCTCTCATGAATAAATAAATCAATCTTAAAACAAAAAACAAAGCAGATGTATGGAAAGCTGGCAAAATCCTCAGAGACAGAATATAATACAGTGTCACGAAGCTAAGCCTCTGGTGTCAGACAGCCTAGGTTTGAATCTCAATTCTGACATTTACTAGCTGTAAATTTATCATGGGCAAGTTTCCTGACTCCTCTAACCCTTCATTTCTACATTTGTAAAATGAAAATAATATCTTATGAGACTATCATGAGGGCTAAATGAGATAATGCATATTAAATGCTCAGAACAGTTCCTGGCACAGGTGAAATTCATTTTCTCATTTCTTTCACAAATCTTCTCCCAATATGACTTTCCAGTAACACAACCATGTGCCATGAGTATCACCTTTGACAAATGTTAAAGTGGAAGAAAAAAATTTAAAAGAAGAAAGGTAAGTAAACAGGGTATTATCTAAAAATATAAGCTCTTTCTCTGCAGGAAGTTTTTTGTGGTTGCAGATTAAAGGAGATAAGAGATACCATTTGTGAAATACAAAGCTCAAGGTAACTATAGAAGGTGTACGTATTTAGTCCTTCAGAATTTTTAAAAAAAAAAATTTTTTTTTTAAAATTTTTTATTTATTTATAATAGTCACAGAGAGAGAGAGAGAGAGGCAGAGACATAGGCAGAGGGAGAAGCAGGCTCCATGCACCGGGAGCCTGATGTGGGATTCGATCCCGGGTCTCCAGGATCGCGCCCTGGGCCAAAGGCAAGCGCCAAACCACTGCGCCACCCAGGGATCCCAGTCATTCAGAATTTAATGAACTGATTCAATTAAAAAAAAAACCCTTTAGGATGTTCTTGCTGGATTTTCAGATTTCTTTGTCTCAACACACTAACAAAATGTTCAATTCTATCAAAAGAACACCCTTATACTAAAATCTAGATGTTACTAGTGGCAAAATCAAGCAAAGTTAAATAAGGTTGAAATTTACATTAATAGGGGATCCCTGGGTGGCTCAGCGGTTTAGCGCCTGCCTTTGGCCCAGGGCGTGATCCTGGAGTCCCGGGATCGAGTCCCACATCAGGCTCTCGGCATGGAGCCTGCTTCTCCCTCCTCCTGTGTCTTAGCCTCTCTCTCTCTCTCTCTGTCTATCATAAATAATAAATCTTTTAAAAAAAGAAATTTACATTAATATACAATTTCTTTGCTATTACAAACTAATGTTAAGAAAGTGTAAAGAACATTTTGCTATCTAAAATTACTTTTAATTTATTCTGGAATAAAGGATTAAAAAGCATTAAAAACACTAATTTTGAAAATCTGCCATAGCTTCTCATATAAGAAGTGAATAGTACTTAGTGACTTAGAAAATTCAGAAGGCAGTTA
Organism: Vulpes lagopus; assembly: GCF_018345385.1. Lineage (NCBI taxonomy): Eukaryota > Metazoa > Chordata > Mammalia > Carnivora > Canidae > Vulpes > Vulpes lagopus. Next base: position 59,838,267 of record NC_054829.1, read on the forward strand.
TGTTTTATTTTTTTTTAACTTTTTTTTAAATTAATTAATTTATTTATGATAGTCACAGAGAAGAGAGAGAGAGAGGCAGAGACACAGGCAGAGGGAGAAGCAGGCTCCATGCACCGGGAGCCCGACGTGGGGTTCGATCCCGGGTCTCCAGGATTGCGCCCTGGGCCAAAGGCAGGCGCCAAACCGCTGCGCCACCCAGGGATCCCGGCAGTTACGTTTTAAGGCAAAATCTACCCCAAGTGTATTTTGAAGAATATGTCCTTCAAAATGCTCTGTGAAAAAAGTTCCATAGTCAAACAGTATATTTCTCTTGGAAAATATCTGCATCTCTTTCCCTCCACATTTGTTGTTTTGCCTAATTCCTCCCTCTATCTTTGGACCCTATCGTTTTCTATGTTCCTGAATTCACTATCACTCGCTCCTTTCCTCTTACACAGTCAGCTTCAACCCCTATCTGGATCTTCTCCCACTTGTCCACTCACTTTATCCCTTCCAGATACTGCGCCATTTCTGTCCTCCCTGCTTCCTGTCTCAATTTCCATCATTACTTGCGAAATATTGGAAGTATACATATTGGTCTCTGTCCCTGATTCCTGGCACAGAGCTCCTAAAACCCTTGGAAATTCCTGGGTGATAGGAGTGTCTTTTGTTCTAATGAGGTGATTCTTGATGGGCTCCTGGATAGTTTCAGCATGAGGGACAGTCACCAGAAAGACCAAGCCATGATTAGAAGCTTGGAAATTTCAGCTCCAGCCCTCCACTCTCCAGGAAATGAAGAGGGGCTGGGAATTAATGTTCATGCCCACATGATGAAGCCTCCATAAAAATCCTAAAGTATGGGATTTGGAGAGCTTCTAGGCTGCTCAATACATCTATATACCAGGAGGGTGGCACACCCCAATTCCTTCTGTATGGAAGCTCCCATACTTGGGACCTTTCTAGACCTTGCCCTATGTATCTCTTCATCTGGCTGTTCATCTGTACTCTTTACATTATCCTTTATTATATAATAAACCAGTAACCTTAAGTAAGTGTTTCCCCGAGTTCTGAGAGCCATTCTAGTAAACGATAAAACTCAAAGAGGGGTCGTGGGAACTTCCAATTTACAGCAGTCAGAAGTACAGGTGACAACCTGGGACTTGCAACTAATGTCCGAAGGGGATGTGAAGTCTTGTGGGACTCAGCCCTTGACCTATGGAGTTGGCACTAATTCCTAGTGTCAAAAAACTTTATTCAATTGTAGGACAAGCAGCTGATATCACAGATAATTGCCTGATGTGTGAAAACATCTGGTGTCAGAGGTTAAGTAAAGTGTGGCATGTTCTGTGTCAGTGATAAAAGAGAGACACATAGAGTGTGTTTTTCCTATACAACCCTCAAGCTACTCCATTTGGCTGCTTCTCCCTTCCCTCCACTTCCATAGCTTACTCTAGAGTCAACCAATCATCTCCTTATCACTATATTCAGTGACCCTTCCTGATCCTCATTCTCCATGATTGTTGTGTTAACATTTGACAATATTAATCTCTGCCTGCCTTTTGAGACATTCTCTTCCTTTGGCTGCCATAACATACTTACTTTTCTAGTTTACCTCCAATTTCTGCAGGCACTCTTCCATGTCCTCTGGCAAGTGTATCCTCTACTACACAGTTATGTATTAAAATACCTTAAAGCTCAGTCTTAGAATTTCTTTCTCCTTTCATATGATTTTAATTATCACCCACAGGCATTTGAGTAAAATATTTCTATCTGCTGCCCAGACCTCTCTTCTGAACTCTAGGGCTATATTCTCAACTATCTATTAAGTATCTCCTTTTGGATACCCAGGAAGGATCAAACTAGATACATCCAAAGCCAGACTCACAATTTTCCCTCCAAACGTCTTTCAAATTCTCAGTAAAGGGCATCACCTTCCAACCAGTTAAACAAATCCATATTCTGATGTCATCCTTGATCTCTTTCTCCAGTTCACATACTCCCATCCAGTTATCAAATTCTCTCAGTTTTATTTCCTAAATATATGAAGATTCATCCATTTCCAACTAGTCTCTGCCTCTCTAAATCTAGATTTCTGTGCTTTATTCTGGGTGAGTTTCTCAGTACCAACTTCCAATTAATAAATTCTTTAATTGTGGCCAGTCTAGGGTTTATCATATCACTGAATTATTTCAATGACTATTTTTCATTCAAGAATTCTAACTGATTCTTTTAAACATTCATCTGGTTCTTATTTCATTTCTGCCTGTTTTTATTTAATATTTTCTTGTTTGCCTTAAATGGAATATATTAATTTGAATCTGAGCATATAAAACGTATTTTGTTTTTATGGTTTTGAGAGAGAGTTACAGGCCATTGACTTCAAATGGTAGTTATAAGGGTTCCCCCCCACCCTTACCTTAGATTCTTTTGCCATTTTGAGAAGCCTCACTCTTGCTCCACTTCTAAACAATAAATCTGACTTTGCCCCATCTCACCTTGCACACTTTTAGTCTTTACTATCCCAAAGGAGTTGAAATCCCTGTCTCCATGCCTATTCTAGGACTCAGAACCAAGCAGGCCAATAGTTTTAGCTCTACTCAAGATTTTCTTTATGTTTTCTTTTGTTTTTGAGCTTGGCAATATCCTTTTGGTTTGCAGTTTCTGTAAGTTCATCTATCACTGATACGTATTTGGTGCAGAAGTGGTACATCGACGTGTGAATTTATGGAACCACCTTGATTGGAAATCACTGATTCACTTTCCACACTGTAGCCAGAATTATACTTTTAAAATTAAAACTGGATTATGTCAATTCCCTGTTTTCTAGCAATCTTAGGATAAAGACCCAAGTCCTTGAAGTTACAAGGTCTGTACCCTTTCTGCTACCATTCTGACCTTTCAGTCTCTCATACTTTCCATTTTTCTGTTACCCAGTCCCCAGTAAGGGCCTTTGCACATGCTATTCTCTCCACCCAAAATGCTCTTTTCATCCTTTTTTGTTATCTTTCTTTACCTAGTTAACTCCTAATCATCCCTCTGATCTTAACTCACTTGCTATATTTTCAAGGAAACCTTCCCTGATCTCCTTATCTAGGTCAAGTTTTTTTTCTTAAATGTCTTCATAGGACCTTGGACCTTTTTTTGTTTGCTTGGTACCACTTATCACACTTGCATTTTTACCTGTATTTCTAGGATTATTATAATGTCAGGCTAGTTAAAGTCCCCTCCATGGGGACAATGATCATGCCTGTTTTTATTTACCACTGTATCCTCAACCTAGCTGCTGAATAACTGAAAGAAAATTCGGACCCTTCACAATATGATATTTAAGGTGTTCAAACCAGGGCCATAACCAACATTCTTGACCTCATGTCCCGCTACTACCAAACAAGTAAGATATGCTCTAGCTACTAGGGGTCTACTCACTATTCTTCAAGTATGCTTTTATTTTCTGCCTCTAAACACTCATGACTCAAACTGCTGTCTCTGCTTAGAATACCCTCTCCACTAACTCTGCCTGAGGAAGTTTATCTCAAATGCCAGCCTGTTCATGAAGTCTTTCCTTAATCTCCTTATTTACATCTCACTTATAGTGTTCATATGCCGTCCCTCCCCGAATCGTGTATGTCTTATCACTTCAGAGCTGTGAGTTTTCTCAGGGCAAGCCATATGGTCATTTCCAGAACCACATAATAGTCACTTAATATTTATTAAACTGAATCTGAGCACAGATAATTAAATTTACTTTTGTTGATTTGTAGATTTTATTAGAAAGCGACTATGCTGTATTTAAACTCCATCAAACAAAATACATAGTAAAAGAAAACCTTCTGGTTTTGAGTTACCTAAAACAAATGTTTGGTTGTTTTATGTTGTACTGAAATAAAAATAAGAACACATGGAGAGGACAAAAAGACAGATTTTATGGCTTCTACACTAGCACAAAGAAATGTAAATAAAACTCTACCAATGTTTTATTTACTCCTTCTGCTATTAAATCTTAGAATATCTTATTTTCCAAATGGGATAGCTAGATTGAGAATTTAAACACTTAGGGCTCTTGGTAAGGGGTAGGGGTAGAATGTGGCAGTAAGGCAATAAAGAGAGTGAAGCTATTGCCTACTAGAGCTAGAAAACATACAGATTACTGGCTGCAGTGACATTCTTATTTTGAGACCATGTCATATCCCAGGGAAAATGTGGAGAGGGGTTTCCTTAAGTTGACAGGGCCCTTGAGTTGGTGGGTTAAAGGGGAGAGAGAGAAAAGCAAAAAAAAAAAAAACCCCAAAAACAGAAGTAATCTCAGGCGGTAAGGGTCAGCACACACAGAACAGAAAACACCGTGGATATAAAGAAAGAAAGAAAATCTCAGGATAGCACAAGTAGCAGAACAAAGAAAGAGTGGGAAAGATTCCCACCTATTCCTTCTAAAGCAACACACCAAAACAACTCTATGTCTTTTTGTAAGATACCATAAAAACGGTCTTTACTAACAATATATTTAAAAATTTGTTAAAAAGAAGTCTTACACACTTGAAACAATTGTCAGAGAACCCCAAATAATTGTTAAATGCTAAAGCAGGCATTACAATTACATAAAACAACTGGACAGATGTGCCAATTTCACTAGTACAGGTACTGGTAAACAATATTAATGAAAAATAACCAAAAATTTTGAGTACATCAGTGTGGGGGAAAAGTCTTTAAGTTCCAAAGCATTTCAAACCACAGAAAGGGTAAGTTTTTTTCTTTGCATTTCCACTGACTCTAAAAATAAACCTTTATTTTTTTCCAGATTATAAAGGAAATATATGTTTGTTGTTTAAAAAAATTCTAACACTATGCAATATGTAATATAGAAAACCAACATTTATATAACCTTTCTCTTTGGAAGTAACTAATGTTTATCAGTTGGGTAACAGCCACTTTTTTGATTACTTGAGAATAGTAATAGGAGAGCTGCTCTGAACAAGATTATACTGATTTTTCAATTTCTCCTTTGAGCTGTACATTTCCTACTCCCTACTAAGGAAACAGAAAAGGAAAAAGAAAATCCCAAATACACACCGATCCTCCAAAACAGGCAATCCATAAGTAAGACTAACCTTGAAGAAAAAATCAAAGGTGACTGGGCAAAACTGTTAGACTAAGTGGCAGAAACAAATATTATCAGATATTGAAAAATGGAGTAAAAGTAGAAAAAAATACTAGCCAGTCTTTTTTATAATTCCGATAATCTTGATAACTTTTCCTTCAAAGAAGAGTGAAGTAGCCAACCTAATTATCTATGGTTTTTAGCTTTTAAAAAAGAACACTGTACAAATTAGGTATACTGTGGTGCCAGAGGGCAAAGAAGTGCTCAAAAAACTGCACAATGATGGGGGTATGTCAAAGAGACAGGAGCCAATAAAAAGTTTGCAATTGCCAAAGCCAGACTAATCTGAACAAAATAAATATTAGATTATAACCCAAAATATAAAATAAAAAAACCATGAGTACATACTATTATAAATAAGGATTAAATAAATAAGTAAATAGAGAATATACAAATTTCCCATATTTCTACATGGGAATTTAAAATAATTTATGCAAATATTCTGCCTCTAAAGAGGTAAAGCATACAACCATTCCCCCCCACCCCATGCATGGCTGCACACTGACTTCCTTCCAAAGATTACAGCATGAAAAGAGGGGAAAAAAAACTTCGTATTGGAGAAAACTGACAAACCCTTCCTCAGCCAGGTGATCAAAGTTAGTATCAATAAGGATAAGTCATGATGATACTATACTTTTTATGTGATGTTATAGGGCCAGTACTTTACCTTTATGGTCTTTCCCCCCAAAATCTAAAATCTGAGGCTAATCATGAGAAAGACATCAACAAATTCCAGTTGAGGGACATTCTATGTAATAACTGCCCAGCACTCCTCAAAACTGTCAAGGTCTTCAAAATAAAGTCTTAGAAACTCTCACAGGGAAGAGGAGTCTAATGAGACATGATGAATTAAATGTAAGGTGGTATTCTGGATGAGATCCTGTGACAGATGTTGTCAGCTCTATGTCATTTTTTCTTTCTGATGACATGTCAGAGTGATAACCAGGTGATGGACATTGAAATGGAATTAATAAAACAAAACACTGGCAAGTAATTAAGAATTTGGTAAACTTAGAATGTTTTTACAACCATGAAACTATGTGGCTTTGCAATTTTCACTTTCAAGTTCTTATTTTGGTAAAAGACTGATATTGATAAAACACTTTATGTATATTTTGCGGGGTTATTTTGGTCCATTTGAAGAGGAAGTGCTGTTTCCATTTATCTTCTAAGCTTAAACCCTTAGAAGGAAGGGAAGATCGCCTGTTATCTCTTTCCTAAACCGATGAGAAAATTTTCAAGAGGTTTTCCTGCCATTCATATCATAGTATGTGTAGATCTTTTCTGGAGAGGGAGATCTACGATAACTGGAAAACTTCAATTTAGATTAATTCTATAACTTTATATACACAAGCAATTTCTAGGCATTTATGAGTTACACAAAACAGAGTGAAAAAATGCTCTACTGACTAAATAACATTGCATTTGCAAGCTCCCCCCCCCACATTAAAGAAATGATGTTTGCCATAATTATTTAACAAATACCAAAGGCAATTCTGATACTCCAACCCACCTGAGTATCTCTTTAAATCTTAAGAGTGCTTACTCTATAGGAGGTATATTAGGGATATATACTTCCTGACCAGATTTTTAAAAACTGCAATAAAATTATAAAATTTTAAAACAAGGTCTAGTACTGCTACGGATTACTGTGAATCCAAAGTGAAGAATCAGCTTTCCATTTTCCAAAGAGGTCAATAAGCATGAGTCCTGCTACTGGGCCTTCTGACCAACCTGAGATAGCACTAGTGATATGGAGTTACTGAGGCCTGTTCTCTCAAGCTCATGTAACTGTGTTTCTCACTCCTTTACTGCTGACTCCTTTACACAATCCATTCATTTATTCCTAACAAGGATGCTGTAAAGAGCACTCAACAATGCCCACATGCCCCTGTACTGAAAGGGCCTACAACAGAGCTCTTTTTGGTTTAAATATTAGGAATAATGGTACTTTCTCTAAACAGTTTGTTTCCATTTGATCTGATGAACTATGTGAATCCTCAAAATCAGTGAATCTTACAGTGGAAATAACTTCCTTAGAAAGTGTACCAGAATTATGTGTCTTCAAACTTCTCCACTTTCTGATATATCTTAACTCTTTCTCAAGCCCATCCTGGCCCCTTTGAGAATCTCTTTAGGTAAAGAGGGTGTTTATAAATGCAGTGTGGAGTGCTTATGAATGATGTGCAGGAAGATAAAAGGATGAATCCCTGCTCTTTGGCACTCACGTTTTCATCTTCAAGTTTGCTGATAGAATTTACAGCTAAATTACTAGAGCACTTCATTGGTATGAATTTTGTGGGCCAATCTTAAACTTCTAATTTTTCCTAAGCTTATTTTCCCTTTGTGCTCTTATGTTACCTTTATTTTAACTTATTTTAAGTTTATTTTTTGCAGTGCATACATCATTATAACCATCTTTTATCTAATAGAACAAAGCAAAACAGAAATAATCTAAAAATAAAGAGTACCTACTCTGGAATGGGGAGGATAAACCTGAAGGAACTACATATTCTTCCTAATACTATTTTGAAAAAAAAAAAGTCTAAGTGAAATACTGCAATAAAATCTAAGCTCTGAATTCATCTTAATTATTATTGAGAGAAAAATCATCCTTCCAAGAGTTAGAAGTCTGAAACAGAAACTATTTTAAAAGGAAAAAGACCTGTTATTTTGAAATAAATATTTTAACACAAAATTAATGACTAATAAAATATTACCACTGTCATAATAATTAGGTATGAACAATTTATAAGACTTCAAAAACATATTTAAGTTAATTTACTACTCATTCTGGAACTGCTGTTTACCTTGCAGATTTAATAATATGTATTTTAAATTTTTGGTTAAAGTGGGTATTATATTTTCACAGGTAGTTCTACCTAGCACATTCCTAAGAAGTGTGTTTTAAAATACTGCCATAGGGCAGCCCGGGTGGCTTAGTGGTTTAGCGCTGCCTCCAGCCCAGGGCGTGATCCTGGAGACCCGGGATTGAGTCCCTGCATGGAGCCTGCTTCTCCCTCTGCCTGTATCTCTGCCTCTCTCTCTCTCTCTCTCTCTCTCCCTCACCCTCACCCCATGTCTCTCACGAATAAATAAATAAAATCTAAAAGAAAAGAAAAGAAAAGAAAAGAAAAGAAAAGAAAAGAAAAGAAAAGAAAAGAAAACTGGCTCTTTAAGGAGCTTTAAAAAAAAAATACTGCCCCCCCCCCAAAAATACTGCCATAGAAGCAAGATATACACAATGATTCACATAGACAATCTCACAACACCCCAAGTAGCTATCACACAAACATTATCAGTGGCACATCAAGAGAAGAATCAACTTGCCATTAATATTCTGTCAGAGAGAAAACAGATATGGGAACCTGGCAACGCTGTATTCCTAACAATGCTGTTCTAAGACATACAATCATTTGACTGACTAACGCAATCAGGGAAATTTTGTTTCAAACACCATGCAAAATATACCCTTTTGGGGATATCTGGAAAGAAAGAGAGATATAAGGTCAAATTCATTATAGAAATTTTGCCTGGCTTCATTCAGCTTTCTACTTACTCCCTTGATTACTTCACCCAAAACCCACTTAGTGGCACTTGATCATACACCCCATTAGCAGTCAGTACATGTAAGAACCATTCTAAGTGGTATAAACTATTCCAGCAGTCACATGCCAAAATAGAACTCTTACGAGTCAAGAAGGTGGAATGAGTACTCTAGGTACCTTAAAATCATCATAATGCTAATAGAACTACTTAATAATACTTCTAATATTATAATGAGTATATATTATATAAAGTATATATATAATTTATATTATAAATAATATAAAATTTAAATATACAATTATATACTTATAATACAAGTACTTGATATATACTACTAGTTGGTTATGGAAATAAGACAAACTTCTATTTTGGAAGTGGAAGAAGTATATTAATCTTAGGACCAAGTTTCAGTACCTTAAAATGAGTTTCATAAAGTCAGTTAAAAAAAGAGATTCCCAATCTAAGAATCATTAAGACTTCTAATAATATTGAGTGTTTGACTTTTATAAATTACTTATTTTTGTAAAGCAATATGAACACACTTCTGAGAAACTGCTTTTATATAATAGTGGTTCTCAAAATGTGGTCCCCAAACCAGCAGCATCAGCACTACCTAGGAACTTTTTAGAAACGTAAATTGAGTCCTTCTGAATCAGGAACTCTGGGTGTATAGGGCCAGCATCCTGTTTTAAAAAGCCCTCAAAGTGATTCTGAGGCCCACTAAAGTCTGAGAATCAATATTCTAAAATACAGCAGAATCATTAGTGGTTAAGTTTATAATACTACATATTTATTTTAAAGTTTCTTATCTTTAAGAATAAGTTAGTTTTTTCTAAAGAAATATAATAAATATTTGTAGAAATATGTAATTCAGATAAAATAAAATGTGCTATCCTGGATTAGAGTTTAACCTAGAAATAACTGGATTAATAATTGTTCCTATAACTCCTGCCCTTAAAAACACTGAAAGAATCACTTTTTAAATTTATTTATTTTAGAGAAAGAGAGCAAACACAAGCAGGAGGGGCAAGAGGGAGAAGGAGAGAGAATCTCAAGTAGACTCCATGCTGAGCATGGTGCCTGTAGCAGGGCTCGGCTCAATCTCAGTACCCTGAGATCCTGACCTGAGCTGAAACTAAGAATTGGTAGCTTAACTGACTGTGCCACATAGGTGCCCCAAGAACCACTCCTTAAATTCCATTGGAAAGAAACTTGTTAACCAGTTGACTAAAATTAAGAAAATATTTAGAAATAATCTTCAATCACTTATTTCCAATCATTAGTAATCAACAAAACTTACGAAAGTAAACTGGGAAAAATGACAAGTTTTTGATTCTAGATTTCAATATAGAAAAAAATTACTCAAACACCTTCTCAGAGCAAACATGGGGGTAGTACATGTTCTTTGAAGGCAACAGTAGCAGCACGACATCCTTGTTTTGACACCAAGGAACAAGACCTTCTACCTCTAAAGCCAGACCTTAAGAGCTAGTCTTTAAGCAGGAGGAGCAATTATATGGAGAAAAGTATTTAAAAGTTGCAGAGGTATAATAAAAATACTTCAATACTTAATCTAACATTTGCCATTGCAAACATAGTAAAGTATTTAAGAGTTTCTTTGCTACTTTAACATCATTAAAAGATAATTTCAAGCACAGTTGGTGTTAAACTACACAGTATTTCTACAATTTGGGCAAAAAAAAATATGCCCAAGATTTTATATATACACACACACAAAAAACCCACCAAGCATAGTTTACTGTATCTTAGGTTCTTTATGGTATTAAAACATTTGTAAGAGGTTATGTAAATCAACAGAAAGAAATAAAATAACTTGGGTGGCAGGAAAAAAAGAAAACTCATTGCCAAGTAAATGCTACTGCCAAATGACCTTTAATGGCTAAAACCCACGTCTCCATTTTTCTCTCACTGTAGTAAAACCAACTAAGAGATGGCAATCAAAACAAATTCTGCAGTGTTTCCATCAAACTGCTTTCTATTCAATGCCCCAAGCATGCTATAAGAATGAAAGCATTCAATGCTGATCTCTGGTCGTAATTCTTTTAAATTACATTATAAATTTTCATTCTGCAGAAGCTATTTTAACCAATTCTCAGTTATCTACAAAAATTGGTAGTAGAGTTTTGAACAGCTAGTAAGATTATCTAAAATGATGTACTTTTTCCCTATACCCCCTCTACTAAAGGAGCTTATGAACAACTGAAAGCCCAAAATGCAAGCTGCAAAAGGAGCAAGGAACAAAGACACTAGGACTTATGGGTAGGAGTGTGTGTGTGTGTGTGTGTGTGTGTAGACAGAGATAAACTAGAGATAAGAAGCTTTCCACTTTATATCCTTTTGTTTTTTTATTTTTTATTTTTTTTTAATTCATGAGAGACAGAGAGAGAGACAGAGAGACAGAGACACAGGCAGAGGGAGAAGCAGGCTCCATGCAGGGAGCCCGATGTGGGACTCAATCCAGCGCCAGGCCAAAGGCAGGCGTTAAACCGCTGAGCCACCCAGGGATCCCCTATATCCTTTTGTTTTTTAGATGAAAGGTTGGTAAAGTGCCTCTGTCCTCTCCAGGCGATCTCACATTGCCAATTATTAATGATGACTCGGTGACTCAAAAGAAAAACCCATCTTAAAAATGAAAGTTGTGAAAGTATGTGTAAACTATGAGTCATGGAGACTTAAGAATTTCAACCTGATCATTCTAGAAAAAATGATCAACAGACGCATTAGTTCTTTCCACATAAAACCATGGTGAAGGAAACTGACATCGAAAAAAAAGAACCCAGGCAAAGACAGTTTGCATGGTGATGTTGAAACTCATTTCTAGCTCCTGGGCTAGACTTTGACCATTATACCAAACAAGACATCACCAACCCCAGTGCGGCCGTCATTAGAGCTGTTCAAAAATACTAATTCTCTTTCTCCTTCTGGGCACATGTGGTAGGATTGCCTCCCTTATCTTACTGAACTAAGGTGTAGCTGCATAGCTTGCATTAGCTGCTAATAAATTATGAGAAGTTATAGGTATCATATCTGAGTAGAAGCTTTATGAGTCAGTGTGTACTCTACCACCTTCCCTTTTCCCTCTGTCACAGTGACTGGGAATATCTCAGAAAGTTATTCTGAGTCCCATGGGGGACAAGAATGATGATGACACAGAGGATCCACAATGAACATGTAGCATGTACAAGAAATAATTTGTTTTAAGCCACCCAAATTTGGGGTTTATTACTGCAGCATAACATATCCTAATACTAATAATCTTTTATTTTCTCTATATGGTTAATATATTCCTTATTTAATTATTTTATAGAAAAGTAAGCCATTAATTTAGACACTCAAGTTTAGAATCTAAGCATCAGTTTAAAAAAAAAAAAAAAAGAAGACTCTTGGGACGCCTGGGTGGCTCAGTGGTTGAGCATCTACCTTCGGCTCAGGGTGTGATCCCAAGTCTGGAGATTGAGTCCTACATTGGGCTCCCTGCATGGAGCCTGCTTCTCCCTCTGACTGTGTTTCTGCCTCTCTCTGTGTGTCTCTCATGAATAAATAAATAAAATCTTGAAAAAAAAATGAAGACCCTCAAACTAAAAAAACTAAAAGAGGAGATTGTCAGTTATTTAAATTAGGAGACTAAACACATCACAAAAAACTACCATGCTATTGTTCCTAGAAACTTAAGGCCATAGACAACTAAATGGATTCACAAGGTAGTTCTTTTTCTTTTCTGTTTAAATTAATTGGACTATATGCCAGGTATTGCAATCAGTGCTTTTTAAGAATTACCCGATTTAATCTTTACATAAGGCATGAGAAGGTTAAGTGACACTAGTAAGTGGACTAGGGTACAAAGACCGAAACTCAAGAAGTCTTTTAGAATTAATCCTGAAAAAAAGATGCTATTTCTGACAAGTTATACAATTTACTGTATATCTACTTGTTCATTCTTTCATTCATTTACTAGGTACCTACTGGGCAATTTATTATGTGAGAGGCCCTTTCCTTAGTGCTGAGAATGTAACTGTGAATAAGATGCACAAGATCTTCAATCTTAGGGCATTTACATTCTGATGGAGATTAATAAAGTAAACAAGACATGCACTGAAGTGTTATGAAGGTATTTAATAAGTTAACTATTGCTGTATAATTAACTACCCCAAAACTTGGGTTAAAATAACCAGTTATTTTCTCACAGTACTAAGGGTTGACAATTTGGATTGGGTTCGGCTAGATAGTTCCTGTGGTCTGCATGGTATTGGTTAGGCCAATCCATGTGTTGTCAGTTGGCAGGTTCCAGATGACCTTACTCACATGTCAGAGCCTTAGCTGGGATGGCTGTCCTCGTTCTCCCTCTCCCTCTCTTTCCATGTGGCATCTCATCCTCAAGGAGACTAACACGGGCTTGTTTACAAGGCTCTGGTTCCTAGAGAGTGACAGCATAGCTGCATGGCCCCTTGAACTCCTTGCCTGAAACTTCCATAATGTCACTTATGCCACATTCTATTCATCAAAGCAAATCATTAAGCAAGCCCAGATTCAAGAGATGAGGAAACAGACTCCATCTCCTGATAAGATGAACTGCAAAGAATCTGTGGCCATTTTTAATCCACCACTAAAGTAAATAAGGTTGATGTGACTGAAGATACAGGCAGAAGGTAGGAGAGCAGACTGGGGTTACTTCAGAAGAACTAGGGAAGACCTATGAGATGCTGATGATGTAGAAAGAATATTAAAAGTTGAAGGAATAGCAAGCACAAAGATCTTGAGGCAGGAATAAGTTTGGTATATCTGAGGAATAGGAAAAATTCTAGTGTCCATAATTCAGTGAAAGAGAGAAAAAAACAAACGGGGCTGAAAGAGAGGGAAAGATCAGATGATGAAAGGTACCATAATCCATGATCAGGAACTTGGATTTTATTCTAAGTATAGGTGAAAGTCATTGGAACAAGGGTGAAAAAGGAAGGAAACCACATAAGAATTTAAGTGAGAAATGATTTTAATGGAGATGGAAAAAAATAATAAGATTATGGGATACTTGGGGGGTATGACTAATAAAACTTGCCAGCCAACTGGATGTGGGGCTAGTGAAAAAGAACAATTGAGGCTTGAATCTTTGGTTTTTGACTTAAACAATTAGGAAGCTGGTGGTGCTAATTACCTACTCACTTAAGCTTTAAAAAATACAATTTAATTTCTACCCAAATGGCTATGCAATGCTTTTCCTTAGAATTATTTGTAAGAGTCAAAACAGCATGTTGTTGGAGGATGGCTGTTTACAAAAAGATTCATGAACCTAAAACTGCTCTAAGACGGTAAGTTTATTAAATTAAAAGAAAATAAATGCAACCTAAGAAAATCCAAAATACTCTAATTTACAGTAAGTAACATGAACATGCTACATAAAGACTGACTCAAGGGTTCAATGGTACAAGAGTTCATACTTGGCACTTTAAATTAGTCAAAATTTGGGACACCTGGGTAGCTCAGCAGTTGAGTGTCCCTTTGACTCAGGGTGTCATCCCAGGGTCCCAGGATAGAGTCCCGCAACGGGCTTCCTGCATGGAGCCTGCTTCTCCCTCTGCCTGTGTCTCTGCCTCTCTCTCTGTGTTTCTCATGAATAAATAAATAAAATCTTTAAAAAATAAGTAAAATAAATTAGTCAAAATTTAAAATTTAGTCAAATTTAGTTTCTCCCAAATTACAACATATTCTGGAGAAATGAGTGTTATGAAAACTGTTTTGCAATACCTATTTAAAACAAATTCTTATCCAAGTATTTTGAGTAAACGTTATTCTCTAGTCTGACATTTTTAATAAATTTTTAAGAAAAGAATCACATACAAGAATGACTGTTAATACACAACATGCACAATATACTATGAATGTCTTGTTTATTTTTACTTTATTTTTAAAAAAGATTTTATTTATTTATTTGACAGAGACAGAGAGTGCACAAGCAGGGGGAGAAGTGGGCAGAAGGAGAGGGAAAAGCAGGCTCCCCGCTGAGCAAGGAGCCCAATGCAGGGCTGGATCCCAGGACCCTGGGATCACGGCCTGAGCCAAAGGCAGACATTTAACTGACTGAGCCATCCAGGCACCCCGAATGTTTTATTTAGATAATATAACCATTAGTTGAATCATGTTCCTAGCAATTCCTACCTTTTATTGGTCTAAAGACATATCCTCACATCTTAAAAAAGTATCTGTCATGGAATAGGTGTTCAATAAACAGTAACTGAATCTACATCATAATTCCCAGATAAGATGCTCTGTTATCAAAATGGAGGCTATCTAATTAATCTGCTGGTCATTCAGAACCCTTCCCTCTTCTTCAAAATAAAAATACAAACCAGAACCTTCTTCTGAAAATTTGAAACTATATATATATATGTGCTATATATATACATATATATGTTATATATGTTATAAGCTGGATATATATATATATATATATATATATACATATTATAAGCAGGATACACTTTACACTTGAAAAACATCTACAAGGTTAGTAGTAAATTTTATAGAACTCTTAGAAGAAAACATAGGCATAATTCTTCATGCTTGGGGGTGCCATTCAGGAAGGTAATTCCTCAGTGTCTAAATAAAGACAACTTAAAAGAAAAGGAAGAAAACATATCCACACAAAAGCCTGTATGTGAAATGTTCCCAGCAACACTATTCTTAATAGCCAAAAAGTGGAAACAACCCAAATGTCCACAAACTATGAATGGATAAGTAAAATGTGGCCTATCTATACAAAATAATATTATTCTACAATAAAAAGGAATAAATTGGTATTCATGTTATAACACAGATGAACTTTGGAAACATCATACTAAGTGAAAATATGAAATGTCCAGAATAGGCAAATCCATGAAGACAGAATGCAGATTAGTAGTTGCCAAAGGACTAAGGGGAAGAAGGAACTCGAAGTGTCTACTAATGGGTATGGTGTTACTTTGGGGGAATGAAAATATTCTGGAATTAGATAGTGATAATGGTTGCAAAACTGTGGGAATATATTAAAAACCACTGGATAGTACACTTGATGCATTATCTTAGCCAAAAGGCCAAGTTGGACTGTATACTTAAATACATTTTAAGTTTTTAGTTATGTTTACTTTTTTTTTCAAGTAGGCTCCACAACTAGGGTAGAGCCTACCTTGAGGCCTGAACTATGACTCTGAGGTCAAGACCTGCGCAGAGATTAAGAGTTGGATGTTTAACCCACTAAGCCACTCAGGTGCACCTGGACTGTACACTTTAAAAGTCTATTATGGTTTATAAATTATATCTCAATAAAAGAAAAAGAAAACCAATGCAGATATTAAAGAATTGAGGTATGACTTGGTCAAGATGCTAAACTATGCCCAAAGGGAAATCTAGTCAGGGGCTTTACAAACTCCATTTTCATTTACTATATCCTGTAACTGTATTAAGACATCAGAAACTGTAAGATAAAACAAATTAAATATTTATTTAGTAATAACTTTTAAGCAAAAAAGTTTTTTTCCGTGAACAAAATCATACATTAACCCTTACTTTCCCATACCATATTCTTTCTTCAGAATCACAAGTAACATTTAAATATAAACCTTCACATCTAAGTTAAACACTCTTCCGAATCACTTTAAGCCATAACAGCTCTGTACATCCTCATGATGATATATTACATACCATTTTCCTTAGAACTTGTGTTCTTCATCTTTACTCATATCACTTTTAGGACCAACAGCAAAGACAGATTGAAGAATACTGAGGTATTACCTGTATTCCACATTGATTATTGCTTTTTCTTTCAATGAATTATGCCACTTTGTCTTTGTCACATGTGTTGTAAACAATATTTTCTTATTTACCAAGTAAGTTTATATACTTGAATGTCTATGGGAAGGTTTTGGCAGACAGAAGTTTGCAGCCTGAGTGACAGCTTTTCAAAAAGCAAAAATCAGGTTTTTGTTTTTTGTTTTTTTAATAAATATTTTATTTATTTATTCATGACCGACACAGGGGTGGGGGGGGGGGCAGAGACACAGGCAGAGGGAGAAGCAGGCTAAATGCAGGGAGCCCGACGTGGGACTTGGTCCCGGGTCTTCAGGATCACACCCTGGGCCGAAGGCGGCGCTAAACTGCTGAGCCACCCAGGCTGCCCAACAAAAATTAGTTTTTAACAACCTCTCCTTGTTTAAAAATTCTGAACCTTACTCTGAAAAATGTGTCAATTATCACTACCTTTTACTGCATTGTTAGAAACCCTTCAACAAATATCTAAAGTTAAGATTAAGGTTAATATTAAACAACATAGAGCTGCCAATACAACTAACTCAATGGAGGTGATGAGTGGATATAGATATACATGTTATATACGTATGGCTAAAGCACACATACCCTAGCAATGACAACTGCCAATAAGTCTCAACTCCACATAGCAACTGGCAAGTTCCTGCTGACATTATATATAAGCCATATTTTTAGCTCCTTGACCTCTGTCACTCCTAAGCTATAGGCTCTGATATCAAGATATATGATCATGGTGCTACTCCCTTAATAGTGAAGGTAAAATTGGTCTTTATCTATGAGCTGACTTACAGAGAACACTGTTGGATATGTAATAATTAGCCATAAATGGAAAAGACCAAGAATTTGTAATGTTTCATGCAGAGAGTTCATGGGAAAAACATAAATAATCTGTGTGTGATTCCACAGAAGATATCCAGAAACTTCTTCACACAAAGATGAAAAAGCTTAAGGCACACAGAAATAGAAAGGACAGATAAGACAATCAAGAATATTACCTTTCTAGACTATTTAGTTTTGTTAACATATGTTTTAAATGTTTGATCTAAAAAATGCAGGATGGGGGTGGGGAAGGGGAACTTGTCCAGTTCTTTCCATTTAATAGATTCAGCACAAATGTAGCTAAACAGTTGCAGCAATAATATAGTAAGCAACCTTTAAGGAACTTCTATTTGAAGGCTTTGTAAGAATATACCTTGCTACAATTATTTTGGAAAGCAATTTGGCAATATGTAGTGAGACCTGAAAATATCCATACTCTTTGACTTCCATTTCTGGGAATCTATTTTAAATAAATAATCTGAAACCTGCATGGAGATCTTCCAAGCATTATTTACCATACTGAAAAACAGGAAACAATCTAATATGCCGATCAACAGGGAAATCATTAAAGAGTTGTGAAATATCCATGAGATACAAAGTATTACATAGTTATTATAGAATATTTACCAAGAATGCCTCTTCACTTCTTTCTTTTCCTGATCCTAGATTGCTTTTTATTTTAAAATAATACATATTCGTTGTGAAAGAAAATTTGAAAAAAACAAATGAAAAACTGAAATCCTCTCATTCTCTTATACTCTATCTCCACCTCCAAAAAGCTTATTACTGTTAAGTTTTTATGAGTACTTTCTAGAAAATTTCTGGGCATATACAAACTTATCTAACAAACATACATACATACATACATTTATTTATTTATTTATTTATTTATTTTAAAGATTTTATTTATTTATTCATGAGAGACAGAGAGAGAGAGAGAGAGAGAGACAGGCAGAGGGAGAAGCAGGCTCCATGCAGGGAGCCTGATGTGGGACTTGATCCTGGAGCTCCAGGATCATGCCCTGGACCAAAGGCAGGAAGGAGCTCAACCGCTGAGCCACCCAGGCGTCCCTACTTGAAACTAATTTAACACTGTATGTTAACTATACTGGAATTAAAATTAAAAAATAAATAAAATGGACCTAGGCTGATAAACATTTAGGTTGATTAGACTTTTCTGCTTACAAATCATGCTTAACTAACATGCTTGAAAATGTAACTTTATGTGTTTGTTTCAATATATCAGTTCATACATTTCAATATTTTAAGTATTCAAAATTGTCAAATCACCCCCCAAAAATACTGTACTGATACCCTTCTCCCTACCTCTCCAAACCATTCAAAATACTGGATACTATCAATTTTTAAGTCTGCAAATATGGATTTTATTTGCATATCTATAATCATGAATAAAGTTAAATCACTCTTCCACTTACAGGCTTATTAAGAGACAATGTTACAGTCAGAAAATTAGCTCTTTGTCACATGTGTTGTAAACAATTCCTCCACTTTCACTTTTCTAATATTCTAGTATTCTAATCTATAAAAAGGAAAATCATTGTTCACTACTGCTATAAAAAAATAATGATATTCCTACTAGAAACTACTAGACATTTATAAATTGATAGAACAAATGATTACCTTACCGAAAACTGCTTAGATTCGTTTACGAGCATACTATGTTTGGAAAAAACAAAAATATTAATGTCTCTTGATAGTTTATGTTGATAAATTTCAAATAGAGGAATGTGACTCACAGGGAAATGTTAGAATAACCTCAAAGAAAGAGGAGAGATGTAGAAGAAGGTTAATTAAAAATTATATAAGAAACAGGGTTGAGATGGCCCTTTATTACGTGGATTTTTTTTTTTTTTTTTTTTTTAGGAAGGCTTTACACCCAGCATAGAGCCCTATGTAGACCTTGAACTCATGACCCTGAGATCAGGACCTGAGTTGAAATCAAGAGTCAGATGCTTAACCAACTGAGCCACCCAGTAGACTTTTAATCACTCTTAGCCAGCCTATAATAGCCACTTCTTTGCCAAAGATGAAAACAGTGAATCTTAGAAAGCAGTTATTGTGACATCTTTAGGAGTTTATTTTTAGAGGAAGGAAAAAATGGGGAGTTAAGAGATCCAAGGAAGATCACAAATAAGTACAACAAATATTTCTAGAGATTTGGAATAACAATATAAAATTATACTTACAACTTGAGATTCACGAGCTTTAGGAAATGTTTTGGCAACATTGAGCCCATCAATGACGATATCAAAAGGAGGACAGTATTTTACAAAGTTCTGAAATCTTTCAAGTTCCTGAAAAAGAAAAGCCAGATAAAATATTAATAAGAACTTAGCAAGGACTTTACTATAAACACACTGCCGTAACTTTTATTATTGTTGATAAGTAAAAATATTTATCCCTTAAAAATATACAAACTCAAAAATACTTTAAAAATGAAATCTGAGGGCAGCCCCAGTGGTACAGCGGTTTAGCGCCGCCTGCAGCCCAGGTTGTGATCCTGGAGACCCGGGATCAAGTCCCACATCGGGCTCCCTGTGTGGAGCCTGCTTCTCCCTCTGCCTGTGTCTCTGCCTCTCTCTGTATATGTCTCTCATGCATAAATAAATAAAATCTTCAAAAAAAATTAAATCTGAAAAGACCAGACTAATACATGCAATTGTATGTAATTATCTGATATACTTTATAACCTCATAGCACTTTACACTTCATAGAGTACTTCCACATGCTATTGCATTTGATCTGTAACCAGCTATTGCCTGTTGAATTGACTCACATGGCAGTCATGATGAAAATGAAATGTCAAAGTCTCTATATCCTGCTCTTAAGCCAGGGAAATTTATTTATTTATTTATTTTATTATTTTTTTAAGATTTTATTTATTTATTCATGAGAGATATATATAGAGAGAAGCAGAGACAAAGGCAGAGGGAGAAGCAGGCTCCATGCAGGGAGCCCGACGTGGGACTCGATCCCGGGACTCCAGGATCATGCCCTGGGCCGAAGGCAGGTGCTAAACCGCTGAGCCACCCAGGGATCCCCTATTTATTATTATTTTTTAAGATTTTTACTTATTTATTCATGAGAGACACACAGAGAGAAAGAGAGAGGCAGAGACACAGGCAGAGGGAGAAGCAGGCTCTACGCAGAGAGCCTGACATGGGACTCGATCCCGGGTCTCCAGGATCACACCCTGGGCTGAAGGTGATGTTTAACCGCTGAGCCACCAGGCTGCCCCAAGCCAGGGAGATTTAACCTCAGATACACACTAGCCTACCAGTGCAACAGTGTTGAAAGAACAAGGCTCTGTAATAGCTTCTCTGTGTTCATCAAGATGATTTTGTTTACTTCTGGCTATTTTGAAGAATTGGAATATTCAACAAATATTTGTGGAGCCTCTACTATGTGTCTAGCAGTTACTAAGGAGACAAAACTCTAACTTAATGGAGCCTGCATTTTAGTGGAAGGAGACACAAAATAAACCAAATAAATAAATTATATTAAATGTCAAAAAATGTGATGAGTGCTATTGAGGGAAAAAAAGGAGGAGTAGGAATTCCATTTCTGGTAATGATGGAATAGTCTATACTGGACTATCAGATAATAAAGATTCTACATGAAAAACAACTATTTGAAGGTACTAGAGAATGACCAAAAGCCAGGTAGAAATTCAACAGAATGCAAAATTTGAAAGACACTGTGGTGGTCTTAAAACATGTCTGAAAATTCTTTGAGATCTGTCCCCCCACTCCAAAGGTGGAGCTGACTTCCCTCCACTTGAATATGAGCTCTACTCTGTGAATGCCTCTATGAACAAATGTGGCAGAAGTGACTCTACGTGACTTTCAAGGATAGGTAATAAAAGGCTGTACAGTTTCCATCTGGCTCTCCCTCCCCAGATGTTTGCTGTTAGAACCCAACCATCATTAAAAAGTCCAGGCAGAAGCCGGGTATAGATATTCTACCTAATAGTCCAACTGAGTCCCATCCAACAGCCAGCAACAACCATCAGACTCGTGAGAATTAAGGAAGACTTCAGGATGACCTCCACCCCCATTTGGGGGCTAAAGGTATTTGTGCTGAATACCCAAGCAAGAGCTGCACAAATGAGTCTAGTCAAGCTCAAGAACCATGAGACATAATAATAAAAATAATAAATGTTTCTGTTTAAAGCCACTACATTAGGGTGGCTTGTTATCAACCTATGGATAACCAAAAAAGAATGGAACTGCACCAGGTAAAATTTGCCTGTCTATGGCTTTTTCCCAAAGGGTACTCTCCAGTTAGCATGGTTGGCAGAGGTAGCTAGAAATCAAGCAGAAAACTGCAGACTTACTGGTTTGAGAAATCAGAAGATGACATTTAGGGCTGTCAGAGAGGCTAGAAAGAAAGGGGCTACAAAGAGAGGAACCATAAAAATTTGCATAATTCTGCTCCAATCCTTCGCTAATTCCTATTTGTACATGCATGGAGAAGACACTGTGGACCCAGCAAAAAAGCAACAGATGAAAGACTTAAAAGATCTGAGCAGAGATTTCAGTTACTATCTACTACAGAGATGACAGTCTGAAGTCAGAGTCTAACCAACTTTTTTATAGCCTGGCAAAGCAAAAAATCAATAACCTCTGGAAAAAGATAAATAATCTTTTGCCTTTCCATTGTGTTCCCCACAATGTCCAATATACATTAAAAGATTAATAAACAGGAGCACCTGATGGCTCAGATGGTTAAGCATCTGCCTTAAGCTCAGATCATGACCTCTGACTCTTGGGATGGAGCCCCATGTCCAGCTACCTGTTCAATGGGGAGTATGCTTTTCTCTCTCTCCCTCTGCCTCTACTCTCCACCCCCCAATCATGTGCTCTCTCTCTCTCTCAAATGAATAAATAAAAATTTTTAAAAAGATTAATACACATTAGAAGAAATAGGAAAATATGACTCATGGTCAAGACAAAAGGAAGTAAACAGAAATCAATCCAATGTTTAGATGCTGGTCATCAGGCAAGAACTTTAAAGTAGTTCATCTAAATATATCAAGAGTTTAAAGGAAAATACAGTTAACGAAATCAAAGAAGGGAAAACAGAAAAATGTAAACTATAAAAATGAACATTCTAGAACCCAAAGCACAAATGTGAAATAAAATATTCACAAAATGTACCTAATAGCAGATTAGGGATGGCAGAAGTAAGAATCAGTGAACACGAATCACAGAGCAATAGAAATTACACAATCTAAAGAAAAAAAATTGAAAGAAAAAGATAAAGCCTTGGTAACCTACTGTGCAATAATGTCAAACAGACTAACATATGGGTAATTACAGTCTAGAAAGAGGATAAAAAAGAGAGACTAGAAAAAAATACTTGAATAAAGGCCAAAATTTCCCCCCAATTTGGTGAAAAATGTAACTTACAAACCCAAGAAGCACAGTAAACACAAAGCAGGCTGAACACAAAGCAGGATAAATCATAGGTAAATGGAACACGCAGATGTGGTATGTATAACAACAACAGCACAAATGACAGGAAGTGGTAAATGGAATTCTATTGCTGTTAGGTACTTACTTCTTCTTCTTCTTCTTTTTTTTGCTAGGTACCTAGCAAAAAATGGTACTAATGGTACCATTACAAAAAACGTAAAATGGTACAATCTAAACTAAACTCTAAGTCAACTGGATTAACTTAAGGGTTCTTATTGTAATACCAAGTCATACGTTAAAAAATAATGCAGAAAAGGTATAGATAAAAAGTGAACAGAAGAATAAAATGAAATAATAAAAAAATCTTGATTAGCCCAAACGAACATGAAAGGAAGGACAAGAGACAAAAAAATTTTTTTGAATAGAAATAAATTACAAAATAAAATATTTAAATTAAACTCTATCAAAGATGTTGTTTATAGGGCAGCCCCGGTGGTGCAGCAGTTTAGCGCCACCTGCAGCCCAGGGCATGATCTGGAGACCCTGGATGGAGTCCCACGTCAGGCTCTCTGCATGGAGCCTGCTTCTCCCTCTGCCTGTGTCTCTGCCTCTCTCTCTCTCTCTCTCTCTCTCTCTCTCTCTGCATCTCTATGAATAAATAAATAAAATCTTTAAAAAAATGTTGTTTATAACAGATATACTATAAATACGAAGTACAGATAAACTGAAAATTAGGAGGAAAATATCATGTATCAGTAAGCTTAAGAAAGTGGCAGGGATAACATTAACGTTAGATAAAATGGATTTCCAGAAAAGAAATATTACAAAAAATAAATGGGAAACTGCATAATGACAAGATCAATATATCAGGAAGTCATGTTCATAAATAAGAACAGAGCTTCGAAATATATGAAGCAAAATTTAACTGAACTTGAAACAAGGAACAGTTAAGTCTACAATTATATATGGCAATTTCTTTTTTTCTTAAAGATTTTATTTATTTATTCGTGAGAGACAGAGAGAGAGAGAGAGGCAGAGACACAGGCAGAGGGAGACGCAGGCTCCATGCAGGAAGCCCTATGTGGGACTCGATCCCGGGACTGGGACTCCGGGGTCACATCCTGACCCAAAGGCAAATGCCCAACCACTGAGCTACCCAGGTGTCCATATAGATGACAATTTCAACATTCCTCTTCATAACTGATAGAACAAGTAGAAAAAAATCAGTGAGGATAGAGAAAACAAACTATACTATTAACCACATGGACTTAATATCTAAAGGACACTACACCCAACAGCAAAATATTTATTCTTTTTATATACACATGGAACACAAAATATTAAAATCTGAAAGGTATGTTTGCATATACATACACACAACCCCAGAAACCAACAGCAATAAATATCTATAAAAGTCCCAATATTTCTTTTTTTTTTTTTTAAGATTTTATTTATTTATTCATGAGAGATATATACACACACAGAGAGAGGCAGAGACACAGGCAGAGGGAGAAGCAGGCTCCACGCCGGGAGCCCGATGTGGGATTTGACCCCAGGTTTCCAGGATCAGGCCCTGGGCTGAAGAGAGCGCTAAACTGCTGAGCCACACGGGCTGACCATTTCTTTTTTTTTTTTTAAGATTTTATTTTTTAAGTAATATTTACATCCAGTGTGGCACTCGAACTCACAACCCTGAGATCAAGAGGCACATGCTCTTCTGACTGAGCCAGTCAGGCACCCCCAAAAGTCCCATATTTCTAAATAATACTTCTAAATGTTCAGGAGTCAATAAAGAAATTATACAGGAAATTAGAAAATATTTCAACAAAGTGATACATAGTAAATATTAAATATCAGAATTTGTGGGCTACATAAGAGTAAATAATTAGAGGAAAATGTATAGCTTTAAATCCTCAAATGAAGAAAAAAATGTCTAAGTCATTGGTCTAAATTTTTAGCTAGAAAAATTTAGCTAGAAAAAAGAAGAGCAAAACAAATTCCAAAGAAGCAAAATAATAAGGAACAGAATCAAAGAAACAGAAAAATAAGAAAGTTAACAGGAGGAAAAGTTGGAGAAAACTGGATATGGGGGAAGGAAAAGTTTATAAAGGACATTATTGGCATAACTGACAATACCTGAGATCAGCTATGGATTAGATAATATTATTGTATCAGTATTACAGAGATGAACTCCTCCCTTTAAGCCAATAAGCACATGAAAAGATACTCAAAATGATTAATCATTAGGGAAATGAAAATTTGTAACCACAGTGGGATATCATTATACATCACTAGAATGGCTGAAGACTGACCATAAAAAGTATGTGGAGCAACTGGAACTTTCAAACATTGCTGGAAGGAATGTAAAATGGTACAACCAATCTGGAAAACAATTGGCTAGTTTCTTATAAAGTTAGGCCTATAATTATTCTACAACTCAACAATGTTCACCTTTAGTTATTCAAAGAAGATAAATGAAAACATACATCCACCCAAAGACTTATATATGAATATTAATAATGGCTTTATTCCTAATTGCCCAAAAGTGGAAACAATTCAACTGTCCATTTACTAGGGAAAGAACAGAAAAAAATGTGGTATATCCAGACAACGGAATGCTATTTATCAATATAAGGAAACTGCTGACAGGGCACCAGGGTAGCTCAGTTGGTTAAGTGTCCGACTCGATTATGACTCAGTTCATAATTGGCTCTGCACTCAGCATGAAGCCTGCTTAAGATTCTTTCTCACCCTCTCTGCCCCTCCCCCCACTCACACACATATACACACACATATACGCTCCCTCTCTCTCAAAAAAAAAAAAACCCAACTGCTGATACACACAAAAACATAGATGAATCTCAAGTATTATGCTAAGTGAAAAAAAGGCAGACACAAAGAGTTACTTACTGTATGATTCCACAGATATGAAATTTAATGCAAAACTCTAGCAACAGAGAGTAGATAAATGGTTCTAGGAAGTGAAGAGGGGGAAATGACTGCAATAAATGCAATGGAACTTTTGGGGGATGGTATCACTGTCTCAAATCTTTATGATGGAGGTTATTACACAATTGTATATATTTGTCAAGACTTACTGAGTTGTATGTACACTTTCAAACTTTATTACATGTAAATTATACCTTTATAAAACTGATTAAAAAAACAAAAGAAAAAATCCTAATACTAACATATATTTTGTCTTTAAAATAACCATTGATCAAAACATAATGAACTCATATAACTCAACACCAAAACAACAATCCAATTTAAAAATGAGCAGAGAATCTGAATAAATATTTTTCCAAAGAAGACATACAGATTGCCAAAAGATGCTCAATATCACTAATCAGGGAATTGCAAATCAATTTTAGTATATGTGCTGCCGAAGCGAGCATGGGAATTGCAAATCAAAACCATAGTGAGGTATCACCTCACACCTGTCAGAATGGTTAGTATCAAAAAAAAAAAAAAAAAAAAGAGAACTAACAAATGTTGGTGAAGATATGAATAAAAGGGAACACTCATGTAATCTTGGTAGGAATGTAAACAGGTGCAGCCACTATGGAAAAGAGTACAGAGGTTCCTCAAAAAATTAAAAATAGAAATATCATGTGACCTAGTAATTATACTTCTGGGTATTTACCCAAAAAAAACCCAAAACATGAATTTCAAAAAGATATATGTACCCCTGTTTATTGCAGCATTATTTACAATAGCCAAGACATGGAAACAACCTAAGTGTCCATCAGTAGATAAACAGATAAAGAAGTGTGGAATGTATTACAAAAGAATATTACTCAACCATTAAAAAAAATTAAATCCTGCCATTTGCAACAACATGAATGGACCTAGAGGGTATAATGCTAAATGAATTAAGTCAGAGAAAGACAAATACTATATGATTTTACTTATATGTGGAATCTAAAAAACAAAGGAACAAACAAAACAGATCAGAAACAGACTCATATACACAGAGAACAAATTGGTAGCTTTTAAATGGGGAGGAGAGTGGGAGAATGGATTAAATAGGTGAGGATTTTAAGAGGTATCAACTTACAGTTTTAAAATAAGTCACAGGGATGTAAAGTAGAGCATAAGGAATACAGTCAATAATATTGTAATAGCTTTGTATGGTGACTGGTAGTAACTACTTATCTCAGTAAGCATTTCATAATGTATAAATGTCACATAACTATGTTGTCCACCTGAAACTACTATAGTATTATATATCAACTATATACTTCAATTAAAAATAAATAAAAATGAAATAAAATTAGCACTGGACCATATTGACTTCATTAGCTTTTCTATCCTTGCCAACTCCAGCCGTATAGAACTATTCTCTTTCCTTTCTACTCAGCAAAACACCGTTTTAAAAATTTCTCTGCTCAAAAATATTTCTACAAAATGCTTAGAAAGTTCCAATTAATATCAAAACTAAATATTGGTTGCAACAGGAATACTATTTTTTATAAGTGGAAATAAAGCTATCAAGAAGAATTAAAAATATTGCATACAATATGACCTTTTTTTGTTTCAGTCTGAATGATCCAAGGGAAACAAAACAAGTGCATTAAATTTCTAAAATTCAGATTCCACTAATTAACATGGAAAAGGTTTTCCCACTATATTTCCAATGTATCATTGTGGTGCTGCTCTTAGTACCACATTATATTCACCTCAGGAGTATGACAAACTAAGGTGGTTCACTATGACTGGCAAAATGGACATCTGTAAAAATCAAGAGTTAAGCTAAATAATTTATAAAGTCTCCTTCCAGTTGTGATATTCTATTTTATAAGACTTGGAAATCCCTTAAAATCATAGAATGGAAAAGGGTATACTCGTAATGGTTTGTTTGAAAGATGAGTCTCAGGAGCCTCTGCACAATCATAGAATGTGTTATAAAATCCCATCCAAAGATTATCCTCCTGATCCATGTCTAATACACAGAAAAGTTCAAGATGTCAGGTTGGGTTTTTCCCTCTATTACTAAGCTCCATTTACTAAATGTAAAAGTTTATTACTTTGTAATACAGCCCCCGTGTCCCCACCCCATGATGCTCAGTTTTCAAACTAAACAACTTTATATCATTGTACTTAAAAGTCACTGAGTAGGGGTGTCTGAGTGGCTCAGTTGGTTAAGTGTCTATTTTTTTAAAGATTTTATTTATTTATTCATGAGAGACATATATATAGAGAGAGAGGCAGAGACACAGCCAGAGGGAGAAGCCGGCTTCCTACAGGGAGCCCAATGTGGGACTCGATCCTGGAACTCCAGGATCACATCCTGAGCCAAAGGCAGAGCTCAACCACTGAGCCACCCAGGTGTCCCAAGCGTCTGACTGTTGATTTGGGCTCAGGTCATGATATCACAATGGTGGGATGGATGAAGCCCAGAGTCGGGCTTTGCACTCAGAAGTTGGCTTGCTCCCCCCCAACCCTCACTTGCACACTCCTCTCTCTCTCAAACAAACAATAAATAAATGCAATCTTAAAAAAAAAAAAAAACCCACTGAGTAGACCATGCATGCTGATAAGGCATGAAGAGAAAAGAGCTGACCAACTGAGATAGCATACTAACTATAGTATATAGGGCAAAAGAAATATGCAAGCCTAACTATTTTAATGGAGGGTAAATTTAAATAATCATTTCTTTCTAGCACTGCTGCTAGATTGTATTTGATTACAGATTCACTAATGATCTGGGGTATAAAACTCCACCAATCTTTCGATTAACAAAAGGAGCTCTTTTGAAAAAAATTTATTGATATATAATTCATATACCATACAATTCACTCTTCTGAAGTACACAATTCATAGGTTGTGCAATATTACCACAATCTAACTTGAGGATATTCTGGCTTTCCTACTAGAAATTCTATCCCCATTAGCAGTCAATCCCCATTTCTCTACCCTACCACAAAGCAACCAGTAAACTATATCTGTGTCTGTAGATTCACTTATTCGGACATTTCATATAAACCAAATTATACAAATATGTGGCCTTTTGTAATTGACTTCTTTCATTCAACTTAATATTTTCAAGGTTCATTAACACTGTAGCATAAATCCGTATTTCACTCCTTTTTATTGCTGGATAATATTGCATTATATGGATATACCACATTTTATTTATCCATTCATTAGTTGATGGACATTTGGATTATTTTCACTTTGGGGCTATTATTACTAATGCTGCTATGAACATTTGTGTTCAAGTTTTACATGGAAGTATGTTTCATTTCTGTTGGGTATGTATCTAGGAGGGAAACTGTAATGAGTTACTATATGTAATAACAGTAACTCTATGTTTAACTTTTTGAGGAACTGCCAGACTGTTTTCCAAAGTAGCTGCACCATTTTACATTTCCAACTGCAATGTATGAGGCTTCCAATTTCTCCACAGCCTCATAAATACTTGTTATGGTATGTGTTTTTTATTAAAGTCATGCTTGTGGGTGTGAAGTGGTACCTCATTGTGGTTTTGATGTACGTTTCCCAAATGACTAATGATGTTGAGCTTTATTTCATGTGCTCATTGGCCTAAAGGTAGCTCCTAATTTTTGTAACGTATTGGTTTTATAAATTCAATGTATAGCTCTTTCAATAACAGTCACAACTTCTATTATCTTTACTCATTTTATACTTTCAAATTTAAATCTGAGAGGTGTTACTGCATAGGAATTATAAATACCATGACTTGCAACAGAGGTTGTTACCTCAAATGCCTACAGGGACCAGGCAGGTGACATAAATAATTGGGCCAAGTCTAAGGAAACATAACAGAGCAGGCAAAATGATAAATAGCAAATGGTGTAAGTCTCACTGTCCAAGATTCTATAGAAAGAGATAAAGACTGGGGGAATCCCTGGATGGCTCAGCAGTTTAGTGCCTGCCTTTGGCGCAGGGTATCATCCTGGAGACCTGGGATCGAGTCCTATGTTGGGCTCCCTGCATGGAGCCTGCTTCTCCCTCTGCCTGTATCTCTCTCTGCCTGTATCTCTCTCTGTGTCTCTCATTAATAAATAAATAGAAAAAAGGATAAAGACTGACAAACTAGAGAATGTAGGTTCGTTATAAAGGGAGATGAGCTAGATCAAACCCACAAACCACAAGTTTGTAGTATATTCACTTGACCAATCAATAGATTTTCATTAAGCACCTATTATGCGCCAAATAATTTTTTTAAGATTTTATTTATTTATTCATGAAAGACAGAGAGAGAGAGAGAGAGAGAGAGAGAGAGAGAGAGACAGGCAGAGGGAAAAGCAGGCTCCATGCAAGGAGCCCAATGTGGGACTTGATCCCGGATCCTGGGATCACACCCTGAGCTGAAAGCAGATGCTCAACCACTGAGCCACCCAGGCATCCCCAAATAATGTTCTTATCCCTAGGAACAGAACTGTGAACAAATTCATTGAGCTTAAGAAATTTATATATTAGTAGAGGGAACAAGCAATACTAAGAGAACAAATAAAAACTTAATTTTAGGTAGAGAAAAGTGCCTTGAAAAAAAGTTAATTAGGGTAGGGTGTTAATACCACTTTTCCTAGCCCCTTTCTATTTAAGATATGGTGAGAGGAAAAGGCCTTTCCAATGAGGTTATATTTAAAAAACACTTGAAAGAAGTGAAGGAGTCAACCATTCTTCCTCTGAGGGAAGAGCCTTTTAGGCAGAGGGAAGAACTGCCAAGGCCCTTAGTTAAACACCAAAGAGCTTTGCATGTTTGAGGATGAACAACTGAGCAATCTGAAACCTCAAAGAATAAGGATAAAGTCTTTATAAGTCATGTTTTAAGTTTAAATTTTAAAAAGTCAATTCATGTTTATTATTTATTAGTACAATATGGGAAAGAGTAAATAAGTTTAAAACAATTCTAGAACAGCTAATCAAAAGTTTTCAATTCTCTACCTTATTCAACTTACTAGAAACAAAGAAGCAGAACTAATATTATTTTGTAGTTGTAACCTAATCACAAATGAATAGCAAAACGATCCAAATATGTGCACCAAATGAGAAATAAAAGAATGGGACAGCTTATACTTTACACATGACACATGAATTCTAGAGGTGTCACGTGTCTCTAGGTGACTCTAGCACCTGCCATCAAAGAGCTGACTTCATAATTAAGAGTGACTTTCAAAACATACATGGCAGTAAAAATTGACTCTTCTATTTATTACTCTTCCTACATTATGGATGAGAAGGTAAAGAGGTTAAGCAACTGACTTTTCTCAACAAATGATATTCAAAGAGATGCGAAAACTTCTTTACCCTGCCACTTAGAGGAAGTTAAAACTCTTCCATTTTTTGTAATGATAATCCATGTTTATGGTGGTTTACTTCCGAGACTTTGATACAAATCTCACCAGGAAATTCAAAACACATCTATGTCACTTATTTTATTGAGTTAACATCCTACTCCAGAATGGCAACTCAGGGGAAACAGGAGGACTACAACAATGTATACTCGAAACTTTACATCATAAAAGAAACAGTGAACTTATGTCAACTATATCCAATGTACTACAACAATCAGATTATATTTTCCAAAGATTAGAAGAAAGGGAGTATTAAAACAACCGGCTTTAGTCATAATGGATATGGAAAAACAGGGGAATACCAGCTATTTTGGTGGGAAGCACTGCTCTTAACATGGGAACCACAATAAAAAATCTATCTCTGCTTCTGATGGCCAAATTTCTTTGTGTGCCTTCTTTAAATCATGACGCACAAATAAATCCTAAATAAAAACACTAAAATGATTGCCTTAATGTATGTGTCTGGAAAACGTCACTGCAATCTAACAACTAATAGTCTTAGAAAGTTTATCCTCATTTAATAGCAAGTTATGTTTTAGAAGGTATTTTTCATTTAGTAATTATACTTACCATAGTATACTATCTTATATTTAAATACTTACAATCTTATCTGATCATACTATCTGAGTTTTCTGATTCCAGTAAGATGAAAACAAGAATAAAACAAATCTTTCCCGCTATAGGTATCTAAAAAGCTGTATAAAATACAGCTGTAGGGAATCCCTGGGTGGCGCAGCGGTTTAGCGCCTGCCTTTGGCCCAGGGCGCGATCCTGGAGACCCGGGATCGAATCCCACGTCAGGCTCCCGGTGCATGGAGCCTGCTTCTCCCTCTGCCTGTGTCTCTGCCTCTCTCTCTCTCTCTCTGTGTGTGACTATCATAAATAAATAAAAATTAAAAAATAAAATAAAATACAGCTGTACAAAAATACCTATGTGTGGTTGAACTTGTAAGAGAGAAAGAAAAAGAAAAAAATCTCCCAGTGCCAGAGAAAAAGCCAAACCTGAAAATCGGAATGGCAAGGATTAAGTTTGATGCTAATGTTTTCTAGGAGAGAAGAAAAGAAATGGGATGGGTATTAGCAAACAGGAGCTTGGCTTTTGATATCCCCATGGGAACTTGAGATATAGCAAACTCTACAAATGAAGGGAGAAATTGGAAGTGAACTGAATAAAAGAGGAACCTTTACAAACAGAACACTGATGTCAAAACGTAATACACCACCTTCTCTATCTCTACCAGGGATCTAAATAGGGGGAAAAGACATCCCTGAACAAAAAGAAACTCCAGGCTTGTGTTTTAAATGGGTTTGGAGTACAAATTTAGACAAACTATGTGATACTAAACTCATGATGCTCCACCAAGAAATTACAAAAGAACTGGTTGTGATCCAGGGGCGCCTGGCTGGCTCAGTTTGTAGAACATGTGACTCTTGATCTCAGGGTCATGAGTTCAAGTTTTATGTTGGATGTAGAGCTTACTTAAAAAAACAAAAACAAAAACAAAAACTGGTTTTGATCCAGTAATATCTCTTGGACACTTGGCAGAAACAAACAGAAAACCTCTCTGGAGAGACACTATCAATAATCCAGACAACAAAGGGATTCTCACAGAAAGAGCAAGCTCCTCTAAAACTGAAGTCACCAATTTAAAATTATGAAACACAAGAGTAAACAATACCATGTGTGAGTCCTCTGGCACAACAGAAGGGTTAAAGCCCAAAGAATTTAAGATAAATGATAACAAGGAAACCTAAGAGATGATATAAACTAAGTATGAAAAATAATTAAAATGTAAAAAAAATCAAAACTGTAAGAAAATAGACTATGAAAGAATGAAAAAAAATTCGAAAGAGAAGTTCTAAAGTTAAAATTCTAAAATAATGGATACTAAATGGATGGGAGAAAATCCAAATGTCCATCAACTGGTGGTAAAAAAAACAGTGAGGCCCTAATACACTGGAATACATCAGTAATGAAAAGGAACTACTGATACATGTAACATAAACTCAAAAACATATTTAAAACTATATCTAAAATATTCTAAAAACAAATACACATTATGTTAAGTAAAAAACAAAAAAAATTTACAGATTATGATTCTATCTACATGAAATTTATCGTAAAGGCAAAACTAAAGAAATAGATAGCAACTCAATGACTTCTAGGGTTAGGGGTAGGAGCAGGGATTGCTCTCCAAAGGGCATGATGAAAGTTTGTGGGGTGAAAAAAGTATTCTAAAACTAAGTCATGGAGATAGCCACACAAATATATAAATTTACTCAAAATCATTGAACTGTACACTTAAAATAGTGAATTTGGTGGCCTGCAAATTTTTGAAACAGTGGGGGAAAAAACTGTAAATGAATGGGTAGAGAGAATAGATATATATGAGGTAAAAAATAGTGAATTAGAAGATAGATCAAAAGATGTTACCCAGAATGCAATTCAGAAACATAACGAGATGAAATATATGAAAGAAAGAGTAAGAGACATGGTGAAGAGTGAAAAGGTCCCACAAAAGTCTAATAGGAATTTCAGGAGAAGTAATAACTGAAGATACAAGGGCTGAGAATTATTCAGAAATGATTCAAGATATGAAACCTCAGATTCAGGAAGCTCAGTGAATCCCAGGCAGGAAAAATAAATACATTCATACCTACACATCATAATGAAACAGGAGTAAAAAAAAAAAAAAAACAAAACATTGTAAGAGCAATGAGGAGGATAGAAATGATATACAGAATAAAACTTGGACCAATGGGGCGCCTGGCTGGCTCAGTCAGAGGATGCTACTCTTGATCTCAGGGTCATGAGTTTGAGCCCCATGCTGGGTGTAGAGATTACTTAATTCTTTTAAAAAAGAATTTTTTTAAACTTTTAAAAAACTGGATGGAAAGCAAATATCTCAACAGTAATTAAAACAGATATCAGAAGATATTGCGATACTATCTGTAAAGTGTTGAGGGAAAATATTAAATCCTACATAATTAAACTATCATTCAAATAGACATTTATAGACAAAGAATAAAACAGTTTACCACTCTTATCCTGTCACTGAAATAATGTTATTCAGGAAGATGCCCAACAGGAAGTTTGGGGTTCAGTGAGAATGTGAGGGTTAGAGCTATATATATCTGTGAGTCACTGGTGCACAGGTGCTAGAGAAAACCAGTGTGGGTGAAATGGCCAGAGAGAATGGGTAGAGTAGCAAAAGAAGAAGGAAGAAGCCCTCAGAAACAATAAAAAATTAGGGGATAGAGGACATTTTTTTTATTATTGTTTATTTACTATTGAGGACAAACTCAGTTGCATCTGTGAAGAAAGAGCAGTAAGCTTTAAGGAGAGAACTGCAAGAAATGACAAGAGATCTGGCAAAAATAAAATAGCAATGCAAGGAAAAATGAAATGCACCAGCAGAATTTAAATCTCCATGAAAAGCAGTCAAGATTAGAAGTAATTTAGAGAACATGGATTTGGTGAAATGCAGCACAAATCTTGAGAAATTCTACCATAATGCAGGGGAAAAGAACTAAAAGAGAATGTTAAGAGAAAAAAGAATTATAGATACAAAGGACAGACAATAGAGACAATTTAAACCTCACAACAGTGAGGAATACTCAGAACAAAAAGATCAGAACTAATCATTAAAAAAAAAACCCCAAACTTTCCTAATATTAAAAAAAATCTGCATCTCTAAGGATTCATGAGATTCAGGGAAAACTTAATGAAAAAATTTATCTAGTCCTCCTCTTCTCACAAAATTTTTAATTTTGAGGTTGAAGAAAGAAATCCTGTATTTACATCGAGCCAAATAAGAATAATAACAGACTTTTACAGTGTTTTCTAAGTGCCATGTAGATCACCAAGTATAGAAAAACAAGAATTCTAAGTGCTTTTCAAGTATTAACTCTTGGGACGCCTGGGTGGCTCAGCAGTTGAGCATCTGCCTTTGGCTCAGGGCGTGATCCCGGAAGGCTCAGAGCGTGATCCTGGGACCCCGCCTTATGGTCCCGCATAGGGCTCCAAGCATGGAGCCTGTTTCTCCTCCCTCTGCCTGTGTCTCTGCCACTGTCTCTCATGTATAAATAAATAAAATCTTTAAAAAAAATTTAACTCATCCCTAAAAATGGTTAGGAACTGAACAGACTAGGAAACTAAGGCACAGAGAAGTTAAGCAGGTCACCAAACTAGTAAGTGGTGGCCCTGGGATTCAAAAGCTAGGAGTCATGCTCTCATGTGCACCACAATATCTCAGAGCAACAAAAATCAAGCTGGAAACCAAAAAAGCCAGAAGACAACAAAACAACTGAAGATGGTAGAGTAGTCCTCACATGGGCCTGAAACCCCTGGCACCTGCTTTGTAACAGTTTTTCCTTCTTCCTGGACAGTACATACTAATAAATTATGGTCTATGCTCTTTTTTTCCAGTTGTATTCAAAAATAACTGGCATATATCACTATATAAGTTTTAAATGTACAGTATGATGGTTCAATTTACATCCATTGTGAACTGATTGCCACAATAAGGTTAACATCATTTCTTATAGGAACAATAAAAGGAAAAAAATTTTCTCCTTGTGAGGAGAATTCTAAAGATCTACTCTCTTAGCAACTTTCCCATTTGTCCTACAGCAGTGTTAGCTACAGTCATCATGCTGTACATTACGTACTTAGTACTTATTTATTTTATAGCAGGAACTTTGCATCGTTTGACCATCTTCCTCCAAATCCCCTTGTCACCATCTTCTGCCTCTGGTAACCACAAGTCTGATCTTTTTTTCTTTGAGTTTGGTGGTTTTCTTTAATTAGATTCTACAGATAAGTGAGATTATACAGTATTTTTTATCAGACTTATTTCATCTAGCATAATACCTTCAAGGTCCATGTTTCATAAATGGTAAAATTCCCTTGTTTTTTTAATGACTGAAAAATATTCCCATTATATATATATATATATATATATAATATATATATATAATGCAACTTCTTTATCCATTCATCCATCAGGGGGACACTTAGGTTGTTTCCCTGTGTTGGCTACTGTAAATAAAGCTATAAATGTGGGGATGTAGATATCTTTTTGAGTTAGTGTTTTTATTTCCTTTGGATGTATTCCCAGAACAAATTACTGGATCATATGGTAGTTCTATTTTTAATTTTTTGAGGAACCTCCATATTCCATATTATTTCCCATAGTGGCTCTGCCAATTTATGATCCCCCTAACAATGCACAAGGGTTTCCTTATCTCTATACCCACTCTAGCATTTGTTCTCTTATCTTTTTGATGATGGCCATTTTAATAGGTATGAGGTGATATCTCATTGTGGTTTTAATTTGTATTCCCCTAATGACTAGTGATGTGGAATATCTTTTCATGTACCTGTTAGCCATTAATATATCTCCTTTGGCAAAATGTCTCTTCAGGTCCTTTGTCCACTTTTCATACAATGATGAAAGAAATCTAAGAGGATACAACTAAATGAAAAGGTATTGGTGAATTGGAAGAATTAATGTTAAAATGTCAATACTACCAAAAAGCCACCTATAGATTTAGTGTAATGCCTATCAAGTTTCCAAGAGCATTTTTAAAATAAAAATAGAAAAAACACTCCTAACATTTATATGGAATCACAAAGATTCCAAATAGCCAAAGAAATCCTAAAATAGAAGAAGAACAAGGCATCATACTTCCTGATTTCAAGCTATCTTATAAAGCTATAGTAATTAAAACAATATGGTGTTGGCATAAAAACAGACAAACAGACCAATGAAACAGAATGAGGAGCCTAGAAATAAACCCAAGCATATACAGCTGACTAATATTTAACAAGGGAACCAAGAATACTCAATGGAGAAAAGATAGTGTCTTAAATAAATGGTGCTGGGAGGGGTGCGTGGGTGGTGGAGTCAGTTAAGCATTGACACTTGGTTTCAGCTCAGGTTGTGATCTCAAAGTCATGAGATCGAGCCCCATGTAGACCTCCATACTCAGTGTGGAGTCTGCTTAAAATTCTTTCTCCCGGGGATCCCTGGGTGGCTCAGTGGTTTAGTGCCTGCCTTTGGCCTGGGTGTGATCCTGGAGTCCCGGGATCAAGTCCCACATCAGGCTCCCTGCATGGAGCCTGCCTGTGTCTCTGCCTCTTTCTCTCTCTCTCTCTCTGTGTCTCTCATTAATAAGTAAAATTAAAAGAAAAAAAAACCCTCTTTCTCCTTCTCCCACTGCCCCTCCTCCCCACTCACTTTCTCTCTCTTAGATAAAATCTTTTAAAAATAAATAAATAAATGGGGTGGAAAAAGTGGATATTCACATGTAAAAAAATGAAACTTAACCCCTATCTTATATCAATCACAAAAAATAACTCAAACTGGGTGAAAGACTTAGATCTAAATCCCCAAACTATGAAACTTGTAGAAAAAAAAAAAACAGGAAGAAAGCTCCTTGACATGGGTATTAGTAATAATTTTTTGGAAATCATACCTAAAGCAAAGCAACAAACTAAAGAACAAGCAGGACTACATCAAACTAAAAAGTTTCTGCACGGTAAAAGAAATCATTGATAAAGTGAAAAGACAAACTATGGAACAGGAAAAAATATCTCCAACCCATATATCTGATAAGGAGTTAATATCCAAAATATATAATGAACTCATACAACTCAATAGCAAGACCCCAAATCTAATTTTAAACGTGGCCTATGTTCTTTTTTTAAAGAAGTATTTATTTTAATCACTCAGTGCTCATTACGACAAATACAGTCCTTAATCCCCATCACCTAGTTTACCCATCCCCTCCACCTATCTCCCCTTTGGTAATCATCATTTTCTCTATAGTTAAAAGTCTGTTTCTTGGTTTACTTATCTTTTGTTTCCCCTTTGCTCATGTGTTGTTCCTTAAATTTCACATGAGTGAAATCACATGGTATTTGTCTTTTTCTGATTGACTTACTTTGCTTAGCATTATACTCTCTAGCTCCAATCATGTAGTTGCAAATAACAAGATTTCACTCCTTTTTATGGCTGAATAATATTCCATTGTGTGTGGATATGTATATATATATATATACATATATCACATCACATCTTCTTTATCCATTCATCTGTTGGGCTACTTCCAGATCTTGGCAGTTATAAATAATGCTGCAATAAACACAGGGTTTGCACATATCCCTTTGAATTAGTGTTTTTCTATTCTTTGGGTAAATATCCAGTAGTGCAATTGCTGGATTGTAGGGTAGTTCTATTTTTAACCTTTTGAGGAACATCCATACTGTTTTCCACAGTGGCTGCACCAATTTGCATTCAGAAGTGGTCTATATTCTTATGCAAGGCATGCCAATCAAGGCTATGACCTCCCCTACTTTCAAACAATGGGAGAGAAATGCAAATATCCTTTCTGAGTTCTTTTGTTGAGAAATCCTACTTGCTTTGAAGTGGTCTTCGTTTTTTTTGTTTGTTTGTTTAGGATGAGATATCCCTCATCTCCCTCTCTCAACCCTAAAAATGACTATTGTAGACAAAAGGGATTTCACCTGCATAGAAGTCTAATGAGGTATTTTACAACTGCAGGTCACAACCCAGTACTGGGTCATGAAATCAATTTAACAGGTTGCAACCAGTATTTTGGAAGGAAAGTAAACAACTAAAATACAACAAAGGCAAACAGATTTACAAGTAGATTTTTCTAAATGACAGAAGCAAGCAGTTTTCAGAAAAGAAATACAAGTGGTTTTGAACCTATGAAAAGATGCATGACTTAAGAAAAATGTAAATTAATCCTATACTGAGATTCCATTTTCACTTTAGGTAGGCAAAAATAAATATGTTTGATGACACACTGGAACACAATGATGTAGAGAAACAAGAATTTTCTTACTTTACTGATCAGTATGCATATATACTGATAAATTTCCATGGAGGTGATCAAAATTGATACATTTCCACTGCCTTGGTAATTCAATGTTACAGCTGTCTTAGAAAATGTGAGAAATTACAGATTTGTAAGGTGATTCACTGTGGCATTTTTGCAATAGTAAGACTTAATTTAGACAACCTAAAAGTCCCTTAATAGAAGACTAAATAAGTAAATTATGGTCATTCTGTTAGCTAGGATGCAAAGCAAAGTCACTAAAATCTAAGAGGGCTGAAAGCTATTAAACAGAAAAGAGAAAGAGAAAGGATCAAAGTAGGGAAGGAATGTGTTTTGTTTTGCAGAATCAACAGTTCCAGCCAAGGAGGCACTAATTAGGTGTTCCACCTGATAGCCCCTTTCTATGTCTTACCTGGTAGCCCCTTACACATGAGCCAGTTGGAGCTGGACTGGAGTTGAGAATCTATGCAGGGCACCCTGGAATCTGACCTGAAGTTACCTTTAAGCTCATTATAATACTAAGATCTCCTCCTATGGGCAGAGTTTCCTGCCATTTTTTGAACATATGATGTATATACTAGTATGTTGACATGCTAGGCATGTGCAGTTGAACCACAAGTTGTCTGTAAAGTCCCTGCCCCGCTTCCTAACATACTGAATAAAAGCTTCCTGTACTTACCCTACAAGGAGGCGGTGCTTTGAATCTCTTGGTCTCCTTCCTTGTAACAAGGACTAGAAAGTTCTTCACTGTCCACATTTACCTTGGGTTGTGTTCAACACATATTATCTAGCAGCTAAGTATATTTTATAAGTAGATTCTTCTACTATATATCCGAGACAGAATGGTATTTACTCACAAGTTCACAGTTATTTCTTAAATCTTGCATGGGCTTTGAGGAAATAGATCTTACTCAGATCAATTTAAAAATAGCTTAGAAATTAAATTTCCAGGGAGAACAAAAAGCTATATTCTTTTTAATCTCACTCTCTTTCCTGTTAATATCGTTTCCTGACTAACTTACAAAGAACATCTAAAAGAAAGGCAAAAAGGCAATATATTTGTAATTGCAGAATCTAGCTCCCAAATTAGAAAGGAACAAATCAGGCAAAGAAAGGCAATAAACACTGCTCCCAGGAATGCTGCTAACCACTTTTTTTTTTTTTTTTAATTCTGCTTTCAGTTAAAGGAGTTCATCCATGCTCACATATCCTGGAAATCCCCTCTGCTTCACAACCAACCAGGAACCAGCTCTAAAGCACCAACACTGTGCCAAACTGCCCTCCTTTCTTGGAAGCAAACACACAGAAAATTTAAGTCCTTTCACTGGATGATCCCAAAACAGAACAAAATAAAAATACGCATAGCTAAAACTCAGTGAAAAACATCCCCCCCAAAATCAGAAAGTAAACACTTTTCAAATAAGGGAGAGAAAAATCTTGAAGAAAAATTTAGCACTTGATAGAACTTGAAGCCCTCAAAAAGAATTCCCAGAGAAAACCAATTATAGAGGGTTACCCAAGGCTCTTTTTAAGAATCCTTGTAGATTTTTCATTGTCCACTCCAAAAAAATGATTAAACTCAAAATGTTTTCTTTAACAGTATTTTCAGATACCATATTATTATTATCCTTCTCAGATACAAGTACAAGCCCTCTGAGGAGCTGTGAGGATACTAAAAGAGTGTGGAGTGTGATAAGACTAGCGATAAAACTATCTGGATTTGCATCATCTCTGTGGGGCCATTCATTATCTTATATGACTTTGGCCAAGGCAGTTCACTTTTCTGGGCCTCAAAGTTCCTCCGGTATAAAGTGGGGCCACCTACCTACTTTGAAGCACTATCATAAAGACTCAATAATATTAAATGATTTGACTATAAAAAGTCAATACTACAAATGTCTACACTTCATTTTTTCCTAAGTATTCTGACTCAGGGGCCAAGGAAACCATTCAGCTCATCTCCTTCAGAAGGGCTCTCAACTGTGAGATTAGATCCATTGCCCTTGCAGTACACATGTACAGATGATTCATAAATCAAGTGTTCTCTACTGGGACTGCTTGTCATGCATCCTCGAAAACTATGCTTTACAATGTGCATGTATCTTCTGATTTTGTCCTCCAAACAAACAATACTGTGAGAAAACTGAGACACACAGAGGAAAAAAATACCAAGTTAATGACTACATAAAAAATACAAAACTTGTATTTCTGACTCTTACTTAACTCATTACTGAGCTGAATAAGCTATTTGTTTTGTTTATAAAACAGAAACATTGTATCTGCAAAAGCCATCAAAACTTAAAATTTTCACACTACCAATGAGGCAGAATTTGCTATCACCTATACTCTTTTTTTATTGCTAATTACAAAAGAAAACGGTTTGGGTTGTCTTTTAGTCCTCTTTTAATGAAAAAAAAATCAAGAATAGAAAAGGGAGAATAGAGAAGGGAAAATTTCAATTCCTGGAATTTTTAGTGTCTGAGTAAACAAAAGTAAATCTGACTACAGTAAAATAAGCATTACTAAAGGCTTGTGCATCACAATAATAAGAAGTAGCCTACTGAAGCTGTCTACGTGGAAGGCAGAAAGGAACTGGAAAGTGGTTTCACTCTGAAAGAAATCCAAAAGGTGAAAGAGTCAGAAGTAAATTGGAGGCAAGAATGCACAGGCAGACATCTTGGGGATATCCCAGGAACACTCATAAGCTCAAATGACGTGTCTAGTATATCTAATCAGTGGTTTTCCCTCCAGTGTCCAACTCACACAAATATTGAATAACTTAAGAACAACGTACAACTGGAAGATGAGTCATTCCACCAGTAACCAACAAGATTAAGGGGAAATTCTATTTTCCTGTGAACTCTGACACAGTTTGCTTGGTACAGATTGCATCTGTTTGCATTATCCCTGTTAGTAATGACTGCTAATCCATGTTTGCACACTTTCTCTGCTACCATTAATTAAGCAAGTAATAGCAAGGTACGTGTTAAGCACTCTTCCACTCTGAAAAAATATGCATCAAACTAGTAAGAAGTAGTTACTAATAAAGGTAAATAGCATGTGCAATTGAGTCCAAAGATCTGAGTTTGAATCCTGACTTTATGACTAAAACACTGTGAACTTCTCTAAGCCTGTTTCCTCTTCTTTAGAGTATGTGAAAAGTTATTGGAAAGGGTAATCAATATAATTGATTAACATGGTACATGGTAGCTATTACATAAGAAATATAAA
The DNA here is from genome assembly GCF_018345385.1 of Vulpes lagopus. Taxonomy (NCBI): domain Eukaryota; kingdom Metazoa; phylum Chordata; class Mammalia; order Carnivora; family Canidae; genus Vulpes; species Vulpes lagopus. The sequence continues at coordinate 59,880,449 of NC_054829.1, forward strand.
CATTGAAAAAAAGAAATAAACACTGGATGAAATGTATAAATAACAATATTTACTGCATGCCTCCCAAATTCCAAGCATAGTGGGGAATACAAAGAAGGGTACTCTGTCCTTCAAAGAGTTTATAATAGGGTTGAAGAGACAATAGATACCAGTGTGAAAAACTAAGCACTAAAACAAGAACATATGGTATAGGGTTAAGAGCCAAGTGTCTGCCAGGGTTCAGAAATGGTACAAGTTCAAAAAAAGAAAAGATAAATGCAGACTAGAGAGGTCTTCATGACTGAAAAGGGACTTGAGAGAAGCCTTGAAGAAAGAAAGGATTTGGAGACAAGTGTACATTTTAGAGAAGGAGAAAAAGTAGAGGAAGAAAGCAGCAAAGTAGGCCAGAGCCAGTGAGCAGTAAGCTCTGGCTGCAGTGGTTGCTTGTAGAGAATAATAAGAGATGAGGCTTGAAAAGTGGGTTGTGGCCAAAGAAGGGGTAATTTTTAGGGTAGGAATGGGAAACTGCAAAAGGTTTTTGGGCAAGGGAATGAATAAGCAACTCAATTAGTGTTTTGAAAAACCTAATCTGGCAATAGCGTGAAAGAAAGACAGGAGGAGGAGAGTGTTATTAGAAAACCAGATGGGAGGCTGAGGTTGAGGAAGCAATGGAGGGATGGAAGCAGTGGAAATGGAACAGCAGAGGAAGGTAAGAGAAATAGTGCACAAGAGGATTCGTGACTGATTAGACACAAAGGTTAAGGACAAGAGAGGAGTCAAAAGCAGTTTTATTCTCTTCAGTCTGGGTGGCAAAGAGGAAAGTCACACACACACACACACACACACACACACACACAGAAACTCAATGGTGTGTGATCAGAAGCTAAAAGGGAAGAAGCGTTTATGAAGAACTTGATTTGTGACGCACTGACTTTGAGTTCATAATGGCGTATCACATATAAATGATAAATGTCACACAGTTGATTACACTGATCTGATGTTTGAAAGAACAGTCAGGACTAAAGAAGACAATTTGGGAGTCATTTGGACAAAGGAACACTAAAGCTCAGTGGGAAAAAAAATTCCATTTGGGACACCATAAAGCCTCTGGGTCTTCTTCCAGGAGAAAAAAAATGCATTCCACAGTAGTGAAATGAGTTTTCTCTTCTGGTGAGGAGAGGACATGGAGTCCAGGAGAGCCCAATATTCGTAAAAGTCCTCTTAAGGGAGTCATCCAGATAGTGGTTTAAGTCCTTGTAAACAGTGGTGTCAGCCTAAGTCTACAAGATCTGTGATGCAATGTGAATTAAGATAGGGAGATCCTATCCTGAATGGCCATTGTCACTGGCTGTTCAGCCCCATTTGGGACTCCAGGGAACTAGAGAAAGTCTGCTGAAATACACTGCACTTGTTTCTTCCATTTTTGACCATTTTCAGATAAAGTTTGGTGTCCTTAGATATATAAACAGGAAATTTAATCTAATTTTACCCTGAATATATATGTGGTATCTATCAGTCTAAAACCCTCCTAAAACACTGCACACATACTTACACAAAATTTTACTGAAGTTTCTGGTGGCTCAGGATCCCATGGAACAAAACCTAAAAACCACCAGTTAATTGCAAAACAAAAGGCAAAGTTATGACCTTTTCCTCTCCCCTGAAAATCTATTATCATTCCTTTATAAGAGTATTCAACTTTAACAGTTGAATTGTGTCAATTCTAACACAATAATGTTAAATTAAAAGTAAACCCTTTTGGATTTCAATACTAGTTTCGCTTCACTGATAACACGGCTGATGGTCAGGAACCTGCATGCTGTGCTTTGGATTTGATCATTCTGCTCTGCTACTTCTGGAAGTGATGTCAGGTTATTTTGGTACTTTATGTGACAATCATTTCCTTACATATATCAAATCACTACGTTGTACACCTTAAACTAATACAATGTTGTATGTTCCTATATCTCAATAAAATTAGAAAAATTTTAAAACAAAAATTTTAAAACAGCGGTTTGGCGCCTGCCTTTGGCCCAGGGCGTGATCCTGGAGACCCGGGATCGAGTCCCACGTCGGGCTGCCGGTGTATGGAGCCTGCTTCTCCCTCTGCCTGTGTCTCTGCCTCTCTCTCTCTCTGTGTGACTATCATAAGTAAATAAAAAAATTAAAAAAAAAAAAGATGTTAAAAAAAAAATATTTAAAAAGAATAATCCCTTATTATTTTCTAGTAATCATTTGGTGTTTCTCTGCACAGAAGCCTGATACTATTACCACAATAGTGAGCAACTTGGGAAGAGTTCACCTCAAAAATTTCTTTTTTTAAAATTTTATTTATTTATGATAGTCACACAGAGAGAGAGAGAGAGGCAGAGACATAGGCAGAGGGAGAAGCACGCTCCATGCACCGGGAGCCCGACGTGGGATTCGATCCCAGGTCTCCAGGATCGCGCCCTGGGCCAAAGGCAGGTGCTAAACCGCTGCGCCACCCAGGGATCCCCAAAAATTTCTTTAGCCAAAGGTCTGGCCCATGTTTATATGTAGTATAGGCCCCTAAATATATTTTGGAAAAATGAATTACAGTTATTAGGCCATGGGATACTGACTGCAGAAAAGGTGCTAATTTATGATAATCCCTTCTACCTTTCACCTTATGTTTACTAGCTCCTGAGCATTTGCTTTACTAATAAGTTCTTTTCATCTCCCAGTGATCTTGCACCCAGCATAGTACCTCATATGGGCCTAATCCTATTTTCCTGAAAAATACCCCCTTCTCACTTTTCTCATTGTGGGGAATTTATAGGTTAAATAATCAGTTCAACCCCAAAGACAAGCATGTATATTGTATTAATCTGCAAAGGAGATACAGTATTTTTATTAATATGGCAGAATGCAATTTTATCATTCATAGTCTTCCTGCTGGTTTACAAAGAAGCATACTGTTAGTAAAAGCAGTGGTCCATCAAGATGGATGCCTGCCTCTGGGACAACTGAGTTATCTGCTACTTCAAATCAACTGAGCAAACACCTACCACTGGCACAAATGCAGTGAATTTATAAGCAAAACAAAACAAGCATTTAAATCAGCTGTGTAGGTAGTTCAACCCATAAACATTCCACTCTTCCAATTATAAGTCTCCAAAAGTAAAGCTGGTACTCCTAAGTGCAGGAAATCACATTTTACTACCCTGCAGCTGCTTCATAGCTCAGGAAAATGCAAAAACAAAGAGGAAATATGCCTGGAGATCTTATTAACAAAGAGTGGAAATCCCCTTATTCCACATCTTCCAATTAGAATTGCTGAGAACATAAGCTCTCAGGTTCAAATTTCCCTTCATGGAAGGCCTAACCACATTGGAATTAATCTGCAGTTGCCACCTGCACTAAAGACAGGGGTAGATAGATGCACAATGGAGCATTCCAGATTGCCACTACAGCTATAGTTTTCACTACAGAATGGATTAACATGAAAAGAATCTTTTAAAAACTCCAGAACAGACATTAATCTTTTTGCAAAGCAAAAGCAATATGGTTTAGTAGACATATCTCTCCTGGGGCAGCCTGGGTGGCTCAGCGGTTTAGCACCGCCTACGGCCCAGATTGCAATCCTAATATTTCAGTGTGTAACTCTAAAATATAAAGTTTCAAAATATAACTCACTAGTATTATTACACCTAAAAAATAATAAACAGTAATTTCCTAATGTTTCCAACAACTGATGTTCAGAATTCTCTGATTGTTCAAATTGGTGTTCAGAATTCTCTGATCATTCAAATTAGGAATTAAAAGCCCATACCAGGGCAGCCCCGGTGGTGCAGCGGTTTAGCGCCGCCTGCAGCCCGGGGTGTGATCCTGGAGACTCAGGAATCGTGTCCCATGTCAGGCTCCCTGCATGGAGCCTGCTTCTCCCTCTGCCTCTCTCTCTCTCTCTCTGTCGCTCATGAATAAATAAATAAAATCTTTTTAAAAATATGGAAATAAATAAAAGCCCATTACTAGTCATTAGAAACAATGAATACCCACCATTTGCTTCAACATGGATAGAACTGGAGAGTATTATGCTGAGTGAAGTAAGTCAATTGGAGGACAAACATATGGTTTCATTCATTCGGGGAATATAAAAAATAGTGAAAGGGATTAAAGGGGAAAGGAGAGAAAATGAGTGGGAAATATCAGTGAGGGTGACAGAAGATGAAAGACTCCTAACTCTGGGAAACGAACAAGGGGTAGTGGAAAGGGAGGTGGGCAGGGGGTTGGGGTGACTGGGTGACGGGCACTGAGTGGGGCACTTGACGGGATGAGGACTGGGTGTTATGCTATATGTTGGCAAATTGAACTCCAATAAAAAAAATATACCAAAAATAAATAAATAAAAGCCCAGTACGGTCCATACCCTACAAATGATTGATATAATACAAATTGTTCTCTGTCTCCTTGCAACTGACTTATTGGAAGATACTGGGTTGTCTCAGTTTCCCATGGACTAGATTTGTACTGTAGCCTTCAGGTGTAACATATTCCCTATATTTCCTGTAAATCAGTAGTTGGCTCTAGATGTTTGATCAGATTCAAGTTTGATACTTTTACATACCACATTCTTAAACTCTTCTCTCTTACTTCTTGAAAGCTAGCGGGAGAACCATTGGCCAAGTTTCAACATATAGCTACGAAGTAGTACTGAATAATAAGCAGTGCTCTGCTCAAGACTTAACTTTGAATTTCTGCCTTTGAAAGGCAAAGAGGTAAAGAGCCTTACCCCCCTGAAACCTCAGCAATGATTTGATGCTCGCTTTCTTCCTTCCCAGACTGACACTGTGCTAGATACAGATTCTGCATTTTTATACATCTAAATCACAACTTTCTCTTCTACTCTGTACCGTTTTCAGGGCACCACCCTCATCTCTGCTCCCACTAGAAAAGTTGACCTTACCTTACTTAACACATAGGTTGCCTGGCAACAATTAGAAAGTCTCAACATTTCAGAGCTGGAAGGGGCCTTGGAGATTATGCAGTTCAATCTGCTCTGTTTAAAGATGATGAAACGGAGAACAAGAAAACAGTAGTTCCCCCTTATCCACAGAGGATTTATTCCAACCCCCCCAGTGAACACTTGAAGCCATCAGTAGCATTGAACTCAAATAAACTGGCTTTTTTCTATACATACATACATATACCTATGATAAAATTTAATATGCAAATTAGGCATAGTAAGAAATTAATGACAATAGTAACAAAATAGAACAATTATAATAACATACTATATAAAAGTTATGTGAATGTGGTCTCTCTCTCTCAAAATGTCTTTATTAGATTGTACTCATCCTTCTTATAATGATGTGAGGTGATAAGATGCCTATGTGATGAGATGAAGTGAGGTAAATGACAGGCATTATGATGCAGTGTTAGGCTACTACTGACCTTCTGACATTATATCAGGAGGATCATCTACTCCCAGACCATGACTGACTACAGGAAACTGCAAGAGGTGAAACTGCGGATAAGCAAACACTACTGCAATGAAGTAACTTTCTAATGGTTATTATAAAGATGATGTTAGGGGCGCCTGGGTGGTGCAGTCGCTTAAGCAGCTGACTTGGTTTCAGCTCAGTACATGATCTCAGGGTCATGAGATCAAGCCCCAAGTCAGGCTCTATGCTCAGCCAGGAGTCTATTTGGAATTCTCTCTCCCTCTGCCCCTCCTGCTTGCGCTCTATCTAAAACAAAATAAATAATTCTGGAAAAAACAAAACAAACAAACAGATGTTAAATGAGTTAATAGTTGTAAAGTATTCACAATAGTGACTAGCATATAAGCCTTACATAAATGTATGCTTTATTTTTTAAAAGCATAGTTAAAACTAACTAAAGAGAATATTGTAAAAGATCTCTTGAATTTCTTCAAGAATACAAATACTCCCTTCTATCTTGTATTTTGAGGGAATATAAGTGTTCCAGATAACTAAGGCATGCTCCTTTAAATACCCAACTTTATTCCATTTTAATCTTTTAAAGTCAAAATAACTCAAGATAGAAAGTGTTGTTAGAAATATGTTGCTTACTTTCCTTGTTGTTAGAAATATGTTGCTTACTTTCCTTTATCAAATGAAAAACACCAAACAATATTACTAAATTTCTTAGTGGCCCAGTATTTCATTATAAATATAGGTAAGGTTAATGAATAGAACTCAGATTTTAGTGACTTGGGTTCTAACCCTAGCTCTACTACTAAACTAACAAATTTGGCTTGGCAAAGTCACTTAACCTCTCTGATGCCTAGCAAATAAGAGATGTTGCCTTCTTTAGAGGATTATCAAAAGGATTAGGGAAAACAAAGATCTAGCACAGTGCCTGATACACAGGAAGCATTTAGTAAATGGTAACTATTATTTATTAATTCAACAAATTGAGCACCTTTATGCCAAGCATTGTTCTAAGTTATGGGGATACCACCACAGAGTTCAAACACATAGAAATTCCTATTTTATGGAGCTTCTAACCTAATATGAAAAAAAAGATAATAAAAACTAACAAAACAGGGATCCCTGGGTGGCGCAGCAGTTTGGCGCCTGCCTTTGGCCCAGGGCGCGATCCTGGAGACCCGGGATCGAATCCCAGGTCAGGCTCCCGGTGCATGGAGCCTGCTTCTCCCTCTGCCTATGTCTCTGCCTCTCTCTCTCTCTCTCTCTGTATGACTATCATAAATAAATTAAAAAAAAAAAAAACTAACAAAACATATAGTATGTAGATGGTAATAAGTGCTATGGAGAAAAATAAAGCAGGGACAGAATACTTGGGTGAGGTGTGGGGGTTACATATGCAAAAAGAGCTAAAAGAAGTAGATGAATAATCATGAAGATATTTGGAGGAAGAGGAAATAGCAAGTGCAAAGGTCCTGAGGTAAGAGCATATCTACTAGGATCAAGAAATATGAAGGAAAAATAAAGAAAAAGAAAAGAAAGAAACACAGAGGAATCCAATACAGCTGAAATGTAGTAAAGTCTGAGAGGCTAAGGGGGAGCAAGATTGCAAAGGGCCTTGCAGGTCACTGTAAAGACTGAGTTTCAGCCTGAGTGACATGGAAAGCTCTTGGAGAGTTTTGAGCAGAGAAGTGACATTATCCAACATGGATTCAAAAGGATTACTGACAAAACAAACTTGGGCATTGGGAAACAGGGAAATCAGTTAGGAGGCCATTGCAATTGCTTGGTCTAGAGATGACAGTAGCTTGGATCAAAAGCTTGGTAGTAGTGAAGGTGATGAAAAATGGTCAGAAATCCTTTGAAGGAAATCAACAGGACTTTCTGGTACCTGGCAGTAGGGTATGAAGGAAAGAAAGAGGGAAGTCCAGAATGAGTGACAATTTTGATATCTGAATATCCAGAAGGACAAAGTTCTATTTAACTGAGAGAAGAAAGGGGGCTAGAGGGACATCTTCACAAAGATCAGGAGTTAGGAGTTTGGAGCCACATGGAGAATGAAGGAGACTTTTGCCCTTATTCTCAACATTTCTGCTGCCGCCATTTCACACTGAGAGTTTTCTCTTCCCTCAGAAGTAAACAGTCTTCAGTACCAGTTGGTTATTGTTTCTAATCTATCTTAGTCCCCATTCTATTCTCCAGGGAGACCAAGTGTAAAGGCAATAACAACTGACACATTTATTCAACAGTGAAAGAAAACTGAATCAGAAACCTGAGGCATCTATTTCCTAAGGAAAAGAAAACTTAAAAAGTGTGCTTACTCTGGGTAGTGCCTCACTTCCAATACATTATTTCTAAACTTCACTTATAAATTGGGTTATTTAGAACTCACAATATTTTTCCCATAAGTCCAAATTTATCAGAAATGACCTGGTTTCCATGCCAAACTACATAATGGGGCTACATTATAATAGCAGTACCCCCCTGAACCTAAGGGAGAAAAGATCATAGGATGTAAGAGAGACCAGACTTTCTTGTCTTTGGCCTGAGAAAAAAATAATTCAAGTTTTTCATCTGTACACTCCCACCTTGTTCAAATCTCCACCCTAAAAGCACCTTTATCCTTGTCTCTGGCACTGTAATCTTCATGAAACCTCCCATTCTAGCATCACTCTGCAAATCTATCAGGAAAACTGTTCTCCATGTCTAAAAATTGCCCACCCAGCTCTAAAACAGAGGCAACAAAAAACCACACAAAATTCCCATTCCCTTGTAAAACAAAATTCAGCAAGGATCAGAAGGAAATACACTGCTTAAAGCCAATTCTAATGAAAATGACTTGATCCCAGTTGGAAGAATTTCAGCAAGTACTATATAGGAGAAAATGAAGAAGAATACAGATATAAGGGAAATATTTGACATTGACAAGGCCACTGCAAAGAATCTATCTGCTTCTCTTTTTATGTTTTCACCCTTCCTGTACTTCAAAACTCATTGATTTTTCACCACCCTGAATGATCTACAGATGACATGCCTATTTTCCAGTTTTCAATTGTAAGGCTAAGGAAGAAAGAATGGGGAATAACACTAATGACTAATTAAGTATGCACTGGGTAAAATGTTCCTAAGTTAAGGACTATATTCATTAATGGACTTTTATAGGGACTTCAAAATACATAGACTTATAACTATACTTAGCATATAATTGCATTTTTTTCTCAGGTTTTTTTCTTAAAGTAGCAAACCCCACAAGTTTGTCATTTGCCATTCAACATTTTTTTAAAACTGGGGGGAAACCTCATAGTTCATCTTAGAGATAACTTGAGCTTCAAACCCAGAAAAGAGAGTGCTAAGTTCTGAAGACTGTAACAAAGGGCTTAGTTAATTCACATCTTTCAAGTTTGCCACTGCCGTTCAAACTAAAAACAATAATAATAACAACAACAAACACCTACATTAGATTGGTTCTTATACTGACATTCATTCAGGTGACATGTGCTGTCTTAAGTCTGTAGTTTGAGAAACACCAGAAGGTCTCCCTTCTGTCAATTAACTCAAGAGATATCAAGCAGAACAAATGGTGTGATTTAAACTTAACCCCCAAAATTCAATTAAATGTACTACAGGTAATTTGCTTTTTTCCAATTTCTTTTTCAGAAAACAGAATCCGAAGTCATTAAAGTTTTATTTAAGAAGTTTTAAATCAGAGGCTTATGGGGGACTGCTATTGTGATTAAAGTTTAAGAGTTTCATTAAAAGCTCAAAATGAGAGGACCATTGTAGGCTATTATTTCCCTTTAAAAAAAAAAAGATTTTATTTATTTATTCATGATAGACGGGGGGGGGGGGGGGGGGGGGAGAGAATGAGAGAGAGAGAGAGAGAGAGAGAGAGAGAGAGACAGGCTCCATGAGACACAGGCAGAGGGAGAAGCAGGCTCTATGCTGGGAGCCCGACGTGGGGCTCGATCCCAGGACTCCAGGATCACGCCTTGGGCCAAAGGCTCTCTCTGCAGGGAGCCCAGAATCAAGCCCCAAGTTGAAGGCAGACCCTCAACCACTGAGCCACCCAGGGATCCCCATATTATTTCCCTCTTTAGACCTATCTATGTTGACTGAAATTTTTTTATAATTAATAAATATTAATTTTATTTAAAAAATTTTTGTGATTAGAACAAAAACATTTCCTTTTTTTTTTTTTTTTAAAGATTTTTTATTCAGGAGAGACACAGAGAGAGAGCGAGAGGGAGAGAGAGAGAGAGGCAGAGACACAGGCAGAGAGAGAAGCAGGCCCCATGCAGGGAGCCCAATGTGGGACTCAATCCCTGGGACTTGATCCCAGGACTCCAGGATCACACCCTGGGCGGAAGGCAAGTGCCAAACTGCTGAGCCACCCAGGGATCCCCTTGAACAAAAACACTTCCATTTTGAAGTGACAGATGGTGATGAAATACGTTTCAGTAAGAACTAAAATAGGGGCACCTGGGTGGCTCAGTGGTTGAGGGTCTGCCTTCAACTTGGGGCTTGATCCTGGGCTCCCTGCAGAGAGCCTGCCTCTCCCTCTGCCTGTGTCTCTGCCTCTCTCATGAATAAATAAAATATTAAAAAAAAAAAGTGAAAAAGAGGTGGCTGGGTGGCACAGTGGATTAAGTGTCCGATGCTCAATTTCAGCTCAAGTCATGATGATTTCATGGTCCTGGGATTGAGCCCTGGCTGGGGGGGGTGTCCCTGCTCAGCAGGGATTCTGACTTAAGACTCCCTCTCCCTCTGCCCCTCCCACTAGAGTGCTCTCCTCTCTCTCTAAAATAAAGAAATAAATCTTTAAAAAAAAGAACTAAAAGAGAATAGAAGACATTAAATAGAAAATATGCTGAAAAAATGCTGAGTATTGAGATTGTCTTTTTTTTAACATTTTTTGTTAATGTTTGTATAATTGAGAGAGATAAATTTTACTGAAACTTTTCAAAGAGAGAAAAAGGAAACTATATCTATTGTAGAGTATTTCTAAAGCAGTGTGGTTCTCACTGTGGTTCAGGAAATCTGTCAGTTAAAAACTATTTTTATAATAATATTAACATATTATCTGCCCTTTTCACATTTGCTCACAAGTGTGCAGTGGAGTTTTGATATAATATCAAAGAATAAACATAATTATCTGAAAATGTGAATAAAATAATCTTACCTTTTCTAACTATGTTTACTTCTAATGAGCCTCCATTTTTTTCATATGCTTCAGCCAAAATCACAACAGAGTATAGAAGCAGATACAAAAATTCAGCTATCTTCTATTATGGCAAGTAAATAAAGACATTTACAAATATATGACAATGCCTCCTGTTTCACAAATTGTTTTTGTTTCAGATGACAGTTATTACTGAGAAAATGTTAGTCATATTAACATGTAATAGTTTTTATACTGTTATTTCAAATAAATTAATACATATTTTTTAAAGGTTCTTGGTTTTCTTCTTTTAAGATTTATTTATTTATTCATGAGAGACACACACAGAGAGAGAGAGAGAGGGGGGCAGAGACATAGGCAGAGAAAGAAGCAGGCTCTTCGCAGGAGTCCGCTGCAGGACTCGATCCTAGATCCCGGGATCACAATTTGAGCCAAAGGCAGATGCCCAATCGCTGAGCCACCCAGGTATCCCAAGGTTCTTGGTTTTCATTTCTAATCCAGTAATTATCAATAGATATAATCCTACATAAACAAGAGTTCTCAGGAAGTCCTTAATTTTTAAGAATTTAAGGGGGTCTTAAGACACCTGGCTGGATCAGTCAGTGGAGTGTGCGACTCTTGGTCTCAGGGTTGTAAGTTCAAGCCCTACATTGAGTGTAGAGATTTTTGCTGTTCTAAAGTATTTCTTTAAGAAAAATCACTCTACAAAGAAGTATCTTTTTTATGGTAAAAGAAACAAGTGAAGTGAATTTATAATTTATAGGACAAATGATTAAGATTAGATTTGCTTCACAATAATCTGAAAGATAAGGGAACAACAGGTGGAAGTATAAATAAAATAAGAGTGGCCATGAGTTAATAATCATTGAGCTAGGGGGTCGATATACTAGTCCCTCTCCTTTTACATATGTTTGAAATTTTCCCTAATAAAAAGATTCAAGGAAGAATTGAATTCATACCTTAACAGTTGAATTTTTAAAAAAATCTGTACCATAATGTTACTGCTAAGAATGAAGGGAAATAAGGGGAAAATATCTTATTAATATTAAACTAACAGTATTCCTATAGCTCTGAATGCACTTTCTGATCTTCACTATTGTTCTCTCAATTAGTTTCACAGGACATACATACTATTTGGATTTCTGCTTTGTTCACTTAAAATTCACATCCTGTCTTACCTACTATCACTAACCAGACTTAAAAATGACATAGATAATCTTTCAAATCCTTTAACCTGATTGATTGGGCTATAAAACCTAGAATAATTTTTACATGTTATACTATTGCCATCTGCTGGCTGTGATGTCTAAGTACAATAAACAAAGGTTTAAAACAGAAAAGCTAAAAATTTACCTCTGAGGTTTTCTCCCAAAATTATCCTGTAGAAAAAAAACTGCCATACATCATTAGGGCTCTTCAAAACTTCACATTAGACAAGATGGCGTGTGTTCAGGGTGGTATGGTTGTAGACCAAAACCTCACATTAGAAGCAGTGGTTCTCAAACCTGGGCTGCATTTAAAATCACCTGGGAACTTTTGAAAATCCTGATGTCTAAGCCCCAAAACCTGAACAACTCAATCAGAACCTCTATTTTATAAAAATGAAAGGCAAGCCACAGAGAAGATATTTGCAGAAGATATATCTGACATAGGAATTGTATCTAGAGGAATGCCTGGGTAGCTGAGCAGTTGAGCTTCTCCTTTGTCAAGTCCCACATAGGGCTCCCTGCGTGAAGCCTGCTTCTCCCTCTGCCTATGTGTCTGCCTCTCTCTCTCTCATGAATAAATAAATAAATAAAATATTTTTAAAAAAATAAGCAACCCAATTTTTTAAAAGATTTTTTAAAAGATTTTATTTATTTGAGAGAGAGAAAAAAAACTAATGGTGAGGAGGAGCAGAAGAGGGGAGGGGAGAGAGAGATAGACAGAGAGAAGCAGACTCCCTGCTGAGTAGAAAGCCTGACTCGGGGCTTTATCCCAGGACCCAAAGATCATGACCTGATCTGAAGGCAGACGCTTAACTGACTGAGCAACCCAGGTGCCCCTAAAGATTTTATCTTTTAAGTAATCTCTACACCCAACATGGGGCTCAAACTGGAAATAACCCAAATGTCAATCAATAGGTGAATGAATTTCCAATTTGTGGCATATCCCAGTGGAATTTTATTCCCAGTGGAATAATATTCAGGAATAAAAATGAGACACAAGACACGAATGAAATCTCAAAACTATTATGCTGAATATATATTTTTAAAAAACAGACAAAACCCATTACTATATAGTATGATTCCACCACGTTTACCTGGGGTGGGGAGGCAAGATGAGGTACAGGAGCCATTACAAAGTGGCAAGATGAAACTTTTGGTGGTAATAAATATATTATTATATTGACTGTGGTGACAGCTCCACAGGAGTATATATGTGTCAAAACTCATCAAGCCAAAGGGAAGATGGTGGAGATGGAAGTGCCAGGAATCTGTCTCTCCCACCTAGACAACAATTACACTGACAGAAACTGTCTGATGTAACTATTTTGGAACTCTGGAGTCTGTGGAAGGCTTGCAAATTGCAGGGGAAGACTTGGATGCAAAACTATCCTTAATTTTGTCCAGTTTTAGCTCTTAGTGCAGCAGCAGCTACTCATCTCTCATCCCAAGCCAAATGGCAGGCAGCTACCATGTTCCTAAAGCAGCTTGCATATGCATTATGGGAACCAGGATGGACAAAAAAGATCCTGTTCTCCAAATATTGGGGATCTATGCTCTGCCGATTGCTGCTTTTGATCAGAGGTTCAAGCAACAAAGCATAATCACAAATAAAAAGAAATATGAATATACCTGTATATATAAGGAAACAGAATCAGTAAAAAAATCTCCCAACAACAAGAAAAAGCCTTGGGTCTGATGGCTCACTGGTGAATTCTACTGAACATTTAAAGAATTAATATCAATCCTTCTCAAACTTTTTCCAAAAAAACTGAAAGAGAGAGACACTACTTCCCAACTCATTGAGGCTGGTGTTACACTGAAACTGAAGCCGGAGAAAGACAATACAACTATAGACCAAGATCCTCCATGAACACTGATGCAAAAATACTCAACAAAATACTAGCAAGCAAAATTCAGCAGTATAATAAAAGGATTACACACTATATAAGTGGGATCTAATTCTGGAATACAAGGATGATTCAACATACGAAATCAATCAGTGTAAGAGGCCACATCAACAGAATAAAGGGAAAAAAAGACACAAGATCATCTCAATTGATGCAGAAAAGGCATTTGACAAAAGCCCCTTTTCATGATTAAAAAAATCAAAAACTAGAAATAGAGGGAAACTATCTCAATGTAAAAGTCATATATGAGAAACCCACAGCAAACATCATACTCAATGGCAAAAGACTGAAAACTTTTCCTGTAAGATCAGGAACAAGTCAAGGATGCCTGTTTTCACCCCTTCTATTTAAATATATACTGGAAGTTCTATCCAAAGCAATTTAAGCAAGTAAAAGAAATAAAAGGCATCCAAACTAGAAAGGAAGATGTAAAATTATCTTTGTCTGCAGATGATTTGATCTTTTATCCAGAAAAATCCTAGATTCCACACCAAAAAAAAGTTGCTAGAATAAATCAATTCAGCAAAGTAGCAGATTACAAAGTCAACATACAAAAATTGGGTTGCATTTCTATTAACAATGAACAATCTAAAAAATAAATAAATGACAAAAACAATTCTATTTACAATAGTATCAAAAAGAATTAAATAATTAGGATGTAACTTAACCAAGAAGCTAAAAAACATTACAGTGAAGACTACTAGACATTGCTAAAAGAAATTAAAGACATAAATAAATGGAAATACAACCCATGTTCGTGGACTGGAAGACTTACTATTGTTAAAACATCTACACTACCCAAAGCAATCGACAAATTCAATACAATCCCTATCAAAATCCAAGGAATATTTTTTTGCAGAAATAGGAACACTCATCCTGAAATTGATATGGAATTTCAAGGGACCCTGAATAACCAAAACAATCTTAAAAAAGAACAAAACTCACACTTCCTGAATTTAAAACTTGCTACAAAGCTACAGTAATCAAAGCAATATAGTTCTGGAAGTTTCAGAACTGGGTGTTTCAGTTGGTTAAGCATCCAATTCTTGATTCCTACTCAGGTTATGATCTTGGGGTCCTGAGATCCAGCCCTGTAGCAGGCTCCGCGTTCAGCACGGCATCTGCTTGTCTTTTTTCCCCTGCTCTTCCATCTGCTCATGGTCTTCCCCAACCCCATCTTAAATAAATAAATAAATAAATAAATAAATAAATAAATAAATAAATAAATAATATCTTTGAAAAAAAACATATAAAACAACCGTGTAGTACTGGCATAAAAACAGACATATAGACCAAGAGAACAGACATAAACCCAGACCCTCTCATGTATGGTCAAATGATTTCTAACAAGGGTGCCAAGACTATTCAACGGGCAAAGGACAGTCTTTTCAACAAATGGTGCTGGGAAAACTGGATATTGACATACAAAAAGAATGAAGCTGGACCCTTACCTAACACCCTATACAAACATGAAACTTAAAATGAATCAAAGACCTAAACATAAAATCTAAAAGAGCAAAACTCTTAGAAGAAAACATAGAACAAAAGCAGCATGACGCTGAATTTGACAATGATTTTCTTGGCTATGACACCAAAGACATGTAGTAACAAAAATAAACGAACTGGACTTCACAATATTTAAAAAATTTTGTATATCAAAAGACCCTATCACAACAGAGTAAAGAGACAACCCATAGAATGGGGAAAAATATGTGTAAATCATATTATCTGATAAGAAACTAATATTCAGAATATATAGAGACTACCTAAAATTCAACAACAAAAAACAAAAACTCAATTCAAAAATGGGCAAAGGAATTGAATAGACATTCCTCCAAAGATGTACAAATGGCCAATAAGCACATGAAATGATACTTAACATCACTAACCATTACGGAAATACAAATCAAAACTATGAGATACCACCTCATACCCATTAGACTAGATACTATAAAACAACCAAAGAAACCAGAAAACAGTAAGTGTTGACAAGGATGTGGATATTGGAACCCTTGTGAGCTGTTGGTATGAATGTAAAATGATGTGGCCACTGTAAACACAGTTCCTCAAAAAGTTGAAAATAGATTTAGCATATGATGCAGCAATCATATTTCTAGGTATATACCCAAAAGAACTGCAAACAGAGTCTCAAAGAAATATCTGTATACCCATGCTCATAAACATTATTCACAATAGCTAAACTGTATAATCAACTCAAGTGTTCATTGTCAGATGAATGGATTAAAAAAATACATACAATGGAATATTATTCAGCCTTAAAAAGGAAGGAAATTCTGCAATATGCTACAACATGGATAAACATTGAGGACTTTATGCTAAGTGAAATAACCCAGTCAAAAAGGCAAATGCTATATGATTCCATTTATATGAGGTACTTGCAGCAGCCAAAAATCACAAAGACAGGAAGTACTGTGGTGGTTGCCAGTGGCTGGGAGGAAGGAGAAAATGGAGAGTTATTGTTTAACAGGTACAGTTTCAGTTTTACAAGATGAAAAGAGTTATGGGGATGGATGGTGGTGATGGTTACACATTAATTTGAATTATTTAATATCACTGAACTGTACACTTAAAATCAAAATCTATAGGGGGTAGAGTCCAGGTATCACTAATTTTTTGGCATCTTCCAAACTATTCTAACTAGTAGCCAAGGTTGAAAACCACTTCATCAGAGGGTGCCATCTCATTTACTTTGTTTTGAACAAAAGAGTTCTATTTGATGAAAACATAAGTCTGAAATAATTTTTTCTAAGATTTTATTTATTTGAGAGAGATAAAGAGAGAACAGGATCAGAGGGAGGGGCAGAGGAAGAGGGAGAAGCAGACTCCCTGCTGAGTAGGGAGCTTGACGCAGGGCTCGATCCCAGGACCCTGAGATCATGACCTGAGCCGAAGGCATGTGTTTAACTGACTGAGCTACCCAGGCACCCCTAAGCCTGAAATAATTTTGATAATTCTCATTTTATGTGCTTATGGAGGTCAGCTAGCACCATACTTTGTTTTTAAGTAGACAAAGATGTGACTCCCATCTAGTGTTGACTAGACTTTCCACTTAATTCCAATCTCTTACCTTGTACCCATTTAACTCAGGTGTCATTTCCCTCAAACTTCTCTTCCTCTGCCCATATGTGTATATCAGCACTCATCTCCACTTTCTTTTCTGTAGTCTCAAATGAGGGCTCTCATTTCTAACTTCCCCATTTGTGCCCTTTTTGGCAGCCCCTCTTTCTATACCTTGCTCATTTGTAATCCGTTCTCTCTTACCTGTCCTGCTAATTTGACATTTTTATCTTTATTGACACCCTTTCTTCTCCTAAACTGCACAAGTCTCTCCCATGTCCCTATATCCTCCCTTGAACTCTACCATCGTCCAGCCACAACTATCCCATTTCTTGTTATTTTCATCTAAACCTCTCAAAAGTATAGTTTACACTCAGTGTGTGTTCACTGAGTTGCTCTAACTTAGTTGGCTCTGGACCCCAATGTACAACTGAAACTGCTCTTCCTGAGGTTATCAGTAACTTCTCAGCTACTTAGTTCTTATGTAATCCATTCTCTCAAAACATGCTATAGGACTGAAAAGAAAGAAGAGACCCTCTTCTAGTACCCATTACTCCTTCAAAGTCACTATATCTCCACTCCTTACCTCAACTGGAGTTTATATGATAGTCATCTATATCAGGGGCCAGCAAATTTTTCCATTAAGGGCCAGATGTCAGTTTAGGTTTTATGAGCCACATGATCTCTTTTATAGGTACCCAACAAAAGCAGCTACAGACAATATATAAATGAATCACTGTGGCTGTATTCTAATAAAACTTTATTTATAAAAACATGTGGTGAGCTGAATTTGGTCTGCAGACCAGTTTGATGACTCCTCCTCTTTGTTAGCACCTTGTGTCATCTCAGGCACTTCTACATTTATAAAAAATTTGCTACCTGATTCAGTTCTTCATCACTAGCCTAGGGTAACAAAGCACATTACCTGGCATCTGATAAGCATTTTATAAATGTGGTTGTAATTATTATTTAAAAAAATTATCATGTAAACACTCAATAAATCTGTGGATGACCATCTAGCACTTTTGGCTCTAAGCTTCTTCAGCTGTTTAACTCTCACACTCTTACATTGCAGAGCATTCTACCTCTGAAATCAAAACTCTAATATACACTGATCAAAATCTCCTGCTTGTCACTCTCCTTTTATGCTTGCTCTTCAACCTCCATGAGCCTCCAATCCAATTTTATATCTATTGTTTCCTAATCCATGAGCTCCCACCCATCTTTACTTCCTATCAAGCTTGATACCATGGTCTTAATTGAGCCATCCTCTCATCTACACTCTCAACTCGTTTTCCAACTGTACCAGACCAGCAAATCCTGTATCATCCCATCTGTCTGCCTTCTCCATTCCTACATCTGGATGGCCCAGGACTGCTGAAAATGTCTCACAGATCAATGCCATTACAAACTTACGTTCTCCAGCCTCAACTGGGGCTTCAGCATCACCCAGCAATACTTTCCCCAGTCCTCTCACAAATAATTCAAACTTCCAATGCTTAAAACTCTCCCCAGGGTCCCTTAGGCTTAGACTCTCACACTTTCTCTTAACTTCAAATGACCAATTTGCCTCAGACTCTTCAGAGAAATTAAGAGGTATGAATATATGTTCTCAACTTTTTGCTGCACCCAAACACTTAACTTATCTACTATCCTTAACTTCCTTCCCTCTAGTCCCAGAAAAAGAGTTGCTTCTACTCCAACCTACCAGCAGTGCTCTGGATCCATCCCTGTCCCTTCTACCTCACTAATACTACAAAAACCAAATCCTCAACAATCCAACTGTATCATATGTCTTTCTTCATTGCTCTTTAATCATGGATACATTGCTTGTCTTGAGCTTCCCCATATTCAAATAGTGAAATCCTTTCAAGGCTGTTTTGAGTGTAACAGATCTAGAAGTGCCTGACATGTGGCAATTATTTCATAAATGGTAGCAATTATTATTATGTTAATAGCCTGAAGGTGAAAGGCAGTGACAAGAGATGGAATACAGGATTGGAGACCCTCAGGAGGGAAAAGGGAAGCATACCTAGAAAGAAAAAAAGAGGAAATCATTTCCCTTGACCAAAAATGTTCCAATCCTTCTGTGAATATATCCAGTTGCTTTGTGAGTTATAGTAATTAAATGTATGACTACTCTTTGTTATTCTCACCATAGTCTAGAGCCTGCAACTCCTCTTACAGTATAAGACTCTCCAAGAAGATTTGCTCTTGGTTCTAAGTCTTTGCCAACAGAGAAAACTAATAAAATCTTCTTTCTCTTAAGATAGAATCAAAGCAATATACATTAAAAAGGAATTATAGCAATGTTTAATCATTGACAAGTGTCAAACCAAAGTATTCAATTTGATTCCATAACTGAGGCAGAAGAACTTTAAGGTGAGAGCCCTGGGACATCTTGTGCCAGAAATAAGAGAAGTGCAAAAACGGGGGGCAAAAACTTATAGTGGAGGAAATGTCAAAAAGACACAGGAACTAGCTTGAAGGGGCTCCCAAAGGACAAACCCGGGCAATTTGAGCATCAAAAAAGAATAATGATGGTGATAATGGATCCTAACACAATTAATTAAGAAAAAAAATAGTCCTTAGGTCTAGAACAGAAAAAAGGAGAAATCTTTTAGAGAATAACACCAGTTAAAAAATGTGGAAGGAATGAAATAACTAGAAAATCACTCTTCGCAATCTCCAAAAGTAGAAATCATCTCCATGATGTAAAAAACACTGGGTGAAGAGTTAACAGGACATCTGTATAGGCCTGAAGTACTACTTCACAGGTTACTTAAATTTTAATTACAAAAATTATGAAGGGAGGTACACCTGGGTGTTCAATCAGTTAAGCATCTGCCTTTGGATCGGGTCATAATCTCAGAGTCCTGAGATCGAGCCTTGCATTGGGCTCCTTGCTCAGTGGGGAGTCTGTTTCTCCCTCTCTCTTTGCCTCTACCCTCCACTTATGCATGTGCTCTTGCTCTCTCTCTCTCTCTCTCAAATAAATAAAAATCTTTAAAAAAAATTACAAAGGGAAAAATTTACTTTTACAATAGAGATACCTGGCAGTTGCCCTCCTAATCAAGTGATGGAACCTAGCATCAATAGTGAGAATAACCTGATACTATATGATTGCAGTGATGCAATGAGCATACATTACCTGTGCAATATACCCCAAAGCTTTTATGCTGAATTAATGGAGGAGAAAACAATCAGACAATTAGTCCACAGTCTTACTGCTCAAAATGTGGTCTAAAGACCAGAATCACTCATCTGGGAGCTTATTCAAAATATAGACTCTCAGGCCCCACTTCAGACATAATTTATATTTTAACCAGATCTTCAAGTGATTCATAGGTACAAAGTTTGAGAAGCCCTGCACAAGACAAAATATCTAAACTTTTCCAAAAAATCAATGTCATAAAAACTTAAAAAGGCAATGTGGGAGGCACTGTTCTCAATTTAGAGATACATAACCACCAAAAGCAATGAGTAAGTCTTAGCTGAATCCTGGATCAGAGTGGGAAAAGTTATACTTTATACAAAATATAAAATATTTTTATAATTCCTATATTTATAAAATATAACTTTTCAGGGGGACTACTGGGAAAATTTGAAAATGTACCTTTTATTAAATGACACTGAATTAATGCTAAGGTTCTGAAACCTGATAATAATATTTAATTACAGAATTTTCTCTTTTTTTTAATTTATTTTTTATTTTTTTTATTTTTTTAAATTTTTATTTATTTATGATAGTCACAGAGAGATAGAGAGAGAGGCAGAGACACAGGCAGAGGGAGAAGCAGGCTCCATGCACCGGGAGCCCGACGTGGGATTCGATCCCGGGTCTCCAGGATCGCGCCCTGGGCCAAAGGCAGGCGCCAAACCGCTGCGCCACCCAGGGATCCCTTAATTACAGAATTTTCTTATTCTTAGAAGATACAGGTTGAGGGGCAGCCCTGGTGGCTCACAGGTTTAGCACCGCCTTCAGCCCAGGGCCTGATCCTGGAGACCCGGGATCGAGTCCCACATCGGGCTCCCTGCATGGAGCCTGCTTCTCTTTCTGCTTGTGTCTCTGCCTCTCTTTCTCTGTAAGTCTCTCATGAATAAAATAAATAAAATCTTAAAAAAAAAAAAACAAAAGAAGATACAGGTTGAAACATTTAAGGTCGTGTGTCTACAACCTACTTTTAAATGGTTTATAAAAGCATATATGGAGATAAAGCATAAATGGCATAGTAATAACTGGTTACTTCAAAATGAAGAGTTTGTAGATGTCCATTGTCTATAGTCTTTCATCTTTTCTTTTTGTTAAGTAAAAAGTTGAAAGGTGGGAAGAGTATTCAATTAGTCCACAATAGAAATGGTAAGTCTTTGGTAACAAACAGCATGATGTGCACACAACCTTGCGTCTTTTTTTTTTTTTTTTAAAGATTTTGTTTATTTATTCATGAAAGACAGAGGAAGAGGAAGAGACATAGCCAGAGGGAGAAGTAGGCTCCTCATAGGGAGCCCCACGTGGGACTCAATCCCAGGACCTGGATCATGCCCTGAGCTGAAGACAGATGCTCAACCGCTGAGCCAGACAGGCTTCATCCCAACCTTGCAACTATCTTAACATCTACTTCAGAAAATACATGTAAGTGTTCAACAGATGTTTTATGAGAGAAAAGAAATTTATCCGTTCAAATAATATTTCAGCTGGTTGAAATTCCTAAAGCATTAAGAGCTGCTACAACCAGCTAGCTGTCAGGTATATAAGGAACTATGGATTGTCACTGTAACTTTTCATACAATGAGAAGCAATAGAGTATGACAGCAAAGGTTTTGGGGTCAGTCAGACCTAGATTTTATTAGTGAGGTGTTCTTGGGCAGACTTAACCTCCCAAGTCTCAATCACTCTATCTGTAAAAGAGAAATAAAATAGTACCTTACAGGACAGTTATAAGGATTAAATAAGATATAAGATAATGAATGTAAAAGTACTTAGTGTCACTTCATGCATCTTAACTCTAATTTCATCAATAAAATCAGCTAAAAGGTACTCCATAAATTGAAGCTAATGTTTTTATGGACCATATTTTCACTTTATTTTGAAGATTAAAGGTCTTCATATGATCTAGGGGCATTCTGTGACAATTTTAAGTCAAGATAAGAAGGAAGAACAATTTTCACTTCTTGTTTTTATTTGGTATCCTGAAGAAAAAGCTCTAAGATGATAAGCAACCTTTCTCCAAGGTAAAAGCATTTTAGTTCTTCACTTAATCTTAGTAAACCAATATAAAGTACTGAAGATTAGCTAAAATGAAGCTACTAAAAATGACTTACAGAATCAAATTCAATATTAAGAAAATCTGGAAATAATTCTGTCAAGCTACCTTAAACTCTGGATTAGGAAAGTTATGAGAAACCATGTTTTCATGGGAGTTACTGAACAATTTTCTAAAATACTTAGAAAATGAACACCTATCTCTTTGACTTCAATGGATCTGTGCCTAGATAAAACAGGACTGACTCCATTAGATGGATGATAGTCTACCCTAATTATTCTATTAAATTCTAGGGCAGCCCTGATGGTTCAGCGGTTTAGTGCCGCCTTCAGCCCAGGGCGTGATCCTGGAGACCCGGGATCGAATCCTATGTCAGGCTCCCTGCATGGAGCCTGCTTCTCCCTCTGCCTGTGTCTCTGCCTCTCTCTCTCTCTGTCTCTAATAAATAAATAGAATCTTAAAAAAATAAATAAATTCTAAAGCAGTCTCTCCTGAAGGTTGGCAATTATAGCCAGCAGGCCAAATCCAACCCACAGTTTATTTTCATAAATATAGCTTTAATAGAACACACCCATGCTCATTCACTTATGTAATGTATTTTGAGTCGAAAAGTTGCAAGAGACAATATGACCCATGAGGCCTCAAACATTTACTATTTGGTCTTTTACAGAAAAAAATTGCCAATCCTACTCTGGACAAGCAATCCAAAAAAGAAAACCTGTTCAGGACTCACCTGAGGTGTTGTCTTTTTGTATAGATCACCTCCATCTATCACATCCTTCATGATTTTTCCCTTGAGAGATTCATACTCTTCTGAACTCAGGTGAATAGATTCTATGGTTTTTCCACAGCCCAAACACTGACCACTGTAATTACAGTAATTTGGGTTAAATGGTATCCCGGAAAAGAACTTTTTCTAAAATGAATAATCCTTAAACAAGAGGAAATTGAAAAGTAATGAAAAAAGAACATTACAATCTTTGTGATCATCACATGCATCCAATTTCTTATAAACCTGATAACACACGTTAGGTGCGCCAGAAAACCCAAAAAAGTACACTGCTGGGCATCCAGATAGTTTTTAAAGTCATTCCCAAAACACAACGAGGTCCCAAATCTGTACAGGAAAAGATCTCTGAGGCTTCACACAAGGTTCCCACCACCTTATGAGAAAAACATTATGAGCACTACAAGTTCTCTACATGCAAAACATGGCTTTTCTCTGGGGTACGCTCTTAATTATCCTATCTCTAATGTATTCTCAAAAATTTTTTGATCAGTAGCAACAAAACTTACTACCTGCATCAAGCAAGCTAAAAATTAAATATTGGGCTTTACCTTTTCTTGACTGTTGTGAACTGTCCTTTCCAATGTTCTCCAGGAACACTACAAAAAAAAGATTGCAAAACCAGATCATTTGAAGGTCAGATTCCTCCAGAACCAAAAGATAGGCATTTTATTTAGAAACCCAGTAGGCAAGAGCTCTGAAAAGTTTAGGATATTTCCCTAGAATGGTTTAATTAGAAGAGTGGGTGATACACTGTGACAGAGCTAAAGCGGTGACAGTACCCTACTCTGGACCCCATTCTTCCCTTCACTTTTCTGGTCATCCAACCCTCATCTTCAAGTCTAAATCTACCTTCAGGGGACTCGGAAGCTGACATTAATAGTGTAACCTCTAAATCAAACTCAGTTCTCACCTTCTCCATAAAGCTACTGGAGATTCTTCCTGCACAAAGTAACCTCTCCCCCTATACCATCTTCTTAGATACTACTATTAACTGTCAAGTACTATGTTCCCAATTAGGTTGTGAATTCCATCATAAGAGATTTTATATCACCAAACACCCACAGTGCCTTGAAGGAATTCAAAATTACTTGATTTATCAACTTATCCTTTCTTTCCTCTTATATACACTATCAGTTCCTATTGATTCCTATTGATTCGCTTGCCTTCTCTCCTTCCTTGGTTCTTAATTCAAGACCTTGTCATTTCTCATTCAAACCTACAATTGCCTCCAAATAGATCTCCCTATTTCCAATCTTAATCCCTCTCCAACCCTTGGTTTTGTTTAGGCAGTTACTTTTCTAAAACTCTACTCCAAGGTAACAATAAAATCTAAAATCCTAGGCATTCAAAATTTTCACAATTTAGCTCCTTCAGTGATAGTCAATAACTTTGTTAAATAAATAATAAGTAGCATGGTTGCTACTTTAAAGATCTGTAAAGAAGATATGTAGTAGAAAAGAGAAAAACAGAAAAGGAATAAATTAGTAGTGAGGAAATAAGCAAATAAAGACTGAAGCAATAATTAGGCAGAGAGCCAGTAACATGAATAAAAGCAAAGGGAAAGCAGAGAGCCTTGGAGAGAGCAAATGGATGATGGAAGGGTCCAAAATGAACTGGAACAATGAGACTTTCCATTTTTAACACTTGTATATCAATCATGTCTGATTAAGGTCCCCCTATCTGCTCTAACCATCCAAGTTAATGAAATGCATAGATTAAACAGATACCAGTCACTAGGTTTAGGAAAAACTTCTTAAATACTAATATGATCCCAAAACAGCTCCAGTTTTCTTGCTATGAACTCCAGTCACAAGTGCTATCCGTAATTACATCATACTGAACACCTCAGAAAAAAACTGATGATCCTTCTACAAAGGAAAAAGAAACCATGAAAACATACAAGTGGCCAACAATTTCTCTGAAATTGAACTTGGAGAAGAGAACTTGTTTCTGCCATCACTTTTTTTTTAAGAGTAAGAAAATTTTGTCTCTAAAGGGAAACAAATCTGAGAGAAGGAAAAGTATAATTTGAATAGCGTAATTTTCAGCAACAACAAAAAAAGGAGGTGGCTGCTTTTAGGTAGAGATACCAAAATGAAAACATACACATAAAGAAAGATCAAAATTACCTCTCAAACCATGTCTTTATACTGTGTGCAAATGACTCCTCAGGATATAGATGATTATTTCTTAGATACAAAAGAATGTCAAATAGCTTGTTTGAATACTGATCATCTTTTATGTTTTTTCCAAAATCAAAGAATGCTTTTAAAGTTTTCAACATAGGAATAAGATCATAACCTAACAATTCCTGGTACAAATTCCAAGCTAGGTTTACGTCTTGATGAAGGAGGGCTCCCTCAATACAATCATTGTAGTTCTTTTTTGAAGGGATCATGACTTTTTTGACATCTTCTAACAATAACAAGGCTTCTCTCCATCTGTCTGAGTGGATTAATCCCTGGATGAGAAGAGTATACCCTCCAGATTCTAATCTCTTGTATCTGGCTTTCATGATCTCATAGACATCAATAATTTCCGATGTCTGCTTATGAAAGACACAGAGATACAAATACTTGACCAGCAAATCATAGCCTACAATACCATTGTTTTTTGCAGCTACCCAGGCTAACAGAGATTTGGCGACATCCACAGAGCTACAGGACTGAGCCATTTGAGAAATGATCCAACTTTCAAAATTAGCCCTTCCTTTGAAATCTTCCTTGAGTCTATCCCACTCTTCAGAATTCAAAGGTTTTGTTGGGAGTTGAATAGTATTCCTCACAGGTGGCAAGGCATCATCTTTCCTATGAGGATTCATCTGTGATCTCTTCTTAGCCGCTCCAGCTGCAAAAAGATGGGTATCAGAAGAAACTTGCTTACTACTGCCTTCATTTCTAAGATATCTGGCCTTGGCGATCAGCAGATTCACTGCTTTAGTATTCTGTGCAGACACTGTTTTAAGAGAAAACCACTTCTGTTGGTTCCGGATGCCATAACAGTCTTCGAGAAAGAGAGAGAGAAAAGAGCGTCCTGGGCCTAGGCCAAGGTATGGGTTGCTCTTCCAAAGCTTAGGAAAGCTTCGAATACCAGTGAAACAGAAAGTCATCATGCAGTGAGACCAGCACCAGATAGATGTCAAAAAACCCCTACTTCTATAGAATAATTAAGGAATTGGGAGTGAAGGTGTGGAGAATCGAAGCACAACAACTTCTTAAAAGATGATCTTCAGTTTCTCAGACACAAATCAAGGATCTGCTTTTGGGGCTACTTAATACAACGGAGTCTGGTGAGTTCTCCATTAAATAACCAGCCGGGGAAATAAATCCGACCTCGGTCGCAAGTCCCAGAACCAGGAGACAGGGCAGGAATCCTTCGGTGCCTGATATATCCGAATCTGTGAACCTGAGGAAAAAGCACAAGGAGGTCCGTCCAGTTTGATTCTCATGGATCACGACTGCCCCTGAAAAGAGGCAGGATCCCATGGGATCTTGCTGAAGGAGGGGCGCAAAGTCGAAAACCCCTACCCGGCGTCCCCAACCCCACACCTAGGAGCAGCAAGGGCAGCGGCAAAAGCCAAAAATCTAGGGGCCCTGGGCCGGCATAACAACCCCAGCAAGCCGCCAAACGCGTCAGGTGAGGATATGAGGGCGAGGGAGATGGGGAGACAGCCGAGCCAATAATTCAAGTAAGGAAGATAGGTCCACGAAGGGCACTGCCGGCCCTTGCTCCGAAGATCACAAACGAAGTTCACTCCGATCAACAACTCACCTCCGCGCTCACGTTTAAAGCAACCATAAGCCCCGCGGGACTACCGCGTCCACAATGCACAGCGAGGGCTCCGGCGACCGGGGAGTGGCTGAACCACACGCAGGCGCTCCGCCGGGCCGGATGGCGATTAAAAAAAAGAAGAAGAAGAAAAAGAAAAGACAATTTTGAAGGTTTTGGCAGAAAGGGCTGTTGAAGACGTCTACTATGTACAAGGAAACTTTAGGACTTCTAGGGATCCGCAATGAGCAAGGAAAATAAATTGTCACTGAGGAGGGCACTTGACGGGATGAGCACTGGGTGATATGCTATATGTTGGCAAATTGAACTCCAATAAAATAAATAAACTGCAAAAAAAAAAAGAAAGAAAGAAAGAAAAATTGTGAAGCAAGAAGTCTCTTCCATCCGGCCGGAAACACCAAAGGACTTCTGAGTCACGTGGTACACACGCGCCAACGTCCCAAGTTAGAGAAATAAAACGCGGGTTTCCTTATCTTGCACCTTTAAAATTGGACTCGGTGAAGTTTGGCCCTGCCTCAGAGAAGATCATTTTTTCCCATCTGTTTCAAGTCGGCTTTCCCTGCGGGTAACGTGATGGCCGTATTCTCGGCAGTGGCTGTCACCGGTTCCTGCCTCGTTAGCCGACTTCCGCCCATGTCCAAGATGGCGGTTGAGCGTTCCTGACCTTTACGGGGCTGGGCAGTGATTGCTGTCTGAGCTAGTAGGGGGTGGAGCGGTTAGTAAACAGCAAATGCAGGAGCTGCTGCGCGGGAGTCAGCCATGGACTGGAAAGAGATTCTTCGCCGGCGGTTAGCGATGCCCAACACCCGTACAAACAGTGAGTTTGAGAGGGGCTGCTCTGGGAGATAGGCCGGCCGTAAACTCCTGAGGGAGATCCGGGAGGAGAAGCTACTGGGAGCCGCACTTTACGCTTCTGTGAAAGCTCCCTTGACAAAGGCAGATGGGACGTGGCTAAGGGGCACTGAGAGGTTTGACCCAGCCTTACCGGGAGGAGGATTCCGGAATGAAGAAGAGCTATCATACCACTCACGTGGCTTTGACTTCGGCTTTTGAGGAATAATTGAGAACCCTGCTTCCAACAGCTCTTCGATCCTACTACAACCTATAATCCATTGGTCTTACGCCTTTTTACTCTCACACTTTTCACTTCCCTTACCCATTTTAGATTACATAATTTATTTTTCCTTATTCTTTTCCTTCTCCTTCACACTGGCTTGTTAACCAGCCGGGTTAAAACTATCTTTCTCATTCCACACGTGCCCTTGGGACAGCCAAAAGTGGCTGGAGAAAAACGGAACCATGGACAATTGCCTCACTTTGAATTCATGTCCACTAACCACGTAAGTGTTTCAGTTTTTATTGACACATATTCCACATTTCCCTATTCATTCTCCTCTGCTCTGAGGCAGTTCTCATCTTCCAGACCTCCAGTTCTTCGGTATGTCCTACCTACTCCTTGTTTTCAGTTGATGAACTTGTGTATGTATTTGAGAAAGTCGAAGCAAAGAAAACCCTCACCTGTTCCACGTAACCATTTCTGTCAGCCCTTTCACCACCATAGATGCCTGTAAACTCTGCCTTTTCTGCTTTTCTGTTCAAAATGAACTGTCCACACTCCTGTTTGAGACAATTCCTCCACTCCAACACTAGATACTGTTCCCTTTCTTTTATCCAGTGACTTCACTGTCTTATCTTTTATGTATCATCAAATCTTCCTCCTGTACTGGATCATTTCCATCAGCTCTGACAAACTATAATAATTCCATGTAAAAAAAAATCATTTCATTTCACATCTCCAGTTTTTGCTGCATTTTTCTGCACTCCTTATAGGAAAACTTATCCAAAAAGTCACGTGTATTTGTACTCTCTCCTCTTCTTCACTCTTAAATCCTCTCCATGTTTGTGCCTGTTATATGCCAAGAACTTTTTTAGGCTATAGGAGTAAACAGAACAGACAAAAGTCCTTGTGGAACTTAAGCTTTAGTGTTGGGAGAGATAAAATAGTAAGTAAATCATTTAGGTTGTACAATGTGTATTTAAGGCTTTTCCTTCATTGGTATGCTAGATCCCCTTTTTGCCTACTTGAAGATACACTCCTACAGTTGTCCCCTCTCTCCTGCATCAATTTTTCTTCCCCAGTCAGCCCTGTTAGTGTATGAATATGGTGGTGTTTCTCTCACCTTAAAGAAACTTTCTTGTCTTTATTTCGGCCTCTAGCTCTGCCTCATTTCCCTGCTCCCCGCCTTACACCAATGCTTTGTTAAAAGGATTGTTGCTTAAATCTGTGCTGTTTTTGTCAGGATCATCAGTGATCTCCATTGTTCCAGTGGTCGGTGTTTAGTCCTCACTTTACTTGACCAGCCAGCAGTCCCTGCCAGGGATGGAGTTGTTCACTCTCCTCCTAAACATCCTTTCCTCTCGGTTTCTGGGTGACTTAACTCCTTTAGTTTTCTTCCTACCCCACCGGCCAGCCATCTCTTCTCAGTCTTTGTGTTTTCTTCTCCCCAACAGCTTAGCATTGAAGTGCCCAAGAGCTAGCTACACTCACCTTCATGGTGAAATTAGCCATTCATTCTTACAGCTTTAGATACCGTATATTTATTTTTGTCTCCTAAATTTTTGTCTGTTTTCCAAATGCCAGATTCATATATCGTAATTGCCTACTTGACATGGCCACTTGGTTCTAATAGGTATCTTAATCTTAACTTGTCCAAAACTGAACTCCTGCTCTCCTTTCTAACTTGCTCACACATAGCTTTCCCCATATGCTCAGGTCAAAACCTTTGGAGATCTCAACTGCTCTTTTTCTCTGATATCCACATCCTGTGTGTCCGAAAATCCTGAGACTTAAAAGAAAATATAACCAGAGTATTTACTCCCAAACCACTTCATTGCAGTCACCCTGGTCCAGGCCACCACCATCTGTCACCTGGATCACTGCCTTAGCCTTCTAATTGCTTCTGGTTGCTCTCTTCCTCACCAGAATAAAAGCCACTGTCTTTCTAATGACCTAGTGGCGTTTACTCCTGTTATCTGCCTTCCCTCATCTACTCTTTCTTCTGCCTCATTCTGCTGTAGCCACACTGGCTGCCTTCTTCCTTGGATACACCAGGCACACTCCTATCTTAGGATCCCGGCACTGGCTATTTCCTTGCCTGGTACGTACGCACATCTCCATTTACCTGGATCACCTGCTTCCTTACCTTCTTCGGTTTTTTTGCACCATTACATCTCAGTGAGGCTTTCCCTGACACTCTGTTGAAAGCTGTATGTAAGTATGGACACATGGGCACACATCCACTCATACATATACATGTGTGTCCCTAGAATATGTTGGATGGAAAAGAGTGAAATCATGAAAACTGCTCTTGGGATTTGGGCTTGGGTGACTGGATAAATACAATTAACTGGGGATAGAAATATGAAATTAGAAGAAGAGTAGTAAGGTGAGCAATGTATGTTAGATGTGTTGGAGTGTGAGGATGAAAATATTTTGTTTTGAATGTATGAGTTTAGAGTTCAAGAGCAATGTCTGGGGGCACCTGGGTGGCTCAGTGGTTGAGCATCTGCCTTTGGCTCAGGTCATGATCCTGGGGTCCTGAGATTAAGTCCCACAGCAGGCTCCCTGCAGGGAGCCTGCTTCTCCCTCTGCCTGCCTCTCTCTGTGTCTCTTGTGAATAAAATCTTAAAAAAAAAAAAAAAAAAAAAAAGCAATGTTTGGGGTAGTGACGTATATTTGGGACTTAGAAGTCAAACTACAAAAGTTGAAATGAGGAAGAAAGATTAACAAAAAGGGAATGGCCAGAAAATGAGAGAATCAACAGTGCAGCCTAAGGTTAAAAATTAACATGGCACTGTGGCAGAAATGTGGGCATAATAGAGGTTTAGGGCAACAGCTATAAGCATGTTGGAAGGAAGTGAGACCAGGAAGTGGAAAATAAACTATTAAGAAAATAGGTCACAGAATTGAAGAATTGCAATGAGGCTGAAGTGTAGCTATTATGACAAGTTTTGAATTGCCAGAGAAAAGAATTATCTGAGTATATTTGAGTTTAAGATTTTATTTAAGTTCAGGACAGCCTGGGTGGCTCATTGGTTTAGCGCCACCTTCAGCCCAGGGCCTGATCCTGGAAACCCGGGATCAATTCCCACGTCAGGCTCCCTGCAGGGAGCCTGCTTCTACCTCTGCCTGGGTCTCTGCCTTTCTCTTTCTGTGTGTCTCTCATGAATAAATAAAATCTTAAAAAAAAAAAAAAAAAAGATTTTATTTAAGTTCAGTATATTTAGGAGCAGATAAGACCTGTGGTCTTGCCATGGAACCAAGTGACAGAGATGACCCCTCTTCAGAGTTGAGGTGTCAGTTATTCACAAATGTTTATCCCTTCTTGACGAGTGCAGGACCTTGAGGTGAAGAACACTGTGTGCCAGTGCACTGGACTGACTAAATGAGACAGCTGTAGGCCAGCAGCAGGCGGGCTGGAGGGTAAGAGCATCCTGAGGTGTATGCTTCAGATGGAAGGTAGAGGAACAGTGATTGCAAGGCTGAAACTTCATGAGGTCAAGGCCTATGTCTGTTTTCTCACCACGCTAGCCCCAGTACCTAGGAGTGTTCTGTACATAGTAGGTACTTAGTGGTATTTTGATGGAATAATCATGAATGTGCCAGAGGTCTGTAAGAGAGGTAGTGACTTGAGGAAGAGACAAGTATAGAGGTAAAAAGAAGTGGAGGGAGCAACTAAGATGTGGTTGAAGATGCAGGGGAGGTTTGTGATTCTTGGTGTTTCAAGATAGATGTTCAGTGTATAAAGACAATTTTGAACGTCTTTTTTGCACCTTAATTACATGATAGTAAAAAAATACTGATTTTAAGGGACGCCTGGGTGGCTCACTTAGTTGGGTGTCCAACTCCTGATTTCAGTTCAGGTCATGATCTCAGGGTCTTAAGATGGAGCCCACATCGGGCTCCGCACTGGGTGTGGAGACTGCTTAAGGTTCTCTCTTTGCTTTTCCTCCTCCCTGCTCTCTATAAAAAGCTAAATAAAAATAATGATTTTAAAAGCGCTTTTCCCCCTTTAACTTGTTTTGTTACCAGGAAAAAAAAGTGAACAAGAATTAAAAGATGAAGAAATGGATTTGTTTACCAAATACTACTCAGAATGGAAAGGAGATAGAAAAAACACAAATGAATTCTATAAGACCATTCCCCGGTTTTATTATAGGGTAAGTGGTATCTAAGCAAATGTCTCACAGAGTTTATAACTGAAATGTAACTCTTAAAATGGGATCAGAATCTTTTTATATAAATAAATAGAGAATTATAATTTAAATTTTGTATATTTCATTGTAGTTGATCTTATTGTTTTGGAATTGGTAAAATCTCAAGTTGTGATATAAATCAGTGTAAGAACACAAAGTTGTTACTTGGCCCCCTTTGAATTAGAGGCCTTTCCTTCCTGATTTTTCTTAAGATATTAGTAGTAGGTATTCTGTTGGATTTTGTGTCCGGCTTTTCAAAAGACAGGTTTACTGGGCTGATCACCATTTTAACTTTGTCTTTTACCCATGTTCTAAGGTGTAATACATTTTGCTGAAGTTTAAACTGAAAAATAGATTAAAATGGAAAACTTGAAGAGTTACACTTAATTATATTTCCTTTATTAAACCATAAAGAAGTCTTTGAAAAAAAGAGAATGGGAAGATCTTAAGAAAGTTACTTACATAAACCTGAAATTGAAGACTACTGAAAAGAATAAGACCTACTTAGTATTATGTAAAATGTGACCAGAATGGAAAGTTAACTGTGGAATTTTAGAGGAGTGTCTCTTAAACTTGTTACCTTCTAAACTCAATTATAACATTATTTACAAAGAAAGTAACCAAAAGGAAAAAAAAAAAAAGAAAGTAACCATTGTTTTACTTGCATTTAGGAGC
The DNA here is from genome assembly GCF_018345385.1 of Vulpes lagopus. Lineage (NCBI taxonomy): Eukaryota > Metazoa > Chordata > Mammalia > Carnivora > Canidae > Vulpes > Vulpes lagopus. The sequence goes on from NC_054829.1 coordinate 59,912,988, forward strand.
AATGTATTAATATAAGTGAATTATCTAAATAGTTATAACTTACTTCTTCAAGAACCAACCTTTTCCAAATGAACCATTTTTATTGGAAACCTTTCTGTAATACCGTTTCCCAGTCTTTTAAGAATTACAGGACCAGGGGCACCCAGCTGCCCCCAGGTCGGTAGAACATGTGACTTGATCTTGGGGTTGTGAGTTCAAGCCCATGTTGAGTGTAGAGATTACTTAATAATAAAATCTTTAAAAGAAAAAAAGAATTATATGACTAATCCACGTTGTCATGGAAAAGAGAAAAAACAGCTGATACTTTCCCATAACATTGCACAAAGATATAAATATTTCTAAATGAATCCTTCTCCATACTTCTGTGCATGTGTGTATTTAACAACAATGGAATCATATCATATGTACTTCTGCTTTATGTGTTTCACATTTTCTTATAAAGTCAATGAAATTTTTTAATAGTTTGGGGGAGCAGGAAGGGAATTGACATTTATTGAGTGCCAGTGTACTTCAGAGCACTTTATATTCATGATCTCATTTAATCAGGATTATGAAATAGTATCTTACTAACCCAGAAACAGCCCTTAGATGTTGACATGACCCTATTTCTGAGCATAAGACTCAACTTTCCTGTACTTCCAGTACCAACCTTTTCCCCACTTCTGTCTCTTCCTTCTCTTTGTGACCTCTTCCAGATCCCACATGATTTCCTGGCTGTAGAGGTAGATTTATGGGATGTTCTTTCTGTTTCTTCTTCTGTCTTCCCACTGCTTTGGAGAAACCACCTACCATCTTTGGTTACCACGTCTCTCCTTGGCTGATTAGCTGGTTGACTAGGCACCAGAGCACCATCACAGTCTCAGCTCCAGCCTTACCTCCTAATGCTTCCTCTTTTCCATTCCTTTTGATGGGAGGGATGGCTTCTTAGGTCTTGGAAATGAAAGAACCAATTTGGACTGTGGCTACTTAGTCACATTTAATAGGACAGAGATATAGACTAAGAAGAAATAAATCCTTGAAGCAAATTGAAGTCAAGCTGGAATGAGTCATTTTAAAGCCCTGTTTGCAGAAATCACTCCAGTGGGCAGACCCTCTGCCTAGGAGGTGAACATAATAGACCCTGCCTTGACTGTCTCCAAGAAGTAAGGTCATTCAAGCTCAAAGCCATATTTGCTAAGACCATCCATCTTCAGTTAGTCCTAACATAATTCCATGTCAGTCTAAGGTTATAGTGAAAAGAGTACTCTAAGAATTTAAGATGAAACTTGGGCTCTTTCCAGGCAGGGATCTGGCCTTGCTGATCATTGAATTCTCTGTGGATTTCTTTTAGTTAAATGAACTTTTTAAATGAATGATAACCTTAAGCAAAACTGATATACAAAAAGTAATTTGAGGCAGTGCAATATATAGTTATTTTATGAGGCCGAATATATTTTACACGATCCAATAATAGTATAGAATTTAAGTGTAGAAATTAACTCTAGTGTATTTTTAGCTGCCAGCCGAAGATGAAGTCTTACTACAAAAATTAAGAGAGGAATCCAGAGCTGTCTTTCTACAAAGGAAAAGCAGAGAACTGTTAGATAATGAAGAATTACAGGTAAGAATAGGATTAAAGATTGCTTTGGAGGTTAGCCATTTCTTTATTTGTACTAAAGTCATAGAGGATCTCAGGATGTCTTAATGGAGCCACTACTGGAGAGTGGGTGAATGCACCAGCCCTTGTGCAATGATTCCTACCAAAACCATCTACAGAGCTTGCCTGTGCACCATCTCCTAAAGATACTGTGTTTTGTTTTGTTTTGTTTTGTTAAGTCCCTAGGTGCCAAAGTCGAGAACCACCACTCTAGGCTCAAACTTCAGGGGTTTACATCCTAGCCATGCTCTGTGATCTTGGGCAATGGACTTAACATTTCTGTGCTTCCATTCTCTTCTGTTACATGGATAACAGTATTTATCTGCATCAAGTAGATATATGGATTAAAAAGGTACCATATGTGAAAACTTTAAACTTAGTCATTCAATAAACACCAGCTATTTGTATTATGTTATTAGTAATCAAAAGGATAATAGGGAATGAGATTCATCTTAGTCTGATAGCAGAGATTTAATATTATCATTTTAATGGAAATAACACATTTTACGAATGTTAAATTTTGTTTTGTTAACTGTAACATCTTCATTTTTGCAATTCTCCTAAGAACTTATGGTTTTTGCTGGATAAGCACCAGACACCACCTATGATTGGAGAGGAAGCAATGATTAATTATGAAAATTTCTTGAAGGTTGGTGAAAAAGCTGGACCAAAATGCAAGTAAGAATAGTATAATTAACAAAGGGGTATGTTAAGCATTCTAAATGCATGAAATAAATGTCAATGAAAATATAAGTCAACAGTGTTGACAATTTGAGTCCATTTGAGTTATAAGTGAAATTTAATAAAATTATTTAGTCAAGAAAATTACATTGGTATGAAGTTATGAAAAGAAACAATAGCTTATAATATAGTATATTTTTATACTACACAGCTACATATACAGTATATTTATTTACAACAGTATATGCTTTTACTCTTTTTTGGATTTTTTTAACCTTTTGTTCTTTAGATGATAAAATTCGAAGATGTATGACTTAATGTTTTAAGTTTTGAACGGTGGTTCTCACTTTGAATTTTTTCATTTTGATTTTTTTTTTTTAAGATTTTATTTATTTATTCATGAGAGATAGAGAGAGAGAGGAAGAGATGTAGGCAGAGGGAGAAGCAGGCTCCTCATAGGGAGCCCGATGTGGGACTCGATCCCCAGACTGGGATCACGCCCTGAGCCAAAGGTAGACGCTGAACCGCTGAGCCACCCGGGCGTCCCCCATTTTGATTTTTAATTGTTTGAATTCATGTTCTTGTTTGCTAATTCAGTATAGAAGTCATTTTTATATTATGTTGGCAGATTAATCTTTATTTCCTTTCTTTAGGCAGTTTTTCACAGCAAAAGTCTTTGCTAAACTTCTTCATACAGACTCTTATGGAAGAATTTCTATCATGCAGTTCTTCAATTATGTCATGAGAAAAGGTGATTTCATTTTTATTGTGTTTAAACTCTAATCTGGGAATCAATGAGGTTTTGGTACATGCTTTTACAGTATTCCTTTTATGTGAAACAACTCTCTTAGTAAGTTTGAATAAATAGCAGAATTTTTCTTTTTTTTTTTTTTTTTTTTTGCGAGAGAGCACACATTACCCAGCATGGGGAGAGGTATTGGAACAGAGGGAGAATCCCAAGCAGACTCCATGCCCAGAAGGATATCACAACCCTGAGATCATAACCTGAGTCAGAATGAGGAGTTGGATACTTAACTGACTGAGCCCCTGAATAGTAGAATTTCTTATCTTTTGACCCAGATTTTTTTATTATTATTATTTTGATTGTCCTAGAACTTACTAGAGCTGAGATTTTCTACTATAAATTTGGGTTCATTATTCTAAACCATTATTACAAAACCAAAACATGTATCCTAAATATACTAGCTAAGAGCTATATATCAAAAACTGAAGAGTTATAATGTAATTGGCTAGTAATTCTATTTTACCAATATACAGTTGACCTTTGAAGGGGTTGGGACACTGACATCCTGTGCAGTAGAAAATCTGAGTATAAGTTTTGACTCCCCAAAAACTCTTAATAGCCTGTTGTTGACTGGAAGTCTTACGAATAACATAAACAGTTGATTAACACATGTTTTATATGTTATACATATTATATACTATATTCTTACAATTAAGTAAGCAAGAGAAAAAGTTATTAAAATTGTGAGGTGGAGCTCCTGGCTGACTCAGTCAATGGAGCATGCAACTCTTGATCTCGGGGCTCGGAGTTTGAGCCCCACATAGAATGTTGAGATTACTTAAAAAGAAAAAGAAAGGAAGGAAGGAAGAAACAAACAAACTCATAAGGAAGAAAAAATATATTTACAGTACCATACTGTACTTATGGGAGGGGGGAGGACGTGTATAAGTTGACCCACACAGTTCAAACCTGTATTGTTCAAGGGTCAGCTGTATTACAGGTTGAGTTGCCTGAGAGGATAGTTCCAAACTCAGAATTGTAGCATCAGATTCAAGGAGCTTTTATTAAACAACCTGGAGTTATGATTCCTATAAGTTCCATAATGATCTGTGAAGTCTTAATGTGTACCATCTTTAATTTTTAGTCAGAGTAATTAACCTCAGTAGAGTAAGAATAAATGCACCTTTATTTATAGGCATAACATTACATTCACTGTCCCTTTCTGGTGGAACACCAAGTTTAATGGGTAAAGAATATTTTCAGGGGCATCAATTTTATTGTCACTTTAGGCAGTGTAGAATTATTGATATCTGCCATTAATCCTCTCAGGTGACTCATCAGGTGACTCTGTTACTTAAAGGTTTTTGAGTGGTGAACTCAGACTGCAGTTGAGTCAGGAGGCAGAAGCAGAAATCAACATGACTATGTTAAAAAGCCTCAGGAAATGGGAAGAAAACACTGCCTCCTGGCCTTAACTGCTGATATGTTATTGGAGATAAGTTTTTTGAAACAGTTGCTCCAGCTATTTCCCTGTAAACTTTGGTTAAAATATAAGTAGACAACGGGAGAGAGCGGCTCAGGAAATGTTCTAAAGTGCTAGTGTAGTATCTATATGTACGCACACGTCCATAGAGTGAAAGAGAACTTATATGGCTGTTTGAATCATTTGGGGGGATTCTTTGCTGAATAAAGTTCTCAAGAAAATTAAAAAAAAAAAAAAAATTGTCTATTTTGTTACAAATAACTTTGGGGTTACTGAATAAGTAACGTGTGTGAAGAAGTATGTTTGTAGAGTTATTAGTTTGTCCCACTAATCTAGCTGTTTATCTCCTTTTATGGTAAAGGACAGATCTTAAAATTGCATCTTCTTTATTATCAGTTTGGCTTCATCAGACAAGAATAGGACTCAGTTTATATGATGTTGCTGGACAAGGGTACCTTCGGGAATCTGTAAGTATTTGCCTACTTTAGTAACTACAATAGACACCAAAATTTTAACAGTAGTTATCACTGCCTGTTGGGATTACAGGTGATTATTAGTTTTTGTTTCTCTGCTTTTGTTTGTTTTTACAAATAATGTGTTACTAAAAATCTTTTAAAATGTATATTGACCACAAAAAAATATATTGACCACAAAAATTCCTTTTTAGATTTTTCCTCCAACTTTTAAAAACAGCTTTTCAAAGGAGAAAATTAAAAGAATGTAATGTTTTAATAGGATTAAAAACCATTGAAGAAACAGAGGAAAACTGTTGGTTACTCATAAGTGTTATAAATGTTAGGGCCAGGAATTTTTCAGGCTGACAAAGAAAGTTTGATAATGCTTAATAAGGGAATATAAAATAGGCCACGATTTCCCAAACTCTCAATTCATGGGGCCCTTAGCATCTCAGTAATTTTTGCATAGTGCCTCTAAATCAAAAGAAATACCTAAAAGTTCCATTTGTTAGTTCTAAACAATTTAGTAAGTATTCATTAAGATTATTACTATATTAGCCATTTGAAGAAAAATACACATAAGTTGAAAGTAAGTAATATTTTTGCTTCATTCTTAAATTACAAATACTAATGGAATCTGTGCCCAGGGGGCACACTGTATGGCCAGTCAAACCTGGCAGTTAGATTGAATAGTCATCCTCCCTTCCTGTTTGTGTAGTACTTGCTTTGTTCCACACGTTTGTGTAGTACTTGCTTTGTCACAGGAACCGTCAAGAAACTACCTTTGCAAAGATTGATGTCATCAAAAAGCATATATCTCGGGCAGCCCCCGTGGCGCAGCGGTTTAGCGCTGCCTGCAGCCCGGGGTGTGATCCTGGAGCCTCAGAATCGAGTCCCACATTGGGCTTTCTGCATGGAGCCTGCTTCTCCCTCTGCCTGTGTCTCTGCCTCTCTCTTCGCTCTCTCTGAATGAATAAATAAATAAATCTTTAAAAAAAAGAAAGCATATATCTCCATTAGTGTTGAAAATGTGAACTACTTTGAGCTCGTAGCTCTAGCTCATGGCAACATATATTGATTGTGTACTCTCTGGCAGATGTCACTGTTTTTTAAATATCCTGCTGCACCCCTAAGAGTTTACTGAAGCATTCCTGGGGAACAATTTGGGAACTGTCGGTTTAGCCTTCACATTGCTGGTGGGAGTATAAAATGGAGGTGGCCTTTTTGGGGGAGGTGGGAAGTTTGCCAGTGCCTGTCAGAATTATAAACAGGCACATTCTTTGACTTAGCAATATCACTTACAAAAATTATATCCATATTCTCTCATAACATCTATGAATGAAAAATTATCTTGGTGCCCTTATAGTATTATTTTTAATATTGCAAAAGATTAGAAAGAACCTAAATGTCCATCAATAGACTAGTTAAATGGATTATAGTACCTCTAAACAGTGAAATAATACATAGCTATTTTTAAAAAAGAAGTCCTTTTTTTTTTTAAAGATTTTATTTATTTATTTGACAGCACAAGCAGGGGGAGCGGCAGAGGAAGAGGGAGAAGTAGGCTCCCTGTTGAGCAGGGAGCCAAATAATGGCCTCAGTCCCAGAACCCTGGGATCATGACCTGAGCCACCCAGGCACCCCTTTTTTGTTCCTTTTGAATTTGGAATTATGTAAAATGTATTGCTCATTCAAAAATGTTAAAATTGAAATAAAAAGCAAATTGGTAAAACGTAATATTAGTTTTTACCACTAACAATAGTTAGATTTTATCATTAATATACTATTAATAACTGGATACTTTTTGGGATTGAAATCCAACATTCGAGTATCTAATGAAGAAATAAGATCAGACAGTTAACACTTTAATGTCTTGATTTGTTTTGTTCTTTCAGGACTTAGAAAACTACATACTGGAACTTATCCCTACCTTGCCACAATTAGATGGGCTGGAAAAGTCTTTTTACTCCTTTTATGTTTGTACAGCAGTTAGGAAGTTCTTCTTCTTTTTAGACCCTCTGAGAACAGGTAAAAGAAATTCTTAGATATTAAAAAGATATTATTTAAATCTCAGTTACTAGAGAAAAGTCTTGAAAATGTCATTTTTCTAACACATCGTCTTTAATATGTAAAGATCTTTTATGATTTACTTGCACCAACTAGAACCAGCCATGTCACCTAACCTCTTAGTTTCTTCATCTCTAAAGTAATGTACAAACTGGATAACCAATGGATCCTTCCAGTTCTAAGCAGCCAGTTATTCTGATATGATTTGTTATCCCTGATATGTAATATACTGGAGACTTGTTCTCGATGAGAAATATGAAGGCTTAAGAGGTCAATTGTGTGATTACTCTTCTAAAATAATACCTTTATAAAATTTTCCTCTTTTTTAAAAATTGTGTTTTTTCTTTAAAGGGAAGATTAAAATTCAAGATATTTTAGCATGCAGCTTCCTAGATGATTTATTGGAGGTAAGTCTGTTTTTTAAATACTTAATTATATTACTTGACAGTTACTATCTTCTAATTATATCTCTGTGTTTATTTAGTTAAGGGATGAGGAACTGTCCAAGGAAAGTCAAGAAACTAATTGGTTTTCTGCACCTTCTGCCCTAAGGGTATATGGTATGGTTCCTGTCATAATTCTAAAATTTGAATGATCCATTCCTCAGTTAATTAGTATTCAAAGGACAGTTTTATACACAAGCTAGTTTACCTTAGGATGAAAGTATTCTAATTACCTTAAGAGCTAATATTTTATTTTATTTATTATTTTATTTTATTTATTCATGAGAGACAGAGAGAGAGAGAGAGAGAGAGAGAGACAGGAGAAGGGAGAAGCAGGCTCCATGCAGGGAGCCCAACATGGAACTCGATCCCGGGACTCCAGGATTACACCCTGGGCTGAAGGCAGCGCTAAACTGCTAAGCCACCAGGGCTGCCCAAGAGCTAATATTTTAGATTACTAAAATTTACTTGTCATTTTCTTACTCTTTAATAGAACATACAGAATGTAATTATCTTGCATTGTGATAAAATGCCACTGCTATCAGTGTCCACAGTGGCAGGTATTCTAAGGATTGTTTCCTTTTTCCCTTAATTTTATTAGAGTGCTACATTCTTATGTTGGGTGGCCTTCTGACTCATCTTGGCATCCTTCATCTCTCAAGAGCCAGCATTTCAGTGCTTTTTATTGACTCCTGTTTAATTTTGAAACCTAGGAAAGTACTAAAAGGTTGCAAACTGAAAACAAATAATGATGGAAATAGCCCCAAAGGTCATGGCTTTATGCAAAGCTTAAGGGGTGTTGTGACAGACAGTACAGGGATAACTGATCTTAGGGCACTACCCTAATATAGTTTGAAAACCAAAGTATTAACCAATAAAAAGAACTTTTTGTATTTATTTATTTGTCCTCTAATTAGAATTTTATTTTGGTCATAAATATCTTTTTACCATTTTTCTTCCCAAGGCCAGTATTTGAATCTTGATAAGGATCACAATGGTATGCTCAGTAAAGAAGAACTCTCCCGCTATGGAACAGCAACCATGACCAACGTCTTCTTAGATCGCGTTTTCCAGGAGTGTCTGACTTATGATGGAGAAATGGTAGTAGTTTAAATCTCTGATAATTTTTAAAAATTTAGGCTCCCACAGTTTCCACAAACCTTTTTCTTGATGTGATTTTATACCAGTATCTTTTTTATACCAGCATTTTTTTATACCAGTATCTTTAAAAACCTGAACTAATCAAATTGTGAGTTTTGGAGTCCTTGATCTTAAGGTAAATTTACTTAAAAACATAGTCTCAGGACAAATATAAAATTTGTATATTTTGTTCATTATCAGTGTATCTCTTTTTTTAATGTTTCAAGTTTTATTTAAATTCCAGTTAGTTAACATATAGTATAATATTAGTTTCAGATATAGAACTTAGTGATTCATCACTTAATACAACTGTAACCCAGGGCTCATCCCAACAAGTACTCTTCTTAATGCCCATCACTCATTTAGCCCATCTCCCCTGCCCACCTCCTCTAAGAAGTATGGATGGGGGGGGGGTGAAATCTGAAGTTGGCAAATCCTTGACTGTTTTCAGGATAGGTACACTATCTGACCACAGATGCTGTGATTTAAATCTAAGAATCAGGTTGTATTACTTTCTGAAAGTGGGTATATTAGCAGCTGCTGATTAACATGCACCTGCCCTTTTATCACAACAATGCTACTATAGTTAAGGAAGTCCTAAATAGCATCTTAAAATCACCATCCTTGTTATTAAAAACGTGTTAAAGATGTGATAAATTAGGCAGCCTGGGTGGCTCAGCAGTTTAGCTCCGCCTTCAGCCCAGGGCCTGATCTAGGAGATCAAGTTCCAAATCAGGCTCCTTGCATGGAGCCTGCTTCCCCCCCTCTGACTGTCTCTACCTCTACCTCTCTCTCTCTCTCTCTCATGAATAAATAAAATATATATTAAAAAAAAAGATGTGATAAATTGCCAAACCAATGATATGTAAGAAATGGTCATATTGTCAGAAAAGAATTGGGGTTTTATGTTTTATCACTTGAACAGCCATTTTCTAAAGAACACCATTTTTAGCCAGCAGTATAGGAAAAGAGGAAACAGGTGCAGAAATTCTGCTTTGTGACTCCTATAGCTGTCTATAGTCGACAATGAAGAACTTATAGTATGCTAATGACTTCTGGCCAATACAGTCACAACTGTACAGCTACAACTTTGGATGGACCTAGACCATGATGAGCCTTTATACTGCAATTTATGCAAAAAGGAATTCTTAATGTTAGCCTAAAAAAATACTTACAAGAATATAAAATTTTTTCTTAGTGGAATCTCCAGTGTTCTTTTCACTATGCAAAAAAAGTCATCTGAGTATCCCTTTTTTGTAGAGAAAACTTGCTATATTCTCTTCATGTCTTTCTAGCTTTCATTTGTGTTTTGCCTTTTTTTGGGTGAGAAAAGTTTCAGTTCACTGTAGAGTATTGGGTAGTCTTAAGATGGCTTCTTACTGGAAATCATCTGATTTTAAAATGTTTAAATAAATTTCAAAATAACTATTTAAATATTCTCTTCATTCCAGATGAACTTTTTTTCCCCCAAACTGACCACACTGAAATGAAGATACTAATTTAGTGGCATTATATAATAGTTTAGTCGCTGTCTTGTCCATTTCAAAGGCATGATAAAATTAAGTTACTCCTTAAGACAGCAACTCTCTCATAAGAAAATGTATCCCCAGAACTGTCCTGTATAGATTAACTGCTATGTAGAATTTTTAGAAACCAAGTATACAAATGAATATCTCATTTCATATTTTAAAAATTACCATCTTTGATTGTAATACAGCTTCAAATCACTATTCACTTGAAAAGTTAATTCCAAAGAAGGCTATTCTTTTCTTTATAGGATTATAAGACCTACCTGGACTTTGTTCTTGCGTTAGAAAATCGAAAAGAACCTGCAGCTCTGCAGTATATTTTCAAATTACTTGATATTGAGAACAAAGGATATCTGAATGTCTTTTCACTTAATTACTTCTTTAGGGTAAGTCTCATTTCTGTAAATGAGTCATTGTTCCTTAAGATATCTTACATTTTTTATTTAAATTATCTACTTAGTAGCAATTTTATCTAACTTGTGATGTTTAAATTTAATAAAAAGGTTTAGTAACAGATTTTATTATTAATATTTTTAAGTAGGCTCCATGCATGCCCAGCATGGAGTCCAACATGGGGCTTGAACTCCTAACCCTGAGATTGAGACCTGAGCTGAAATCGAGAGTCGGACACTTAATTAACCACCTAAGCCCCACAGGCACCCCAATTTACTAGCAGATTTTAGAAGAAAATCAAGTCTTTTTTTTTTCTATTTTTAAAATAGACTAAAATAGACTAAAAGTTGATTTGATTAGTTGTAGAACACAAAAGTGTAAAATATGTGTCGGGCTATACTGGCCATTGGAGACTGAGACATACATGAGAAAGTCTGTGCTTTTGTGATCAAAACTAGTATGTAAAATCCTTCAGAAGCTTCAATTAAACAGTTCAGAAAAGGTAGAGGTTTTGCAGACTTTGGTAGTACTATTAAACGCTGTGCTACAAAATAAAAATTACTTATTGTAATAATTTTAAAATTATTGCATGCTGCATTTCAGCATGAAAACAGATTTGCTAAAGTGCTTATTTTGTGAATAGCATGATGAGTCTTGAAGGAAATTTTACTGTATCTTATCTGATAAGCATTCACATACACAAAGTATAAAAGTAGGAATGACTGCCCTTTTAAGATAAATCATTTCCTAAATCTGGTGACTTCTCTGTTTGGTGGCATAGTTTTATACGGTAGTATTTCACTCTCTCATCTTATTTCTATAGCAAATTTTTAGAAGACTGATTTTTATATGGTTAACACAACAGTAGGGAGAAATGACTTTTTTTAAACAAAAATGACATTTTCACATCTTTGTCATGAAACATTTTTCCCCAGAGGCTTTTCCTTTTCCATTTAAAAATCTGGGATGCTTTAGGGGTGCCTGAATGGTTCAGTTGGTTAAGCATCTACCTACAGCTCAAGTCATGATCTCAGGGTCCTGGCATTGAGCCCCACATTGGGCTCCCTGCTCAGTGGAGAGCCTGCTCCTCCTCTCCCTCTGCTCTTCCCCTGCTTGTGCTCTCTGGCTAGCACGCACGTACTCTCCCTTTCTGTTAAATAAATAAATAAAACCTTAAAAATTTTTAAAAATTAAAATTTGGGATACTTTAAAAATAACTATTTGGTTTCTGTGTTTCATAGTATATAAAATTCATAGTTTCATGTTAAATTCTGTAAACTTCCAAAATGATTTCCTAGGTAGTAATGACTATAAACATTAGGATAAATTACAATCACAGTATTAGGATACATTTTTTAAAAATTCAATCGGTGGCCAGTCTGAGAATACCAACTCATCATATGGATGTCCCACTTTAGGCAGACCTATTAAATGAAAATTCAGTTTTAGAAAAACAAATATATTTTGGAAATTACTCAATCCTCTCACATAAGAATTTCTTTACAGTATCTTAGAATATTAAATTTTGTTTTCAAAATATTTTATACATGAATTTATTTTATCAAAGTATTTTGGCTTGATTGTATGGATTAAGGTAAGGACTTACTGGTGCTGAGTCCTGCAGTCGTAAGCTGTTCATAGAATGTTTGTACATCAGTATCCCAGTGATAAAGGCTGGCCCAGCTCATGCACTCTAGATCCTATCTCTAGGTCTACTATACTAGTAGCTGTGAGTATATACTCAGATTCTCACCTACTTCAAAGAGATTCCCTATGCACACAGTGATATCAGTGGCACCACATACAGAGTAGCTGCATCTGCGACATATTTGACTATTTACCAAGAATTTTAAGCTGCACATTTTCTAGTGAATGACTCTTGCCTAAAATACTTATTAGTCCAACTGGATCACAGTAGTTTCTTCTGTTAGTGGGTTGTTTGGTGGGGGGGAGGCGTGGGGGGGTCTTGTTTTTTTGTTGTTGTTTTTGTTAAAGGTTATAAAAGAGTCTGAGGGAGGCTTACCTCCACTTCTTTTTCTGTCAACTACAAGGCAAAGTATAGGGTGGGAGGCAGAGGTGGCAGATTGGGTATCTTAAAGAATGGTGAAGGTATGAACAACATTCCTGGAAAATGCAAGAATTGGGCATAACAAAATAATTGCTAGGCCATGTAAAGACCCATCTGGGGTTGGAGACCATTCCTATATAGTAGCAATAATCTGCAGTCTTGTATACATTTTTCTGGAATTCTTAATAGCAAGATAAAGATCTAGAAAGGTTGATGGTCACACTGATCATTGTTTAAGTTTTGCTAACTGAATGTGAAGCAAGGTCAAGGAAGCTGGGAACATTAGCAAGAGTGGTCAAAGTGATAAGGCTTGTGGTCTGATAGGAAAGGAAGTGGGACTAGAAAGGGGACATGGGACAGGAAGGGGGCTGTGTTCTATTTTTTTATTTACAGACTTATTTCTACCCATACAGGCCATACAGGAACTAATGAAAATCCATGGACAAGATCCTGTTTCATTTCAAGATGTCAAGGTTACCTTTTCTTTAAGTATTAAGCTCTACACCCAGTGTGGGGCTTTTGGACTCTCCCGATAACTAAGATCAGGCACCGCATGCTCTACCGACTGAGTCAGCCAGGCACCCCCTACCTTTTCTTACATAATACCTACCAGTTTGGGCACCAGTTGATTTATGGCTCAGGTCATGATCTTGGGGTCCTGGGATTGAGCCCGCATCAGGCTCTATCTGCTCCCCCCTTCCCTCTCATGTGCGCACGCACACACATACTCTCTAAATAAATCTTTTAAAAAATAACATACACAATACCATAGAATCATGTATATTAAATGAAATTTTGTAAGAAAGAAACCTAGAATATGAAGTACTGAACCAAATCAAGTATTTGCTGTTACTTGTTCTGAATCTGTATTCAAATCATTAGAAATGCAGACCACACTTGGACTAATGATTTGTATAGTTTATAATTTTAGCATTGTCAGACTATTTTTCATTGGAAGCATTCATTCATTTTGATTGAAAATGAAGAGAATCAGTAGAGCCTGCATCCTTTGGCAGCCCATTCCAGTGTAAAATTCATTTTTATCTTGGTAACTACACTTGACCCTTAAAACAACATGAGAATTAGGGGCAACCACCACCCACATGCTGTTGAAAATCCATGTAGAACTCCCCAAAAACTAGTTACTCATAGCTTGCTGTTGAGTAGAAGCCTCAAATAAACAGTAACATAGTTAACAACACATTTTATATATGTTTTATATACTATATCTTAAAAATAGAGCTTGAGAAAGAAAATTATAAGGAAAAGAAAATGCATTTACAGTATACTGTATTTATCAAAAATATCCATGTTTTATTGGACCCATGCATTTCAGACCTGTGTTTGCAAGGGTCAGCTGTATTTAGGTTTGGGTACTTTTAAAATTTACTTCAAAGGTCTTGCTTGTTTGCTTGCTATTATTTTTTAAAATTTTTTTTTTTTTTTTTTTTTTTTTTTAATTTATGTAGTCATACAGAGAGAGAGAGGCAGAGACATAGGCAGAGGGAGAAGCAGGCTCCATGCACCGGGAGCCTGACGTGGGATTCGATCCCGGGTCTCCAGGATCGCGCCCTGAGCCAAAGGCAGGCGCCAAACCGCTGCGCCACCCAGGGATCCCGCTTGCTTGCTATTATTAAGGAGATACCAATCCTACAATATGAAAACTACCACTATTTGAAACACATGCTAATACTTCATTTTAATAGTCGGACTTCTGTGAAAAACATACAGTGTCCAGTAGAGATTTAGGTTAAATAATGTAATAAAATAACCCATCCAGTTTTAATTAAGTGTAAGATAAAGGGCTGTTATGGTTTAATATAAATGAGACAAATCTGAAGCTATGCAATAGGCAACCTAAGAACTAGTAATTTTAAATTGCCTCTAAGCTTGAAAAGGAAGTTTCATAAACATACAAGACTAAAACCTTGTACCTTTAATTTACCTGAATTGTTTTAATCTTTTTTTTAAAAAAAGATTTTACTTATTTTTCGAGAGAAAGTGCACAAGCAGGGGAAGGGAGAGTGACAAGCAGACTCTGTGCTCAGTGCAGAGCTTGGTCTTATGACACTTAGACCATGACCTGAGCCGAAATCAAGAGTCAGATGCCCAACTGACTAAGCCACCCAGGCACCTCAAATTGTTTTTTTTTAAATATAATTTGCCTCCTTAAATGCTACTAAATCCTGAGTAATTTTACTACAAAAAGATTAGAAAACATATACCGAATTCCTTATAAATACTCCTACAGTATACCTCAAAGTAGAGAAGTTTTTCCATCTGTTCCAGTAAATTTTAGCATAATTTTATGGTCATTCTGGATGATTAATTCTTTAAAACTGAACCTCCCCCACTAACCACCCATTTTAGATCCAGAGTATAAAAGGTTGACATCTATATTGGAAATGAAGCTTTGTCACTGTCTTGGCTTTGGAAGCTGAGTTTGCACTTAAAGCAAGACCTTGCTTTACCACCAATTAGAAGACAATAAAAAAGTTTTAAGATACGTAACACATATTCAAAGAACAGTGCATTAGTTTTGCCACTAATTAGCTATGCTAGCTTGGATTAAAGTCTGAACCTCAGTTTTTTGTTTTGTTTTGTTTTTTAATTTTTTTTTTTTTCTATTGGAGTTCAATTTGCCAACATATAGCATAACACCCAGTGCTCATCCCATCAAGTGCCCGGTCACCCCACCCACCTCCTTTCCACCACCCCTTGTTTGTTTCCCAGAGTTAGGAGTCTCTCATATTCTGTCTCCCTTTCTGGTATTTCCCACTCATTTTTTTCTCCTTTCCCCTTTATTCCCTTTCACTACTTTTTATATTCCCCAAATGAATGAGACCATGTTTGTCCTTCTCTGATTGACTTACTTCACTCAGCATAATACCCTCCAGTTCCATCCACATTGAAGCAAATGGTGGGTATTTGTCGTTTCTAATGGCTGAGTAATATTCCATTGTATACATAGACCACATCTTCTTTATCCATTCATCTTTCGATGGACACCAAGGCTCCTTCCACAGTTTGGCTACTGTGGACATTGCTGCTATAAACATCGGGGTGCAGGTGTCCCGGCGTTTCACTGCATCTGTATCTTTGGGGTAAATCCCCAGCAGTGCAATTGCAGGGTCATAGGGCAGATCTATTTTTAACTTTGAGGAACCTCCACACAGTTTTCCAGAGTGGCTGTACCAGTTCACATTCCCACCAACAGTGCAAGAGGGTTCCCCCTTTATCCACATCCTCTCCAACATTTGTTGTTTCCTGTCTTGTTAATTTTCCCCATTCTCACTGGTGTGAGGTGGTATCTCATTGTGATTTTGATTTGTATTTCCCTGATGGCCAGTGATGCAGAGCATTTTCTCATGTGCTTGTTGGCCATGTCTATGTCTTCCTCTGTGAGATTTCTGTTCATGTCTTTTGCCCGTTTCATGATTGGATTGTTGGTTTCTTTGCTGTTGAGTTTAATAAGTTCTTTATATATTTTGGATACTAGCCCTTTATCTGACAGGTCATTTGCAAATATCTTCTCCCATTCTGTAGGTTGTCAGTTTTGTTGACTGTTTCTTTTGCTGTGCAAAAGCTTTTTATCTTGAAGTCCCAATAGTTCATTGTTTCTTTTTTTAGATGAGGGATAGCTATTACATACCTAAGGAATCCTCCAATAAAATTGTGATTGTACATAGAGAAAAGGAGACTGCCTGTGTATGAATTAGCAGGAAAAAAAAAAACTACAAAAAAAATTTTACATAAACTCAAGTGCCAGCGTTGAATTTCACATTACTATATGGTAGAAATTTAGTGGGTCAGATACCAGATTTTTTTTTTTAAGATTTATTTATTCATGAGAAACACACACACACACACAGAGGCAGAGTCACAGGCAGAGGGAGAAGCAGGCTCCATGCAGGAAGCCTGATGTGGGGCTCGATCCCGGGTCCCTAGGATCAGGCCCTGGGCTGAAGGCGGCACTAAACTGCTGAGCCACCTGGGCTGCCTGATAACAGATTTCATTGTGTTTTTTTTTTTTTTCTCTCTTGCAGGATGAAATCTTTGACATGGTTAAACCAAAGGATCCTTTGAAAATCTCTCTTCAGGATTTAATCAACAGTAATCAAGGAGACACAGTCACCACCATTCTAATTGATCTGAATGGCTTCTGGACTTACGAGAACAGAGAAGCTCTTGTTGCAAATGACAATGAAAACTCTACAGACCTTGATGATACATGATCTCTCAAAGACTAGACTGTTCATTAAGATAAGCTTGAATGTTCCACGTAAAACCTTTTAAGCACAATTCTTAGAAACAGCTTAAATAAAACACTCCATATGCCTATGGAACACAGCAAATGTTCTGGTTATTGGAATTTTGCTTGTGGTAGTTTGGAAGCAATAGGACCAAATATTGTTTTAGGAGGTAATAAGTTCTTGGTCCATTTAGCTCAAATATGGCAAAAAGGTAGAATCCATTCAACTATGTATAATCTTTAGAAATAAAGGAAGTTTTCATGGGATATTTCTGACATGAGACATTAAGAATTTAAATACCTGAAGGATAGTTTATATGTGGTCATTTAACCTTGAGTCTTCTAAAGTATTATCTGTATCATAGATTATAAACTTCCCATTCGTTAGAATAAAGCCACTTCTGGATTAGATGTGTTTAAAGATGATATTTCTTTTTGGAGGATGTTTCAATAAAAATATTCAAGTTAATATTTTACATTAAAATCACTGGTACAAAAAAAAATCTGTCTAGTACCAGTGTTACATTTTTTTCAAATTTATTTTATTTATATTTTTTTTTAGGGTTACATTTTATAAGACTCAACTCCAGTTTGTTAAGGAATTTTGTTAGAGAATGTGTTAATTCAGTGTAAAGGTTCTCAATTATACTCTTCTGTTTCATTTTTTTTATGAGAAGAAAGATTAGAAGAGGGTAAAATATGAACAGTGATCCAGAGGGAATAGTAATTACAAAAAGGGTCGAAAAGGAAGGAAAAGTAAAAGAGGCTTAAAAATAAGACAAAACCATTTAATTCATTTCTGGGAAATTTTATAATTTGCATAAATAAAGTATAAAAATTTAAGGCACAGTGAATAACTATATAAACATTACAAACTGGCCACTGTTGGACAATTAAAGAAAGTGAAATTTAAGAAACAAAATTTTCATAATCTTCCTTCTACTATAATCAGAAAAGTTTCTAGGTAAACTTTCAGATCTAGGGAGAAAGGATTCAGATCTTTAGATATGCATGCCTTCACTGGATAACCCAATAAATATCTGAGTTGGAAGTCCTAGCTCAAGTTAAAAACAAATTAGAGGGAAGAGGTCAGGTTAGCATGTTTTAGAGCTACTGGTAAACTATAATTTATGGTGACATTAATTACATAATCTGAAGATTAATCCCTTAAAAGTACTAAAGAGTTTATAGCCATGACCAAAAAATTACCATCACATACCATACATGAACTACTGTACCACAAATCCATGTAACTGAAGATTGCAAATGAAAAATTGTTTCCTAAATCCTTCAGATTTCAGTTGAAGAACTTAGCCAGATGTTCATGTTCACTGACAATAGATTTCATAATAGGTCCACTGTACCTATAAGTTTCTTTGAAGCCATATTTTATATAAAAATATTTAAGACTGACAGCTTAATGTTGTTTAGAACAACCTTTAATCTCTGAAAGCTCTAAATCTGTGATTAGGCTTTTAAGAGCAGCATTTCTGAAATATTTCATACATTCTTCCTTACCCAACATTTAGTTATAAATCAAAGTCATAAGCCATACAGATCTCTCAAGATTATAAGCATATATTTAGGAATATTTTCAAAGTTAGTTTCATATTATACTTTTGTAAGCTTTGCTCATAGCACAGTGGGCTCTAGAGGCCAAACCTGGGTTAAGTAAACTGTCCACTTTACTGCTGCTACTTCAAAGAAGAGAATGACTGGAAACTTCACTATGCTACCCTGGACCTTGTACAGTATTCAACAGTATGCCCCTGAAGGGTCAAATTTTCATCTGTCCCTCACCCCACCCACTTCCCTCCCAACTACTGACCCACAAGAAGCGTTCAGGGTCCACTGAGTGACAAAATCAGGATGCCATGTGGATAATCACTAGGTGTTACCACTTGAATACAAATACATTAATAAATACATCCTATAACTAGTGTTTTTAACATGTTCAAAGCTAGTTAATTTGAATAACTGCTGGAAAAAAAAGTGTAAGAAACCTGCATTAAAAAATGGAACCCCCCCCAAAAGAAAGGAAACCCATCTTAGAATTGGTATTATAAACTCAATTACCTTTTCATGAAATATTCTCAAGGAAAGAAAAATCAAAGTGCTTTTATCTTGCTCCTTTTATTATACACTCAGTGAACCATCCTTAGTATGAAATTAATGGTTAGATATATAAATGTAAGACAACATGAGAAATCTAGGGGGGGGGAAATCCTCATTTTAATCTGAGACTAGGAAAATCAGCTCCAATTAGTCTTAATCAGTAATTTAACTATTTTTTTCTTACAAACACAACAGACAAGCTTGATAATTTAACTCTTATTTTTGGCAATTAGGGCTCTACAATGTCCTTAGTTTTTTTAAAGAACATTCTAAAATCAAAGCACTAATTTGACACACAGTAAAAGCATAGTACGAATAATCAAATTTCAGATCTGGCTTTTGCTAGATAGAGCCTAAGAATGAAGAAACATTTTTCCCTTTCCAGATAACTTAATAATTTAAAATATAAATAACTGTATTAAGTCCCACTGAATAAAGAATGTGAAAGTTCCTGGTATTATAAAAACCCTAGAATTTGAAGTTTGATAGTCATTCTATGGCGGGACAGAGACTGGGTTTTGTTTGTTTTCCATAATTACTTCACAGTCTCCCTCCATTTCAAAATTGAGATTCACAAATGAACTGGATACCATTGTTTCTGGTTGATCTGTCTGGACAATGGGATCAGCCTGCAGTTTATTCTGCTTATATTGTCTTTCTGCTTCCTCAGGCATCCTGTTTTCCTCTTCTTCTTCTTCTTCCTAAAATAATCAAGAATAGTTGAAATATAAATGCCCAAAAGGAACAGTATCTGTTCCCCACTTCAACTGCTTGTGCCTTTTTTTCTAAACTAAAACATTAGTGTCACGTCCAATTCAGTTTGGTCTAATTAAGACAAGACATACATCCCCACCCTGTTCCCAAACTGAAATGGAAACTATGACATATTAAGGAAAGTTATTTTTATTTTTTTTTTAATTTTTTTTTTATTTACTTATGATAGTCACACAGAGAGAGAGAGAGAGAGAGAGAGAGAGAGAGGCAGAGACATAGACAGAGGGAGAAGCAGGCTCATGCACCGGGAGCCCGATGTGGGACTCGATCCCGGATCTCCAGGATCGCACCCTGGGCCAAAGGCAGGCGCTAAACCGCTGCGCCACCCAGGGATCCCCGGAAAGTTATTTTTAAAGCATGGTACAGTACTACTTAGATGGGTCCTGAATTAACGTTGACAAAGGCTGTAGCTTTTCAGATTAATTCTAATCTAAATAAAAAATAGCTAAATACTATATCACTTCAATTATAGAGTATCAGCCTATTCAGTGGAATAGGGTGGTCTATTCACTAACTGATACAGTTAATGTTCCCCTAAGCAGCTAGTATATAGGTAAGGCAGTCACTGCCCTCGAGTTTACAACCTAGGAGGGAAGTTATAACACCTAAAAAAGAATATTAAGACAGAAAGGAATAAGTACTAGAGACTTAGAATAAATAATTTCTAGTTCCAGGGAAGCCTGGGTGACTCAGAGGTTGAGTGTCTGCCTTCAACTCAGGGTGTGATCCAAGGGTCTGGGATCGAGTCCCGCATCAGGCTCCCTGCAAGGAGCCTGCTTCTCCCTCTGCCTATGTCTCTGCCTCTCTCTCTCTCTCATGAATAAATAAAAATATTTTTTAAAAATTTCTAGTTCCAGAACTACTAAATTCATGGAGGAAATGGCAATTGTATTGGTCGATGCAGTCTGAGTAGTTAGAGAGTTAAGTAACCTGTCAAGAAGATTAATTTAGAGCTTGCTTGAGAGAAAACAAGAAAGACATTTAGGAGCCTGTTACAATAGTCCAAATGAGGTAATGAGGCTCTAAACAAGGCTGGTAGTGTTAAAAACACTCATTTGCTCATAAAACATTTTTGAAACCATATAACAAATACAAAGTCAGCTGCCTTTTCCAGATTCACATCAGCCTCTCCCCGGTTGCACTCCACTCCAGTGACAAAGTACCACTCCTGCCACTTTTCCAAATATGCAACTTAACCTCAAGCCTCTACATTTTAGCTAATGTAGCTAAATGTAGTTTTAGCTACATTTGCTTGAAGGAGAATAATAAGAGATGCTAATATTTATTTCATGTTCACCAATATACATTGGGTACTTTCTAAGCATTTTATATATCAACTCATTTAATCCTTAGAGCAACCCTGAAAATGGATGCCACACTTTTCCTCATTATAAAGATGAAGGTTAAGTATCTTCCCAATGATTACAAAATTAGAAGTGGTAGAGTCAAAATTTGAATTCAGACCTTTTGGTTCTTCAGCCTATGCCCTTAAGAGCTAAACTTTTCTCACTCTTTAAGGCTAAATTCATTTCACCCCCACCCTAAGCCCTCACTACATTTGCAGACAAAATTGCCTCACCAATTTGTGCCTTACCACCTGGCCCTCTTACACATTTCTAGTACTCATAATTCTCTGTGCATCAAACCGTCCCCTTCTCATATATCTAGTCTACGTGTTCTAAGTAGAGACTGTCCCTATTTCCTCATCTGAAAATTGGAATAATTCAAAGAGAGATGTATGAAGATTTAAATAAGATAACATATATACAGCACCTTCCATAACACCTAGCACAATGAAATCTAGCTTAGTTTCACACAAAGATCCTAGGGAAGTTTCAGTGTTAAAAAATAAATATATAAATTAAAACATCTAACTTGATAAATAACTCTAGAATGAAATGCCTACCCTAAGGGAGCTCTCTTTTGGGCAGCTAGAGAGCATGTATATATATATATGCTCATTACACAACCCACGAAGTCCCCAGTAAACCTAACTGAATAAAAAAATGTAAAAAGGAGACATACCTCCTTCTTCATCCGGTAATACTCATCAATGGCATATTGGTATTTTGGGGTGCTAATGCCCAAAACAGATGCAATCTTCTCTCCAAGAAAGTCACACACTAAAGATACAAAAGTTAAATGCCTTATACAATTCCCATAAACACTTCTTGAACACTTTCTATGTGCAAGGCACTGCAAGAACAGAAAAGTTGCAGTCCCTGCCCTCAGAGAGATTATGAACATTCAATACATCTCTTTTGTATATTTTCCTTGATATCCTCAAGAGGCACTAGTGGCTCCTTCTGGGTTCCTTAACAATACTCTGTTCATACCTCTAATTATACATGTATCACCATGTATTATAATTATCTATTACATACCTATTTTTTTTCAAGAAAAACATATACTCTTAGAGGTCATCAATGGGCTATAGGGAAGGAATGGCTTGTACTATAACATTCACTGAGTGCTGGCCACATGCCAGGCACTGTGAAAGGTTAGATTCATTCAGAGAGGCTGACAAAGCAGATCCACAATGTAATCCAGGTCTGAATGTAAAGCTCATGTTCTCTTCATTACACACACTATCTAGTAATATTGAGTGCTTGGTAAATGTGTTTTGAATGAATTATTATTCAAAATTACCTCTACTAAAGAGCAGAAAATGATAGAAGCTATCAGGGAATTAAAATTGGAAACAGAGGAAAGCCTTATAATTTAAAACCTATATTTAAAGTTAGCATGAGTAAGTCGTAAGTTGATAATTCATTTCCTTCAAATATGACTTAGTTACAGATCAACTTAAGATATGAAATATTAATAAAATTAAAATATAAATGAATTACATAACTACAGGCTCTAGAATAAATAGTCAAACAGAAAAAGGACAGTATCAGTAGGGAAACCACCTAGCAAAATAGCTAATAGAAAAGGTTCAAAAACATAAAAATTAGGGGCAGCCCCAGTGGCACAGCGGTTTACCACCACCTGCAGCCAAGGGCGTGATCCTGGAGACCATGGATCGAGTCCCATGTCAGGCTCTCTGCATGGAGCCTGCTTCTCCCTCTGCCTGTGTCTCTGATTCTGTCTGTGTGTGTGTCTCTATGAATAAATAAATAAAAATGTAAAAAAAAAAAAAAAAGGTTCAAAAACATAAAAATTAATATAAAATAAATTAATAAAGCCATTTCTCAGTTCTTAAAAAAAAACCCACAACTTGAAGCTGAAGAATGTTTTAAAGTTAGATTAACATCTTCCAATGCTAGAGAACAGAGTGACTAACTCCTTATTGTTTCTCCTTCACTTTGGAAACATTCCATTTGGCAAAGTTCCTGTTCTTAGAGTATATTATAATAGTCATGCAATATTCAAACAGAAAAGTCATACCTGAAAGGGTTGATGTGGCAGCTCGAAGCATATAAAACCATAAGTAGGGGCCCCAGGTAAGTTTTGTCTGCAACGAGAAGTCAGGTTAGGAATATTCATACCTAAACTCATTCTATGTACTTAGGCCAGAATGAAGTAGTTCAAATATTTGGCTGGCACATAGAATATTCCATAGATAATACTATATACTACAACCCAAATAAGAATGTAAGAACTCGATATAAAAAATTCCATAAATAAATTTTATATTTGCCCACATAACTACCACCACCTTATTCCTGTGGAATAACCAAGGAAAGCAGCCACCATTAAAATGGAGTTGGTAAGTCATAATCTTGATTATTTATGGGAACTGACAATCTAGGATCTCTTCTCTGGTCTTGCTTTTCTGTCTTCATTGTTCATAAGCACAATATCAGAATATGCAGTAAATAGAAAGGGACCTTAAGATATCATATAGTACAGGGGTGCTGGGTGGCTCAGTTGGTTAAGCATCTGCCTTTGGCTCAGGTCATGGTCTTGGGGTCCTGGATCGAGCCCCGAGTCAAGCTTCCTGCTCATGGGGTAATATGCTTCTCCCTTTCCCTCTAAACCTATTCTCTACTTGTGCATGTTCTCTCCCTGTCTCAAATAAATAAGATCTTAGAAAAAAACAAATCATATAGTACAATATACTTATGGTGTAGTAAGGAAATCAAGGTTCAGAGAAAGTAAGCAGGATTAAGTAAGAGCCCATAAAACGAACTTTCAATAATGGGAAAATAAGTAGCCAATAAGTTGCAAGGTGAGTTCTTTGTTTAAGGATTAAGAAGGGCCTAGACTGTATAACCCAAGACAAGCTCAGTGTATATATAGTAAAGCAAGACCAATGGCAGAAGGCAATCTATGATGCACAACTCCACTGTTAATCTTGGTCCTGTAATTCCCATAGAACACTTCTGTGAAGCTTGCACACAGATGACAGTTTGCTTCTGTGGATGAAATCAGTAATATAAGCATGCTTCATCAGTCAAATGACAATTATTATTATTAATAGTATTATTATCTTAATATTGTTTTCAGGAAGGAGAAAAACAATCAAATTACATAATCTTCTTAGCTTATATATTATGTTCATGATTATAGGGTATTAAAACAGCAAACACAAGACTAACTATAAGCCTGGGTAGATGGGCTAAAGAGAAAAGGGAGTAACACATAAAATTCTTCCCATGAAAAGGATGCGAATTTCTGTGATCATATTCTTGAAAAGACAGAAGTGAGTTAGCTCCTTAATCTCTATTTACACAAGAATGAGTGTCCAAAAACAAATACATTCAACTAAAAAAATACTGTATATTTATGACTCCTTCAATCAAACCTACTATATCTTCTATATTCAGAGCTGGAAGTATGTATCTTATGTGGGGATAAGAGTTATTTTAGGGATTCCATTTAAGATACTCTCATCTTACTGAGATGATGTTTACCTTATAGTTTAACAGCAAATGGGACAGTGCAGTAATATAGGGAATGGAACCAGTTTCTGTAACACACGATAATGACAGGGCCAAGAAATTACTTATAAAAGGATTAAACAGGCCTTTTAAGGGAAAGCATATATTTCTCAGTGAACCAATTCTCCTGGGTTTGTTTCTAGACAGAACAATTGCTAATATCCATGCAGTGACTACTAACAAATCAAACCTGCTTCAGAACTGAGTAACTGGATAAAGATCCCTGAATAACAATCATTATCACACACAATTACACAGAATGAATGTAATGTATAGGGCTCTTTGTTTAGACACTGTTCTTACTGAATCAAAAGGACAGATGACTCAAGAGTCTACATTGGAACCTTGCCACTACTGTTAGCATCACTATCACTATTACTACCAACATTCCAATAATAAGAGAGATGGACTAGATCTTGGTCTTTAAGACTTCCAGTTTATGGTGCAAACTCAAGCTGATTCATTTTTTTCCTCCAAAAATTTAAGTATCAATCTCTTCCTGAATAATTAAGTACCCACCTCTTCCTTAATAAGAACTATTCAGACTTGCTATCTTTTTTGTTTTTAAATAACTTACTTTTAGACCATAAAAGTATTGCTTTTTTGTAGAACACTTAGAAAACTGAGCAAAGTATGAGGAAAATCTAAGTCACCCATATTCTACCACCTTGATATAATTATCACTAACATTTTAGTATATTTTCCCAGTCTTTTCCTGAACACATATGTTTTTACAACATTGTTGTACTTTCTCTATCCTGCTGTTTTTACCATTTACAATATTGGTATTTACCCAAAAGAAATGAAATTAGGATCTCAAAGAGCTATTTCCTCTTCCATCTTCACTGTAGCATTATTCACAATAGCCAGGATGTAGAAACAACCTAAATGTCCATTGATGAATGAATGCATGAAGAAAATGTGGCGCGCACACACACACACACACACACACACACACACACACATATATATAATGGAAAATTCAGTCTTAGAAAAAGGAATCCTACTGTAGGCAACAACGTAGATGAACCTTGAGGATATTATTCTAATAAAACAAGCCAGTTAAAGAAAGACAAATACTGCACAACAGAACATCAATCAGTATTTCTGATCCTGGCCACAAGCCACCTATCACTGAGACTAAGTTTCACGTGAGTGCAGTTGACAGTTGGGAGCTTCCTTCTTCGTCAGCCTCCATTTATGTAATGGAGGCTCTACCAGGGGCATGGTGCCATTGAGGATACTGGGGCAGTTCACTGAGGCAGTGAAAAAAGTCAAAAAGATCTAAGGCTACTGCTCCCCACCTCCACCAAGTACTCAGCACCTAAAGTTGGGCTGTTGCGCAGGAACACAACACTGTTCCCATTCTTAACTTCAGATCCCTAAGAGATTTTGTCCAGGAGGAAAAGTAAGCCACAAAACAGCTCCTAATCTCTTCCCAAATGAACTGACTTCATTTGCAACAGACCTGGAAAAATCCAAGCCCAAAGGGTGCTCTCAAAATCGGTGGAGACTGTGATGAAAGGTAATTGAGAGGAAGTTCTTAGATTCTATGAAGATGCAGGCTAAACTATAGGATAGCTAGTTTGTAGCAAAGAACAGGAGGTGGGGAGGAGACAGACTATACTAAAATAATACAGCAGTCACTAAACAAAAAAAGCAAATAACAAGATGGGGGAGGGGGGGAGAAGGCTAGGGTAATACCCAGAGTTGCAATATAGTGTCTAAAATCCACAAAAAAATTAAGAGACATACAAAGAAACAGGAGTATGTTCTACACACAGGAAGAAAAGCAGGCAACAGAAACTACCCATGAGTGAGTAGCTGTTGGATTTAACAGAAGAAACCTCAAAGTAACTTTTATAAGTATGTTCAAAGAACTAAGGAAACCATAATTAAGAAATAAAGGAAGGTATAACAATGTTTCATTGAACAGAGAATACCAAAAGAGATAAAAATTATTAGGAGAGGGATGCCTGGGTGGCTCAATCAGTTAAGTTCTGACTCTTGATTTCAGCTTGGTTCCTGAGATCGAGCCCCACATTGTTGGGCTCCACACTCAGTGAGGAGTCTGTTTCTCTCGCTCTCCCTCTCCCCCTAAAATAAATAAGTAAATCTTTAAAAAAATTATTAAAAAGAGGGATCCCTGGGTGGCGCAGCGGTTTGGCGCCTGCCTTTGGCCCAGGGAGCGATCCTGGAGACCCGGGATCGAATCCCATGTCAGGCTCCCGGTGCATAGAGCCTGCTTCTCCCTCTGCCTGTGTCTCTGCCTCTCTCTCTCTCTCTCTCTCTCTCTCTCTCTGTGTGTGTGACTATCATAAATAAATAAAAATTAAAAAAAATTATTAAAAAGAACCAAATGGAAATTCTCAAGTTGAAAAGTGCAATAACCGAAATGAAAAATTCAGGAGAGGCTCAGCTGAACAAAAACTGACAGAAATGAAGGTAATAGACCACTCAATAATAGCTGGAGACTTTGATACCCCATTTTCAATAATAAATAGGGCAACTAGATAGATCAACAGGAAATAGAAGACTTGAAAAATCCTATGAACCAATAGACCTAACAGACATCTATAGAACACGTGACCTAACAACAGAATCTACATTTTTTTCAAATACAAATAGAACATTTTCCAAGAGAGACCGCATACTAGGCCATAAAACAAACTTCAAACTTCAATAGATTTAAAAGGAGAAAAATAATACAAGTATGTTCTCCAACAACATGAGGTGAAATTAGAAATCAAGAACGGGGGCACCTGGGTGGTTCAGTGGTTGAGCATCTGCCTTCCGCTCAGAGTGTGATCCCACTCCAGGGATCGAGTCCCGCATGGGGCTCCCTGTGAGGAGCCTACTTCTCCCTCCACCCTATGTCGCTGCCTCTCTCTGTGTGTCTCTCATGAATAAATAAATAAAATCTTAAAAAGAAATAAAAAAGAAATCAAATCCCCACCCAGGGATCCCTCTACCAAACATTTAAATAATAATGGGCAGTCTGGGTGGCTCAGCAGTTTAGCACCACCTTTGGCCCAAGGTGTGATCACTTACAAAAGATCACTTGTTATAGGATTTCATTGTACGAAATGTCCATAATAGGGAAATCTGTGATTATCAGGAGTTAGAGAAATGAAGGATAAGGAACGATAACTAAAAGGTACTGAGTTTCTTTTTGAGGTGATTCAAATGTACTAAAACTGGCTATGGTAATGGTTGTGCACATCTATGAATATAGTAAAAGCCACATCACTGTAACTTTAAATCAGTGAATTGTATATGCTATCTGAACTGTACCTCAAGTTGTTTTTTTTTTTTTTAAGAGTAATCCTTAGTCAAGTAGTAAGGATGCATTTTTTTCTATACAATGCCTTTATTTTTTTAAGATCTTATTTATTTACTATTTATTTGAGAGAGAGAAAGAGAGAGTGCATGTGAGTGGGGGGAGCAGCAGAGAGAGAGAGGACAAGCAGACTCTGCACTGAATGTGGAGCCCAACACAGGGCTCAATCCCATGACCCTGACATCATGACCTAAGCCGAAACCAAGAGTCAGATGCCCAACTGAGCCACCAGGCACCTCACTGTGAAATGCTTTTGTTATCATTTTTCATGTAATAGAGAGTAACTACTGGGACAATGAATTTTAAAAACAGGTAGACACAAATGTATACAAATAAGAATTAACCATTACAAAGTAATTTAAAAGAAAAATACTTATTCCAATAATTCTCCCAGTGCATGAAACACCTCTGTAATACTCTGTATGCATTTGGAAATGTCATCAGAGTATACTGCATGGCCCTTTGAATATATTCTATAGTAGAGACTCTGGATCTGATATTTTTTAATAACCAAAATCTATGAAAAGCCAAATCTGATGAAATACTCGTAATAACCTTTTAAAATCAAACACAAATTAATTTTTCTCTATCCTGGTACCCTGGTTTATTTTCCTCATAGCACTTTTCAGTCTGTTAATTATCCTATGTTGCCTGTTTGCCCACTAGCATATAAGAGCAAAAATTTATGTTGCCCATTGCTGTATAATCAGTGCCTAAAACAGTACCTATTAGAAAGTCAGTAAATATTGATCAACTAAATTCTCAAAAGATTACTTAGGGCAACACTCCTTTTTAAGAATGTAGAACTAGTCAGGACGCCTGGGTGGCTCAGGGGTTGAGTGTCTGCCTTAGGCTCAGGGCGTGATCCCAGGATCCGGGACTGAGTCCCACATCAGGCTTCCTGCATGGAACCTGCTTCTCCCTTTGCCTGTGTCTCTTGTGAATAAATAAATAAAATCCTCAAAAAAAAAAAAAAAAAAAAAAAAAGAATGTGTAGCTAGTCCTATAATTTTAGAGTTTTACCATGTATAACAAATTCTTAAATTTAGCTAATAATGGACATGAGGAACTGTACACTCCTATCTTCCGATCAAAACTTGAGGCAATATAAAAAACTGACAAATTCTGAGTTTTAGGTGGAACCTACTATGGTAGCCTAGTCCTTAATTCAGAGAGACTAGAATTCAAACACTCTGTTTAGTAAGATAAAGCTTTAAAAAACCTAGCCACATGGACGAAGAAATCTGACACTCAGCTATTTTAGACTGAAATTTTAGACTCTGAAATCCAGAAATCTTTCCATCCATATTTGTAAAAATAGTATTTTTATACCAAAATCAATGCATAATTTTATAATCAAAATATTGTTGATTTATACCTCAAAAGACCCCTTCCATTCAATGTTCAAGGAGAAATAAATCAATTTAAAAAACAATTGCCAGTGCCTTCTTAGCGCAGTAGGCAGTGTGTCAGTCTCATAAAAAACTATTGACAAAAGCATCCAACCTACCGGATCAACAGTAGGCAAAACATCTTTCTTCTCTGGGCCATCAACTTCATCTTCATCTGTGCTGTATTCTTCCATTGTTTCACCACTAACAAAGTGGATAACTCTCCTCGGGACTTTCTTCTTCTTTCCTATGACTCCCAGTTCTACATTTTCAAAGCCTCTTTCACTATTCATCTAATGTCAATAATGAGATAATGAGTTTCAAGTGAGGTTAATTTTCTTTCATATGGCAAAGAAAAAAAAAGTATTGGTTGCTTTATTTTAGGGACTAAAGAAACATAAACCATTCCTTAAACTTTTTCTTTTTTTAAAAAGATATACACACATAAGAGTATCAAATAACATAAATGTAGAGCTCAATGAATAATAAAGCAAACATCTGCATACTCACTGCTGAGGGTAAAAAATAAAATTTAATCCATTAAACTGTTTTGAAGTCAACAGCTAAGAAATCAAGCATCATACTTCAAGTCATAGCAATTCTGGTGCTATATAATGTGTGAAGATACTCAGGACATCAATCATTTTAAAAAATAATGCTAATTACAGATTGTGTAATATCAAAGGAAAATCATACAGATGCACAAATACATATATTAGAGACATAAGATAACCTGTCATGACAGGGAACTCTCCTAAATCTTTGGATTTGGGCTTAGCTATGTGTGGACTAAACAGAACCAGTTCAACTTAACTTTGCATCTCTCCTTCTCTCAAAACAGGAGTTCCAAAATAAAATCACTTTTAAGCCCACATGGTACCAAAATAAGCAAACTATATAGGTAAAGTAGACCCTGTGGAGAAAGTATCCCCAATGAAGACATTCAAACTGAAAAAAATGTTTTAAAGCACTGTGCAGTCCAAATAAAACTCATTTGTAGATCAAATGTGGAAAACAAGCCATAAGTGTTCTATTTATGAACTTTCAGATTTCTTAGTCAATAATGCATAGGTGACAACAGAATTTTCCTGATAGTAAAAAGATTTTACAAGTTTTAGTACAATAATCTATGAATTCTAATTACATCCAAATTTCATTCATAGGGAAACAGTAATTTTACCTCACATATATACCCATGTTCCCAACTCAGGGTAAATGCATACTGTGGGAGAGGACAAAGAGCTTCTCACTTTCATCTTGCCTCAAATTTAAACTCCTAAGAAAGTCTTTATTTCACCTCCTTACTAGAATACTTTAAAAAGGCACAGTACAATTGTGAAGAAAATTCCGGCAAGTATTACTCCTAGGGATACTCAGGCAGAGAAGGAAGTACAGGTAAGGGAGTAGTCAAGGGGGTCTGTTATTCCTTTTTGTATTTTGTTGTTTTTGCTGAGAATATGTTCATCTATTACTGATATAATTTTAAAACTAAACCAAAGTGATACAGGACTATAAGACTGCCATGATTGGAGTTCACATTGGTGGGATTCTCTAGGATGGTCCAGAGTTCAAAAATTTCGTCCTCTATAAGGATTCTTACATTTGTAGATATGACCAAACAACTTAAACCCACGAATGTTGTTCAACCAATAAGATAGTTCTTTGAGCTGCTGTTACAAAGATAGAATTATACTGATAAAGACAGCGCAACTAGAATTGCCCAGTTATGCAAATATAAGTAACTTCATTTTTGTATTATATCCCCTAAAACTTCTAAGTTCCATCTTAGAAAATATATATGACTCTTTGTTCTTCACTTCCCAAAGGTAAGTTTAGTCATTCAGGTATATCCAACCTAAAAAACACACACATTGCTCCATGACACATGAGGACATGACTGACAGCAACTATAACTGCTGTATAGAGAACTAAGATCATAAAAACCTCAACAGCATGGGCTACCAATGGATTAACATGAAAACAAAAACAAAAACAAAAGCCACAATTCTCCCTTGCCTGCCTTGAGGGTTCACATACATCCTGGCCTTTATTAGAGGAAGACCAGCCCATTTACAATGTCCACAAACAAAATGGACAACAAATGGTCCATCAAGTTCACCTGATCCCTAAGCATGGTGAGCCATTCCTACTCAACCTCACTTTTCCCGTTTGAATAAAATTTGGTTTATGGTTGTTTTGACATCAACATTTCCTTTTGAACCATTACCTAGCTCTGTGGATCCCTTTACAAGCAAGAGAAAGTCAAAGCAGTTGAAGTAGATCTCCAGTTGTCACTATCTGGATGGATCTAATGCCAAAGCAACAGTTCCAGTCAGTGAATAAAGCTGAGACCTTTCAAGGTTCATCACTATGACCACCCCAATTAGACCAGGAAGCAGCTTCTTGCTACTACTTCTAGCGATTTTTCACTGGCTCAATTTTTCCTTTCTTAAGCAAAGGCAAAGGAGAAAGGCTGTCTCTCATAGGCTCAACTACTTTACCATCCTTGACAACTTTAAAGAGTCAAAACATTTCAGCTGGGTCCTAACAATTGGTATAAACTTAGCTACTATTTCCATTAACTCTGACTCTTGGCTATATTATTTCCAATTTTTTTTAAAACCTACAAAGTTGAAATATGATTCATATTTTTCATTCCAATGCCAAAGTTAGTTAAATTTAAACAAAACTTTGAGTAATAGTCTCTACACATAATATAGAATTTAAATTGGTATTTTATTTGCTCTAGTAACATTTTGTATAAAGATTTTTTTAAAAAAGATTTTATTTATTTATTCATGAAAGACACAGAGAGAGAGAGGTAGAGACACATGCAGAGGGAGAAGCAGGTTCCATGTAGGGAGCCTGATGTGGGACTCGATCCCGGGACTCCAGGATCAGGCCCTGGGCTGAAGGCAGACGCTCAACAGCTGAGCCACCCAAGGATCCCATATAAAGATTTTTATTAAAGAGACTTTTACTTAAGGGCTTTCTTTTAAAAATTTAATATTAATTTTTAATACAGTAAAACCCAAGTTTTAGGTTTATCCTCTTAAACAGGAATAAGCAAACTTTTTCTTAGAGAAAGGAAAAGCCAGATGGTAAATATTCTAGACTTTGAAGGCCCTACAGCTTCTTTCAAAACTACTCAACTATGTGAAAGCAGCCATGGGCAATATATAATAAATAGGTATAGCTGTGTTCAAATAAAACTTTATATAAACAAGTGGCTGGTGGGCCATAGTCTATAGTTCTGTCAACCCCTCATCTTAAGGAACCAGGCTGGCAAGTAAAAAAAAAATCTGTGAAAGGCAATCTATGGCATGTGATTCCAACCTCTACTTAGGGAATAAGAAGGGAGGAACAATGAAGGGAGGCACTGATGGATAAAACCAACCAGAAAATTAATTTCATAAAAAATTTTCGACAATTTATAAATGAAAGTTATTCTCTGACTTTTGAAAATGTTTTTTTACAGATAAACAATAAAATTCTTAGTAAGAAAAATTTCATTGTCAATATTACAAATTTCATTTTAACAAATTCCAAAGATCTAAAAAAAAGTTCCTAACACCAGGAAATTAATATGCACATTGTCAATTCACATTTTATCAAATTTTACGGTTAATCACCAGACTGAAATATGTTTATCTGGTTCCTCAAGGCCTGATTTCAATGGCAATCTTCTTTTTATATAGTTTCATAGCACCAAGAACTTCTTTAAAACATGTACTACATACACATCATGGATTTTATTCTGTATCACCTTCCCCAACTAGGTAGTTGGCAGCATAGGCATAGGCATAGTGTGTATCCTTCACTGCTATATCCTATAGCCTATAGTTCCTGGTACATCATAAGTTCTTGGTAGCAGAGCTGCTATATAAATGAGTACTTACATTTTAACTACTTCAGTAATACTGAGGCTCAGATTTGGGTTAAAAGTCTAGTCAGGGAA